>NC_073745.1:259678156-260287739 GCF_029784135.1 Toxorhynchites rutilus septentrionalis
AATCGCGTCCGCATATTTTTTCCAGTCAATGTGTCTTGTGAGGTCGTATGCCATGTTTATTGATTCAGAAGAATTCAACCCATTGGTGATAGAAATTTTGATTGGCAAGTGGTCACTACCGTTGGGATCCTGGATTACATTCCACTTGCAATCTAACGATAGTGAATTCGAGCAAAGCGAGAGGTCAAGAGCACTTGGTTTAGCAGGAGGTTTAGGTACACGTGTTGTTTCCCCAGTGTTCAAAACGGTCATATTGAAGCTGTTACAAAGGTCATATATCAACGATGAACGATTGTCGTCGTACTGTTCCCCCCAGGCAGTTCCGTGAGAGTTGAAGTCTCCCAAGATTAATCGTGGCTCAGGAAGGAGTGAGCACATGTCAACAAGTTGCTTGCGGCTAACCGCAGCTCTCGAAGGCCAATACAAGCTGACTATACAGAGGTCTTTGCCTCTGATGTTTGCATGACAAGCAACAGCTTCGATCCCTCCAGTAGGTGGAAGGTCAATTCTAAAAAATGAGTGACACTTATTGATCCCCAATAGTACCCCTCCGTATCTGTCATCACGGTCCAAGCGTATTATATTAAAATCGTGGAAAGAGAGATCATTTTGAGAAGAGAGCCAGGTTTCGGATAGAGCAAAAACATCACAATTGAGTTTATGAATTAGAAATTTGAATGTATCCAATTTAGGGATAAGACTACGACAATTCCACTGTAAAACAGTGATATCTCCGACCTCTCTATTTAAATTAGACATCAAGAGAGATAATCATTGCAAGGAGGGGCCATGTTTGCATCAATTGCTGCAAAATTGTCTTTAGTACTGGAAGCATTGCGGTGACAATGGTTCTGATGGAGTCGGAAACATTAAAACACGTGAAGATTTGATCCACAAGGTCAGACAACTTTATAAATCCCGATTGGGAAGTTGAACTTGACGGAAAAACAGGGACAGTTGGGGTTTTTGATGTCCCCTCGAGTGCTGGGTCGTTCGAAGGTGAACTATTACCACGGAGGCCAGGAGGGACCTGATTTTGCTTATCCGCTGCACTCGATTTTTTGGGCAAGCTAACAGGGGGTATCACCGGAGGGACTTGTCCTTGAACTTTGGGAGTGGTCACATTTTTGCGCCGGGGATTCCCTTGAGAAATAAACGGCGTGCCCCCGTTAGCTGTATCCGCTTCCATTTCGTCAACTGGCAACGTAGCGAAGACATTGTGTGTATTGATTGGTTGTTGTTCTTGAGCCAGTGGAGAAGCGCCCTTCAAAATTTCTGCGAAAGTGCGTTTAGAGCGTTCCCTCAAAGAGCGCTTCTGTTTCTCCCAGCGAGCCTTGTATGTTTCACAAGCTGAGAGCACGTGTGGGGATCCCCCGCAATATGGACACTTATGCTCAGTCGCACTGCAGGATTTCCCCTCATGTTGTTCTCCGCAAGTGGCACATCGTTCTTTATTGGCACAATAAGCAGCCGTGTGACCAACTGACTTGCACTTTAGACAAGTCATTGGCTTTGGAATAAAAAGTCGCACGGCTAACCTCAATTTATCTACCATCACGTAGTCAGGGAGAGCTGAACCAGCGAAGGTGACTCGAAACGAGTTGGACGGCGTAAATTTCTTTTCTTCTCCTTCATGGGAGACTGTTCCGAGCTGGCGGCAACCCAAGATCTTAACAGTCGTCGAGGGCAGTTTTTTAAAACGGCCGGTACCTTCACTCGTAATGTATTCGCACGTCAAGCCCGTTTCGGTTATCACACCCTCAATTTCGACTATGTGAGAGGGTATGTAGACCCGATACTCAATTGTAAAATGCTGATCGACAACAATCTTGTTTGCGTCTTTTCGATCATTCACGACAACTCGCAATTTGTTTGGTCTAACCTTCGAAATTTCCGAAACGGAGGTATACCTTGCCAGATCTTTCGCGATCTGCATGACTCTCAACGCCTTTCCATTTGGCTTAGGCCTGAAGAAAACAACCCAGGGACCAGTTCCGGGCGCATCTTCTGGATAGACCTTTACACGGGGAGTGGGAATAACAGGGGGGGAAGGCGAGGACGGGGATTGAGAGTGGGAAGGCGAAGGTTGAGAAGGAGCGGGAAGAACAGAGGGAGAAGACGAGGTTGAAGGTAGAGTGGGATCGTTAAGGGCAGATGGGAGATTTGCTAGTTTTTTGGAGGGAGGCTTGGTAGGGTTAGCTGACTCGTCCCCAGAAGAAGTATCTTCCGTATTTGGAACACGTTTGAGTGACTTTTTTTTATCCGTTAGGAGGGAACTAGAGTCAGAGACCTCCATATCCGAAGGTCCCCCACTCTCTGCCATTTTAAATTTTCACTTATATTCTAAGTATTTTTTTAAACAATATTTCACAATAAAATAATTCACAAAAACAAAAAAAAAACTTATAATTATTAAATATTTTCTCTCAGTATATTCAATCTTATTCACCTATGAACGCACTCCAGTGCAGATGAACGGGAGCGTGCTGAAAGCTCGTTGGTGGTGGGAATGTGCCTACGACACCACTACACACAGTCGTCGGTGAAAGCTTACCCGCACTGTCACTGTTGGCACGATGACTCGGCGAAATCTCCAATGTCGGCGAAGCAGCGACAAAACAAAAACCAATGCTTTGCTTTCCGAGGATAAAAGCCTTTATCCACTTGCAGGCAGGGCACTTCACTCACTATCCAGATAGTGAAATGAACTCTTCAGCGGCAAAAAAACAACAATCACGCGGTAACCGATAACGGAACTTGGACGCGACTTTCCTTCGTCTGGTTACTTCGGGCAATCGGCGAAGAATGAATGAAGCCTTTAATGATCTCCATTAGATATAGTAGATTAGTTAGATTAGTAGATATATACGGTTGAATGGCGAAAACGGAATTACCTCATACGCACATTTTTAGTTTGATTAATCGACAAAATACGACCTGAGGAAATCGATATTGTAATTTCCTCGGAATTTCTAGATCCATCTACTGATCAACTACATTCCTGTATTCTAAAATCCACTCGAATCAGAATTACCCGAACGGGTCGCAATACTGCATTCTGTAATCCGTTCGAGACAAATCCAATCGGGTTGTGCAAATGTGCCACGCAATTCCACACAGATGACATTGAACTTCGTGTTCCATTTCTGTGAAAGGAATTAAAGGAACACGCTTTCAAAACAAAAATCTGTAAATGAAAATACGAGAAGTATGAACATAGGCTCTAATATGTGTTCTGTGTAATGTGTAATCTTGACCAAAAATTTTCTCTGATAATGATTTTATATTATGGATAAAGTTTAGGCGGAAATGCAAGGAGATTGTAAGAAAAAATAGTTATGTTAGAGTTAGGATCTCCAAAGTATTCAAACAACTTTGAGTAACAATTTTCATTTGAATTTTAATAATGTAAATTTGCTTACGATTCTGCTAAGTATTTTTTCACCAATTTAATTGTATAATTGAACGAGATTAATATAAATTTTCTCTATTCCATTTTCTACTTTGCGACTAAACATATTGTTTCAGTCATTCGATAACAAACGTGAAACGTTCGTGACTCATGTGCCCATATTTGCGTTAGACATACCGAGGAATGGAGTGTCAAGACAATAACCAACCGCAAAAAAAAAAACAAAAATTCAATTCAACGTATTTCATTATCGTAACTGACACGTTTTATCTTTTAATAGTTTTACTCTGTGAAATGTACTCTCTATATGTCAAACACAAATATGGACAGATGAGTCACGAACGTTTCATGTTTGTTTATCGAGTGATAATACACACCGTCATTCCCGAAAGGATAGACGTTTTATTTTGTCGATCACATTCGACCAAATTTGAACACTTACACTTATACTTATTTAATTTTCATTTAACAACCAAAATATTCACTAGCAATAATTTATATGGCAGAACAACGTTTGCCGGGTCAGCTAGTCTCCAATATTATGTAATATTATGTTTCAATCCAATCTTCTTGTTCGTGGTCGAACTTCTCCGAAACGGCACGACCGATTTTTGTGAAATTATACCAAAAAAAAAAATTGTAGCTATGAAAATAGGCTATACATGATACCGCTAGAGTACCGATTACAATATATTTAACTTTCATATACTTAATACCGATTAGTGTGGTCCTAGGAAAAGAAAAATATGTTTTCTGCATTTTTTTCTTAAATTTGGCTTCAAAAATACATATAATTCTAGATTTTAACACTCCATTCTCCATTTTCCTCGCGATTTCAATATTTTTGTATAAACAATATCCAAATAGTTAGTCGTCGTTCGTTTTTCAAACAGAACGAATTTATTAACTTCGTTAAATGATAGATGGCACTACGGCCTGGAACGGCGAACTGGAAGCCTTTTTGAATAATTACAATTAAGTGGGTAGATTAACCTTTCCAAATATATTTTGGTCGACAACTATAAAGAAACCATGTTACTCCGAAAATTTTCACTTAATTCGGGATTTTCTGAAGGAACACAAAGTGGAAATGTATGTTAGGATGGCAGCGAAAATGGTCATGTCGAATTTGAAAAAACCGACCATGTACATTTTGATTATTGGCCCAAAAAATGTCCTGTGCAAAATTTCAGCTCAATCGGACATGATTTAGGGGCCCCACGAAAATCTTTTTTACCCACGAAAATCTCCTAAGGCGTCGTGTACAAATTACGTAACGCATGTAGGGGGGGAGGGGGGTCGAGGCTTTGTTACGTAATGTAACATAGGGAGGGGGGGGGGGGCTGTATAAGCGTGCTCGTTACGTAACAAAATTCAATGTTTATTCCTAAATACATTCACCGCCCCTATATGCTTGAGCAAATAGCTTCGATTCTGGGGCCGAATGTGGAATGTGGTTCCTGAGTCCAGATGACCATGTTATAATGGGATAACCGCGGTAAATAGGCAGGAACCGATTAGTGCATCTCGAATATCGCGTTAATCTTCCAGATCATTATTTTTCTTGGCTGCTATACATAAGGTTATTCCATCGGTTATCACAGGTGCAGAAAGAAGCTAGGGCACTTTGGTCATTCTGAATCAGTTGGATACAGTGATCCAACGTACGTTGCAGTTTGTTTCAGGAAGGCACTATTCTTCAAATTCATGGGTTCTATTTAAAAAAAAAAGGTGGCGAGCTCCCTGAATTCTAAATTATTCAATTTATTAACCCAGTAATCATAATTAATGTGGATGAAGGACCAGACGAGAACCTTCGTTTTAAAAAGGGCATAGATATATATTTTCATCATTTTAATCAATTGAATCTTGATGCAATATTCTTTTTTTACAAATGGTCCAGAACGCATGGTTTTCAACCGAGTTGAACGTCGGAAGGCTATTATTTCTAGAAGTTAGAAGGATTAATACTTTCGTATGATAATTATGAATCTCACTTGGATGAAAAACTCAAAACAATCCGAAACTGGAAGCGAAACATTTTGAGTATGTAGCGAAATCGTTAGATGATCTGTGGAACAACCTAGCAATCGATGGATATCCCGTTAAAGCCTAATATATTAAGCCCGAAAACTCCCAAATTGAGGAGGAGGAATTGTAGGATATTTAGCCGAATGATTTTCCTCGTCACGTGAGAACATCCCAGTACTCTTTGCAAGTAGTCAAACGACAGGAACCGCTGCGTTGAAACAAGGAGTAGTCACTGTTGGAATTTATACAAATCTGTTTAGCCCGATGGAAACCAAATATGGCTCAATCCGACCATTCCCGATCAAATCTGTTATTCTGTCCCGCACACACACCCGCATACAAGATTAGGCATCTCAATGCGACTACAGCGCAGATGAGTTGATCTAAAAGAGGACCCATCAGTAGAACGACAGACAGCATCCAAAATCATACTTAGTCAAATACATAGGGGAAGATGGCCCTGATCAGACCCCTTAAATTGCAAATGCGTTCCGTTGATGTTAAACACATGAGGGAACGTGTTAAATAACTAACACAAAGCAAACACAGAGGGCTGGTTCAGGACCACCAAAACTTTTTTCAATTAACGGTATGCCGCTTACTTCAAGCATCAGGTAAATTCAATCTATATAACTTGTCTTGAAAAGTAGACCATAAGCAATCGAAATAGCTTAGTATTGTAATGTTTCATCGTCTGAAAGAACATTTAACTCATTCTCAGTACTGGTTAAAAATATATCTTTCCCTTTTGTTTAAGCATTGTAAACACGGAATGTCACCAAAACGCTGGAATAAAGGGTGCAAGAAAATGGCCATCATACGTTAAAATCATCAGTTTTATGACACTTTTCATTTGATACTGCTAGAAGTTCGGTAGGTGGCGCCATTTCCGAGATCCAAGTAGAGGTCGGTTCAAGACCATCGGTCGGATTAGGACTATTTCCCCCTATTCTTTAAATTTGAGAACGTGTTTTTTAAATTCCTAAGAAAGCGACCCTTTTGTTGAGCAGTGACAAATCTCGATGCTCGATTCAGTCTCGAACTTCTGAAAACAAACAGTTATTTTTATATAAATCAACATCAATTTATACCAGCTCCTGTTCCTCTCAGCCAAACACTAGATGGTTTGAAAATACCAATCCCAACAGATGTAAGCATTGATTTTCTTTCTCTGTTTGTTAGAAATTCTATGAACTTGTCAAATTTAATTCGAATAAACTTTGATTCCAGCCTGGACAGATTTTCTACGTTAATGTTTTCATTATTTAATAAAAACAAAATGTTATGAAAATTTTTCAAACGACTTTGATTTTGCGTTACGTAACATGAGGGGGAGGGGGTTTGTCTTGCGTTACTTATTGTTACATAGGGTGGGGAGGGGGTCCAAAAACCGCATTTTTAGCGTTACGTAATTTGTGCACGACGCCTAAGAGGGGAGTACATGAAAGCGGGGTTTTAAAAAAAAATGTTTTGATGTCAAATGTCTTCAAATTGCATGAAACGTCGAGATCAGATGTTATCTGGAAAAAACTTAGCCTGAGTGGCCAAAAAATCAAAACTTTGAGTGCTTTGAGGCACCTCTAAATCATGTCCGATTGATCTCAAATTTTACACAGATCATTTTTTTGGGGCCAATAAACAAAATGTACATGGTCGGTTCTTTGAATTGGACGATTTTTTTCCATACCTTGCCACTCAGGGTAGATCCCAGAAGGTCGATTTTTGGCCAAAATGTGTTTTTCGAGATGACAACAGATCTCGACGTTTTACGCATTTTTAAGTTTTCGATTTTCCAAATTTCATTTTTCCAAAAACCGGACGGACAGTGTACGTATTTATTTCGTAATTTCATAAAGTTTGTCTGGAAGGCGTCAGCCTTTCAGTGTTCTTAGCAACGGAAGAAAAATAAAGCGAAGTCTATGGCCTGAGAACGGTCAGAATTGCTCGGTGATAAGCTCATAATTAATCAAACTGAGGCTTCTCTGGAGGTGAATCGTTATTGTGGTGATTCTTCGGCTTGGCAGGCGCGTCTTTATTCTTCGAAATTCTTTTTTTCAACCCACTGTACATCAGGTTACGGACAAGGTTAGCTAATCAATCCCATCTTGTCAAAAACAGCGAGGAAGCAATGAACGAGATGTATAAATAAAACGCGTTTTGAATGGAATCTAGGTCGAAACCAGAAAAACTGACAATGAGAACAGTTGCATAAAAATGAGGATTAATCTTCCGATAATCGTCCCCATGGCGTATTTCATGAAGTGATTAATTAATTATGTGAATTCAATTGACAGGGAAAATTCGGGTGAAAGTCGTAATAATAGAATATATTTTCGTTGTGACAAACGAAGACATCTATTGAATATGACTTATTCTAATTTTTTACATTGTCTGCTGAAATGTTTTATTTTAATAATTATCATTTTCTTTGCAGCTGTTTGGCCCACGCATAGATTTAGATTACGGTGAGTAATTCTATAGATATTCAAACAGTCCATTTCTCAGTCCTCTTCCTTCCCTTGTGTAATCAATGATAGATTTTCTCACCAAAAATACACGTTCACGAATTATTTCCTCAGTCCCACGACCAAGCAAAAATCTGACAGGTTTCCTTAAATTTGTATTGCGATGGCAAATTTATGAAGATTAAAATGTACAGCAGCGTGAAATTGCTTCCACAGCACTGCTATTTTGTACCGTGGCAAAATACACACATACAATCTGTTAGGATCCTTTCTTATATCGCACTTGAACCAACAGCGTCCTTCACCCACTCAGCAACGATAAAATGCACCGGTTGAATGTGGACTCTGAAATCCAACTATTCCATCGCCTTCGCCCCCGACACGTCGGACGTGAACTGGCGCACATTTTACTGGGAGAAAACTATTCGCCACAGCTTGCAGTTGAAAAAATTGTAATTTCCTTTTCTCATTAATCCCTTGGCCAAGTCACTGCAGCTGGCGAAAGTGTCAATTTCCGGAAAGCTATCCCACCACGCTTCAAGCGGTTTAATTCGATTGGCCATCCGCGATGAATCTCAATCTCCTGGCGATTCGACTTACGCGGAAAGGAGAAAATGTCGCTAATTTTCGAAGATTTAATATAAAAAGGGTAATTGACGTTGCTGAATTAGGAATTAGACATATTTCTTTACGTGGAGGGGTGTATCAAGAATCCAATTTTCCAACAGAACGTTTGTGGAGCAATGCTTTCAAATTACCAACAAAAGCCATTTCTGTTTACCGTGGCAGATGAAGTGGAATAAAATTAGGTCTTTTGTCAAAGGCGTCCTTCATCTTCAGGCGTATCGCGTACGAACTACATCGGTACGACGACGGCATCTTCGGCGCCATTTCAATTGGCTCACTTTTCTCAAACCTTGATACCCTCGAGCGCCGATTTCTACTACCCCTACCCCACGATCCCCGAGAATGGTTCCCATGGATGGAGCATCTTTTCACAACTCACACCACAAATGCCGTCCAATGTAAAATTTCCGAGAATGGCAGAAACTTTAGCCACGAATTCCATCCTGAACCCTTTCACTCACTCCTTTAGGCCATTTTTCGTGTGCTCGGTGCCTATTCACCATTTTCCTTTTTATTCACAGGTAGTTGTACGGTAGAGAACACGACATATTTCCACGGCGAAACATTCAAATTGGATTGCCGAACACAATGCGTTTGTCAGGTAATTGAATTTCCATTACACTTTAGTTCTCATTTTCACGATTGGTATTTTTTTTCTCTCTCCACCGTCTTCCGATTTGAATTTTCCACCTCGCAGGCACATGAACTACTTCTTCGTCCAGATCTGACTGACTTGGGATGGGATGGCTGTGTTTGATTTTCCGATTTGTCGATTTAGTGATTTTGGGTCTGCAGCAAGACAGAAAGCAACGAAGGATAGGAAAAAAGACGCCCTAACCCTTGTGATCTGGCGGCAGATTTATTTTTTTGGTTGTTGATTATCCCAATTGGATAATAGGAAGCAATTCGGGGTGTAACGAGTTTTGCCTTTACCAAAATCGGTTTACAGATGAGGATACAATCATGACTTGAATCGAATGTGAATAAAGTCAAGGAAGGTGGTGGACATTTGGGAGACGAATGATACATTGAATTGTAGACAGAATCAAACAAACACGTTTGACAACAAACATGTCTATTAAACGATAGTTCACTGCGAAATGGCGAAGAAAAAGTGAATAAAAAAAGTAAAAAAAAAACTTTTTAAGTTAAACGGTTTAATGTACTAAAAGCTAGAAAAAAAATTGAGCAAGTAGCAGTTAATAGTTATCACATCCCTTCCTTCATTAATCTAGGGAAATTATGAGACTAAAATAAAATCGTGGGCATATGATGAAACAACTAACTGTGGATAATCGCAATCCGTTTTGCCCCACGATTTTATTTTAGTCTCATTATTGCCCTAGATTAATGAAGGAAGGAATGTGATAACTATTAACTGCTACTTGCCCAATTATTTCCTAGCTGTACTAAAAGCTACCGTTTAAACCGTTTAACTTGAAAAGTTTTTTTTTCCTTTTTTTATTTTCTAGTTTTTAGTACATTATCTGTACGATCAGTATACTTCTCTACAATAAAACCATTCAACTTTTTTTTGTTTTCATTTCTTACCTAATTTTCTTCGGAATATTTTGATGATGTACTGTATTCTATTAGTCAAATCATTTCATCCGATACCGATGTTGAGGGAATTACACAAAAGTACATACACCTTTCTGAATTTTTGTTCATAATGTAGTGTTTTCTCCAAGTCAGGCCATCCACCCATTTTTTAGCGGCAGCCGAATTGGATTTTTCAAGTTAATAGAATACACAGTATTAGAATGACAGCAGAGATGAAGGTTTGAAGGTATGTTCCAAATTTCAGATCAATAAATTAAAAGGAACGGCCGCCATCTTGGATTTTTTAAATCATGAAATACGCAGTTTTAGAACGACTACAGAGATAAAGGTGTGTTCCAAATTTCAGATCAATCGGTCAACAGGAAGGGGGTCAAATTTCTATTAATGTGGTAAGTCGCTACAGACAAACATGTTACAAACATACAAACATACAAATTACAGAGCATGCTAAATAAAACCGTTTAAAAAACGCCCCAAATTGTGTAGGGTGCGATGGAAAATATTAACGAATTCAGAATTGATGTTGGCAGCAGCACAACAGTCTGACATTGGATTAGACAAATCAAGGTTTAGTCATATCTGCAATATATGTTTTTAAAGCTGAATAAACTGCAAACGCTGTTTAAAAAGTAAAAATGATGTATGAATATTAACTTTGTATATCGAATATAATTTCTATGTTATAAAGTAACACGTTCTTTAATGGGTGAAAAATTCATGAATTAATGTTGTGCTTGATAATAATATTATTGGGGTCTTCGTAGCCACTGCGATGGAGATCGATTCACGATCAGAGTCCTGGCTTCCCTCCATCCATACAAGCTCTGGTTGCAACAAGAAACATCAGTCTCTTGTGCTATTAATAACACAACAATGATCATATCAACTGTTTCCGCTGTCTGGTCTCTACGTACTTGGACAGTGATCAGGTATGCTATAAGGGTCCTTGCGTTAGTTAGTAAATAGCGTGCAAAATTGCCTGAATTTGTATGGGTCTTTTTAATTTTTTTGTGAAATAATGTATACATATTTCTTTCCAAAAAGCCTCATATTTGATGTAAAAATATGTATTTTACACGATTTCATATATTTTCCCTATATATGGAAAATGGAAAATATGATTTATCATCGTTTCTCTACTGCAGTCTGATACGGCTGACTTAGAACCCAGAATCCCATGCGTTGTCGACAGTGTCCATAAACAGTAGCTTCGCCATTGGAACATTGAAGAATGCATGACACCGTTGCTTCCAAAAACGACCTCGAGGTATCCAGACCTAGAAAAACAAAAAAAAAGTATTACCATTTGAAGATTTGAAGGGCAACATAGACAAATGTCAACGCAAAGAATGAATTACCTTTACGTTACCATGAGTACCCTACGCATCATTGAGCTACCGGTCATATTCGAACGCTCCACAACTCCTTAGTGTTCTAATTTACTCGCTTTTTCACACCTAACAGCATGCAATCCGATATGTTTGGTTTAAAGTTGAGGAAAACTTTTTGCAAGTTTTATCAATAAAATGTTGTTGTTCCGTACATACTGTTCTATAGCCTCAATTCACACTTCCATGTGAAAAGAGAAATCATCATTAGCGATTGAAAAACTCAAATCGTTCATGTAACTTTTTGTTAACTAATTTCCAGGAAGAGCATCTATTTGTTCGCCATTTTTGATGAGCAAAATTCACGCGCTTTCTGAATTAAAACAAGGCAAAAGTTGCCGAAGATAGTTTTAACTCGAGTTAAATTTTGTGAGAAAAAAAAACAGTAAGACTGGTTTGAATCAACAAAATTTCTAAATAAGTCAAATTTTACCATGCCATGATTCTGCATGTTATTTTATCTGTGTGAGTAATTCTCGTGTATGATACAAAAAATCTGGCTCATATGTAGCATATGTCAAACCTCGTTGTTACGCCTAAATGGTTACTGTGTAATTTACAATCTATAGATACGATGAACATAGTGCTCCCTTGGCCGAATGGTTAGCGTCATAACTAACATGCCGGGTGTTCGGGTTCGATTCCCGTTCTGGTCGGGGGAATTTTTCGTCAAAGTAATTTCCTCTGACTTGCACTGTGATCACGCGTATTCTAGAGCTTGCCACTCAGAATGCATTCAAGGCGTGTTATTTGGCATAGAAATCTCAACTAAGTACTAATAAAAATGACGCAAGTAATACTACGATGAGACGGTGAAGTTCCTCTAGGAACGTTAGTGCCATTGAAGAAGAAGAAGATACGATGAATATGCTACTTGTACACGATTAAATCCAGCTCTGTTACAGCTAAAATGTCATGACTTGAATCGAATGTGAATAAAGTCAAGGAATGAATTTATTATGTTGCGAACATGTTTAACCTTGTTTGAAATCATGCATTTTCGTTCTCCTACGTACTTATTTCGAAAACATAATGCTTTTCGCAGTAATCGTAATAGAAACTATGTGATACCACGATATAATTTGTCGCATTATGGCAATACATTGTTCGTTAGGGGCATTGGGTTTTGGGATCAATTACTTAACGAATTTAAGAGCATGAATAGTGTGGGTGGATTTCATCGAGAATGCGTTAAATGGTTCAACATGAGGAATCAACAAAGTTAATTGAAACTCTAGATTAGGATTAATTATTATAAAGAAGTGAAGACATATTACTGGGCTCAATGTATTAGAACTTAATGTAGTACAGTAAAACCTGTTTTTGTGCGTTTTTTTTGTGCAATTTTGTTGGTGCGATTTTCTGTTCTTGTGCGGTTTTTTGTACGATTTTTTTTTGTGCGGTGTATGAAAAGAAGCATATTTGACAAAGTTGTCGTACATTTTGTTTTTTTCGATGGTTTATATGCATTTCAGAGCGAAAAAAAGCATATTAGCGTCTCAATTATCCACTTCTGAAATCATTCCCCTCCTCTCATCAAATGCTCTAAGTTTTTCTAAGTTTTTGCATGACATGATTTCTAAAGCAACACGCTTCGACATGCAACTAAAAGCACGAAACAGAAACCGAAAACCGAAAAGACAAAGTGTCTCATCGCAAAGCAGGGAAACAAAAGAAAATTGAACGGTGAATGGCGTGTATTTGAGTTATTTTCTTGGGGGAAACTTTTTTTATGCGGTCCCTATCTACCGCACAATAAAAGTTTTTTTCAAAATGCGTACCGAATACGATTTTTTAAAGCTGCTGGTGAAGTTTTGCACGATTTTTTTCACGCGACTTTTTTTGTGCGGTCCCTATCCCCCTCACAAAGAAAGGTTTGCCTGTACATGAAAAGGAGAATTTCTTACGCTACAATGATTTGAATAATAAAATAAGAATAAAATAATGTGCCTAAATAAATAAACAAATGAGATTAAAAGTCAAGTGCCTGAGACACGAACGCATAGTTTACGTAGGATAACGTTAGGCTATTTATATCACATTGATTTTGGATATATTTGAAACATTACATTATTATAATACTTTCTATTGGGACTCAACTTAGGTTCCATAAAAAATCATGTTTATTAATGGTTCCATCCGAGAAAAAAATCCCGTAACATTTTCCAATTTTCACTAACAACCCGGTAATGATTGTCACAATGACACCTACACGCGGTAGGTGTAAAAAATTTTACGTAGGACTACGTAACAAACACAGAATGTTTTTATATAAAACACTCACAAAACAAAATACTACACAACTACACACTATACTTACAGCTACACAAATCTAACACAATATAAAGACTTAATTAGAATTCTCCGCAGGAATCCGTGCCTGGAATAAAAGATGGATAAGTGCATTTTGTATTTTCACTTACCTTGGCTTCAAAAACAATCACCTGTAAAGAACATCGATTAGATTGATCTTGCACATAATACTTACCACATCACAAAACACAACAGCACAACAAAACAAAAACATATAGACAATCACAACAAACGAACAATAACAAGCAAATTGTCAAACTACCGGAACAGATGGAAACGAACCCGCTATACAAAGTGTAATTGTTTATGGTGAATATTCTAGATGCAACCCATACAACAATTGCGCATTGAAATGACTATGTGACCAATCATATAAATAGGGCATGAAATGTTAAGAACAGTGTCAGTTGCAAATAAACCACCGATCAGTATACATCAAGCGTCTTGACTATATTCGATCTTATCTCATCTTAATCATCGGGTAGCCAGTCTACTCTACTTCGGAACTCTGCTCAGATACCTCTCTGGGCGGAGACACTACGACTTTCAGTTCTATACTGGGGTGTAAATTCAGTGCTTCGAAAACGAAAGCGTTACGCCGGAGCAACAAGATTTTGAGCGTTAATTCCTCCTAATCAACCGAACGGAATGGCATGACAATCACTTCATTCGAAAGATGAAATATCTACGCGTTATCTGTTATTGATCCTAAGACTTGTTTCAATAGCTTAAAGATTGCTTTGAAAACAGACTATTGAAATCACACTAACCTGTATATAAGCTGGCGCTCGCATGGAAATCCGTTTAGTTGTAATTTCGATGTAACATGAGGATGGTCTCGCTCACACGCCTCTCTACCAATCACATTTATTTTCTGCAGCCGGACTGAATAGAGCATTTAGCGAAAACCGAAGTATCGATGATAATTCGATACAGATGCCATTGACTATGAATTTGATAGTGGAGAATACGAAATGCTTGATATGATGTAGAGGATAATTCACCATACAAAGGAACTACATTGATGAAAGCAACAGTTATGAAATCAATTGTGTACGGATGCCGCAATAGAGAAGAGGGGTATTATTTGTGCTGAGTATTTCCGAGTAGGAATCCTTCTGTGAGCGTCAATAACTCTGCTCCACCTCAACGAAATGGTATGGTAATAATTTTATACAAAAGTGAAAATGTCCAAGAGTTATATGCTTTTTAATTATTGATCCGAAACCTTGTTTCAATAGCTTAAAAATTTCTTTTGAAACAGGCTATTGAAATCACACAAATCTCTATGAAGGCAGGCGCCCGCTCGGAAAACCATTTAGTTGTAATTGCGATTTGACACGAGTGCAATTCCAAATTAAATAGACCTAAAAATGCAGATTTTAAAAACTTGAGTTTTTGATTCGAACGAAAGTTTGTATTCCTTTTTGGTTTGAGGAAATATGAGTTTTCCACAGCATTTGGAATTTTTTTTTTACTCAAGTCTAACTTTTGAAAAGGGCGTATCGATTTTAGTAAGAGAATGTAGCCCGCGACGCCGGGGGGCGCGCGAGAGTTCGTCGCGACCGGGGATTTTGCGCAGATAAGCGGTCGGCTTAAGCGCCACTCCCGCGAGGGAGACCGACCGCCGTGTTTTATCCTTGCCCGGCAATGAGACACCCACTGAGGGCGGGTTTGTCCTTTTTCTCACAAACCCGGTTATTTCCGCGACTCTTCTGCGCTCTCTGAAGAACCCGCGACTCCGTTGGTCCGCGGTCCGTGATACAACCCCAAAACTGAGAACCACGGCTGGTTCCGAGAACACCGCTTAGGCCGAGAATCTCATCATAGGACCAATTTCAAATATCGTTAATCCCACCCACCTTGAAACTAGCTTCAGAGAACGTGAAGCGGGGGTTGGAATATTGCTGCAACAGAAAAGGAGCCCCAACCCTGGACTCAAGACCTATTTCCTGAAAAAGTTTCGATTTGTCGGTGTTTCGGCTACACGCCAGCCAGTAAAGATGCGTCCGAGTTCTTTTTCTAGACCTCTATAACTTTCTCAACAACATTTATTCATTCGTTTTTTTAACTCTCTACACATAGAACTCAATAATCATATCAAACATAACAACCATCATTATAAACATTCAAACATCAATTCAACAGCAATTATATATTGTTTAATAAATCACATATATATGTTGGTTTTGAACCTCTACCCATGGGATTTCTAATCTGTTGCTTTTCTAACTAACCTATCATTTCATCTGCGTTCATGCCCTCCTTTACCGACGATATTCTATCGTCGTCGGTTATTGCTCTATTTTTAGCATGCTCTATTTTGTGTGTGGCATTGTGGCTTTGTTAATACGTGTGTGGCTTTTCAAATTTATTTCTCTACATGCGCATGTGTTAGAAAGAAACGAAAAGAGTACTCACAACCTAGGCATTACGTGAATAGCCGGCGGCTCTTGCGTGCATGGGAGACGTGGGCGATGAATCCGCCGATGAACTCTGGTATTCGAGCCGCGGCTGGTTTTCCTTTTCCGCGAGTGTTGTAGCGCTTACGAATGGGATGCGCGGCCACCTTCAATAGCGTTCGGGGCTGGATTCCAACGATGGACGTGGTGTCGAAAACGGCTCTTCCTCCTATTTTACACAACAGAAAAATTCCACACAAAAGCCACATTTAGTTTACACACGCCACGTGCCACATTTGAATATAGAGCTTACCTATTTATCGTTTGACGGATGCACTGGAGGGTATTTCTAGTTACAATTATTTGAATAACCTAATTCACTCTACAAATAGGAAAAAAAACTCTTAACACACTAACTAACGTGAACCTAGCACCAACAATACCTTCCGGTTTCAAACTCGCGATTTAGACACAAACTACACCGCTTTCGCCTCGTCCACGGCCAAAGTTGAAATGGGCGAGTATCTGATTTGATCCTCAGATCAGCCCGGCATTCTTTAGAACCGGAACTACGTAATTATTAACGATGTTAATAATTCCACAGTCTTAACCGAAGTTCTTTGTGGTTGTACCCGTCTCGTTTTTCCCACATTCGCGGTTTTTACGCTCCCGAATACAGTCCAAATCGAGTTCGCCGGGTTTGGAGTTTCAAGAACAAGAAACCCGCCGAAAGACTCTGCTTTTTTTGGGGGAAAGTGTGTTAACAAAAAAAGGAAAGCATGAGTCTTCTAAATACGTATTGGTCAGTGAGTGTCTTCGCTAAACTCAGCCGCCGGATCCCATTCAGCACCCATTATGGCTAGTCGCTCAAATATTCAAAGCGGAGAGGCTCTCGCTCTGCCATTCATCCAAACAAATCCAGAAGAGAGGAACTCAGATCCACACATACGAGATTGTGTGGGATCTGACTTCAAATTTAAGAAACGAGGGGCTTCCATATGTCGAAATCAGTACCGTGCTACAAGAAATCTAATTTATATTTAATTTATATCTTAAAATATATCTAATAATTAATTTATATCTTTAAAACTAGAGCCTATTTACTATAAAAAAGACAATAAATTAGAACTTTGTGGAAGTTCTTAAAAAATAGTTTTAGCATCTTGTACTCATTTTCTAAATTTTTTACATGGCTTCTTTTTTAGATGAAAAAAATTGAAAAAAATTAAAAAAAATTAAAATTGAAAAAGACAATAAATTAGAAATGTTTTTTTCAAATATCTCGAGAATGGCCGAGAATGACACCAATGATTCATAATTTGCTGCTGAAAATGATTGTTAACCTACAAATATTAGAAATTTCGAAAATTCCTGAAAATTCGATGTTCAACAAAATTCGTCAAAAATAGTTTTACCATCTTGTACCCATTTTTTAAATTTTCTACATGACTTCTTTTTTATATGGAAAAAATATTTAAAAAATCAAAAACATATATTTTAGATATAACTAATAATATAACTTCGCTTTCGCATGGATTTCAATGCTAGTCTCAATCCAGCAAGCCGGCTTAAGAGATATATTAAATTTTTTCCATCTGTCTCGTAGCTACTGTAGTTTTTGATCTTTCTTAGTCAGTACCATATTAGAGCTTTAAGTTATTGATCATGGTTATTTACGATAGTCCTATGTAGTTTGCATTTCAATATGAACTCTGTCCTAAAATTGTATAGAAAACTGTCTAAGAAACAAGTTGCAGAAAACTAATATATAGGCATGATTTTTTAGAAAAAAAATTAAAACAATAAATTTTTGTATTCTTTAAATAACAATAACTCTATTGACTTGTGAAAACCTAAAGCTTCAGCAGAAATTTTGATCACATTTCTAAGATGGGGAAATTTTAGAAAAACAAACAAATCTTCAAGGACAACTATCAGAGAATTTTTCAAATCACAAATATTTTATGGTTAAACATCTTCCGATAATTCCAATGATAAGGAAAAACTCCTAATATAAGAAATTTGCAACTAGAAGACAGGCAACATTAAAAAAATGATTGATGCAATACTCGTGAGATAACGGATATATTAAATTTACCAGATCACGTAATATTGTACTATAAAGAAAATTGCCTTTCATGTCCATAAAAATCGAAATAATTTTTTTTCGCTCAAGCTATTTGATTTCTTATTACGAAGTCTGGAAAATGGATCTGGAAAAATGGGGGTCTTTTTGGTGTTCCGAATATCACGATCCACAAAGTTGAACTATTCTGTACGGGTTTTCGCCGAGTTACAAGTCACTGATCCGTCATATTTACCTGATTGCGGCACCAATTTTTCCAAAAAAATTGAGACAAATTTTCAAGAACATTTATTTGACATCAACTGTCATTTACTGTCATTCGAGCGGCTTCAACGCCATTAGATGACTATTAGACTATTTCGAATGAAACCCACAAATATTAAAGCAACTTGTTTAAAAGTTCATTTTCATGTGTCAATTCATCAAAAGTTTCATGTGTCAATTGTGTAAAAACCAATAAAAAAAGCAAAAGCAGTTATACGTCAATAATAGACGTCATATTCATGTGCTGATAAAAACTGTGAGGGGCATTTGGATACAAATTGATGTCATAAATTTGGAGTTTTCAAAACTGCCTTTCGATTTGCAGATTTTATTTATTGAATTGAATTGTTCATCAAAGACGAAGGGGTAATTTTTTATTCAAACCGAAATATCTCTGTGTGGGAACGTTCTTGGAACCAAATTAAAGCTGGTTGATATGGTTAATTAAATTTGCTATTGAGTTGATTAGCAAAAAATTGTGTTAGTCCAGAATATTCATGAAAAAACAAAGAAAAATTGATTTCTCATTTTTTCTCGATATTGTTGCCCACTACACCTACACACATCAAGATAAAAATATGTATGTAAAATATTCTAATACCTGAAAGTTGTAGCTTCAAAATGATGCGCATCTCGTCGATATGCGTTGATTTTTCAAGTTACAGCATGTCAAAAATCACTTGAAATTTCCGATCTTTCCGACCTTTTCCGTACTCTATTCCTCTAATTTTTTTGTTGAGTGTACATAAATGTTAAGATATGAATAGGTAGCTCACTTGGTCACGCGTCGCCTCTGGTGGTTCAAAAGTTATGAAAATGAAAAAAAGTTATGTTTATATTTAGCGATAAGGAACAAAACTACCATTTTTCACGCAAATCTGAGAAACACTATATTAGATTCGCATGGAATGGCTGGATAGTGTTACATTGACGACACTTTCGAAACATTTAAAAACCTACGAATATTCTATTCTATATTCTATGAGCTGTAGAAACCGGCTAGATCATATTCGTTAATTTGTTCCAAGCTGTTCGAACGATTATTTGCCCTACAAACAAATAAATTTTAAAACGTTAATAAATTTGTTAAATTGCATTGTTCAGTTTGAATATTCATACTCGTACTTAACGATTATATTAGACTGAAATCCATCTTGCGTATTCATCATATATCCCTGAAAATAATCAAACGATGAACAAACAATTCAATTTTCCAAATTTCGTTACACAATTAATCTTCTCGCTTGATGTTACTTAACCCATCTGTCCAAATATTACGTTGAGGATGGGGGAAGATAGACGAAAGCGGGGTAAACAAAATTAATTTCTGCCACGGGTGCTCCAGGAGGACAAAGTTTCAACCATCTCAACTCCCGCTGCCCGTTGGCAAATTTAATACCCGACAGCTGATCTGATCTCAGTCATCGCATTGCAGGGCTCTGAATGATGATAGCAAAAAAGGCAGCATTTACATCGATCCTTTTTTAACATATTGTGGACCGCGCACGAGTTTTCTCGTGTTTCGCGTCCGGTCTGTTACGGATGGATCACGAAATAACCAGTGTTTCCTACACTTGATGGTTAAACCCTTGGTTTGCCAAGAATCTAACGTCTCATCCAGACCGAAGGAAACGACCTCATTCGTGGAATCCGAACAAATGATGCGTTCAAGTTTGCCCCAAAACGTGCGGTCCTTAATGTGTTAACTGAACCAATCGCACCCTCCCGAGTAGGAATCTAATCATGCCACAGCAATGGAAGTAATAATTAGTTTAAATATTTGAACTGGGGATGTCTCGGAGGCAGAACGGAATTGTCGCCGGCAGGTTGTTTAGGAATTATTTGCTGAATCTTATCTCAGTAACGGTGTTAATAGAAGTACATATTGAGGACGAACTTGAGATTTAATGTGCTAATAAATTGAATTGCGTTCGGTCACAGAGGCAGATTTTCCTCTGATGTCAAATGTCACTCTCATAGAGATGATAACTGTCACACAGTGCAATATGCAATGCTATCTGTATATCACACTTTCTTGTCCGCCTACCGAAGATTGTCATTTTCTCTGAACAAAGAATTGGATGACCAGTCGATGGACATACGTATGTGGATTTACCTCGATCGGGTCTACCGAGGGATAAAGTACAACGGCAATAATTGATGAATGACTTAGTTTGTTCGTAGTTTATAATCCCCAATGCATCAGTCCTTTCAGCTTTATTTGAATGTAATCCTGGCTGGAGTGGTTGTGTCAGACCGGATTACCAGCAGGGAATGGGGAAGAGAATCCAATTCTAGCAGTAAGTAATTACACCTGCCGTCTAGGTGGAACGTTACGTCAGCATTCCACAGTGATTCAACAGTAGCGCGAGTTGGGGTCGGTTACCTGGGTTTTCCCGGAGTAAACCGTGGTATCAACATCAGTAGGAAATGAAAGCGATGATGAGGCGAAATTTAACTTTGTTAATTATATTTGCCCGAGTTCATGATAGCGAGGCTAACGAACAGAACAGTCTATGATCCCCGTACCAGCTGCATTTGGTTGTGATGAATTCGAGTAGAGTTTCGCGCCACAATTATCGTTACCTCACGTTCGCCGTTTGTCAGTTGTAATGATTATATCGATACATCATTTGTTTCCAGAACGGAAGACACGCGTGTTCGACACTGTGCCCACATGAGAACCTGCCGCCTCCCAACGATACGGCGATTTGCGTCGGCCCCAGGCTGGTTGAACTTCCGGACCATTGCTGCCGGGTGTGGCTTTGCGAGCAACCGACAACCGATGGTAAGTGTTTATACGGGGGGTAGCCATAAACTTTTTGATGGTATTTTCATTGAAATATTATTGATTTGGCCTCTGTTGAAAACAGTGATAATCAGAGTGCGTTTGATGATTCATTAATTCATGACGTAAAATTCATCTATTTAAAATATTTTGTAACAAGAAGATCAATGAAAATACTTAGTTCTAAGGTTATGTTTGAAATATGTGTGCGGTTATAGGAAGTGGCCGCAGTCCGGTTGCCAAAGATATATATTTTTCCGTTCCTGTACCTCAGACAATTAGTATCAAACATAAACTTCATATTAACATGTGCTTTGCCATTGGTTTGAAAGTATACTACGTAAGACTCTTATACAGGGTTTTCCAACTTTAAATTCCGAAAGTAAATTGAAATAAAACACACTTAGAATTCGAATTTCTATGAAGCTTTTATTTCAAATTAAAGTTTGGTTTATGCCATTATGTGTGAAATACAACATCATTCAAATGTCCACCTAGGGCTTCCTCGCACACCTCCGGAACAGGTAATTTTCGATGACTTTTCGGCACATATGAGGCGGTATCTCGGTCAGAACTTCACGAATGTTGTCTTTCAAATGTTCAAGAGTTTGCGGAGAGTTGGCATAGACACGGTCTTTCGCATAACCCCACAAAAAAAAAGTCTAGCGGGTTCAAATCACATGATCTGGACGGCCAATTGGCATCACCAAAACGCGAAATTATGCGTCCTTCAAATTTCGTTCGCAATATGGCCATGTTCGGTCGTGTTGTGTGGCACGTGGCGCCGTCCTGCTGAAACCACATGTCATCCGTATCCATATCTTCAATTTGTGGCAAAAAAAATCGGTTAACATGCGGCCATAGCGCTCACCATTCACAGTTACCGTCTCGCCGTCCTCATTTTCAAAGAAATACGGCCCGATGACTCCACCAGCCCATAATGCGCACCAAACAGTGACTTTTGGCGGATGCAATGGCCTCTCAACAATCACGTGTGGATTTTCTGAGCCCCATATACGGAAATTTTGGGTGTTCACACGCTCTAATTTTTGTACCAGTTGGACTTTATATGAATGTAGGTGTAAGTCCAAATGCAAAATTCGCCATAATCATGTGTTTGACAAGCCCAATTGCTGAGCACGCCGTGGAATCGAAACATTCGGGTCATCCTCCACACTGGCAGCAACAGCAGCAATATTTTCGGCCGAACGCACATTACGATGATGCACAGGTTTCACAATATCCGCTACAGATCCAGTTTGTTCGAATTTACGCACTACATTAGCGATTGTGTGCTCTGTAGGCCGTCCATGACGACCAAAATCCGTCCGTAATGCTCGAAAAACATTTGCCGGTTTTTCATCATTTTTATAGTATAATTTAACAAAATTAACACGTTGTGCGATGCTAAAACGATCCATATTGTAAAATGGCAGACATTCAACTAACGATATGACGCTATGTCAAACTATGTCTAACGTTGACAGCTATGTCAAACGGTTGTCAGCGCAGGGCTGTATATTTTCGGAAGCCCGAAATGGAAAACCCTGTACTATGTTTACTACCTGTCGGCGATCGATACACGCCGACCTTACGACGCGAGTTGGGTTGCCGGTCAGTATTCGACGTTCTGCTGAACAGACCGTCCAAGACTTAACCAGAAGTTAGACAATGAAAATCCCGCGTAACGAGAACTCCAATGATAACTTCCTTGCAAGGGAGAGGTTTGGTTAGAACCGTCCTGCAGTACAGGCCAATTCTAATTCCAAGTTTGTTTGTAAGTTTCTATGTTCCACTTGCAGCACAAGTGAAACAGAGTAACTCAGGATTTGTAGCGAAGTGAAAGATGCAACTTAGTAAACTTCCTCACGCCGGAGGAAAACCTTTTTCGGATGTAGAGGACCCGAACGTACTACTTGACTATTCTTTGGATACTTTATTGATACTGATTATTTACATGCTTTGTGGGTTCTTAAATACTAAGATAATGGATTGTCAGCAATTTTGATGCCCCTTGCTTCCCAGTGTGAAAGGAGTTACAATTTCATTCAATAATATTTTGCCACCCGGGAAGCAAAGGGCGTTCAAATTCGGTATCCCTTTCGAATCGGGAATATGTGTCCATGCTATACTTTTTATACAGTATGTTCTCTTCCAGTCGCTGGTTAGGTTAAACCGCGACGAAATCTAATTGCTGATCCTAGCACAACTGACCTATATCCATACTCGCGAACGCGTGCGCGTAATGAATCAGCTCTTTGTAATCTGATCCCCCGCTCGATCAATGGCACGGCAGCGCGCTCATATTGTCGCTTTACAGCTGGTGGAAGGAAAATTGAACGAACGCTAACAGCTGATTTCAGCTAGCGGCGACACTACCAGTTGGTGTGGTTCTTGAGTGTAACGGAAAAGGAATACAGAGGCCTAATCAGAATTTATACGGCTCACAGAGCGAGAATGGGTTGTTAGCACCTATATTTTTCCATGTAATGTTCTGAGGGGTTCGTATTAGAAATGTTCTGAATGTTTTCGTCTGGGTTTTTGTTGACAATTCCATTTTCTTCTTCCCCATTTTCTTAGTACTATACCTTTTCTAGACGAACTCTGCAGTCTCAAGTATTACTTGCGTTTTTCAGTTTTCCAGCTTTTTCGGGTATGTTTTATTCATTCAAAAGGCAAGCCCCACGTCGGTCCCTGGGAACTGAAACTTAAATGTCCGTCTTTTTTTGCGCCGATCTCACCGGACTGACAGCAGACCTCTCGTTCGGATAGTGTCGACATTGGGAACGGCAACACCAAAGTTACAAAACGATATTTAGAAAAGCCCACTATCGTTTCGCTGGGACCGACACGGGCCAAACGAAAAGTTCATTGTCGGTCCCCTATTTCGGTCGGGGCTCAACGTGTTAAGAGGGTAGTACACTATGTACAACATAAACAATATGAGATTTTCATGATTTTTTTCAACGAGCTAATTGGACTATCCCCTGAATAGCTGCAACCGGTTTGTTGAATCCTTGCAGCCAAAACCTTGTAAACTTGGGGTGTTTCTTTCTGCAAGTTTTTCTAGTGGACCGATTTGAACCAGTTGTTTTTTACGTGATCTTAGATATATTTCTTGTCATCATAAGTAGGATTTTTTCAAAATATTGATTTTTAACGAAAGGGCGATATTTTTTGTAAAAAAATGCGTTTTTGCCTCAAAAATCGAGACAAAAACATTAACCAAAATATTATTATTCCAACTATCGAAAAAATTTACGTAAGATGACAGGAAATGGAGAATCTGGGAAAAATAATTTCATCAAAATCGGATGGACCGTTCCGGAGGTAGAACTCCCACCAGTTTGAAAAACATAGTTTCGAGAAAAACGCGTTTTTAATTTAAGATACATTTATTTCGTTCATTTTACATCGTATCCAAAGTCTTCAATCCCTGGACGATAAAACTGTCCTTCAACGCTTAAAAAATAATCTTCCTGTTACTTTTTTTTTGCCAAATTAGACTTGCGGGCTTCTTTAGCTGCTCTCTGAAATCCGCATCTCTGCTCGTTCGATTCGTTCCTTATGCGATTTTCCGTAGAAATTTTTGCACTCCTGTCCAATTTCAAGCTTTAGCTCTTTCATTATCCCCAAGACGCCTTGTAGACTATCATTGAAGTTCTTCTTCTTGAATGACTTTAACGTTCCCAGTTGAACTTTTGCCGTCTCAACGTAGTATTACTTGCGTCATTTTTTTATAAGTATTTAGTTGAGATTTCTATGCCAAGTAACACGCCTTGAATGTATTCTGAGTGGCAAGCTCTAGAATACGCGTGACTACAGTGCAAGTCGGAAGAAATTTCTTTGACGAAAAATCTCCCGGCCAGAACGGGAATCGAACCCGAACCCCCGAAATGATAATGTGTGACGCTAACCACTCGGCCACGGGAGCACGTTGAATCATTGAAGTTACAGATTACTATATTTGTTGCAATTTCCAAAACTTTAGACTTTCGGTTGCATGCATCAACATTACAAATCCACCGCTCTGGTCGCAATAGAAAGCGAATCAAGTTGTTCGAATCTGTGTTCGGTCCTATGACAAATGCACATAGGACTAATTCAAAAATCAATCTAGATATATCCATCCATTATATTGTTTGATAGCATTGGTAGCCAGTAGGATATCCATTCCCGTAAGCAACTGATGTATGCGTTGGCCGCATTCTTTACGCGCTCCTTAAGCAAAGTCTTAGGTCCACTAATTGGCTTGTAACTTCGGAACGGAGCATCGGGCAAACCTGGGACAAAAGCTACAGTAAAGTAGAGATTCCAGAGAACATTTTAAGCCAGAAATTTATTTTTATTTTTTTTAAGTTTCTATAGTGTATAAATAAACTATCCGAAACTCACGTTGCGTGACGACGATTGTGACCTCGAGAACTACGGTAGCTAAATGAAAAATAAAAAAAAAACAAGAAGAGTGGTGTCCAAGACATGACCGCATTATTAACGTTGGACTACGAACTTAATGTATTCAATTCGCCTTCAATTCAATTATCACCTTCGATATTAACTTAGGAAGGAACGAAATTTTATTATTCACTTTTTAGTAGATGTTGTAACTTTATCGTAGCATTCAAAAACAGATTCTAATTTTCATGATAAGTCTCAACCTCAGCATATGAAGTAGGCTGATTACTGTGTAGAGTAAAGTTATCAGATGGTCAGAGGCCTATTGTGGGACACAAAAAATAAAACGTTATGTATATACGTTATGTGAACATAAACCATAGTTTAGCGAGTCTAAACTGATCAGTATTATTTCTTTCTGAGTATCGGCACTCAGTTGCGATTTTTCGGTGGTTTAGATTTTGTTGACGCCCGAAAATCACTCGCTCAATCAGAGCATTTACGCCTGGCAAGCACGATTCAAATTCTACAATTTTCTTCAAATTACCGAATGCTCGAAAATTCCAATTCCTTTTTCATCGATTTTAGTGGTAACATATCCTTTAAAAAAATGGACTAATTTCGGAAGGCGATAAAAGATAATTTATAGGAACAAAATTTCTTTAAATCTTACGTTTATTAAGTTTACAACAAAAATGATTCAATGATGTTGATTCGCAGCACCAGCACTGTCAAGCAACTTGATGATTTTTCCATACTGCAAGCTTCACTCCACAGCGAAGGAGTTGGACATCCTGAGGCACTTTGTGTCCGCCAGATATAGCCGATCTGGTATTTACAATATCTTCTCTTTGCCGCTCCTTAACCCATTACTGCCCAGGTGTAGGTTATGTTTACTTTGCAACTTTTGCGGGAAACTCGAACTTTGCAAGCTTTAGTACACAACAAAATAACAAAAATGACAGAGGAAATGATACAGACACAAAAAACACTCTTGAATTGTCATGTGGTATCATTTAAAATGCGCTTAACACTTTAGTTTAATCAAAAACAGATTTTCAAAAACGGGCATTTTAGCGTATTAAATTTCATACGCTGGGTACTAATGGGTTAAGCCGGGAGATCGAAGCAATCGGCCAAACGGTGGAGAAGAATCTGGCCAAAATGGACATTTTTATGCGGAAGCGTCAGACGAGACCGGCCGTATCTGAGCAGCTGGCAATCACCCAGAAGGAGTAGCTTGAGGTGCTGGTGAAAAACTTCTTTCCGGCGAAAGAAGTGAAAAACTTTTTTTCGTACTCATAATGAAAGACAAGACGTACTTGATGCTAGAATTCAACGAATGGCTGGGGACCGGGTACTTTACGTTCCCCAGATAAGCGATGACGTCGAATGTATCATTCACATCAAGTTCTCGAAGAAGGTCCTTCTCTGACAGACGAGAAGGGAATGTCCAAGTCGCTCTTCTTTCGAGTCATATGGTGAACGGGGAGATATATAGTACGAAGTGCTTGGCGGAGTCGGGAAGGCGATGTGGTCTTTATGCCGAACCTGGGATCAGCCCATTATGGCAAAAGATCACGGGAGGATGGATCGGGTGGAGATGAACACCTTCCTTCCAACACCAACATTCCCAACATTCCCCAGCTGCGCCCGATAGAAAACTTTTGGGCGAATGGCCAAAATAGAGAGACAAACGACCACCAAAGCCAAAAGGAAGATGTTTCTGAGAGTTTATGTTAATTATCGATTGAGTTTCCACTTGCTGCAATGAGAGATTCCACACGTTTCCAGAACGCACGGCAGGTCTTAATAATGTAGCCTGGATTCATTTCTCTCCAGATGCAGGTCAAGGTTTGTCCGAGGCTTATTGTACTCGGGCGGCGCTTAGAATAGGCCTTCATGACGCGCAATACTGAGTAATTCAGCGGATTAGGATCGTGGCTGGATGGCGGCCACATATCTTTCGCCCAGAACGGCAGGTGTTTCTGCAACCACTTCTGAGCGCGCATCAAGATGTGGCACGGAGCTCGATCTTGTTGAGATACAACATTTAGCTTCGGGCCGTACTGGTCTTTGATCCACGGACGAACATACTTACTTAAAATTTCAATATAGACTTCTGCTTTTATTTTATCGCCTTCATATTCCTCATTGATTCCTGGATTCGCCCGAAACTTCCTTTTGATGACAGCGATAACAATCGGAATCCGAGCTGACCTCGGACGACCTGTGGTCATCTTTGCGGATAGTTGTCCTTTCTTTTCTCGGTTCAAGACCCTTTTCATGAACCAGCGGGACGCTCCTACGGCGATTGAAATGTATTTTTGCGACATATTGATGGATACATCACGAATACGCTGCTATTTCGTCTGCTAAATTATGGAAATTGATATTACCATTCAAAACCTAGAGATATACTGTGATAGGTATAAAAAGCCCACATTGGTTTCTTAGAAGTGTTTCTCAATTTCTATTTTATCAAAAAGTACTACCGTAATTTTATAGAATTGTTTGTTAACTATTACTCTTTCGAGTAGGTAGCAAGTTTTGCCATTTCTTAAAATATTCATAAAATATGTGATCTACATTATGCAAAGTAATAATTTTGTTGAAACAATTTCATTGGATTTTGAACTAAAAAACGAAATGTAAATAATTATTTTATAAGAACTTTCTGACTGATAATAGATAAACGAATTGCACGTGTAAAAAAATCCTTCAAATATTTATTGTATATTTATTGTCAAATGTACATAATCATATGTGTCGCAAAAGGCATTGTGAAGGAATGGTTCAGACAATACATGGGGTTTTCGCGTGTGAGGAAGAGGATCACTCCCACAGGTGTGGGGATGCAAACATCTTTTGGTATTGGGTGGCTGCCAATCCAAGGGGACCCACTGTACAATATTTACACTAGGGTGCCAATGAAAATGGTCATCTCTAATTTAAAAAAGTTACCCCATAAAAAATGTTCACCACCTCGAAAAAACACCCTATGCCGAATTTCAGTTTAATCGGACTTAAGGGAGAGTGGCACGAAGCGGTCAAAGTCTTAGTTTTTTGAAAATCGAAAAATCACCCAGGGGGTTGAGTAGAGGAAATCAGGGTTTTCGAAAACTTTTTTTTATGTCATATGTCTTAGAATTGCATGAAGCGTCGAAATCTCGAGAATTTTTTTCCGCCGAAAATCGGCATTCTGGGACTTACTTTTTTTTCGGAGTACGAAACGAAAAGTATGGTTTTGGGTGCCAATAATATAGTTATCTCGATTTTTCATTCGGAACTTGCTACGAAATGTTGATTTGCACGAAAATATACCCTATGCAAAATATTAGCTCATTCGGGCTTCATTTACTGGTGTCGTAAACGTTAAAATTTGAGTTTTTTAGAAAAACGAAAAATCGAAACAAAAAAAAAAAAACGAAAATCGAGGTTTAAAAAAAAATGATGTCAAATGTCTTAGAATTGCATTACTCGTCGAGATTAACAGTTATCCCGATTTTTTTTTTGTAAAAAAAATGTTTTTTGACGTAGGACTACGTCTAACCGGAATATATAGGGGGTGAAATGGAAATCTAGGCACTGAACAAGTAGGAAAAATGCAAGATTTGGAACGCTTATAACTCGAGCATTTCTCAATAGATCGCAAAGGTTTTTGCATCAATTGATAGGAAATATATCTACGCATCTATCATAACGAATAACATTTCATTTTTCTTGAGATAAATAATTGAATAATTGTGAAATATCAAGCATTGTCAAAATACACTATGTGCCCATTTTTGATTGGTCCATTTTGTGCTCCTCAAATCGTACCGACCAAAACGGGCAACCAGAGCAGCAGCGAAATAGAATGAAGCACGATTGGAAAGGAAAAAGAAAAAAATGAACGAAACATTCGTCGCAGTCTCACACATGCGTAATTCTCGAGCCAGCCAGTCAGCTTAAAAATCCCCGCTCCGCTGCCGTAACGATCATTCTCATTCAAACCGTACACCACATCGGTTCGTATCACAACACATCAACAAACCAACCCAAGCAGCCATGTCTGGACATGGTAAAGGAGGAAAAGTGAAGGGAAAGGCAAAATCCCGCTCGAACCGTGTTGATCTGGAGTACCCCGCAAGGGTAGCTAGGCCGAGCGCGTTAGTACCAGTGCACCAGTCCACCTAGCCGGCGTTATATAGTTTCGGCCGCCGAAGTGATCGAGTTAGCTGGCAAAGCTGCTCGCGACGATAAGAAAACCCGCATTCGGAACAGAACACATTCGGTTCGGTGGACATCAAGACAACAGGCAGTTGCAGCGAGTGGCGAGTGGCAAACGCAATCGCAAAACGGCACTGCTTTGGTGGCAAATCCAGAACAAGGCGGCATCGAGGGCGTTCGAAATGGTTTTTTTTCAAAACCACGAGTACTAAGTTTTCTAAATTGGAACCATTCCATAAAACAAGGCGCTTTTCAGGGCCATTAAACCTTTCAAAAAAGAGTTTAGGAAATACAGTTCAATGCTTTCTAAAACATTATCCAAAATAATAATAAAACACAAATTGATTTTTTCATAATTTGTTTGCCAGGATCTGATGAGTATGTGAATTTGGCAGTTGTTCTGAGCTTATTGATAGTTGGGGACTTTCCAGATTATTCAATTTTCACCAATTCTTAAATTGTTTCCAGATTGAAAGTACAGTAATTTACAATTACTTCGACATTTAGCTAATTAGACGGACATGTAATGCGACTTATTTAGTTGGACATTTTTGTAAACATAGAGATCCAAATTATGACCCCACATTGAAAGTCGACACTGTACCACTGTCATTACAAATGTTCAATTACAGGTTAAAATCGCCTAATTTACTGTACAACATGTCACAAAGCTGGATGGGAAGAAATTTTCCAATTGTGAAAGCTGTGGAGAGTGGCAACAAATCGCTAAACAGGAAGGTTTAGCCGGACAAGATGGGGATATCGAGTGACAACAAAACAATAAACTCTTTAGATTGAAGATAATTTTGTGATCCTGAAAAGGCCCCTTTTTAGCCTGCATGTGAATCCAACGAGCGAACAAATCGTAATGAATGTATTTTTTTGCCATCGCTCCCTTTTAACGCACATTCGTTCGTCTCGTTGGACTCGCCCCTTTGGCTGAGTCTGCCGATTTGTCTCTATCCTGTGAGTGTGTACCGCTAGAGTATAAAACACGCGGACCCCAAAAAAATATCTTATTTTCTTTCAAACCGTAAACCCGTGTGGTTGTACGGCATCGGCATCGTGGACGTAACAAAGGAGGACAAGTTAAGGGAAAGGCAAAGTCTCACTCGAACCGTGCAGGTCTCCAGTTCCCTGTTGGTCGCATTCACTGATTGCTCCGCAAGGGTAACTAGGCCGAACGGATTGGTGCCGGAGCACCAGTATACCTAACAGCGATTATAGAGTTTCGGCCGTCGGAGTGCTCGAGTTGGCTTGCAAAGCTGCTCACGACAATCAGAAAACCCGCATCAAGAAAAGAGCAGCTTCGGTTCGGCGCTCATCAAGGCAACAATTAGTTTCAGTGAGTGGCAAAGTGTTTCTCCGGCACGTCGCATTAAATGTAATTTACTGTACAATATATCACAAGCTGGATGGGAAGAAATTTTCCAACTGTGAAAGCTGTGGCGAGTGGCAAACGCAATAGCTAAACAGGAAGGTTTAACCGAACAAGATGGGAATATCGAGTGATAACAAAAAACAACACCAAAGGTTCTTTTCAGAACCATCAACATATTCATAAAGAGTAAACAGTAAACTAATCCATTTTTCAGGTAGATAGGTAGGTATTCACGTAGGAGAAGAAAATAAAACAATATATTTAAAATATATATTTAACAAAAGCTGTCCCCTTTGTATAGTCCTACGTCACTCCGGTTATGTCCCCGACATTACCCATCCGTCTTTTTTGGCACTTGGTCGTTTTTTCGCCTGGAAAATCGATTTTTGACAATTTTTTTATATAACTGTAAATCTCGACGTGTCATGCAATTTTAAAAACCCTGATTTCCGGTGATTTTTCGGTTTTCAAAAACTCAAATTTTAACTTTTATGACACCAATAAATGAAGCACGAATGAGCTAATATTTTGCATAGGTATATTATCGTGCAAATTAACATTTCGTAGCAAGTTCCGAATGAAAAATCGAGATAAGTATTTTCATTGCCACCAAAAATCATACTTTTCGTTCCGTACTCCGAAAAAAAGTAAGTCCCAGAATGCCGATTTTTGAGAGTCATTCATTTTATTTTCTTGAATTTGTGCCAACCTTAATAGCACACTTATAATAGTTCCGTTTTTGTGGAAGAATTTAGGAGATATTTCAACGACTTAGCAAGTTTATTATCATTTCAAAATTCATAAAAATTAGTCCACTGTTGCGAACACATTCTTTACTCCCATTTACTGAAATAAACTTCAAATCCTCAAGGAAAGGTTAATGAAACGCGCTATACAACAATATAAATTAGAATTTGAATAATGTATCAAAGTTTGATCAAAATAAAATTATGAATTTTAGTTTCCTCCAATATGATTGTGAAGACATTTGAAGACTTTTTTTTGTACCATGTGAAGACATCTGAAAAAATCACCTGGCATCCCTGGTTACGACAAAAACCCTATGATAATTGTCAAACAGAGCTTTGATCTGGAATGTGACAAATTTTATGATAAAATTTCTGAAAATAATAATCTTCTTCGCAATGTCTCTCCATCATCTAAATTTTTATTTAATGTAGAGATCAAAGCAGGACCATCTATGAATGTTTGATTGTTTGGTTTTATTTTCGGTTTGATTTAGTCATTAAAATTCTTCGTAAATGTTTTTGTTTTGTGTTTTGGGTTGACGTGTCCCGTTTTTATCCCTGAACTATTTGGTCAACCTCATAATTATGAAAACAAATTTTTTACAAATATCATATTTTTAACAATAAAGACAAGCTAATTGGCTGTAACTTGATATGTCGATCATCTGAATCAGTTTTAGGAGTTCAAAAGTTAAAAAAAGACATTATTGGGTAAAAGGGGGATTATTCGGATCACTCTCAAATGTAAATGGGCACCCTAATGAAGAAATGAAAAAAATATTGGTCTAATATTTAGTGATAAGGAACAAAACTGATAGACGTATAAAAACAAAAACTTTATTACGAAACGGTTGACTTTTATTTCAATTACGGAGTTGATTTGAATGTTTTCGATCAAAAATCAAACTGATTTTTATGTCACGGGTCTCTTTCTATTACGAATCGATTACCATTCCACCAAAAGGGTATCCTCCTCCTGATTACTTCATTATAATACGGTTTTTCGTCCATCAAATCCCGATACTGGTCGTTGGAAACCACGTCGCAATCAAATTTGGCTGCAATTTCCATCATAAATCGGTCGTCGTAACACATCGCACGCACCGGAAATTCCTTGCAAGGCGTGGCTATCAAGCGGCCGTTTCTGTACAGACTATCTAACACGGTCCAATCGCTCGATTTTCCTGGTTTTAAGCGAAACTTCGGCAGAAGGCCGTACACCTCGTAATTCCGATCGATGAAATATTGTAGCGCCAACCGCAGTCCTTCGGAAGAAAAGCCCCGGTGGTTCGAGTGGAAGTAACCCACATTACAGGCGTCGAGAAGCACTATTCGGTTGCGGCCGTTGTCCATTGGTCGCCTTGATGGAGCGCTCCGCCGATTGGAGACGGCCCCAGCTCGAACCGGTCGGCGACGTTGTATTCGATTGTTCACTCCAGAGGTAACCGCCTTGGAATTTTGACTGCGGGAAAATTGATTTCGTTTTCTTACTGGTGGTTTTGGAAATTTGGAAGGCTCAGATTTGGTGATTTTCGCCATTTTAAAAAGGAATTTGTTTTCGCTAGTTTTCTTAAACTTTATCAAATAACAAATGCTTACTGCGTTTAGCTAAAAGGTTGTCAACTGTACTTGAGGTTACCAAAAGTAGTTGAATAGGGCATGTACTTATTATTAGCTTGATTGAAGATGAATTTTGACAAGAATTTAGTAGGTTATCAAGAAGGACAAAAGGTTATTTTGAAGAGAATTAAGATTTTAGATACTAGTCGTGGCTCAATAATTGATCAAAAAACGTCCCCAATCCAATGAAGTAATCTAAAACCCAAGGTCACTTTAATTACAGTTGATGTCTCGCACTATCATAAATATACTGATGAGGGTTTTGTTCTTGTTGTGCGCACAACTGCTAGAGTAGGTGGAAAAGAACTCTCCGGGCATTTAACACAACGCTACTACGAAGGTTGTTGGATTAGAGGGTACCGATAGCACTGCTGCTATCTGTACCCTATAAATCAGTCCTTCGTTTTGCGGCGAGATAGATTGGACCAGAGGAAACAGAGACATCTTTTCGTGGAAATTTTCATGCAACATCCAGCGTGATCATCCCTTTTTCGAAGTAGAGCACTATTTTTAAACCCAAACTCACTCCGCTGGCTACCGAGCCACTTATCATGATTCTCATTTTCAGAATGGGATGGGACTCATTTTCATATCTGAATATTTTAGCACATGCTAACATATGCAACTGGTACGGCGAGAGAGCAGTGTAATTGTATCGTCCTTGGAGCTATTAAAATTGCGCTGCAATTAATTGATTATGGTGCAAATGAATCACCTGTATTTCTCATAATGAGCTAAATTTTAACATAATCATTTATTGTTTTATATTTCCCCATGCTTTCCCCTCTATTTGCGGTTTCGCTTGGGCTGGCGTTCCAACGGATTAAAACCTCCAACAAATCCACATGTATCAATGCTGCCTATATTCGCACAACCTCACAGTGAATGCAACCTGTTATAACTCGTCCACGACGCTGTGGTCACCCTGCTCGCAAAACTGTGGCATTGGAATCTCAACCAGGAACATAACCACAACCCCGGGATGCCAGCGGCTCAGCACCGTGAGGCTGTGCGAGAACCACAAATGCAGTCGACAGGACAATAACTACTACAACATTGCTAATGATTATGGTGACGGAGCGACCGGTCCTCTTGGTGGCAGCAAAAAGCAGCATCAACAGGGCTACCCGGTTGCTAATAGTTTGCTGTTGTCCGGCGAGCCAGAACACCGTAGAAGGGTAAGTGTTATCTGGACCCGGCGAGCACGGTGGTAGTGGTGGGCGGCACGTGGCTCTTAAGGGGGTAATTACATTTTCTTCCGAGAAAACGAATAATTATCTAATGGTTTTTCCTCCGAGTTCCGAGTCCCCTCAGCTACACCCACACGGCAACCCAGAGGACAAGCACGGTGTATAATCTTGGCTAGTTTCTCATTTTTCTTATCGTCTCATCTGCAGAAAGGACACGAATGTCGGAGCATTCAACGAACATCCTCCTCTCGGTTGCGGCTGGGTCCATGTGTGTCCCGGAAGCTCTATCGGCCGAAAACCTGTGGCCACTGCCAGGATCCCAATATGTGCTGTGTGCCTTCCATTACTACTACTATTAAGGTGAGTGCATTCACTGTATTCATTTATTTCATGCTCAAATCATGGCTATTGGTCAAGTGAGTTGAAATGAGAATTATCACACAAATTGCGGTGGCGGTGACTAGTTCAATTGCTGTTCCGATCGGAGAGTTTTTCTGACAAAAATTTACAATTTTATACACTTTGGGCTGTTTTTTCTGTCTTTTCGGTATGCGAGTAGAGTAAATGATCTTTGTTTGTCCGATTTGGGGTGTTTTTATGCAACTAGTAAAGGCAAATCGATTTTTCTTCATGAAAATAACATATAATCGATACGAGTCTGGGTTTGTTGAAATGCCCCACGTCTCTAGTTGCTGATACTACTAAGGGTTTTTTAGAATGAAAACATTCGAATTTTCAAGTAGATGTTGCATGTATCATTGCTTGAGTTTACTGTCAACATATTGATCCATGCATAATTTAGGCTTTCTTCACAATATTGCATTTTCTTGGGCATTTTAAAAGTGTTCACCTCAAGACACTCAACATAGAGAAACTTTATTTCTGCTATGCGCGAAGGACACAATAAACAAACTACAGCGCGCCAAGCGTTTGCCATAGAAATCATGTGGACGAAACAACATTATTGAATTGGATAACTCATAATCAGAATTGAATTCATCAAAATGCGTTAATTCAATGGTTTAGCTATGTAAATCTGATACAAATTGTGTGTAAGAATGATGTTTACAATTTTCGTAAGTGTTATAATCTAGAAAAGGTCTGAATACGTGCGAAATAATCATCTGGTGATCGATTAAAAACTAGCTCGAATGAGGTGCGCATTGACACCAATAGATGGTGTATTTTATAATTCTTTGAAACATGTAATTCCGTAGAAAAATACTATGAAACTACTGTAAATCGTGAAAAAATAAATTTTATTCATATGTTTTGAAACATACGAATACCTGATTTGACAAAGGTGTGCTGAATTAGAGCATTCAAAAAAGTGGGCAAACCATGATCATATTTTCGACTGGACAAACCAAAATCATTTACCTTACTATTTCTGTGGCAAAGATTTCATTCAATGCGACTGTTCACCAGTTACGATATTATTTTTGAAACACATATTTTTAACACTCCTATACTCGCGCATTGGTCTGTCAGACCGAGAAATCAATAATTCGTTCATTTCTCAGAAAATATCAACATTTCGACTTTGCGATTCTCTCTAGCTTCGTTATTTGTCGTTCGTCATCGTTTAGCGTATCGCATGTGTTGGTACAAAGGGGACATGTGCCTCTTTTTTCACACTTTCGGTTTGACACACCGACGCGAGTGTAGGAGTAACTTTTTTGGACAAGTGCCTGTTTTCATATTCTAGAATATTGTTGAAATGTATAAATTAATGTTAGTGGCGTGGAATGTTTATTGCATATAATGCATAAGATCATTACCTGACTATTCTTATTTGATTTCAGTCCCTTTTGTAACTGGATTGAACGGATCCATATATTAGCTATTCGTAGTTCGATTCATATGTTAAGAAGCAAAATATAAATGTTTGACTTTCGTATAGTTATTCGCTAATTATAATGGTCATACATATACACACTTGTGAAAGAATTTCACTTGTGGAAGAATTGTAACCAGTAAACTATAAACTGATCGGTGGCTTATGGTTATTTTTAACCGTTACAGTTTCAGGGATATTTTTTTTTATAATGGACAATATCGACGAGAAAACTAGAAAAAGAAAAGGAAGTTCCTAGAAATCATTTTATATCATCTTTTTATGCTTCATCTAAAAAAACATTAATTCTTAGTTTTCCAGGAATACAGAGACGAAGAATGCAAACTTCATATTCCAGAACCTTCATAATCTGGTAATTATTTAAAAGGTCGTTATACATTCTTCTCTTCGATAATGAAACAGGCGTTCGGCGGTCAACGATTCGATAACACTGAAGAAATTCGTGACGCAGCTACATCGTACTTCAAAAAGTTGGACGCTACACACTTCGCGCTCGGAATAGAAAAACTCGAGCCACGCTATGAAAAATGCCTCGAACGTTACGGCGATTATGTAGAAAAATATAAAATAAAACTTAGATTACGAAAATCACCTTGATTTTAGTCCTAACTTTATTTTTCCGCGATTTCTGAGGCACTGAAACTTATTTTTTGAACGACCCTCGTAAGTGAAAAAATCATTGTAATTTCGTTGTAATTAAACATACTAATAATACAGATAATGTACTAAAAGCTAGGAAATAATTAGGTAAGAAGCGGTTAGTAGTTATCACATCCCTTCCTTCATTAATCTTGGGCAAAATAAAATCAAATAAAATCATTGGGGATTAGGGATTGTTAACCGGTTTTACCTGCAATACCGGGTAATTTTTCATTACCGAATTACCGGTAATTTTACAATCATTAACCGGTAATTTCGGTAATATTCAGCTTTACATCAGAAATAATATTTGTCAATATGCCGATTTGAAATATGATTCGAAAATCAAAACATGATCGGAAAATCACAACTGGCTGTATTTCGCCAATTCTATGACCTCATAACATCAGTTCAAAATTCGCTGCTCGATCTGAAAAAGAAACACAAGATAAGTTTCAGCGATGAAGAACTGACAGCGGTTTCCTCTTCTGGAAACTCTATTAATGAGATCCGATAAAGACTCGACAAAATAATTAGAGGAACAGAGTGCGAAGTCGGAAATTTTAAGTGATTTTTGGCATGCTGTAACTTCGTGAAAAATCTACGCATATTGATGAGATGTGCATCATTTTGAAGCTGCAAGTTTCAGATATCAGAATATTTTACGTGCGTATTTTTATCTTGGTGTGTGTAGGTGTAGTGAGCAACAATATCGGGGAGAAACGAAAAATCGATTTTCTTTGTATTTCAAGAACATTCTGGACCAACACAATTTTTTGCTAACCAACTCAACAGCAAATCCAATCAACCTTATCAACCAGTTTTTATTTGGTTCTAGCAACGTAGTGCTCCCGTGGCCGAGTGGTTAGCGTCAAACCTAGCATGCCGGGGGTTCGGGTTCGATTCCCGTTCTGGCCGGGGAAATTTTTCGTCAAAGAAATTTCCTCTGACTTGCACTGTGGTCACGCATATTCTAGAGCTTGCCACTCAGAATGCATTCAAGGCGTGTTATTTGGCATAGAAATCTCAACTAAGTACTAATGAAAATGACGCAAGTAATATTACGTTGAGACGGCGGAGTTCCTCTAGGAACGTTAGTGCCATATAAGAAGAAGAAGAACGTTCCTGTAGGACCTTCCCACACAGAGATATTTCAGTTTGAATGAAAAATTATCCCTTCGTCTTTGATGATGAATAAATCAATAAACAATCATCGCATCGCAAATCGAAAGGCAGTTTTGAAAATTCCAATAAATTCTGTAGAAGAATAATTTGTTATTTTGACTAAAAAAAATATTTAAATTTTTTGAATCTATTTCAAAAATGTACCAAAAACAGGATTTTATAGTGCTTTACAAAATCCAAGTGTAAAATCATACGCGACTCTCAGAATGAACGATTCGTAACTTCCGTTGTCATGCGATTGTAGGTACAAATATTGTAAGGAGTGATGATAGTCACACATATTCATAGGCATTTCCACACATACACGCACTCTCCACCCACAAACTCATAAAGAAGAAAGCTACGAATCGTTCATTTTGAGAGTCGCGTATGATTTTTTTTGGTACGATTTGCGATTAAATGCTCATCTAATTTACTCCAAACTTTGAAAAATTGGCTAGAAAAAACGGCTGAACGTATCAATATGAAACGTTCACGGATGTTTAGAGAATATACTAGGCTAAAACATGCCTGCAAACATTAGACCGTACTGCGATATTTCGAGAATTACAGTGAATTTTGTAAAGCACTATAAAAATCCTGTTTCTGGCACTTTTTTGAAATCGATGCAAAAAATAAATTTTTTTTACGCCAAAATAACAAATTATTCTTGTACAGAATTTGTTGGAGTTTTCAAAACTGCCTTTCGATTTGCGGTACGATAATTGTTTATTGAATTATTCATCATCATGGTCGAAGGGGTAATTTTTCATTCAAACTTAAATATCTCTATGTGTGAAGGTCCTACAGGAACGTTCTTGGAACCAAATAAAAGCTGGTTGATAGGGTTCATTGGAGTTGCTGTTGAGTTGGTTGGCAAGAAATTGTGTTGGTCCAGAATATTCTTGAAAAAACAAAGAAAATCGATTTTTCGTTTCTTCCCGATATGTTGCCCACTACACCTACACACACCAAGATAAAAATATGTACGTAAAATATTCTGATATCTGAAAGTGGTAGCTTCAAAATGATGTGCATCCCATCGATATGCGTAGGATTTTCACGAAGTTACAGCATGCCAAAAATTACTTAATATTTCCGACTTCAATGCGATAAAGATGCGCGTTTAGGTTGTAATGATTGGACATAAATCGAGATATCACGCGAATGAAATCACGACCTACATTCAACCTCTTGAACCATGCACTCGTCGAGACCTTAGGGATAATCATGTGTAACCAACGACCGAACTAATCTTCACTCCACTCTAATGTATTTCTTATCGGTAATTTACCGGTTTTACCGGTAATGAAATTTTCATTACCGAATAACCGGTTATTGGAATTTTGGCACGGTAATGCAATCCATATTGGGGATACGATGAAATGACTAACTGTGGATAATGAAAATCCGAAGTGCCTCACGACTTTATTTTAGTCTCATCAATGCCCAAGATTAATGAAGGAAGGGGTGTGCCAACTACTAACTGCTTCTTGCCTAATTATTTTTTAGCTTTTGTTACATTATCTGTATTATTATTATTATGTTTAATCACAATGAAACCGTTTAACTTAAAAACTTTTTTTTACTTATTTTATTTTCTAGTTTTCAGTACATTATCTGTATCATTAACATATTTCTCTACAATAAAACCATTCAACTTTTTTATTAATTTTCAAAATTTTTGAAATATTTTGGCTAATTTTCCTCGGAATATTTTTATGATGTTCTGAATTCTATTAGTCGAATCATCTCATTTGATACCGATATTGAGGGGATTGCAAAAAATACAAAAATACAAAATACATGGCCACGACCTTCTTGAATTTGTGTTCGTACAGTATTTTGTTCTTTAAGTCAAGCCATTCAGCCATTTTTTTTTAGCAGCGGGCAAATTGGTTTTATAATGACAGCAGAGATGTGTTACAAGTACCAGACCAATCAGTCCACAAGTACGGGGTATAATCTCTATTAATGTGGCACAATCCTACAGACATTCAAACATGCATTTTTTTCCCTTGTTGGGTGTGAACCACTGCGTCCATTAGTTTGAACTATTGTGGTATGCCCCATTTTTTGTACTACGCTTCAAGCTTATCTACTGCTTATTGATGAAGAAGTAGACTGAAAGCTATAGCGAGATAGGTGCCAATCAGGAATAATCTGTTTGATAAAATTTATAGTCCTGATCGGCGACACAGACCAAACTTCCTTGGGCTCCAGAATAGCCTTATCAAGGTGTTGAAGTCTGCGTCTTGTTAGTGCTCCGCATTTGCAGAGCAAATGTTCCGAGGTTTCGCTTTCGGCATTACAAAAGCGACAAATATCATCTTGCACTAAACCTATGTTTTTGAGATGGTATTTACTCGGACAGTGTCCTGTTATAAGACCAGTGAATGTGCTGAAGTCTTTCTTATTAAGACTCAGCAATTGTTGAGTAATTTTAATACTCGGCGTGATAAATTTTTTTGACTGGTTGAGTTGTACAGCCATCCAGTTGGCCATTACTTCCCGGTCTTCCCATTTCTTCAGCTCACTCTTCACCACACATTCAGAAATTCCACAGAATGGTTCTGGACCAGTGAAGGGTGAGCTTGAGCCGCGTCTTGCGAGTTCATCTGCTTGTTCATTTCCCTCTATACCGCAATGGCCAGGAATCCAGTACAGTTGTACCGAACTTCTCTGACACAGTTGTCGTAAAAGGCAAATGCATTCCCAGACAACTTTTGAATAGCACTTGAAAGCATTGAGGGCTTCAAGTGCTGCTTGACTGTCTGAGAAGATGCAAATGTTAGCATGTCTATAATTTCTTTTTAGGCAGACATTTATACATTCTATTATTGCAGCTACTTCTGCCTGGAAAACTGTTGGCCAGTTCCCCATAGCTACAGAAATTTTTATTCTGGGACCATACACTCCAACACCTGTTTTGTTACCCATTTTCGACCCATCGGTATAGAACAGGATTGAACCATTACGAACATCGGGACCACCCTCATCCCATACTGAACGAGAAAGTTCGATCACTGTGTATGGAATGTCATAATTGGTCCTTGGCTCCATCCAATCGCTGTTCATCTCTGAGGTTGGTCCAACGGGTAAGAGATTCAGGATGCTCAAATGACCAGTTTTGTCCCCGTCTAATATTTTTTTATATCTTTTTAGCTTTAGAGCGCTTCTATTAGCCTCCAGCTGAACATGTTGACCCAAAGGTAACAAGTGAAGGATAGCCTCCATTGCCTTTGAGGGTGTGCTTCGCATTGCTCCTGTTACAGCAACGCATGCCAGTCGTTGGAGTTTGTTTAGCTTTTTTGTAGCTACAGTCTCCTTAGTCTTTGGCCACCATACTAAGGAGGCATAGGTTATCCTAGGCCGCACAATTGCTGTATAGACCCACATAACCATTTTTGGTTTCAGGCCCCATGTTCTACCTATCATTTTAGAACATGCCCATAGGGCAATGGTGGCCTTACTGATAATTGCATCTAAGTGTGCGTTCCAGTTTAGTTTAGCATCTAGGATTACGCCTAGATATTTCACTGAAACGCTGAATTTTATTTCCTCTCCTCCAAGATTTAGAGTCTGCAGATGCAGTTTCTTCTTTTTGGTGAAAGGAACAATTGTTGTTTTTGAGGGATTTATGCTCAGACCTTCTTTGATACACCATGATTGTGTAAGGTTTAAGGCCATCTGCATCCTACTCGATATCACATCGTCGAATTTGCCACGTACCATTATGACTAAATCATCAGCAAAACCCACGGTTTCGAAACCATTCGCCTCCAAACTAATCAGAAGGTCGTCAACCCCCAGTGACCAAAGTAGAGGTGATAGAACCCCTCCTTGTGGGCAACCTTTCGTTGCAATCACAGATGTCGATGACCCACCCAGCTCCGAGGTGATTTGTCTATTTGTGAGCATGCCTTTGATCCATTCGACTATGCAGTCATCGAAATGTCTTCTTCTCATAGCCTGTGCCATTGATACATAGGAAGCATTGTCGAAAGCCCCTTCGATATCAAGAAACGCACATAATGCAGTTTCTTTTGACGAAAGAGATTTTTCAATTTTAGTCACAAGCGTGTGTAACGCTGTGACTGTGGATTTGCCTGATTGACCATTTTGGCAAACTGGTATTTAGATAAAGGGCATTTGGACATGAATACAGACTTTATGTATTCATATAATACTTTTTCCATAGTTTTCAGCAGTATTGATGATAAACTAATTGGTCTGAATGATTTTGGGAGTGATTTATCACGTTTCCCAGCTTTTGGAATGAAGACCACTTTAACGAGTCTCCATGTGGAAGGAATGTGCTCTAGTATCAGACTTGCCTTAAAAATCTCGATTAGAGATGGAATCAGCTTAGATTCTCCTTTTTGAATCAGGGCTGGAAAAATTCCATCTGCACCTGCGGATTTGTACGGTTGAAAGGATCTCACCGCGCTTTCTACTCTGGCCCTCGTGAAAACCATTCCAGCAACTATCTTTGCGACATCCTTTGCACTTTGAGAATTCCTTCGAGAGCATTTCATGTCGCGGTTTAGTTAGGACTGGTATCAGAATGAACCGATGTAGATCCCGGGAAGTGAGTTTTCATCAGTAAGTCTAATACTTCTGAGGGAGATTTTGTGAACGAACCGTCGTCCTTTTTGAGGGAACCTAGCCCGTTCGAGTGGTCTTTTGCAAGAGTCTTACTTAGTCTTGCAACGATTGGGGTACTTTCAATGCTTTCGCAGTTATTTACCCAATATTTTCGTTTAGATCGTCTTAGTTCTCTATTATATTCGGTTAGGGCGCTCCTATATTGAGACCAATCCGAATTAATTTTAGCTCTGTTGAACAGCTTCCGCGCTGTTTTACGTAGCCGCTCGAGCCTTTTGTTCCACCATGGAACGTTTCTTGTCGAAGAAACTCTCTTAAGTGGACAATTACTGTTGTAGACAGAAACTATCGTATCATTTAATTCTTTTGAAGTTGATTCGAGCTGTTGAATCGACCTTATTCTTGTGTTAAGAGTTTCTGACTCGAGTTCAAGTGAATATCGTTCCCAGTTGGTTTTTCTTGGATTACGATATTCTCTCTGTACTGTCAAGCCACCATCCCATTCGAAGATAATGTGTCTGTGATCAGACAAAGACGCCTCTTCCGAAACGTGTCAGTTGTGTATTTTCGAAGAAATTACCGGACTGCACAGTGTTAGGTCCAGGACTTCTTGTCTGATAGCGTTTATAAACGTTGGTTCATTGCCTATATTGGCAATGTCAATGTTGTTTGAAGAGAGAAATTCTAAAAGACAGTCACCTCGACTGTTTATGTCAGTACTACCCCACAAAGTGTGATGAGCGTTGGCATCACAGCCGATGATGAAGTCTTTTTTGATTTCTCTGCAATAATTTACGAACGCCGCAACCTCTTGGGGAGGTGCCTCAGGTACGTCACCAGGGAAATAAGCCGACGCAATTATTATGTCGGATCTTCCCTTGGCGGTTGGTATCTCAACTCTGATCGCGACGATGTCCCTTTGAATGAACTCTGTTATAGGAAAGCATTTAATATTTGCTTTTACTAGAACAGCAGTTCTTGGGGAGTCATGCTTGTCGTCGTAGAATAACTTGCATGAACCAGTATGAATACCAAGTATTCTTCCTTTGTGGACCCAAGGCTCTTGAATTAAAGCTTAATCCATAGCGTCTTTAATAAACCTCCTAGACAGCACGCTAGATGCTGCTTTAGCGTGATGGAGATTTATTTGCAGAACCTTAGTGTTCTGCGTTATTTTCGACCGCTCGTTTTGTTCATTTGGATGTGGATTATTCATAGAAGTCCCATGAGTCTCGCGGTAAAGAAGGTCCACTGCATCAGTGACCGGCTTAATGCAGCAAGGGCAGACGATACTGTGGAGGGAGCCCTGGTGCTCCACAGGCTCCGTTAACGGCAAGGTTTAAAACCCCCCCTACCATTCATCCCTCGGCACGGGTCGCTTCACACCTTGGTTTAGGGGTTTATCCATTACTTCCTTTCCATAATAACCATGGATAACAGCTATTACAACCATCCTCCTTTTCTGGGGCTTTGGACCCACTGCTCTGGTTTCTCAATAATTTCAGGTTCTTATTTGGACATGCTATTATTGAGATCCGTCATTCGCAGGCGGAGTTATCAAACATGCATACAAACACGCATGCAACCAGGTCAAGCTGAAAGAAACCATTTAAAAAAGTAATTGATTATTGGGGGACTGCGGGCAACTTGGATTTGGATTTTTCATGATCTACTGTGTTCTACTAGTCGAGTGCATTCATTTGATACCCATATTGATAAGGGGTTTGATGGGGTTTTGAAAAAAAATGTACAGCGCGGATTCGACTATATACAGTCTCCGATTTCTTTTCACTGTATATTGAATACTGTACTATACCTCAAACTGGCTCTACACTACAAAGTACGCTACGTAAGCCAATTATGTTGCTTTTATTTGAAAGATGAGAAAATTTAGTACAGGATGTAGTGGTGGAACATCTTGATTAGCGTATTTAAATAACATTTTGGAAAAGAAAAATTTAATAGTTAGTGATTATTAATTTTATTCAAAAAATTCATATTAAACTTGATCGTTCTATCAATCAAATTAAAGCTCTCAAACCACTTTACAATTTGTTCTTTGAAGCCCAGCTTCTTTCTTAATTTCGCTGCAAAATCGATAGAAACAATTCAAGCAATATCTCCAAAAACCGCGATTTTTACCCCAACTTTGAAAGGTTACATTTTTGATTGGAATAAGTATAAAAATACTATAAAAAAATTATTTTCAAACTGTAAATAATCGAGTATAAAATTGTATATAATCGAATCACATATGATCGAGTCTGTATGTAATTCCGACCTGTATATCGCCATTTTGTAGTGACGGTCATTTTGGATTTGTCATTTTGGGGTGGCGGTCCTTTTGGATTTGAAATTTTCGTAAAAAACTATGTTCTATTAGTCAAGCCCGATGTTCATTGATACCCATATTGATGGGATTTTGAAAAAAAAAATGTAATCCGCCATTTTGTAGCGGCCGCCATCTTGAATTTCCACACTCATGGAATAGGCAGTTTTAAAATGTCAGCAGAGAAATAGGTGTGTTCCAAATTTCAGATCAATCGGCCAATAGCAAGGGGTCAAATTTCTATTAACAATATGGCGTCCGGCGACACCACAGTGGCTACGTGCGCATAGTATCTCAGCGGTCGGCGATAGCACTTTAGTATCGTTTGCATTCTGTTGGGGTTTTGTTTCGGTAACATTAACTTACACACGCCAACAAGTTTTGTGTTTTTTTTAAGTAGGGGAGGTGGGGAAATACGGACATATTAAGAAGAACTTCAATCATATCTTTCGAAACTCATGTTTCTCCAAACTTTAATTCAGTGTTTTGCATCCCAATATACTGTTTTTCGAATCAATCGACTAAAAATTTTTCAATGATTTTACTAAAATTAAAATAGATCGAAAAGTAGAACATTTTTTCGATGATTACCCGCATGGACATATAGTGGGGTGAATATGGACAGGTTTGTCACATTTACGTATGTAGATGTTCGAAATTTCAGGGAACAAAGTTGAGAACTTATGAAAACTAACGGTTAGTAAAACTCAACAATTTATGGTTTCCAGATAACGTTAAAAACGGGCGGCGACAAGCCAAGTAATCCGAATTAGCGCTGCCGGTGCCAAGTGGATATTTTTTTATGAAACGTGCGGACGTCAGTGTTAATGTGGGACAACGCTACAGACAAACAATCGAGTTACACACACACAAGGTGGATCCCGATGAAATGATACAGAGTATTTTTTTTTTCATCACGTTCATGTTGGCGATTGTGTATACTTGTAAGTTAGTTAGTTTATTATGCATTGTTTTCCAGATTTCAGTTCTTCTGGTTATCTGATCGAAGAAGAAGCCGATGAATACTTAATTAGTAAAGATGTTGTCTGCGCCACGGACTCCACCTCGAAATGTTCCCGTGCCTGGACAGGCGAAGCGGACTGATAGGAAACTCTATTTACTCTTTTTGAGTCTTAACACTTTGCGGACCGCTCACGAGATTTCTCGTGTTTTGCGTTTCCCGTCTGTTACGGATGGAACACGAAATAACGCGTGTTTTCTACACTTGATGGTTAAATCCATGGTCTGCCAAGAATCTCACAAGACCTACCGATGGTTCGGCTTCGTCTCATCCACACTGAAGGAAACGATCTTATTCATAGCATCCGAACTAATATAGCGTACAAGTTTGCCCCAAAACGTACGGTCCTTAATATGTTAAAAAAGACTATTGGTTTTAGTGGTTGGAAAACTGATTCCTTTCGTTCGTTTATTGGTGACGGTTTACAAAGGAGTAAGATGAGATGATGTGTCGGTGACCAGTATTTATACTACTAGTGAGATATTTCGAGTATGATGTCTATTGTGCACAATATTTTGTTTGTGTTATCTCGTATGTTGAGTGTTATCTCGGACTACTCTAAATTCTCTCGTAACTCCTAAACATATAGTTTTACCATAATTTACCATAATGAATATATAGGTCCAGATGATGATTGAAGTTGTTCTTTCGAATGAGAATGAGACATAAACAGTCCGTTTGTATAAATTTCTTCATAATACTAATCAACAAGAGAACTCGTTCAGCTCAAGCTTTCGTAAGGATACCACCATCATGATTTCATATTGTAAATTATTGTCTTCTGTGTTTGTGTATTTTTTTTAAATTTTATTTTGTTCTATTTCGAGACTTTGATGATGATGGTATCGATTGATTTTGTTTTTATTTCATTTTAGTTTTTCAATTAATTAAAAAAATAAAATAATTGTGAAGTCCGCAATAGTTTGAGCCCGCGCGTGCTTTATATCGTTGTTGTTAGTACTATTTCATAGTGTTACAATTTTATTGTTTTTGGACGATGGATTTAGTGAAAAGTTGAATATTGATTTCTCTGCAATTGACTGTAGTGATGCTGTAGGTTTTTTGGAAAAAAATATAAACGATCAAAAGGTTAGACGAAACACTAGCATTTCCGCTTATGCGTGGAATTATACAATGCTTATTCTTTCACCTATCCGGTTCTCGCCCGAGGAAAGATATACTATATAGATATGAAACAGAACTAGGGATATAAAAAAGAACCGAAAACATCTTCGTCAAAAGTGCGTAGAGAGTTGCTGGAGTTCAATGGGAAAAATGCTCATTCCAGAACGGTGCGCAGAGTGTTGAATAATGCCCAATATAGTATCCGTGTTTGTCGTAAGAAGCCTCTTATTAGAAAGGTTAATCAGGCTAAAAGGTTGAACTTTGCGAAAGATTACCAAAATCACCCGATTGGTTTCTGGAACAATGTGTTGTTTTCCGATGAGAGCAAATTCAATGTTGACAAATCAGATGGAAGGTTATTGGTATGGCGAAAACCGGGTACTGAGCTGCAGAAGAAAAATGTTTAAACTACCGTTAAACATGGAGGTCCATCAGTCATGGTCTCGGCTGTATGGCAGCATCCGGTGTCGGGGAATTTGTATTTGTAGATGGTATCATGAAAAAGGAGCAATATTTAAATATTTTGAAAGAAAATATGAAGAAAAGTGCTGAAAAGTTGGGTAGGTAGCAATTTCTACTTCCAACAAGACAACGACCCTAAACATACTGCGGAAATGTTTCGTCTCTGGCTGCTATATAATACTCTCCATCAGCTCAAAACATAGAGGATTTGTGGGATGTTCTAGATCGACGTGTACGTGAACATCATGTAACATCACAAAAGCAGCTAAAAGATATTCTTCGTGAAGAATGGTATAAGATCGAGCTAAAAGTATGCGAGAAGCTGGTACACTCAATGACAAATCGATCGAAAGAGGTCATTGCACAGAAAGGATTGAACACAAGATATTGATTAGTTAGATAATTGTTCAGATATGTTTTTTTGAAGAAATGTTCATAATACCGAATACTTTCGTCCAGCTGAATTTGAAGGTAAAATTGTTGTTTCAATTTTTTTGATTTCCCAATGAAGTAAATTTTTAATAACACTATATTGTTTCACTTGAATAACCTTCGGAAATGGATTGGAATAATACCGCTCAGTAGAATAATATTCGTGGTAGATTCATGCATATGCCGAATATTTATGTCCATCAGTGTACATATGTTTATGTTTCTATAAATTGTAAATTACATAGTAGTTAGTAGTAGCCATTTAGGCGTTAAGTTTTCTGTTCCATTACATTATGGTAAATTACACAGTAGTAGCCATTTAGGCGTAAGGGTATTCTTTCTGTTCTTCCATTGTTCAGCAGACCAGACAGCGGAGACAGTTGACAGATGATCATTGTTGGGTTATTTATAAAACAGCAGCCCGATGTTTCTTGCAGAGCAGAGCAGTTGTATGGATGAATCGATCTTTGTTCCACCGTGGATCGATTTCCATCGCTGATGATGGTTGCGTGGACGTAGTTATTCTATAACAACACAAAGATGGTCAATTGAGGGCCCTGAGTTTGAACTCACGATCGATCGCTTGGTAAGCGAACGCGTAACCAAGTGGCTACAAAGACCCCCTAAATAAAATTAAATTATAATGATTCGATTTGAAATGATGTTTTTGTTTTCCCAAAAATCGAAATTACCATTTCGAACAATTCAATGTGAGCTATCCTGATTTATCCTGATTTTTATTCTCATTCTTCCTGATTTTTTGAAATTATAGTTGACAACCCTGTTCCCGACATTCTTCTAAAATGGAAAGTAAAAGTGACAAACCTACCAAAAGTGTTGAAAGTCACTATAATACCGATAAAGAAAAAATATGAGTACCAACTAATCATCCCATCTCATTCGTTGATGAGGTGTATATTACCCGCGAAATATTTTATTAGCATGATTTGCTAAGAAGTACCAAAAAGTTACCACAAGGATTTTAATCTGGGTGTCCTGGTGCATCCAAAGTACTGTTATCAATCAGATGAAAGAATTTAAAAATAAAAAAATATCCCTAAGAAACATGTTCAAGAACCAAAGAATTCATGAATAAAATAAAGCACAGAAACTCCATCCAGTAATGGTGGGGAAGAACTTTATTCGATGGAAATGTTAATGCCACTCATGATTTGTACAATAAAATATTCGAATGATCACCATGACTTTCTTGGACTGACGTTTTTGACGAAGATTGCCTTAAATCCATGTGTACAAACTAGCAACTTTTTTGTATAAACCTTAGACCCACTAAACAAACTTAACCCCAAACCATTGAATCTTAAGGTATTCGGTCATGCGACATTTGTTCGTTAACACGGCTGTTCATCTACAAACTCGCCGCATTCGCAAACATATTTTGGTATAGGACTGCTTCTAATCGGAAGATATAGGGGTTAAAATACAAATCTAGGCACTGAAAATGTAGGGAAAAATTAAAGATTTCGAACGCTTATAACTCGAGCATTTAATTAATAGAAAAATGTTTTCATCAATTGATAGGATATATTACTACGCATCTATCACAATGAATAACGTTTTATTTTTCTTGAAATAAACAATCGAATAATTGTGAAATGTCAAACAGTGATCAAACGAACTATGGGTACGTTCTGATAGGTCCAATTTGTGCTCCTCAAATGGTTCCGACCAAAAGGAGCAACCAGAGTAACAACGGAAAATAATTTGAATACAAGCAAAGAATTGTGATTTTACCGCCAGTCGAATGAAAAAAAGTCACAGGAGGGTTGTGTCCGAGACACGACCGCCTAGTTGACGTAGGATTCCGTTAGGTTATCTGCTGATTTTGGATGTGTTTGAGGAATTACATCGTTAAACTTTTTGGTAATGATTTGGTGGCCCTGAAAAGGGTCGTATCGTTTGATTGTTGGGTGTTGTTTGTTCACTCCGAAGGATGGTAAACAGTCGTTGGATGGTGCGTATCAGATAAAAGATACCGAAGTAGAACGAGATATGATGAAAACCGCCCTCTGTGATCCTAGACGAGATGCTTTCTGTGTTATGTATGGGTGAAATAAAGAAAAAAAGTAATATAAGTAATATAAGATAATTAACACTACCGAACACAATTATCAATTTTTCTCATCAGTAAAAACATGTTACTTTAATATAGATATTTGAAATGGAAAAGGTAATTTTCTTTTATAATTTTTACTTTCTTAGTGTTTATTCAACCGAATCCGAATTTTAATTGGACTAACAACAACTAATACTATATGTAGATCATATAGGAAATCACTTTTTATAATATTTCTAAAATTTTCTAATATCTTTTTCAACAAAACAGACAGCTTAACCCTCTAAGACCCAAGTTTCTCAAATTTCCGACTTTCAACATAAAATACTCTTAGCAGAAAGGTGCCAGCACCAAATCAATGTGTAGGTGTGATAGATGGAAATATTCTGAAGACGTTCTAGTGGGGATGAATATTAAAAATAATGTCTGAATAATTTGAAAAGAGAATCCGTGAAGCCCGTTTAAAGGCGGGCTTGGGCTGCCGACGGTTAAACCAAACGACCTGTTCTCGAGCAGGAACACACCTTGGTTTTTATTTATGAAAATTGAAATAAATCATTCCATATATCAAGTCATTTTTAACACAACTGCTACCATATACAATTTTACACTTACACTTGTGCTAAATTTTTCACAATACACACTCGGTCATTGATATGAAATTTCACGAAGCAACCAACATTGAAGTTCCAAATTTAAATTTAATTTGCTAGAATTAATCGTATCATTCACCTTACTTGCAATATAAATGCCCCCGAACTTGCATATATTTGCAATGCCGATTTTCCCCGAGTTTTGATGTCTCTGTTAGGGAACATTTCGGTAAGAACAAAAGCTCCCCCTACTTTCATGTATTTGCAATGCCGTTTTCTCCCAGGGCAGCTTGGTTTTGATGTCTCTGCTAGGGACCCGACGCATGTGTCGTCAATTTCTATCAAACAGAAGTGGATATTTTCGTTAGGATAGGGGTTGAGATTTTTCAATTGTTCGATAGTTAGTTTCATGACATATATTATTTTCTTCAATATAAAAAAATGCTATGGAGTACCGAAATCGGTTGACGCAAAAATTTCATCAATCCACCATGAAATGACTGAGCAATAAGCGTTTGAAATTGGACAATTCTCACGATGTGCTCGATTTTAGATTTTCAATTTATACCCCAATATGTTCCCGAAAGACGTAATCCTACGTCAAAACGCTCATGCATGCTTCGCTCATGCACTAAGAGCCTCCGCAGATTGTAGATTTTCCATCGGTCGATAATTTTGGACAGTTTGGGCCCACCGACCCAACGACCCGACGATGCATTGTGCGCGAATGCATACCTCTCCGTACGGATCTTATTATTCGACAATAAAAAGCCTGCAGTCTGCGGGACTTCAAGACCATTGTTCCACGGATATCATCAGCCTCAACCAACGAGTTTTCATCAATTAATCGCTTTCGTGTAATCGATCCATTTGTTACTGTTACATTAACTATATCGTTTCTGTTTCACTGTGCTTGTAAACATTGTTCGTTAATATTAGGCTGTCAAAAAAGTCCTGCGGTATTTTTTTTTGAATTTTCATTTGTTCATAAAATTAGTTACAATCATCTGTTTTAAGTCAAATATTCGCCGTTTTGTTCGATGACTTGTTCCCAACGAGATGCCAACTTCATAATACCCCTGTTATAGAAGCTCGCTTCCTTATTGGCAAAAAACTCGGATAGCCAATTTTCACAGGCCTCTTTTGTGGCTAACTTCTGACTACCTAGCTCGTTCGCCATGGACAAAACAGGTGGTAGTCACTTGGTGCAAGGTCCGGACTATACGGCGGATGCAAAAGAACCTCCCATCCAAGCTCCCGGAGCTTCTGGCGCGTCACAGAAGAAGTGTGTGGCCTGGCGTTGTCCTGATGGAAGACAATGCGGCCTCTGTTTATCAAAGATGGCCTCTTCTTCATGAGTGCTACCTTCAAGCGGTCCTGTTGTTGGCAGTACAGGTCTGAATTGAGCGTTTGGCCATAGGGAAGCAGCTCATAATAGATTATTCCTTGACAATCCCACCAAACACACAGCAGAACCTTCCTGGCCGTTAATGAGGGCTTGGCCACCGTCTGAGGCGCTTCAGCGGGCTTCGACCACGACCGTTTGCGCTTCACGTTGTCGTAAGTGACCCACTTTTCATCGCCAGTCACCATCCGCTTCAGAAACGGGTCGATTTTGTTGCGATTCAGCAGCGATTCACATGCGTCGATACGATCAAAGATGTTTTTTTGCGTCAACGTGTGTGGCACCCAAACATCGAGTTTCTTTATGAATCCAAGCTTCTTCAAATGGTTAATAACGGTTTGATGACTTATCCCCAGCTCTTGGCCGATGCTACGGCTGCTAATATGCCGGTCTTTCTCGGCTAATTCAGCGATTTTGTTGCAATTTTCGATGACCTCTACACAAGAACGAAAACGTTGAAACCATCGTTGTGCGGTGGAAATGGAAACTGTATCGGGTTCATAAACTGCACAAATTTTATTGGCAGCTTGAGATGCATTTTTGCCTTTGTCATAGTAGTACTGTAAAATATGTCGGATTTTCTCTTTATTTTACTCCATATTTGCGACACTATAACTCACGAACGACTTAACCAAACAAAACACTGTCAAGGACTATATTATAGCGCGCAAAAATACCTTTCCAACAAGCTATAGTATGATTCGATACAATGAATACAACTAGAACTACGCGCTTACAACGACACCTCGCGGAAATTTTTTGACAGCCTAATATATCCTTGGACACTGAAGTACATTCCGATTCCGCGCAACCTGCAAGTTAGCATAACAACACCGTCTCCCATTATCATCTGTCATCCTGCCGCCCGCCTAGCTATATTTCTTTGAACATTATCATCCAGCAAACCGATGGCGAAAAAACAATGCAAAGAATGTCTATTGGAAGTGAATGATATTGAACCAATTTGCTGTGGCTTTTTTTTTATCTTTTTTTTTATCTTCGCTTATTTTTCGTCGGCCTATTTCCGCCACTTTAGTGCCAATCACCGACAACAGGGAGGCGACTCCACCTGTTCCTACCTATCAGACTCAACAACTCATGAGCCGGGCCAACTTCTTTTACTTCCCCTCCGAAGGAAGACGTAATCAGAGATTTTTCGCCTCAGAAAATCCCAACGACGCCAGCTGGGATTGAACCCAGGCCGATCGGATTGTGAGGCTGTTACGCTAACCACACAACCACTGGCGCCGTCTTTTTTTTATCTGTATTATAGTGATTTTCAACTCATTTGGCTAGTTCGTCACTTTTACTTCCATTTTTGGAAGAATGTCGGGAGTAAGAATTGAACTCGTGACCTTCAGCGTGAGAGGCATGGATGTTACCACTACGCCAGATCGCCTCCCATTTGCTGTGACTTTTGCGATGTCGTGTTCCACATCAGCCAAAAATGTTGTGGATTCAATCACCGTGCCAGTCGAGACTTATTCACTCAAGGGAAAGAAATGTTCATTTGCTCTGAGTGCCGGTTTGAGATAAACGGCCGCAATGTTAAACGCTACCAGGAAGACAAATTAAAAACTCAAAGCACACCTCTTGCCGCTGTGGTTGCGTCAGATGATTTATCGAGCCAAGTAAAACTGCTCGCTACTGCTGTCGATAATTTAGGTAAGAAAGTTGATGATCTCGCGTCGACTAAAGCGCAAACGGCTCGGTCTCGATCCATCGCTGCAACAACGTGCGCTGCTTCCATCGACGTGGCCGGAAGGAGTAATATTCCGAGAATTTGTAGACCGAGCAAAAAAGACGGGTGGGTAATGTCGGGGACATAACCGGAGTGACGTAGGACTATACAAAGGGGACAGCTTTTGTTAAATATATATTTTAAATATATTGTTTTATTTTCTTCTCCTACGTGAATACCTACCTATCTACCTGAAAAATGGATTAGTTTACTGTTTACTCTTTATGAACATGTTGGGGGTTCTGAAAAGAACCTTTGGTGTTGTGTTTTTGCTTTTTTTATACAAACTTTCTCAATTTTTTCTCACTATCTCATAGTTGATTCTTGATTTTTTTCTGAAGGCTTTGTACTTATTAAATGTTCAACGCCGGGCATCTTTTGGCGTATGCACATATCGTACAATCAAAATGATGGCTGTGATAGGGAATGCATAGGTAAGGTAAGGTATTGTATTATAGAGACTATAAACTTTTGCAGTTCATTCGTCTCTAGCCTTGAGAAAGGCCCTTTGAAAACTCTACTCTATTCTACTCCAGCGCTACCACCTCCGCCCTCTTGCCTTGAGAAAGGCACTCGATCCCTCGCCGTCCAGCCCGTCCAGCAACGATGTTGTCCAGTCGGTGTCCACACAAAGAATGATGCATAGGTGGAAGGAAGGAAGGTATTGAATTAGAGAGACTTTAAACTCTGAGAGTTCATTCGTCTCTAATGCATAGGTGGTCATCAGCGCGCGTTTTGTACTTTAGCGGTACACGCTCACAGGATAGAGACAAATCGGCAGACTCAGTCAAAGGGGCGAGTCCAACGAGACGAACGAATGAGCGTTAAAAGGCAGCGATGGCAAAAAAATACATTCATTACGATTTGTTCGCTCGTTGGATTCACATGCAGGCTAAAAAGGGTCCTTTTCAGGATCACAAAATTATCTTCAATCTAAAGAGTTTATTGTTTTGTTATCACTCGATATCCCCATCTTGTTCGGCTAAACCTTCCTGTTTAGCGATTTGTTGCCACTCGCTACAGCTTTCACAGTTGGATAATTTCTTCCCATCCAGCTTGGGACATGTTGGGTCATAATTTGGACCCCGAACTCTATGTTTACAAAAATTTCCAACTAAATATGTCGCATTACATGTCCGTCCAATTAGCTAAATGTCGAATTAATTGTAAATTACTGTACTTTCAACCTGGAAACAATTTAAGAATTGGTGAAAATTGAATAATCAGGAAAGTCCCCAACTATCAATAAGCTCAGAACAACTGTCAAATTCACATACTAATCATATCCTGGCAAACAAATTATGAAAAAATCAATTTGTGTTTTATTATTATTTTGGATATTATTTTAGAAAGCATTGAACTGTATTTCGTAAACTCTTTTTTGAAAGGTTTAATGGCCCTGATAAGCGCCTTGTTTTATGGAATGGTTCCAATTTGGAAAACTTAGTACTCGTGGTTTTGAAAAAAAAACATTTCGAACGCACTCGATGCCGCCTTGTTCTGGATTTGTCACCAAAGCAGATTGTATAAAGAACAAACTTTCTTCTTCTGCTACCTGCTGCCGTTTTGCGATTGCGTTTGCCATTCGCCACTCGCTGCAACTGCCTGTTGTCTTGATGTCCACCGAACCGAATGTGTTCTGTTCCGAATGCGGGTTTTCTTATCGTCGCGAGCAGCTTTGCCAGCTAACTCGATCACTTCGCCTTTCCCTTCACTTTTCCTCTTTTACCATGTCCAGACATGGCTGCTTGGATTGGTTTGTTGATGTGATATTTGATATTTCACAATTATTCAATTATTTATCTCAAAAAAATGAAATGTTATTCGTTATGATAGATGCGTAGATATATTTCCTATCAATTGATGCAAAAACCTTTGCGATCTATTGAGAAATGCTCGAGTTATAAGCGTTCCAAATCTTGCATTTTTTCCTACTTGTTCAGTGCCTAGATTTCCATTTCACCCCCTATATCTTCCGGTTAGACGTAGTCCTACGTCAAAACTCGCATGGACCACCGCACAAACTTGTGGACAACGATCAAATACCAATTTCGAATAATCGGACAACACACTAATATTCAACCAACCTCCGCCGGGATGCAGCTGCGAAAACCACGAGGAAGACTCTTACCCACCCGAAACAGTCGCGCCAACCTCCGATAGAAAACGTACATCTCGACACTCACAAGTATCCTGCCATCAAAGTCATCCCGGCTCTGTTTTTGTGGAAAGGAAAAGGGTTTTCCGGAATCCACTCGCAGGCAACTATTTGAATTGCGCATCCTTCTTTTCTGCCTGAAATTTCTTCGGATTGCAGCAGTGCACGCATCGCTAATGATCAACTGAGCCCAACTCACACGCCATTCCCGTCAGTTTGGAGACCGCAACATACACAAATACGACCATTTGAAACGCCACATATGAAATTGAGTTCCATCATGCGAAACGTCAGCAATAAAAGCCATTTCATCTTCGATCAACCTTCACCTGGATGCATCTGCGAAAGCCGTACGGAAGACCCCACCCCACCCAAAACAGTCAGTCGTATTATCAAAATGTCAGGGGACTGCGTACCAAAACGAACGAGCTTCGACTGATGCTTTCCAGCTGCGATTACGACATTCTTGTGTAGACAGAAACATAGCTTCGACCTGACATCGTTGATAGCGAACTGTCATCAGACTATCATATCTTCAGATGCGATCGAAGTGATTCTACAAGCGAATTATCGAGAGATGGCGGAGTGCTTATTGCCGTCAAGATGACCCATCAATACAGCGCAATCCCTGCGGACAATTGTGATCAGCTCGAACAAACAATTACCGGTATCAAGTTAGCAAACCACTCACTCTATGTTGTCGGAATATACCTCAGGCCATCGTCGTGTGCAGACAAATATATTTCGCACACAAATGCAATCCAGGACGTATACGACAACGCAACAAACGCTGATATTGTTCTGGCATTAGGCGACTACAACTTACCAGACCTTCATTAGGAATTTGACGATGATATAAACGGATATCTACCGTGAACACATCAACAGAGCAAGTGATTTTGCTGATCGAATCAATGTCCGCTATTGGTCTTGTTCAGACGAATGGACTACGAAACGTGAATGGAAGACTGCTCGACTTAGCGTACGTCAACATCCCTGATTATGTCGAGAATTTTAGCCCCCCACTTCCATTCCTAAGATTAGATGAGCACCACAAGCCGTTCATTCTAAGACTTGACACTCAGTTCACTGTGCCAGGTTACAGCGACGCTCCGGCGGAAGCCACGGACCTTGACTTCAGCAGATGCGACATCAGCTTGCTGAAAAATGAACTTTCGACAATTGACTGGGCACAACGCTTGAGCTGTACTTCATTGGATGAAACGGTGGCTGCTTTCTATGCTACGCTACATGACATTTTCGCTAAACTTGTGCCAAGCCGCAAAAATTACACTTCCATTGTTACTCGTAAACCTTGGTGGACGCCAGAGCTCCGTCACTTGCGCAACAAGCTTCGTAAATCCCGCAACCGATTTTTTAGAGCCAGATCTGAAGAAAATAGCAATGCCGTACGACTAATCGAAAGTGAATATAATGTTCTCCTGATGACAACATATGCAGCGTACGTAGATAGACTTCAAGCAGGTTTGAAGCTGAACCCGTCATCATTTTGGGCTTTCGTTAGATCTCAAAAATCATCGAAACGCATTCCATGCAATGTAGAGTACGAAGGACGCAAAGCAAGCACAGCCAAGGAAGCTGCAAATCTGTTTGCTGAATTCTTCAAAGGTGTTTTCCGCATCACCTCTCCTGTATCCGATTCGGAAACAAGTAGTCTTACACCTTTACATGATGTGCACCTACCACATTTTCGTTTTTCTGCCAGAGACGTTTTTGAAGCGCTGAACGACGTGGACCCCTCCAAAGGACCCGGTGTGGATGGATTGACGCCGTTCATTGTCAAGAGGTGTGCAGCTGAACTGGTTGCACCTATAGTGCTAATTTTTAATCGCTCATTAGCCGAGTGTACGTTCCCGTCGATGTGGAAAACTGCAAAGATGGTCCCAATCCACAAAGCAGGAAGCATAAATCTCGTTGAAAACTATCGTGGAATATCGATACTTTGTTGTTTGGGCAAAGTATTCGAAACAGTCGTTCATCGTTTTCTGAACAATGCTGCTAAACCTCTAATCAGCGAGTTTCAGCATGATTTCGTCGAGCCTCGTTCAACAACGACCAATTTGATGGAATATTGTAACATACTATTCCCTGCAGTAGAATCCCGTTGTCAAGTAGATTCGATCTACGTAGATTTCTCGAAGGCTTTTGACGTGGTTCCGCATACCCTTGTAGTCGACAAACTTTTAGTTCTGGGCTTCCCAAGTTGGATAGTCGATTGGTTAAGGTCCTATCTTACTGGGCGGTTAGCTTTCGTTCAAGTGGATCACGAAGTCTCTGCACCGTTCGACGTTACATCTGGAGTTCCTCAAGGAAGCGTACTCGGGCCTCTCATCTTTATTCTATATTTAAACGATCTCGCCCACCGTCTGTCATCGAGAAAACTATTCTTCGCAGACGATCTGAAAGTCTTCAGGGTGATTACATCAGTCCTGGATTGTCAAGTTTTGCAAACTGACATAGATCGACTTTTGTTGTGGTGCAATGAAAACGGTATGAACGTGAATATCAAGAAATGCAAATTAATCTCTTTCACCCGCTGCCAAACTGCTGTTGAATTCAGTTACCATATCGATTCGACAGCTCTTGATCGGGTCAATTCCATACGTGACCTAGGTGTAATAATGGACAGTAAGCTGAGATTCAGTGAACATGTTGTGGTAACTGCAGCCAAGGCTTTCTCTGCACTGGGATTCATCCGTCGCCATACAGCATTCATCACAGATGTATATCCTCTCAAATCACTATACTGCTCGGTAGTGCGCAGTGTTATGGAATATGCAGCGCCAGTTTGGGCACCGTATCACGTCTCACATTGTCTGAAACTTGAACGAGTACAGAAGCACTTCATCCGATTCGCTCTTCGCCAGCTTCCCTGGGCTAACCCTGCAGAGTTACCACAGTACACATCACGTTGACTGCTGATTGGTTTAGAATCATTATCGGCCAGACGTCTTAAGCTGCAGCGAGTGTTCATTTTTGACGTTCTCACAAATCGTTTGGATTGTTCGGCATTACTTCAGAGCAGTCTTCCATGTTTCACAAAAAACACTGCGTCCGGGATAAACATGTCCACGCTGCTGTTCGCAGTTTTGTGTTTGAATACAAACATGATTTTTTCGTACCTATGTTTGAAAATGTGACATGTTTGTATTCGTAGTATGTTTGGACATACGATGTTTAATCCCAATGTTTCACATGATGTTCGAACATGGTGTACAGTTTCTCTTGCATTTTCACCCCAAACACAGGCAGTGTGTAAAGTAGAAGAAGCGAATCGGACACCACACCACCACCACTCAACGCGTGGTGTGTTGGTATGTTGACATGGAAAAAATGCTTTCCTATCATTACAATGGGTGCTTCGTCTAAAATATTGGGTAAATAGAATAAACCTCTTTATCTGTTTATATATTTATATATTGAATTCATGTAACATTCGCTATTATTAGCTATTTTAACTAGTGCTAAAATAGAATAGAGCGTGGCGGAGATGTTTAGTTACACACAACAAATTTTGATTACAATATTTCTTTAATGTTAATCGAACATAAAGCACAATAATTATTCAGCAGTGACATGTTAGGCGTGACGCTAACCACTCGACTACGGGAGCAACAATTTTGGCTGGAATACAAATGGCCAATACTGCCGAGCTATAAATCGAGCGAGGAAGAGAAAAAGAAAGGATGATGCAATCGCATGCATACATGTCGTGCAGTGTAAGTGTAGCTTTTTGTTTTTTCCTTCAATCAGTTTGTGATAACTTTTAGAAATTAATGGTGTGTTTTAGCCGCTGAAATTTCTCTGCTGGTTCTGCTGTGTGTCGCTGAAGGTTGCATCTACAACTAATTTTTTTGGTATTTTTTTTTGGTCAGTATTTGTACGACGTCGCCCGCTGTGCAGTCGGTTCCCCAGACTTTAAATGCCAACATGCACGCAAAAAAAAAATTCTCATAGAAAGCTTCTTTCTATTTAGAAAATGTTTTCTTTGCACGAAACCAAGGATTATTTAATCAGACTTGCAAAATATGCATGAACTCATAGCCTCTTAGTTCGTGCAACTTTTGTAATGCAAATTAAATTTCAAGTTCGTTTCTGTGAAAAAGTATTCTACGTAGAAATGTTTTGGGATGAATAATTTCTTTCCGTGTATGAAAAGAAACGAAAAGAAAGCAATGAATACTGCGACTTCGGGTGATATGTTTGTACATGATGTTCTTGAATTATAAACATCGTGTTTGTTTTCAAATGTTTATGTTTGTGTATCATTGTTCGTGTTCGGGATAGACATTCAACACTAGCGAAAATCGTGTTCGAATTCAAACAAAAACATGGAATTTTCACATCGCGTGGACACGTGTAAGTGTTTTTCGGAAGACTGCTTCAGAGTATCAACATAAACGTCCCCTCTCGCACTCTTCGTCTCCATAATGCTCTTCGGCTGCCAGCCAACAGGACAAACTATGGATACAACAATCTTTTTAGTGCATGTATCCGTGCTTTTAACGCTGTTTATGAGAATTTTGATTTCTGTATCAGCAAGGATGTCTTTGTTAATAGAATTAAGCATTTAGATTAGTTTAAGTTACAGTCTGTACGTTATAATTTCGAAGACGAAGAATAAACAAACATAAGTAAAAGCAGTTTTTCGCGAAAAAAATCAAAGCATTCCAAGGGGTATAATGTGGAAACCAGAGGAAAGCTAGGGATAGCTCAACCGGAATACTCGTTAATTCATCTTCTTAACAGATAATTATATTGAGATTTTTCTGTGTTGTGGCAGATTTCATTACAGATTCTGGTTGATACGTTTATAATCCAGGTTGAATGTAGGGCCTGAAGTATTGGTTGGAATTAGGCTTAGGTTTTCTCAGCTGTCTGGTCTCGATCACATTTGCAGAATGTTGTCTGGTATCTAGTAAAGCGGGAATTCCTTTGTAAATTCAAAGCAAGTGCTGACATATGTATTGGGTTTAATTCCTGATCGGTCTAGGATTTTATCGGGTTGGAAATTTTCTTGACATGTCTTGAGATAAGTAATTAGCCTGAAGTATCGGCTAGAGTTAGGGTTGGGTTTGCTCAGCTGCTTAAACTCGGGAACGATCGCATCGTGGCCGGGGATCTAATAAAGCGGGAATTCCCTTGTAAATTCTTGGCTAATACCGACATAGGTATAGGGTTCAATTCCCGATCGGTCTAGGGTCTTCCCGGGCTGGAAATTCCCTCTGCATGCCATTGAATAAATACGGTAATATAATGACCTCAATTGTTCCTTTGATTAGTAATCTATGCCTGTGAGATAACCAGTCCGTTTTCTTTTCAATTTAGTTTGTCTACTGGTTGGTTGATGAAAAAAAAAATACCGTAATATAATTATTATCAATATGATAACTCGTTCCGCTCAAGCCTTTGCAGGGGAAAGAGGTGGGACCATCATCAAAAAAAGCAAATTCATAAAATTTCATGAACATGGCGGTATAACACGACAAACATATTAAAAGAGCTTATTTACTATAAAAAAAACAATAAATCAGAAATATTTTTTTAAATATCTCGAAAATGGCTGCATTTCAAAGAAGATTGATGAAGAGTTTTTTTTGTTTTAAATCACGTCAGAATTCATAATTTGTGGCTGGAAAAGATTCCTCACACACAAAGATTCGAAGTTTCAAATATCTGTTTTATATGAAAAAATAAAAAAAGAAATAAAAAATGCATATAAAAATTTAAAAAAAATCAAATTGAAATATACAATAAATGATAAATGTTTTTTCAAATATCTCGATAATGGCAGTATTTAGAAGGAGATTGCTCCCGTGGCCGAGTGGTTAGCGTCATAACTAACATGCCGGGTGTTCGGGTTCGATTCCCGTTCTGGTCGGGGGAATTTTTCGTCAAAGAAATTTCCTCCGACTTGCACTGTGATCATGCGTATTCTAGAGCTTGCCATTCAGAATGCATTCAAGGCGTGTTATTTGTCATAGAAATCTCAACTAAGTACTAATAAAAAATGACGCAAGTAATACTACGCTGAGACGACGAAGTTCCTCTAGGAACGTTAGTGCCATTGAAGAAGAAGAAGAAGAAGAAGAAGGAGATTGATTAAAAGTTTTTTGTTTTAAATTACATCAGGATTCATAATTTGTGGCTAAAAATTCATAAAAATTCGATGTTCAACAAAGTTCGTCGAAAACAGTTTTACCATCTTGGACTAATTTTTTAAATTTTCTATGTTACTTCTATTTTATATAAAAAATAAAAAAAAATATATTTTTTAGATATTGAAAATTTTAGTTTTTTTTTGTAAATACAAAACGAGTACTATTTTTTTCACAGTGTATGCTTTTTTCACGTTTTGAAATCAATACTCTATAGCTCTTTCTAAGACTCTATTTCGATACGACTCATAGTTTTTGAGATATAAATCATCAAAGATTTCTCTTACTAAAATCGATACGATCTTTTCAAAAGTTACACTTGAGTGAAAAAATTCCCAAATGCTGTGGAAAACTAATATTGCCTCCAATCCAAACGGAATACAAACTTTCGTTCGAATCAAAAATACAAGTTTTTGAAATTGGCATTTCAGGTTCGCTTTAATTTGGAATTGCACTATTACAAATTAAAGTTTTTTTTTCGTAAATAAAAAAGAGTAATATTTTTTTTCAGAGTATATTTTTTCACGTTTAAACATCAATACTCTATAACTCTTTCTAAGACACTATTTCGGTGCGACTCATAGTTTTTGAGATATAAATTATACAAGATTTCTCTTACTAAAATCGATACGCTCCATTGAAAAGTTACACTTGATTCAGAAAATTCCCAATTGCTGTGGAAAACTCAGATTTCCTACAACCCAAACGGAATACAAAATATCATTCGAATCAAAAATACATGTTTTCAAAATCTGAATTTTTAGGACGATTTCATTTGGAATTGCTCAACTGTATTTTGCCGAGAAAGCAATTCATATCCATACATACTTTACACAACACTCATTCCATTCGTTCCAGGTTGAACTTCTCTGCCCACTGAACGCGGGCGATCCACTCGAGTTCATCGAGCACGGTTACGACCTCTGGGATAGTGCATCAATCGATCCCCTGGACCAGGAGATGCTGCAGTCCCGGCAGATCAAAATCGAGAACAAATACATCGACGTGCAGTGGGTGTTGAAATGTGAATGCGGACCAAAAGTAAGTAGCAATCCAAGGGAAGGATGTGTAATCCTCTCCGAAGTATTCTCTTGTTCCCCCCTCTCATCATTAGATTTACGAACCGATACGATGGAATGCCTTTCTTCAGCTGGTATTCGGTACAATTGATTCTGGTCTATTCCTGTGTCGAGCAGAAAGCCTGCTGCCAGAGGCAATCGTTTGCCAAGAAATAAGGGAAATTTGGTATCCGCTTTATGATAACAATCTTCGTCCGGCCTCGCAGTATGTGCTAATGCTCGTTAAGACTCTTCCTCTCGATGACCATTTCAATCGACACGTATCGCATAAACGATGCCTCTGCGGGTGGTAGCCTTTGGGTCGTGGAACAGTTGGTTATTGGCTTTTCCGGAATTATCTGTGGTTTCATTTGCTGGTAGAATGCACATAGTACGGATAAATTACCACACTTCATGTTTTCCACCCACCAGTGTAATGTTGACCGCGTGTGGGAAGCTCCGAACGGTTAATCCTGTTCCACGCCAGTCGTAGAGATAGGTGAAGGACAGTTCCAATACTAGCTGATACCTTTAGCTTTGTTAGCAGCACTGCTGTTGCTTTGTTATCTTTTAATGAGTATATGTTATCAAGGGGATTCCGCTTGCGAGAAACAATTGCCATGCCAATAAAGATGCAAGATGATGAACAATACGACCAGCATAACCGTGTAAAGCATTTCGAGTTTCGGAGCTTTATTAAAAGGATTCACATTGATGCTGCAAACGATTTTACGTTATTTCCTGGAAGCAAATATTATTGGTATCAAAGGGCCAGCGGAAATCTCGTAAACAGCATAAAAAAGTGATATAGCCAACCAGAAAACGAGCCCTATAACACCCATCATCCACAGGTTTCTGCATTTGACACCAAGCAGGCATTTGAATCACAACAATTCGCTGGAAACCTTCCCCAATCGTAGTATTACGTTCCGATGCGTACGCCAGAGTAAAGGCATCATGTGGTTACATTGGCATTTTTACGACCGAAGGGGAAATAAAACCGAACCACGTAATAGAAACTCAGTGGTGAGGTGAAAAGATTTGATTCCTGTGGTGTCCCACACAGTCGCACAGACACACACGTTCATTCCCCGCACATTTCAGTGGCTTTTCTTTGCAGGGCTTGGGGGAGGGAGGAGGTTGAATGGATTGGGTGGGGGTACGGACGAAAGGCGTCAAATACCTGTGGCATACTCTCATTGGCACTTTCTCTCGGCTCCGTGGCTGCAAGGCGGTTTAGGCGATGTAATACACGTGTCCTATCAGTGGTGTAGTTCAGTTCTGTGCACTCAACATTTTCTGTTCATCAATACGAGTTTTTGATCTTATAGAAACTTTATTTCTAGTTTCATCTAATACATATTTGTAAAAAAATCGCATCCACAAACATATTAATTGCAATGATCTGTCATTGTAGAATCTAGGATATATTTCCGTTAGAGTATACTTCCCGTTAAATTCTGACAACATGCTCAGAATGAAATTTCATCGACTCGTGGCCACATCAAAAATTTTCCACGTTTATTTGACAGATACAGATATACCGATATTTCGATAAAAATTCTTGATTTGAGGATTGCACGATTCGATTTCGGTTCTGTGGCAAAACTTTATACAGGTCGGACTCGATTATCCGGAGACTCGATTATCCGGGATTCGATTATCCGGAATTTTAGGCTCGATTATCCGGAGTATTTTATTTTTGATTTTCGGAAATTTTGAATAATTTGTATAATAATTTCATATTCAATAGCCAATATGGTTATCAAATGAAAGGGCTTGACTAGTAGAATACAGTTATTTATGAAAAATGCAAATCCAAGATGGACGCCACCACAAGATGGCGCCATATATATTTTTTCACAACCCCATATTTATCACATGAAAGAACTTGACTAGTAAAACACAGTTATTTGTGACAAATGCAAATCCAAGATGGCGGTCACAACAAAATGGTGGATTATATCAGTATGGGTATCGAATGAAAGGGCTTGACTAGTAGAACACAGTTATTTATGAAATAAAAAATCCAAGATGGCCGCAGTTCCCAAATAAACAATTACTTTTGAATGGTTTCATTCAGCTTGCCCTGTTTGTATGTATGTTTGAGTGTTTGTAGGATTGCCCCACATTAATTGAAATTTGACCCCATTCCTGATCACTGATTGATCTGAAATTTGGAACATACCTTTAATTCTATTACCATTATAAAACTGCGTATTCCATGATCTTAAAAAATTCAATTTGACCGTCGCTAAATAATAGTCGAATGGCTTGACTTGGAGAATACACTACATTATCAACAAAACAAACATAAATGAAGGAACGGATGTGATAACTACTAACTGTTACTTGTCTAACTATTTTTTAACTTTTAATACATTAATCCGTATAACTTAAAAAGCTGTTTTATTTATTTTATTTTCCAGTTTTTATTAATTTATCTGTACCATTAGTATACTACAATGGTATCTCTACAATAAAACCATTCAACTTTTTTTAAATTTTGATTTCTTACCTAACTTTCTTTGGAATATTTTTATTATTTTTACTAGAAGACGAAGTCTCATGATGTTTCTCTTTGTACTGTTGATTAAAATTTGATTCATTTAGAATTCGGAATCACAAAACAGTTGTACTTCGGGATTGGTTAAAAGTACAATCCAAGCTTTAGTATCAAAATACAGATAACCCATTGTTCTATCAGAATAATATTATTCAAAAAATTTCTTTTCCTTTGGACTTTGAAAATGTGTACGTTATAACGAGGGTACGCTATATCGAAGCTTCCCTGTATTGAAGGGAATGCAAAAAATACATAGTCGACTATTTAGTGGCGGTGACCTTTTCGAATTTATGTTGTTCATAATGTAGTCTATTCAGCCATTTTTTAGCGGCGACCAAATTGAATTTTCAAGCTGTTTTATAATGGCAGTATAGTTGAAGGTATGTTCCAAATTTCAAAACAATCAGTGATCAGGAACGGGGTCAAATTTCAATTAATGTGGGGCAATCCTACAAACACTCAAACATACATACATACAGGGCAAGCTGAATGAAACCATTAAAAAGTAATCAGTTATTTGGGGACTGCGGCCATCTTGGATTTGAAATTTTCATGATATGCTATGTTCTACTAGACAAGCACTTTCATTTGATACCCATATTGATGTGGTTTTGAAAAAAAAATATATTTGGCGCCACTTTGTGGTGGCGGCCATTTTGGATTTGCATTTTTAATACATAACTGTGTTCTACTAGTCAATCTCTTTCATTTGATACAGGTCGGACTCGATTATATGTGATTCGATTATATAAATTTTGGACTCGATTATATACAGTTTGGAATTTTTTTTTTTTATATTTCAAATATGACTGATTGCAAGTAGAAATGTAACCTTTCAACGTTAAGGTGAAATTTGAGTGGCTATTACATGTATAGTGGGGTAAAAATAGTGATTTTTGGAGATTTTGCTTGCTTTTTTTACCATGAATTCTTTATATCGATATTGCAGCCAAGTTAAGAAAGATAGAATTTAGGTGTCAAAGAACAAATTGTAGAGCTGTTTAAAGAGCTTCAATTTAATTTATAGGAACAATCCAGTTAGTACAATTTTTAGGATAAAAGTAATAAGAACACATTAAAAATTATTAACTTTTAAGTTTTTCACTTTCAAAATGTTATTAAAATACACTAACGTGAATGTTCTACTACTATATCCTATACTAAATTTTCTCATCTTTCAAATGAAGGCAACAAAGTTTTCTTCCGTAGCGTATTTTTTTATGTAGAGCCAGTTTGAGGCAACAGAGTCCGAAACAGAAAAAAAGTTCTATAACTCTCTCATTGTTGAAATTCGAACATATGCGTAGAAGGATTTTTTTCATCAAATATGATCGCCTATCACCTCCTGAGAGAATCTGGATAAATTTATTTTTTTCATGTGAGAAAGGTGTTTTCTGACTTTAAGGAGATGAATCAAAAATCAAATTCCTCTTTTATATTCAAAAATCAAACAATACAAGTAAAAAAAAACCAAAAAAAAAATTTTTTGACTCGATTATCCGGAGGATTCGATTATCCGGAGTGAAAAAAAAATCAATACTCCGGATAATCGAGTCCGACCTGTATTTCTATACAAAACAGTGATTCAGGGTTGCCATAAAAAATCTGTGTTTTTGGTCTCTAAAAATCTTTTTATTTGCGTTTCTTTCTCGGAAAATCTGTATCGAAATCTATATAAACCCTTTGCGGTAGTTTGTCTGCTTTCAGCCACCACAGCAGTATACTAATATTATAATTTATGCAACAATGTATCAGTTCACACTTTTTCTAAACGAATTTTAACGTCTTGTGAACTTATTAACGAACCAAAACGGTGCTACTATGAAAAAAAGATATCGGTACTCAGTATAAACAAAAGTTGTCATCCATGCTTGAGGAAATGATTAATGGAAAACTTCATGTATTGCGGCACTGTGTAGATGTAAAGAACAATGTTCTGTATGTTCAAACAAAAAGATAAAAGGCGAAAGACGCCAAACTAATTATTTTTGGGATACACGCGAAAGATATCACACGAAGAAGAATTATGGCAAATATTTTTGATTATAAACATAAAAACATTGTTCAGTAAATCCTTATCAGAAGTTTACAAAAAAATTAAGGAATCTTGTTTATCTTTCATAATCTCAAGTTATATATATCACTGCTTTATCATGGAAATATTTTTTGCGGAATTGTCGAAATTTAGTACGACCACAAAGAGTTAAATTTATAAGTTCAATCTTGAATCATAATCTTAGCTTATTATAAAATTGACGATGTTGATGGTATCCACGTAAAAATTCGTATCCACTGTGCTTTAGTAGGAAAAAGGTAAGCAGTGTCATTTATTTATTGTAAAGCTAGCCGATAACACAGACTTTAGCATCTTTTAGCATTGAACCTGAGAAGGCAGTACTACTCACTACATATGAATGCCAAAATGACTCTCATTCAGACTGATTCGAATGCTATATGAATGAATTTGGTGAGTTGGGAAAAATAATAATGAGATAAAAAAAACTAATAAAGGGTGGGTCACATCAAATTGCATCACGGAAAAAACGCTGTAGAAATTTAATTTTTAGGAATTATATCTTCAGCGTTCGCTTATAATCAGATAAGAGTGTATAGATCACGTTGGCCATGCTTCACTGTCAATTTTTCGTAAATTTGGAAAAATGTCGTCGAACGAAAAAGAGCGTCGTGAATTAATACTGCGCACTCATTTCGAGAATCCGGAGTTGTCACATCGGGACATCGGTAAGATGCTGGGAATCGTCCAATCCACGGTCAGCAGAGAACTAAAACGATACTTCGAGAACCTAACCATCGACCGGAAGGTGAAGAACGGCAAAAATGGATGCTAAGCAGTTTAGACGTGATCCGAAAAGTTCGGTCCGGGATGTCGCCAATAAGCTGAATTTGTCAAGTTCATTCGTCCAGCGGACCAAGCAGCGGGAGGGCATGCGTACATACAAGGTTCAGAAGGCTCCTAACCGCGACGAAAGGCAAAACATGGTGGGGAAGACGCGAGCCCGGAAGCTGTACACCGAAATGCTGACGAAGCCGCATTGCCTGGTAATAGACGACGAAACCTACGTCAAAGCGGACTTTCGTCAGCTGCCGGGCTTGTTGTTCTTCTCCGCAGAGGACAAATTCAGCATTCCGGAGGAAATTCGCAAGCAGAAACTATCCAAGTTTGCCAAAAAGTACATGGTGTGGCAAGCGATCTGCTCTTGCGGAAAGCGGAGCGCCCCCTTCGTGATGACCGGCACGGTAAACGGGCAGGTTTACCTTAAGGAGTGCCTACAGAAGCGCTCACTACCACTATTGAAGCAGCACGAGGGCCCGACCATCTTCTGGCCGGATCTCGCTTCGTGCCACTATTCAAAGGACGTGTTGGAGTGGTACGAAGCCAACGGGGTCACCTTCGTGCCAAAGGAAATGAACCCGCCCAACGCGCCGGAGCTTCGCCTAATAGAGAAATATTGGGCGATTATGGAGCAGGCCCTCCGGAAGAACCCAAAAGTTGTCAAATCGGAGGCGGACTTCAAGAGAAAATGGATTTCTGTTCAAAAAAAACTACAACCTGACGTTGTACAGAACCTTATGGACGGGGTAAAGAGGAAGGTGCGAGCATACGGGCTTGGGCTCGAAGTATGAATAAAAAGAAAATGCCAAAAGTTGTTTAAAAGTTTTTATTTTACTGTCTAAAATTTTCAAAAGGATCGGTCTACTGGGTGAATTTCTACAGCGTTTTTTCCGTGATGCAATTTGATGTGACACACCCTTTATACGTTCTTTTGGAAAATCTTTAAATCTTTATGAAAACCAAAAAAATCTGTAATCTGTATCTACAGATTCTTGGTTTCAAAAAGTCTGAAAATCTGTATAAATACAGATTATTCTGTAAATCTGCAGGGTTACCAGTGACTAAATCGAATGAAAAGATTAGTATGGAAATGGATTGCGATTTAAAAAAATGGATGGAAATCTCTAATGGTATTAGATAAGCCGCATTCAATGAGTCAGATGATCCGACCGGTGAAAAGCTAGGTCACACCGAGTCACTATGATGGCTTTAACTCGGTAAATAATTTGAATTCGAAAAAACTTGAAAAAAGGATTTTTTTCATAAATGAATTCAGAAATGTTCATGGTACAATTAAGAAAAAACAATATTTTCATATTCTTTGAATAGAATGCGCTACCACCCTATTACCTCCTAAAACTATGAAGGGCTGGGATATCGTATTGTATAGTTCATATCTTGATGAAATTCCGGATTCATTTGGAATACAAATCATCCGCTCTTAATGTTAATGTAAAAACTCTTCAAAAAACAAGTAGTGTGTTATATACTGCGTTTCATAACTACACAACCACTGGATTTTTCAGAGATTTGTAAGAAGTCGGTTGAATTGAAGTATTTAGTGTAGAATACAATAGCTATCTTCATTTATAAGACTGCCCATTTGAACTTTATTTTTGTGTTCAGGCGCGAAACATTAAAAAAAAACTAAAATTCCAGTGTTTCATAACTATAAAACCAGATGGAAAAACTCTTACTCCTTTACAAAATAACGTCAATTTCACATGAATTACAATAAGTTTCTAGTTCGTAGGTCATCTTTAGTTCTCAATCAGTTCAAATACACCATTCGGGTGGAAGTACTTCAGAGTCATTCACTTCTGTTTTTGCATCAAAAACACCGTGATAATTGGGTAATTTGGCATCAATTCATAAGACCAGGAAAGTCATTGCATGGTTTAATAAGTAGAGGCTCCAGATTCTGGACTGGTCAGCTTGTTTGCAGGATCAAAACCCTATCAAGAACTTATGAGGAGTGATCGTACGAATAGTAATAGGAGTACCGGTAAGTTTCTTCGTTTTTTTGTCAAAACTTAATGCTTTATTCAAATGTAATATTCAAAGTATTGCCCATCGCTAGTCACAACTTTTTTCATCTTTCTGGCAATTCACGAATCCCTTTGCGGAAATAATCGGCCGGTTTGTTGACTAACCACGAATCGGTCCTATTTTTGACTTCATCAAGATTGGAGAAGTGCTGGTCAACCAGGCCATGTTACATCGATCGAAAAAGGTATTAATCGGACGAAGCAATGTCTGGGGAATACGGCGGGTGAGATAGGACCTCCCATTTCAGCGTTTCTAAGTATGTTTTGACCGGTTTCGCGACATGCGGCCGAGCATTGTCGTGCTGAAAAATAACTTTATCGTGTCTTTTCTCGTATTGTGGCCATTTTTCCTTCAGTGCACGACTCAAACGCATCAACTGTCATCGGTAGAGGTGCCCCTCAATGGTTTCATTCGGTTTTAGCAGCTCATAGTACACTACGCCCAGCTGGTCCCACCAAATACGCGCGGACGTCGATGTTGATGCATGGCTGGGGTATTCATACGTTGCCCGAGGTTTAGGATTATCTTAATAGACGCCAGTAACGATTCGATGCAAAAAACCCTGATACATGAGAAAGAGAAACGGATTCATTTTGGAGGAGTCAGTTCAATATGCATTGAAGTCCATTGAATGTCCATTGAAATGAGAATGAAATGAGATAGTCGAGTCGTAGATTGAGATAACAACTAAACGCCCGAATGACTGTTGAATCATGTTGACGGAGGAACTGCTGGAAGAAGCCAAAACTCATTTCCAATTGAATAAGAAGGCGGATTTTTCATAGTCCGCTGACCATCCTCAGTTGAATATAACTTTTCCAGGCAATGTTTGCAGCCAAAGTGCTGCTTGGAGGAATATACAGCTCTGTTATTCTTGCGGAGATGAACATCTTGCACCTGAGGGAGCCCTTCGCTCGAGAAGTTTTCTTCATCTCCCCGTTTGGTGAATTACGGCTTACATGAGCCATGATTCAATGTATTTCATGAATTCTTCGAGTTCAACTAATCTGCTGAAGTTTTTCGTTGTCGGATTCAACGAGGAGTACCGGATCAAGGGTGTATACTGGATTAATCTGAATCAGACGATGGGCTGTGGCAAATGTTTATGTTTATTGATATTGTTCATGTTTTGATCATCAAGTGTTTTACTTGTTTTTTACAAAGAATGACGTAAAGATGTGGGATTTTTACCTGATACAACTGGCCAATATAGTTCAATATACCAGTTTTCGGACCAGCTGATGATTGCTCGCGTAACTTTTGAAAAGATTCTATGTAACAAATGTAAACAAATCGAGGTAATGGATGCATACTATTAGTTTTCAATCGTACAATTATCTGTCCTCTTCATCTTTATACGATACAAAAAATGTCCAATGTAAAGATTCGGATTTCAAGCACTCGGCTGTTACTTCGGACGCCACTTTCCTCCGAAGCCCGATATGCCCGAACAGTGTTGCCACATATACAGATTTTTCTGTAATGATACAGATTTTTAGCATGTTTCTTGACCAAGGATCTGTACATATAGATTACAGATTATTGGATATCCATGCAGATTTTATACAGATTTTGTAACAAGATTCACTCATTTTTAAATATTTGATCATTTTACGCAACAATTTACAAACTCAATCAGATAATTCGAAAAGCACTGATCTGAACTACTTTTGCTACAGTCAAACGTGTCAAATATAGTAGCAATGGAAAATGTATTTTTTCACAAAATAATACGAGTAAAACAAAAGTTTTAAACCGTCTCGCTACAGAAACTGTGAACGCAATTTTCAAATCGAAATTATTTGTTAAAATTGGAGGGGGAAGTGCCTCAGTACAGTTGTCAAACAACATCTAGGCTAAATTCTACAAGACCATGTCAAACACCACGAGGAAAGTGAGGAAATGGAAGTTCATAACGTGCAACTAAATGAAATAAACTCTTTCCGTCTGTTTTCCCTAAAAATACATTTTAAAATGTTTTTTTTATGTTTTATTAGACATAATTATCTATGTATCTAAACCGCTCATTTTAAGATATTACACACTTTTGATCAAATTAGACCTCTGTGCTAGAAAAAAAATGCACAGTAAACTTTTTGCAGTGTCCAAAGTAACAAAGAAATCAAAACAACACGAAGTTGTACTTCGGTCGTTTTGAGTTTTTGTTTCTTTCGGGTGTTATTATCGTTATTAGTGCAATTCAAAGAGTGATAAAAATAACGATCTGCCTTTAGCAGATTCCTTTGAAAACAATTCTCAAAAACAAAAATGTTACTTAGGACCTTTTCAAAAGCTACGCGAGATTGGTCAATCCTAACGGGTTGCCAATAATATTTGAAAATACACTTCTACATAATTTACTCATGATAAATACTCTCAAACTAATTAAAAATATAATTTGTTGCAAACTATGCTACGGTTTTGCACTACATAAACCAAACGAAACTATTCATGAATATATTATATGAAAACATATGTTAGGGGCGTGGAAAATAGACTTCAGAAACTTTATCTTATTTGGAAACTTGCCATCTCGAGTGGTTCGACATCCCTGTTGTTTGTGCTTGTTCGATGAACAAGCAAAAAGAAGAGTAAGAAGCCAGTTGTCATGTCTTGTCTTAGATTTTTACGCCATTTGGACCCAACTAATTTTCAACATGACAACATATAGTCAAATAAAAATAAATGAAGTAATAATAAAAAAAAATCTTTTCGTGATTTCGACAAGATTAATGGATAGTGATGATAAAGTTTGTTAAATTAAAACAGCGTTCTAGGAAAAATACACAAAAATACATTTCTATATTAAGTTCAATTAACCTTCCTATACTCGCGCATATATCTGACAGACCGAGAATCAATGAGGTGACTGAATCAAATGACTATTAAAACTGAATGAAGTTAAATAAAAAAAATATTTTCCGGAGTTCTTTCATTCAATTATATCTTTGAATAAATACCAACAACGCCTAAAATACACAATAGCAATATTACACAGACACGTACAGTCTGTGAGTATACGAGTATAACATTTTTCGCGCGATTGTAGGAGAGTGAAATAAATTTTTGAGAAAGTTTTTCCAACAGTGTATTTGATTTATTAACCGATTTTCTACGATTGCGTTTTTTTTTTTTGAGAAAAAGTCAATTATCACTGCAGCCGTAATTGAATTTGGTCGTGTGATAATAAAGATTGTAATTTTTGATAGTTGCCACTCAATGTAGTTTTCTAAAAAATTGTATGAGGTGAGGTAGCGGTCGATTATTTCTGCTCTGATGAATACAAAAAGCATGGAGCCGCTGAATTAAGAACATCATTTACAAATAAATACAGCTTAAGGTGAAGGTGCAATGAGGTACATATGGAGGTGGAGCAGTAGGTGAAGTATATCTGTATTGGCAAGCAAAATATCATGTCGTAATTATTTATTGTATATGGAAGAAACAAAACAATGTTGAAAGTACTCACGGTTGCATGATAATTTAAGCCAAAATTCTAATGAAATCATTCAACTGTTTGTTTTTTAACAGATGACAATTGTATGTGGCTTATTTCGATTACTTATGTGGTAAAAAGGTCTAGAGAGCAGTCGTTTGCTTACTTCTCGAAAGCAGTAACACTTTCGGTGAAATTTTTAATAATTTGCGATTATTCTCTCACAATATACACTCCGACACTGAGAGTCTTCGAAACATCAACTTCATAACGTTAAAATAATGAAACTCCGTTTGTTTCTATGAACGTGGGGGAGTGAAAATGGCACATGGAAATATCACTTTCTACCTTTTTTTTTGACGTAATTTCACAAATATTCACTGCACGCTGTCACATTCGCCTCATATTCAGCGGGAACTCTAAACAAATGTACGTTTTTCATTAATAAATTACTTCCTGAAAATAGCATTTTCACATGGATGCGGTGAGTAATCGTAGATAAACACAACGACTGACGTCACTATTTGAGAAATAGTTATGGCAGCGCTTGCTATGTCGCTCGAAACTCTACCATCTTCATTACCTTTTTCCCAGGACATTGGTGAAGGTGGAAGCAAGGCTTTGTAGTAGTATAAGTAAAACCACGTTTAAAAATGGGGTAATAGTGTTTGTGAGAGAAGAACAATTTGTTTCGTTTGTTTTGATCTTTGTACGTAAGTACGTAAATAGATCAATTCACTTATCAGACTGTGTGGCGCTTCACTGACACGAGTCATAGAATACATTTGAAAAAAAAGAAATAACGCAATTCACTACTGAAGTTAAATGTATGAACAATTGCAAATATAAATATATATATATATATATATATATATATATATATATATATATATATATATATATATATATATATATATATATATATATATATATATATATATATATATTTATTTATTTATTTATTAAATATGAATTGTACTTCATATTTGCATATGAAGTACAATTCTGAGCGTAACATGAGTAAATTTATAACACAAGTGAATTAGGGCTCTTTTATTATCAACAAGTTCTTCCGCACAGTAATTCGATATTGATAATTCCTCAATATTTTCCTTCGTTGATCGTATTGTTTTCACATACTCACGCTGGAGAGCCTTAACCCTTCTCTTCGTTGGCCGAGGCATTTCGATTGAATGTAATACTTTTCCGTTTACTATTTTTGAAAGTATAGGCAAACCTGGCAATGTTCCGAGCTCTGCAATACAATTTTCTTAACCAATGTTCAAGTTGCTAAAACTTACATTATAGACACATCAACGTAAAAATAATAATTGTATTGAAATCAACACAATTTTATTGTATTGATTTCCATGACATGAAACGCTATGACTCAGGAATAACATTTTATTGAGTGGTTTTTATATCTGTTTCAATGATGTTGTCTGGCATCAGTGTCGAAAAAATAAAGTTCTTTTCACCAATACAAACAAAACCATTGTAAAATGAAAAGTTAACTTTCAGAGCACTAGCTCGAGTTTTACGACGTTTTCCACTATACATTGCGACGGCAGATGAAAATTTCATATTTGGTGAGTAATCGATTAGATTTTGGTTAATTTTACTTGGTGGGAAGTGTGTGCAAACGATCATTTTCTTCACACTGTTTCGCAAAATTATTGATTTTCGGGCGAGGGGTAAGGGAGGGAGATGAAAGAAATGAGCGCCATTGTGGCAGCCATTTGTGGCTAGCTTCCACCTTCACCTTAAACTTAATTAGAGTATGTAGCAATATGTCTTTGACTGGAGTTTGAGTAATGTCGATCAACTGCCCAGTCAAAAATTTTGTTACGATAGATTTTGTGACTTTTGTTTTATCAAAAATCAGTCCATTCTTTTGTTTTATCTGGTTATCAGCCCGTTCATTTTTAATACCAGTCACTAAAATCACCTGACTTCTTCAGAAGATGAGTTTCACCCTACGGCTACGGTTTTGCGATTGAAATCGAATCTTTCCGAAATGTTTTCTCGTTGCTAGAGATATAGAAGAAGCATCAATGTTTTTTTCGATTTCTTTCGACATCTGCTTCACATCTTCCACTGTCTAAAACATATTTGGACTCGTCATTTTAGTCGAGATGTTAATAGTCTTTCCTCGTCTTTTCTTTTAGGTATTAAAAGCAGCTATCAATCTCACGTTTTGGCATCCGCATATCGAAAATTCTTTGCCCAATAATTGATTTTTCATCTAATCGAATCGAGTGAATTAATTGATTAAAATTCAAAACACTTAATCAGAAGTGTTTCGCGACTTCTTCAAAATACATTCTTCTTCCATTTTTCCTCGCTGGAAATAATACGCAAGGCTGATTCCTGTCTCCAACTGTGACCATGGAGACAACTCAGCGACGGCTTCAGAGCGAAACTTTGCATTCATCCAGCTCTGTTGTGGCTCAAACCGACAAGAGTCATCTCCTTCGCGTTCTGGCGCGGAAAGGAGCAGCGTACAGCCGAAAGCAGCTGCGAAAATTCTCTGGTTGACTTTGAAAGCGCGACTCGGATCTTTCCAACGGCGTGCTTAAACTTAAACGGACAACAAGACTAACAAAAACCGCCAGCGCCGTCAAATGGCGTTCCACTTAATTAGTTACATAATATTGTCTCCGTTTCGGGGGTGGTGAAGCCCCACCACCGTGGAAAGGAACAAAAAAATGTTTTTATGTTTTCATCCGCTTCGCAGTGAGGGAGCGCGCTGGAAGACTCCGAGCGGAGATATTTGTGGGATTGGCGGGGAGGATTGGCGCCGCGGGACAGGTGGGTTAAAATGTCCTTGTTCCGCGAAGGACACTGAGGTGAAAAGATGTGGCACGAATTGTGCTTTAAAAATTCCCGGGAAGAACGCGCCGCCTTGCCGGTGCTGGAGAAATTATGACACGTTTCGCTAATCGCACTCACGTTTTGACATTGTTAGGGTTTATTAGTGTCGAAGCGAGAGAGAGAGGTTCACTTTGCTAACCGTTGAGATTTTCCATGGTAATAATGTAATACAGTTTGTCATTTCATTAATTGGAAATTTACGGTTAGATGGTGGGTGAAGTGCTTCAGCAGCCGAGGTGGAATGAGAGAGAAAGGAATGAAAGAATTTCGAGTATCGATGCATTCTTCGGATGTTTCAATCTTCATGTTTCAAAATCTGTTCGAATTTAAAGCTCTGTGAATTAGAGTGGAAATGTTTCGTTCTGGAAAACAGAAAAATTTGAAATAAAATCAAATATTCTGATTCAGCAACTTCACGCGAAATTAGCAGAAAAGAGTTTGTTTTGAGAGAAGTTAAGGTGAAGATGGAACGAAGCCATTGTAGTAGTAGAGTAGTGCGGGGCAAAGGTGCGCACCTAACTGTTGTCGTCCAATAACTCTTGAAATAAAAGCTAATATAATTCAGTTTGCTTACCAAATTGTAACTTTATATATTACCTTCGAAACGTACAATATTTTCCCGAGTTTTGTTTGTAGTTGAACACATACCTATTTTAATACGAAATAACAAACGCGAACTTTTGCCCCATAGTGGGGGCAAAAGTGCGCACCATACGGGGCGAAGGTGCGCACTTATTGAATTGAGCTTCTGAGATAACTTGTAACAAAAATAAATGCTTTATCATTACCAGTGAAAGAAGCATCATTAATAGAGTGTGTTGGCACTACCCAGTGGGGAGGAGGGGTGTTGAATGATGTTTTATGGAGAAGAGTCGGTGTTATGGTCGAACATGGTTTTTTCATGTGCTTATTGATTCTTGGCACCTAGAAATATTATAACGGGCCATCCACATACCACGTGGAAATTTTTTGGGAGGGAGGAGACTGACAATATAAAATGTCCAAAATTTGAAATAGAATTCTTTTTATTAACAAATCAAGTTTCTAAATGCATAGTTACCTTTACCTGATTTATTTGGAATTCATTGTTAAAAAACACAATATTTATTTAAAGTTCATTGTTAAAACATTACCATAAATGAAACTTAACCGTTATTGAATTGAATGCATGGTAAAAATTAAAACATTTTTATTTGAATTTCGGTTTTAATAATTTTAAGCAATTGTTTATTTTTCTTTCTCTGTCGCAATCCGACGCCTCTCGAAGCATCTGTCGGGCCATTTCGAGCATTTCTTCAAATTAGTTTTCTTGTTGTGAGTCCCGTTAAAAAATTGGTTAAAAACATTTTATATATATTCTTGAGAGCAAACGCTGGTGCGCACTTTTGCTTGAGAAAATATGTAGTCCGCCCTTTTGTAGTGGCAGCCATCTAGGATTTGCGTTTTTCATGAATAACTGTGTTCAACTAGTCAGACCCTTTCATTTGATACCCATTATAACGGGGTTTTGACATCATATGTATTCCGCCATTTTGTAGTGGCAGCCATCTTGGATTTGGATTTTTCATAAATAACCGTGTTCTACTAGTCAAGCCCTTTCATTTGATACCCATATTATTGAGGTTTTGAGAAAATATGTAGTCAGTCATTTTGTAGTGGCAGCCAACTTGAATTTACATATATAACTGTGTTCTACTAGTAAAGCTCTTTCATTTGATACCCATATTGATAGAGTTTTGAAAAAAATATATATATGGCGCAATTTTGTGGTGGCGACCATTTTGGATTTGCGTTTTTCATAAATATCTGTGTTCTACTAGAGAAGCCCTTTCATTTGATACCTATATGGATGAGGTTTTGGAAAACCCATATCGATGAGGTTTTGAGAAAATATGTGATCCGCCATTTTGTAGCGGTCGCCATCTTGGATTTTCAAGATCATGAAATACGCAGTTTTATAATGACTACAGAGATAAAGGTGTGTTCCAAATTTGAGATCAATCGGTCAACAGAAAGGGGGTAAAATTTCTATTAATGTGGGTAGGCGCTACAGACAGACATGTTATAAACATACACACATTACAGATTACACATTACAGGGCAAGCTAAATAAAACCGCTTTAAAATCGAGATGATCATTTTCATTGGCACCCTAAATCATACGTTTTGGCTCGTAGTTCGAAAAAAAGACTCAAAAATCTCAGAGTGTCGATCTTTGACAATTTTTTTTCGAGATTACTGCAGATCTCTACGTTTTATGCAACTATAAGACATCTCTATATATAAAAAAATGTTCTGTTCGTTTGTGTACGCGTCAAAAACTCGAAAAGTACGGAACCGATTGAGCTTAAAGTTGGACACAATATACAACCCATTTCAAGGAGTGTTGTTACGGCATAAAAAATGGAGAATTGGAAGAAAAATGACTTTATATATGACCAGAGTGCGTCTCTGAGATTGAGTTTCTAATTAAAATCGACTATTCAGCAATGAAAATGTGTTCTATGTGATGGAAACATTTTTTTTCCACGTGTTTGACAAAATCATGTACTGAAATTGTGTTTCGAAGTGATTTAAAATTTATCGGTTTCCCTCATCTATCTCTATGTATATAAAAATGTTCTGTTCGTTTGTGTGCGCTTTAAAAACACGAAAAGTACGGAACCGATTGAGCTCAAATTATGATACAATATACAAAACAACCAAACACATCGAGGATTGTTGTTACAACATAAAAAAAATGAAAAATTCAACTCAACCATGCAACCACAATGTACCACAGCAAAGCGTGATCATTTACTGTTTCGGGTGAAAAGCTACATTTCTACTGCACAACATGGGTTTTACCCTGGTCGATCAGTTTCAACAAATTTATTGGAATTTACATCGCTATGCTTGCGTACTATGGAACAGGGTAATCAGATCGACACTATTTATACCGATCTGAAAGCGGCATTTGATCGTGTTGATCATGGAATTTTGCTTGCCAAACTCAACAAATTAGGAGCATCATCTAGTTTGCTTTCGTGGCTGAGCACATATCTACGCGGTCGCAAAATTTCCGTGAGCGTGGGTTCCTCCCAATCGAGGTGGTTCCAGAATGGTTCCGGAGTACCGCAAGGTAGCATTTTAGGACCTTTGCTATTCTCGCTGTTCGTTAACGACATCACCCGACTATTGCCTCATGGAACAAGGTTATGCTACGCTGACGACGTAAAAATTTATCTGCCAATTGAGACCACCAGAGACTATTTGAGACTTCAAAGCTTGATTGATTTATTTGCGGAATGGTGCAACTTTAATCATATGACAATCAGCATTCAGAAATGCACTGTTATCAGTTTTACCCGAAAAAAACAACCAATAGTTTTCGATTACAGCATTAATGGCTCGTCACTCCAGCGAAGTGATAACGTGACGGACCTAGGTGTTGTTTTGGACAGCCCAATGTCGTTTAGACAACATTATACATTCATCATCAATAAAGCGTACCGTCAGCTCGAAACAATCTTTCGAATCGGTAGAGAATTTTGCGATCCTGGCACTTTACGAACTCTCTATTGCTCATTAGTTCGTTCCATCCTTGAGACAAGCTGTGTTGTTTGGAATCCGGATTATGAGTACTGGATACTTCGAATTGAAAGGATACAAAAGTGCTTCATTCGTAGAATTTGCCGCATGCTGCCTTGGAGAAATTATGATAATTTGCCACCTTATGAGGATCTTTGTCAGCTAGTTGGCATAGCTCCTCTCGAGCAGCGACGCAAGGATAGTACCGTTAAGACCGTCCATAAAATCCTATCGGGATGCTTTGATTGCCCTGCTGTTCTGTCGCGACTTCAGCTGTACTGCCCTCTTCGGCCTCGACGGAACCAACATCTGCTACGGGTTGATGCGCATCGCACTAATTATGGTCTTCAAGAACCTATTCGTCAGATGGCGTTAGAATATAATCGTCGTGGAAATTTATTGTCCTTTTAGAATATTTTGTGTGCAACTGTGAAACGTATGCGTAGTAAAGTATTGTCATAATTGTTATCCATCTTTGTTATTCGCCTAGTTTTTATGTCATTTTATTTTGTATACCATTGTGAAAAGATATTGGGTTTTTATGCCGCTTTGAGTTCGAATTTAACGTTTGCTCAAGGTGGCTTTTCCCAATCTAAGTTCCTTTTTTTTACCATTAAGACTTATTGTCGGATGGTTTCGAATAATAAATAAATAAATAAATAAATAAATAAATAAATAAAAGCGTGGCAGGGTACAGCTAGTTTGACATAAAAAATATTCAAAAATTCAATTCGATCGTAATCGGAAACGTGCCTTAATTGAAGAGAGTCGTTATAGCGAAATGTCGAATAAAGAGCGGCCGTAGAGCGGTATGGGTGTATGGATAAAATCACGTGTATTCATCAAGTCATAGTGTTTGTGAGAGAAGAGCAGAGCACCCGGTTTGGTTTGGTGTTGAAACGTAAATAGATCAATTCACTTATCAGACTGTGTGGCGCTTCACTGACACAAGTAGAATACATTTGAAAAAAAAATAACAATTCAATACTGAAGTAAAATGTATGAACGATGTGTTCCGATGAACAATTGCAAATATAAATATATATAGGTGGTATATTTGCATATGCAGTAAAATTCTGATCATACGCGAGCGGAACATGTATTAATTTATAACAGATGCGAATTGAGGCTCTTTTGGTATTAACAAGTTCTTCCGCACAGTAACTCGATGTTGATAATTCCTTAATATTTTCCTTCGTTGATCGTAGTTTTTCCACATATTCACGTTGGAGAGCCTTAACCATTCTCTTCGAGGCAGCCGTGGTAGTGTTCCGAGCTCTGCAATACAATTTTCTTATCCAATGTTAAAGTTGCTAAAACTTACATTATAGACCCATTAAACGTAAGAATAATAATTGTATTGAAAAAATTATAATAATTCTTCGAATCATACCAACACCACATCAAGCATAAACCGATCTGGAACCCGCACCACTGAGATTACCATACTATCAGATACAGTGATTCGCCCACCCAATGACTTATCTACTATCAACAATCAGGTGTATACGATGCCTACTGTCGTTGTCGCACGTGCTGTTTTAGATGAGAAGTGGTTTTACATTACTCGGTTCATGCCTCACGAATCTGAGAAAAATGTCATCAGCTATGTATCGACCCTGACCAGTTGCGATCCTGAACTAATTCGATGTTTCAAACTAGTACGTTCTGACTCTGACAGACGACCACTCTCTTACCTTTCTTTTAAGTTAAACGTTCCTGAATACATAGAAAAAACGGTCCTTTCAGATGGGTTCTGGCCTGAGGGCGTAACTATTAGCCCTTTTGTGAACCGCAAGTCAAACTCTTACAATCAAATCTCAGTTCTGCAACACTACCGACCACCAACACTCTCTCCAAATTTTCCCCAACGTACCCGTCCGGGAGATCGTCCGCAGTCGTTCTACCTTCAGCATCGACAACAAACGCCACTACAACAAATACCAACTCAGTCGCAACTTCCTCAATTGTATCAGCATACGCGGACCGCAGTATGATTAATGAACTTCTAGTTTATTATCAAAATGTTGGAGGGATCAACACTCTCATTAGAGATTATGCTCTTGCATGCTCCGGAGAAGTCTACGATTTATATATTTTCACAGAAACTTGGCTTTACGATAGCACACATTCCAAGCAAATATTTGGCGAATCTTATTCAGTTTTTCGGCAAGATCGCTCAGCATTAAACAGCACTAAACGATCTGGGGGAGGTGTTCTCTTGGCTGCTCGTTCTATGTACAAAACGTGCATGCTATCTCCACCTGGCTGCTCAGGTGTTGAGCAACTGTGGGTCTCGCTCGTTCTCAGCCGTTGTACTCTTTATATATGTGTATTCTACATTCTCTCTTTGATCAGCATCTGTACTCGCTATCTTGGATAACCTCACAGATGGCACTCGACGATAAAATATTAATAGTTGGGGATTTCAATTTTGGAAGTATCAACTGGATTCAGAGTACAGCATCATTTTTGTATCCAGATACATCACACTCGACAATGAACTTGTTTATGAGCCGACTTCTAGATGATTATAGTACTCCAAACCGCGACGAAAGGCAAAACATGGTGGGGAAGACGCGAGCCCGGAAGCTGTACACCGAAATGCTGACGAAGCCGCATTGCCTGGTAATGGACGACGAAACCTACGTCAAAGCGGACTTTCGTCAGCTGCCGGGCCTGTTGTTCTTCTCCGCAGAGGACAAATTCAGCGTTCCGGAGGAGATTCGCAAGCAGAAACTATCCAAGTTTGCCAAAAAGTACATGGTGTGGAAAGCGATCTGCTCTTGCGGAAAGCGGAGCGCCCCCTTCGTGATGACCGGCACGGTAAACGGGCAGGTTTACCTTAAGGAGTGCCTACAGAAGCGCTTACTACCACTATTGAAGCAGCACGAGGGCCCGACCATCTTCTGGCCGGATCTCACTTCGTGCCACTATTCAAAGGACGTGTTGGAGTGGTACGAAGCCAACGGGGTCACCTTCGTGCCAAAGGAAATGAACCTGCCCAACGCGCCGGAGCTTCGCCCAATAGAGAAATATTGGGCGATTATGAAGCAAACCCTCCGGAAGAACCCAAAAGTTGTCAAATCGGAGGCGGACTTCAAGAGAAAATGGATTTCTGTTCAAAAAAAACTACAACCTGACGTTGTACAGAACCTTATGGACGGGGTAGAGAGGAAGGTACGAGCATACGGGCTTGGGCTCGAAGTATGAATAAAAAGAAAATGCCAAAAGTTGTTTAATAGTTTTTATTTTACTGTCTAAAATTTTCAAAAGGATCGGTCTACTGGGTGAATTTCTACAGCGTTTTTTCCGTGATGCAATTTGATGTGACACACCCTTTATTGGATCTTTGCTTCGTCACCCAGGAGGTCTCTAGTCACAATTCTGTTATCCGTGCTCCGACACCTCTTGTTAAATTCACACGACACCACCCAGCTCTTCATGTTCTTCTTCGTGAATGTAAACCATTTGTGTTTGAAGATACTACCGAAACTATAACCTATTGCTTTGGGAAGACAGATTTCGCGGGAATGAACCAATTTGTTTCTCACATGAAATGGAATGAAATCCTACATAAATTCGATGCAAATACCGATTAGTTTACCCCCAAACGAATTCACAGTGTTCCTGAGTACCCTCCATGGTCTAACCGCTATCTTAGGAAACGGCCAAAAGGTCAGCGCTAAAAAAAGTTTTCAAAACACCGTACTGATCAGTTGAAATTTCACTACATCTCATTGAACTGTCGTTACAAACGGCTGAATAAGTCACTGTTCAGCTCTTATCAGTATCGTATACAGTGCAGTCTCAAGAATAATCCTAAAAGATTCTGACGTTATGTTAGTGATCAGAGACGTGAGGCTGGCTTGCCTTCTACAATGTCGCTCGATAACAAGGAAGCCACTTCAATGCGGGAAATTTGTGAATTATTTCGCATTCAGTTCAGCAGCATTTTTACCAATGGAATACTTAGTGATCAACAAGTATCTGCTGCAGCACACAATATCCCCTGTATGCCTGCAGTTGGACCTCATCCTACTATTGATCCCGCTACTGTACAAATTGCGTGTTCGAAATTGAAATGCTCTACTTATCCAGGGCCGGACGGAATTCCTTCTTTAATAATCAAGAAGTGTTCGTCTGCCTTATGCTCACCTTTATCGTTAATTTTTAACACGTCTCTACGCTGCGGCGTTTTCCCTGGCATATGGAAAGAATCATACATTTTTCCGGTTCATAAAAAGGGTTCCAAACGTGAAGTATCAAACTATCGGGGGATTGCATGTCTGTGTGCTATCTCCAAACTGTTTGAGCTCATTGTTCTTGAATTTCTAACGCATAGCTGTTCCAGCCTTATTTCGGAATATCAGCATGGTTTCATGCCCAAACGATCTACATGTACGAATCTCGTCACTTTTACCTCGTTCATTACCCGCTCACTAGAGGATCGCCTCCAAGTTGATGCAATATATACCGATCTATCAGCTGCTTTCGATAAAATCGATCATCGTATTGCAGTGGCTAAATTGCAAAGCCTAGGTTTTCATGGGTGCGTCTTGGATTGGCTGAAATCTTATCTAGTTGCACGCAAAATGTCTGTCAAAATAGGCAATCATATATCCAATCCATTCGACTTAACGTCTGGTGTACCCCAAGGCAGACACCTCGGTCCGTATATTTTTCTTTTATATTTAAATGATGTACATCTCTCCATCCGTTGTTCGAAATTATCGTATGCAGATGACTTGAAACTTTTCAATTTAGTCAGATGTCAGGCTGCAATCTCAGTTGAACATTTTCGCTGAATGGGGCGTCACTAATCGCATGGTTTTGAATGCTTCTAAGTGCTCGGTAATCACTTTTGCTCGCAAACGCTCCGTTGTTCATTTTAATTATTCAATTTTCGAAACTACATTACGGAAAGATAATACTGTCAAAGACTTGGGAGTCATGCTTGATTCTAAGCTTACTTTTAAAGAACACATCGCATACATCTCAGCAAAAGCGACGAAAAGCTTAGGATTTCTCTTCCTTGTTACTAAGCATTTTAATGATATACACTGTTTAAAGGCATTGTATTGCTCTCTTGTTCGATCAACACTGGAATATGCTGCCGTTGTCTGGTCCCCACACTATCAGAACGAAATACAACGGATTGAAAACATTCAAAAAAAAATTGTGCGATTGGCTCTTCGTGGTCTTGGAGGGACCCTCTGAACCTTCCTAGATACGAAGATCGTTGTAATCTTATAGGGCTTGAACGGTTATCCTTGCGTCGTGATGTAGCTAAAGCGATATTTATTTCCGATCTACTGCTCTCGAATATCGATTGCTGCGATCTACTCAGTAGTCTTAATATAGACATTCGTCGTCGTAATTTTCGCTTCCATAACTTTCTTCGTCTCTTTGTTGCTCGGACTAATTATGGTATTTAGGAATGAACCTGTCAATAGTATGTGTAGGATTTTTAATCAGTGTTACAGTGTTTTTGATTTTCATTTATCTCGCTCAGTCCTCAGAAAATTGTACGCTCGTTTATGTTAGTTATTATCATTTTGTTACTTTGAAGTGTATTGTAGTTGGTCATATTGTTATTTGTTTTGTGAACTAGTGTTTAGTGTTAAGATAGAATAAGCTATTTTTTGTTAGGATGAGGATTGTGTCATTTGGACTGTTTTATTCTGTTGACGCAATAATAAGCAGGTTTTATGCCCATTTTAGAAAAATGGGCTTTTCCCTGCTCCAAAAATAAACAAAATATCAACACAATTTTATTTTATCGATTTTCTGGACATGATTCAGGTATGACTTAGAATTAACATTTTATTGAGTGGCTTTTATAGCTGTTTCGATGATATTATCTTGCATCAGGGTCGAAACAACGATGCTTTCAACAATACAAACAAAACCTTTGCGGAAAATTGTGAGATGACAATTTAACTTTCAGAGCACTAGCTCGAGTTTTCCCGTGTTTTTCATTATATGTTGCAACGGTAGATGAAAAAAAATTAATATCTTGTGAGTAATCGATTAGAGTTTGGTTGATATTACTTGATGGTAAGTGTGCGAAAACGATCGTTTTCTACACACTGTTTCGCTAAATTATTGAATATCGGGCGAGGGGTGGGGGAGGGAGATGAAAGAAGTTAGCGCCATTGTGGCAGCCTTTTGTGGCTTCTCTCCGCCTTCACCTTAAAATATTAAAAAAAAAGGGAACCGAAAATACAAGACCGATTGTGTGTCCTTCAATGACCCGTAATAGTCACGATTTTCATTGAAATTGGTAAAATAACTTTATCGAGCACTACGTCAAGTAGAAGCAAACCTTTGCATAATAAATACACCATACATTTACATTCGCACCCCTGCTCCATTCCGCAGCGAATAGAAATGTTGCGCGCGTTGAAAATAGCATCGAATTGTTAAATTAAATAAAGTGTAATCCGATTTAATTTGCTTTTTCTCTGTTTGTCTCTGTTCGCAGATCAGAAATTGTCGCCCGCGGAAAACAACGGATCCGGTGGGCGACGGCAGAGAGAGCGGCAGCGACGGAGTTGGCGAAACTATCGAGGGCGGTTCATTCGGAGACTTCCCGGCAGTATCCACTGGCAACCCGCTCGCGAATGCGGGTATGCTGCAACCTCGCAAACACCAGAATGCGCACCACCATCAGCATCAACATCGTCAACGGAAAAACCACCATCACAATGATGGCGGCGAGCTTTTAAAACGGGTTCATCGAACATAATAAACTGAGCCAGAACTGCACTGGTGTATTCTCCCGCCCGGCGCACCGGTAACCTAATTGAAGCCTTGTGTGATATGGGCTCCCGGAGAATGTTTGCGATTGTTTATCGGTAAAACGAATGTGCGAGCGGAACGTTGTTCAAAATGACATCCAACGGGCGAGGGAAGCTCGAGCAAATTTAACGTTATTTGGACATGATATACAAGCCATGCTTTGATTTCGATGGTAAAGTTGGTGGGGGAGCAAAACAAAAACACATCACTAAAGTGACTTACATATTTGGATCCGTGTCTACGATACGGTTAAACGCGAACGATTGCACCAAGGCTGCACAATGCACCCCTCGAAAACGAAATAAAAAAGGGAAATAGAAATAGTTTCGGTCCGAATCTGTTCGCAAGTGATTGTACATATAGTAGAACTCTTTTGTACGAACCGGAAATAAAATCAATGCGAGAAAATAATATCTAAAAAGTGATGAAGTGTTTCAGTAGGAAATTATTTACAGATCAAATTCGAATGAATGGTGGGGGCGATTTTTGATACCATACACGCTAAGAAAGACACAGTCAATACCACAACCACTAGAATAACAAACAAATATGTAGATTAAAATTAAAGCTTGAATGACAAAACAGGTATCGCGGAAATATTCACCGAATCGAACTGAGCCAGAGCTCAACCAAACCAATAGCACATGTGGAATATGGGAAACACAATTTTAAAATTTTACTCCACTAGCAAACAAAAAAAAAATAGAACACACCACATTTATAACGGGTGCCAGCTCGGACGCTACAAGAACCCATCATATCGTTTGGAAACCTCAAAGAATATATAGGACACGTAGAATTTTAGAAACTGCTATATAACTATCAACCAGCAGCCTGCAAGTCAGCTGTATTGAATGGTTTCAAACTCACTCCGATGCTACACTTCTCTCTTCCTCATTTACCCTTTGGAATGATACGGGCATGTCGAACACGTAACCCAGACGGAAAATTGGAATTAAATTGACGGCTCAGTACATGTGAATGCAATCATCATTCCTCAAGGTACGAGCACGCATAGAGTATGATTGAAGTCTTGCCATAAAATGCCGGATTCTGAATTCAAAGTCAGATAAGTTCCACTAAAACATTCTTTTCAAAAGTTCGAAGACTGCTGTTCCTTCTCCAGCTTTCTTATCACGTAAATACTGCTAATGTGTTCTAATATTATTTGTTATTTTGCTATGGAAAAAAGTCTCCAATCCATCTATTCTTAGTTTTGAGAATACTCGTTTCATTTCATCCTATTTCCATTTTTTCAAACAGCCTGCAGCAACTGCGGAGCATTCAGGGTAAAACCGACACCCTAAGATTTTCCATATATTTGCAAGACCTTTCAGGTTTCTTCAACTTCAAACCGCTACAGAACCTCTATTAAACTTTTCATTAACCTTTCAACAGTATCTGTTGATCATTTATTGAGTAGAACTCGAGATTTGATAGAATACGAAAATTGGCGTTTTTAGGTGAAATAGAGAGAGTGCGGGTAAAATCGACACCTCTAGAGAAACGAACTTGTTACAATAATTTAAAATTACAAATTATTTATTGAAAGGGTGCTTCATGTTTTTTTTGCCAATTCAACGGCCAGACGACGAATATCGGTGATAAGGATCCTATAGAAACGATTCCTGAGATCGATCAGGTGACGGTCAAACTCCTACTTCTGGCCCGGAGTAATTAGTTTTGATCTCAGCTTGGGTGAGCATTCACCGGAGATGTGACCGATGAGTAATAACATGCCCTACTCAACATTGATTCTGGCTGGCGGTCCCGTATCGTATGTTGACCCATATCTCATCCCCAGTCATCATTCGTTTATGAAATATGTTGATTCCGTTTGGCCAAGACTTCGCAGATGGAAATTCGGTCCATCATGTTTTTTTCGTGTTGATTGGCGTGGCATCGAGCTTTTTTTTGAATCCTGCTTTGCGCAAATGGTTTAAACCTGTTTTATGGTCGATGTTCTGCTCCCGGGCGATGCTACGACCGTTAACATGCCAGTAAACTTCGATTATGTGTGTGATTTTATCGACATTTACTACCGAGCTAATAATGGATTTCTTTCTCCCCAGCCTAATATTTATTTAGTTCGAAAGTCACAAACTTCTCCCTACATTGGTATCAGTTTTCATATCTGTCTTTTCGACACGGACAGGGTAGAATTCAGCAACTCGTATAACTTTCGTTAAGCCTAGTTTATACGGTGCGAGTAAGCATACGAGTCGGTCTAGTCAGCAACTGCAGTGCAGATACTCACACCGTGTAAACACATCATGCCAGTTAGTGTCATGCAAGATCCGGCGTGCGAGCTGCTTCAAAGTTTTTTTGATTTTACTCGCACTCGCATCCCTCAAAATGTCAGAAACATCATTCAGCGTTCGGATCAGGGATGTCAAATGTAAAGAAATATCTCAATTTTGAAGATATTCAAAATATGCGAAGCTATGAACAGACTTGATAATTGTTGGAAAAACAAATAAAACCCTCATATTTTCTAAATGAAATTGTTGTTATTTTGTTTTGCACGCTTTCTTTTTGGGATAGTTTTTTTTAATCTATAATATAAAATAATTATCAGACACAATATTAATGCAAAATTCACTCACCACTTGCAAAAAAAGTATTGTTTCAAAGAGCAGAATACATATTCGATTTGAAAAAGTCCATAATGAATGTATTATTTTAATTTTTGACGTGTTTTTATTACACCTGCAAATCTACTACCATTTTCATTTCACAAATTGGTACACGAAGCTGCTGTCAAGGTGAAATAAATTAAATTTAAAAAAATCTTTTAGACTGCCATTTATAGCATCACATACTTTCGGAATTATCTTACCTATGGATGCTTTCGAAATTCTAAAAAATATCGACAGTAATCTGAACGGTATTCCAGAAGAAAGGTACATCAATGTCATTTCTAATTTCACTCTTGCAGGTATAGCATTCCTCATGAGTGTATTTTGGCGTAGTATTTTTGGAGCAATTAAATCCAACAGTGTTCAGTTCTTGTTCAGGTGTTATTCTCAGCACTGCTCTGTACTCTCGGGGATCATCATCGTAGAGTTCCTTCAATATTGTATGTGTTGCTCCCTTTTTGCATCCAATTACTGGCCTAAATCATTTTTTGACGTAGGACTACGTCTTATATTAAGGGTGCCAAATCAGAAAACAGGTCACGTTTTTATGAAATTTTTTTTTTTATTAAATCGTTTATTTTTGCAGGCTCAGTTGCACACATTTAAAAGAGCCGAATTCTTAAATATATTTTTAAAAACTATATATAAACAATTTTTCTAACTCTATGGTTAGTAAGGTGGTAAACCGAATATTCGCGGTTTACTCTAGTTTTAGAAGGGTCACATGAAATAAAGTTAACGTTCAACTGCTTTTGCTGCGAACGGATTTTAACAATTTGCATACCAATCGAATCGCAAATATTCTAAAATTTGTTTTATATGCTATACATTGCAATCCCATAGTCTGTATATGGTTCAAATTAATGAAAACATTCGTTCTGTCCATTTGTGTGCTTCTCCCGAACAGAGCTGTCTATAACGGGCAACTTATGCAGCCGCTGGAATAGAAACAACGAAGGGGGATAGCGAAAGGAGAATATTTGCGAAGTAAACTCCACCCTTGCATAGTAGGTAAGCTGTCGACAGCGTATAAGTTAGGGTGCCAATGAATGTATGGGAAAAAATCGACTCTAAAATTTAAAAAATCTACCCTATACAAAATGTTAACCACCTCGAAAAACACTCTATGCAAAATATCTGCTCAATCGTACTTGAGGGAGAGCGACGCGAAGCGGTCAAAGTTTGAGTTTTTTCTAAAATCGAAAAATCACCCAAGGGGGGAGTAAAGAAATCGGGGTTTTCGAAATTCGGAATTCCCATTTTTTCCATTTTTCTAAAATCCGCGTACACGGCCGCTTCCACACAGAATGTACTAAATGATAAGTAATCTCTCTTGCGATACTGACACCATCTAGCGATGAGGCTAAGTACTTATCGGATCGCCCTCGTATTTCGCGATAAATGTAATGATAAATGTAATGTGTAATGATGAATTCAATTGTAAACCTGTGACGAAAACTGCCAATAGAGAAGTCGATTTCGGATTAATCATCTAACAAATTCGAACCTGATTGCTGTTTCTGACTATTTTAAGGACATTTGAAAATCGCCTGGCATCCCTGGCATTTCTCGCCAGCAGCTCACACTGTGTGAACGGACAAGGCGAGTCACCCAATTGTCAAGTGAGTTCACCGGGTCAGTAGCTGCTCACTGTCAAGTCACCTACTAGCAACGTATAAATGGGCCTTTAGGCATAAATGCCACATCTCCCTTTCTCTTAAAAATCTGAATCACAGCCTTCATTTACATAATTCGCCAAAAGCACGGACCGCTTATAAGTGTGCTTCAGTTTGAATGTCTCAACTGATGAATCTACTGATGCTGCAGCTGCAGCACCGAAACACTCATGTGACTCTTGATGATCACTAAACGAAATTTATATCTCAGATGAAAGGAGAACCTTTTTGGAATGAGCAGAGCTTCGTTGATATACTGTCCAGTTTCTTCATTCTGTACTGTTGCACGGGTCCAAATTTCTCTATAGCAGTATACTCAGTAGAGGTATAGGGGAAGTGGGGGCATAGTGGTCACCCTAAAGAATATGCCCAGTTCCAGCGTCCACATACCGATTTAGTTCCCGTTTCTTGAAGAATATTATAGGTCAACTCATTGTTGTTCAAGATATCAAACGGCTTTTACTATAAAAATTCGAAATAGTACACTTTTCATCACTAGAAAAAAGATGAAAAATCGAACTTTTTTTTTGCTTGGAGGTAAAGTGGTCACCTAGTGGGGGCAAAGTGGTCACCCGCACATATCAAGCAAAATGGGATAGATTTATGCGTTTTTTTCGTCCAAATTTGTTCAAATCATATTTGAGATAGTAGGTACATGTATGAAATAAGCTTGGCCTTTTCACCTAGAGTCTCAATTTAAATTTTTTCTTGCATACAAAAACCTAGGAAGAAACGCATAATGAGGCTTGGTTTAGTTGGAGTGGCATCTTTATCCAGGGTCAAAGCCATAAAAGGATCTTCTTCAAGAGCAGAATGTGATGAGGTATATCAGTTTTAGTAAAAAGAACATTGTAAGTTTTTATTCACCTATGATTCACCTTTGCCCCCAAACATGAAAATAATTTCTATGCTGATTAATTGCTGAGATTAAACGAAATATCTGTTCACCTCCCCTAGAATATGTAAACAGTCGTCCACACTAATGATTTGTCCAACATATCAGATTGAGTAAACTAAATTTCACGAGAAATTCCTTAGATACCATGCGAACAGAACTACGGCCGAATGGCTATCGAGAGAGTAATTTCTGTTTTTATTTGTATTTTGACATGCGATAGCTCTACTGAAGTACAGGGTGACTCAAAAGTCATAAAATTCTTCAAACATAAGGTGACTATCAATACGGCATCTATAGTCAATAGTTATACTACCAAACAAGCAGGTGACCACTTTACCCCCAATGATCAATTTGCCCCCACTACCTTTGAGTAAAGAATAGCTTATTACCAGGAGTGACATTTTGCATCCCGTCGGATTGTTAGATTCTCGGCTGTTGTTTCCCCGTTCACCAGAAAAGTGCTGCTGGATTCTATCACGATCATGAAAATCTTCACTGCATGTAGCGATCCGATATCCTTCTAAGAAGGTATCTTCATTCAGATGTTTCTGCCTGTCAAATGTTCGGTTGGTGTCTAGGTCGTTAGAGAGTGGGGCGCTGAATAATAGTCATCCAAGTCATTCCTCTAATTCCTTTTCAGTTTCTTAAAGAGTGAGCGGTTCTACCGCCATACCTCTTCGTTTTTCAGTGTCAATAGGGTATTGTAGAGATGAGACATATTCCATTTTCCTTACACATCATTTGCCAAAGAATTCTTTGGCGTTATCAGTTATAGTTATAGTTATTGGAAGCGCCGAAAAATATTGCTAAGACTTTCAACTGTTTCTTCACTTTGTCATAATTTTGTCATTTTTCTTAGCAATTAAAGTAATCTATTACGATCAATAGATACTCTCCAGATGATAGAGGACCAAGAAAGTGTATTGCCACGTCGGTTCGCGGTTCTGTTGGTAAAGTTATTCTCTGCATTGGTTCAGATTTCTGAGGTAATTCGATCAAACGATACCCTTCACAGTTAGTTGTCCACTTTGAGATCTCCCAGTGCATTTCTGACCACCAAGCTCTTTATCTTCATTGTTGACCAACCAGGATGCACTTTATAGGCTAGCTGTTGGAATCTTTTACGCAGACTAACCGGCATCACCATTTTGTTTTCTGGAACGACGATTTCTTCAACTTTTTTCGCTGCACTATGATTATTGTTTTAATATCTTGCTTAAACAAAGACTCTTTTTAAATTGCCAAATTATTCCGTTTGTCTTTATACCTGCAATAAAAAGAGCTTACAAGGCTGGGGCAAAAACATTGTCACCACCTTTTTTGGGACTAACGGGCAGTGGCAACTATAGTGCAATTCCTATTGAAATCGAACTAAAAATGCCGATTTTAAAAACTTGTATTATTGATTCGAAAGAAAGTTTGCTTCCGGTTGCACAGAATCCCGCCCAAAACATGCACGAGCCTCCACCAAAATTCCTGGTTGAAAAAAACTGTTCCTTCTTCCGTAAATCACGCCAGTACCCGTTGAAACCAACAGGACCATCCTATTTTCATCCTATTTTGAACCTATTTTCGTCAGTGAAGATAACCTATACATTGAAGAACTTTTCGTTATGGTGTATAGAAAAATATATTTTTTGGCACATTCTTTGTCACAACCAGTGCCGAAAATATTCACGTTGACGGCATTCAAATACGGCGAATTTCAGCCTGCTTTGTATTGACAACCTACTGCTCAAGCGAGAGTCGATAAATATGGAACAACACTATCAATGAACACCAGTGCAATGAACATCAACATCAGCTTGCCATAAAGTTCATTTTTCATTTGCATATTCATTTTCGCCATGATATTCGTAACGTCGAAATTGAATATCATTGCGTGTTAGTGAAAATAAAAGCATAAAATTCTACGTCAACTAATTGAGAGTGAAATCGATTAATGGTAAATGATAGCCATTTATTATACAAAATTATTGTTTTTGGCGACATTGGCAATGAAATGTATGGTATAACTCTAGCTATATTTTATGAATCTACTCCCCATTGGCAAGAAATGGCGTACACCCCAATTATATGGGCAATGGGTGACAATAACAGACGAGCGAAAAACGAACATAATCTTGTTTTGATTTCCGGTTTAATGATACTGGCTATAAATGACTAGCAATCATATAAAACCCCTACGATATGGGTATTGGATGGAAGGGCTTAAACAGCGGAAGTCGAATATCGTATTCCGGTGGCTTCCGGTGCATTGAAAACCCTAGGAGACCGAAAATGGAGTTAGTGAAATGGAGTCAGATGAAGAAAGTGTTAGAATCTAAGATCGTGTTAGAGCGAAATGGCGATAGTAAAAGATCATATAAAGCGAAAACGGAAACGGGAACGGACCGTACCCTTCACGGTAAAGATCGCGAGTTCAATTCTCACTCCCGACATTCTTCCAAAACTGGAAGTGACAAGCCAGCCAAAAAGGTGTTGAAAGTCATTATAATACAGTATAAAAAAGAAACGGAAACGGAAACGGAACGCTTAACGCCGTTCAACGCTAGATGTCGCTCAATCGCTCAACACCGCACAACGGTCAACGCTCAACGAAAGCTAATGTTGCCTTCTCCGGATTCCTTTGTTTCTAAATATGGAAATCAAACACATTTTCAATAGAAATTCACTGCAAGCGATGAGAATCAACTTAACGTTCGTGATAATCACCTGAAATTATTGACAGTAATGGAAGTGTCTGAATGCAGGCTTTCCGAAATTCGTTCATGCTCTATTCGTTCAATATACCAGACAAAGTTCACGCGTCTCGACTCTTGTGTTATACTCATTATGACAGATATGGCGTTGAGTTTCAACAGAAGAAAATTCATCCGACACTGGGAAAAAGCTAATGTCTTCATTCGTGAACAGATTTTGATAATTTGTGGCACTGGTCACAACATACCATGTCCCACTGTCGGTTCATGTGAGCTTTGGCAAAACTCAGATGCCTTCCGATGTGAGATGGTGTAAGATGAGGAGCTTTAACTTTTTGAACCCTCTTTATGTGAGGATTTTTTACCAAAACTTGACGAATTGTTTACCAAAACTTGACCAAAACCAACATTGTTTACCAAAACATGACGAATGTCAATATTGCTTTATTTGAATAAGGGGTTTTGAAGTATTCGAAGCTGTTCTAGCTATTTCCCGCTTATCCCGGTCAGAGAGCTTCGATTTACGTGGAGCTCACTTCTTCTTACTGTATCCTTGAGGATTCGTCAAATAATTGAGCACCACTTGATGGGATCGTCCAATCTGACGAGAAATTTCTCTGATACCAATATTTTCTTGGTGAAATGCATCGATTTGTCTTTCTTCTCTCTCTGTGAGCACTTTTCCCTTCGGCATTTTCCAAATTTATTGATCAAAACAACTAAAACAACGGAAAAATGTAACTGGTCTTATAGAAACTTGACACTTGAAACATTTGGTTTACGCTCAGCGCTTGCACACACACACACACACACACACACACACATGAAAATGATGCAGTGTATGGTAGTAACCAATACCAATACACTAGAATATAAGTTTGTTTGTTTACAATGGCACAAAGCAGCAAGATCATAACCTGGTCTTATAGAAGTTGGATAGAGTGTATAAGTTCTCTCCCGGAAAAAGATGTGGCCGACGAGCATAAAAATGTGTATCTGACCTAGCATTCTGCTAGCGTTTTGGTGTTTGGATCGGTGGCTTCCGATGGTAAAAAAATGAACCCGGTGTTCATTCCGGAAGGTGACAAAGTAAACACGAAGGTTTATGTCGGGATTTTAAGTAAGTATGTTCTTTCGTGGACCAGTACGCAGTAGCAGTACGGCCCGGAGTCATGTACCGTTCTGGGCGAAGGATAAGTAGCCGCCTTGCAGCGACGATTTTTATCCGCTAGATTACTCAGTATGATGCATACTTAGGGCAAACCTATTGTAATTTTATTTGATATGAAAATCATTCAATATCACAACGTATGGTGCTTTTACGACGTCGAAAGTGGACCGTCTTCCCCCCTTTTGCATTATTTGGCACTTTTCACGCATTTTATATTACATTTCATATCTACTAAAGGATTGGGACACTGATAATTAACTGAATACACAGTTTTTGCTGGAAAAATCCTTATTTTGGTTGCCTTGAAAATTAGATCGCTTGCAAATATTCACTTGGTAATGGTAATTCTCGTCCTGATGTACATTCACCCAGTAGGACTGCGAAACAAAAAACAGATGTCACCTCTGATTCTTCTCATCATCTTGAAAGAACACCGTTATCCGACCCGGGACGCTCGACACAAAGCAGTAAGGAAGCCCCTGACTCACCTTGCTCAGTCGTGCCAACTATCTTCGAACAGCCACAGTACCTTCACTCTTGTCCTTCAAGTCGTCCCGGCCCTGAGTATAGTGTTGACGAAGGGGTCTTCCGATCTGCCTCCCATGGCAAGTACTCCATAAGGAACGGCAAACCTTGTTCTGATGTCTACTCACCCCACAGGAATGAGCAACAACAGAGAAATGGCAGTCCTGATTCCTCGGATATCTTAATTTACTACCAAAACGTTGGTGGTATCAACAGCTCTCTCGTAGAGTACCAATTGGCTCTGAGTGATGGCTCCTACGACATTTACGTCTTTTCCGAAACCTGGCTCAAAGGAAACACTGCATCAAGTCAGCTGTTCGACAACTCTTACTCCGTCTACAGGCAGGATCGTTCGTCGCTGAATAGTAACAAACGCACGGGAGGTGGTGTATTGTTGGCTGTTCACTCAAGGATCAAATCCCGTACGCTCAATCCTCCGAGTTGCTCGACGGTAGAGCATCTGTGGATCGCTATTACCACTTTGGACGCTACACTTTACTTGTGCGTAGTTTACATGCCTCCTGATAGGGTAAACGATGGACCTTTGATCAACTAACATCTTGACTCTCTCTATTGGGTTGTTTCACAACTAGAACCGAGAGACAACATTATGATCCTGGGCGACTTCAACTTGAGCTCAATCTCTTGGCAGCATAACTCGCATGGTTTTCTCTACCCGGTTTCTTCTCAATCCTCGATCTGCTTGACATCACAAGAACTGCTTGATTCCTATTGCACCGCTGGACTGAGGCAAATGATAGGAATCAAAAATGAAAACGATCGCATACTTGATCTGTGCTTCGTCAACGAAGAACTATGTGAGCACTGCACAGTCATGCAAGGACCATCACCACTTGTTAAAATAGTGCGACATCATCCTCCTATACTGGTGAATCTCAATTTGAAACCTTTCCGACAATTTCACGATGCTTCTGAAAGTGTTTCGTACGATTTCAGTAAAACTGATTTTACCGCGATGAACAATTTCCTCGCACAAATCGAGTGGATAGATGTATTTCAAGGCTGTGACGCTAACCTCGCTGCATCGATCATGTCGAGTATTCTGCTGTATGCAATCGATCAGTTTGTTCCATTGAAGATGAAACGTGAGGATACCAAGCCTGCCTGGTCAAATAGTGCCCTGAAGTATCTTAAAAGAGTGAAGCAGTCTGCTTTAAGACAGTTCAGCAAGCACCGTACGGACTCAACAAGAGCGAAATATCTAAAGACGAATGCTGAGTATAAACAGCTCAATAATCGTCTCTTCAGTGCTTATCAAGACCGTCTGCAGAGACGCCTTAAGGTAAATCCTAAAGGATTTTGGCGTTACGTCAAAGACCAACGTAAGGAATCCGGTCTACCATCTACGTTGACCAACGGTTTATTGGAAGCTGATACGACTACCGACATCGCTGACCTGTTTCGCTCTCAGTTCAGTAATGTGTTTGTCAATGAACACATCGATCCGCAGGATGTTGCTGCTTCTACCAGAAACGTACCTCGACTTCTTGCTTCTGAGCTGGATTTTGTTATCACTGACGACATGGTAATTGCAGCAACTAAGAACATGAAAACCTCCACAGGATGTGGTCCGGACGGCATTCCATCACTCGTCTTGAAAGGTTGTGTAGACACACTTGCGTCACCTCTAGCGACACTGTTCAATCTGTCCTTATCTTCCGGTGTATTCCCGAGATGCTGGAAAGAGTCGTATGTTTTTCCAGTATATAAGAAAGGATGCAAACGGAGCGTTTCGAACTATCGAGGTATTGCTGCATTATGTGCCACCTCGAAGTTGTTTGAGCTGATCGTGCTTCAGGCGTTAATGCAAAGGTGTTCACAGTATATCTCATTGGAACAACACGGATTTATGCCCAAGCGTTCCACGACCACTAACTTGACGTGCTTCACCTCGTTCGTGATACATCAAATTGAGAATGGACTACAAGTAGACGCTATCTACACCGACTTATCCGCAGCGTTTGATAAGATGAATCATCGAATAGCAGTAGCTAAATTTGACAAACTTGGAATGAGTAACCAAATGGTCATCTGGATCCGATCGTATCTCACTGGTCGTAGCATGGCAGTCAAAATTGGAGATCATGTTTCATCACCGTTTCCGGTTTGGTCTGGTGTTCCGCAGGGCAGTCACCTAGGACCATTTTTGTTCCTGCTGTACATGAACGATGTCAACTTCACTATGAAATGTCTGAAACTCTCGTATGCCGATGACCTGAAGCTCTACTACGTGATACAGCAACCGCGAGACGCATTATTCCTGCAACAACAATTGGAAGCTTTTGCCGAATGGTGTCTAACGAACCGTATGTCGCTTAACGTGTCGAAGTGCTCCGTTATTTCATTCGGGCGTAAACACACACTCTTCTGCTTTGACTACACATTGGCAGGCGTACAACTCAAACGCGAATCAATAGTCAAGGACTTGGGGATTCTGATCGACGCTAAAATGAGTTTCAAAGATCACGTCACATATGCTGTATCTAAAGCCACTTCGCAATTGGGGTTTCTTTTTCGCTTTGCCAAAAAATTTAAGGACGTTTACTGCCTAAAAGCCTTATATTGTTCAATTGTGCGTCCTATCCTGGAATACTCATCCATTGCTTGGTCACCGCACTACCAAAATGAAACACAACGCATTGAATCTGTTCAAAGGAAATTCATCAGGTTTGCACTTCGTCACCTCAGCTGGAGGGATCCTTTGAATTTGCCAAGCTACACAAGCCGGTGTAAGCTCATCAACCTGGAACAATTGGCCGCGAGACGCAAGGTAACGAAAGCATGCTTCGTTGCAAATCTTTTGCAGGGCAATATCGATTGTCCTATACTGCTCAGTAGGCTGCACATTAACACCCGTCGTCGTCATCTACGATCACACTCATTTTTCATCATACCTCATGCTAGAACGAACTATGGCCTACATGAACCAGTGCGGAGTATGTGTCGTGTTTTCAATAAGTGTTACTTTGTGTTTGATTTCAATGTATCACAAGAATCGAATAAGCGCGAATTTAGACGATTTTTTTGTTAGCTTACGGTGTTGTCAGTTTTAAAATTTGTGTTGTTAGTTTAAGTTAGTTTAAGTACTAAAGTCATTGGGATGGAAATCATCTGTTGGCAAATACAAAGAAATACAAATACAAATACAACCGCAATGGACGAACACTTTTTTTTGTTTACAATTTTGATATTTCGTGCGCTCAAGTGTTGCCAAGTATTTCGAATCGACAAAAATAGGCTAATCATGCTTCTTGCGTAACATATTTGCCAAAAAAAATGAGGATTTCTCATAAAACTAGAAGTGGCCCGTCTTACTACGTCTTCCCCTACTATTTTTATTCGTGAGAAGGTCCCGGATAATCCATTTAGGTGAAATGAAACGGATGAATCTCTCTATTGAACAACTGCGAGCGTCTTTCGCATGCGAAATGAAACACTTTAACGATAATAATGAATATTCTCCATTCGTTTCAATAGTCAACAGAGGTTACGGCTTCCCAAATTGGTTACAAGAAAACAGCGGAAACAGCGGAAATAAACTGAAGAATCGATGTTTCAGAATTCGTAGAGAAAATATAGATTTCACTTCACTTCGATAGACTTGTTTTTCTCTTTCTGTATTCTAGTGACTTTCGAACATTTTTGGCTGGTTCGTCACTTTACTCCCATTTCGGAAGAATGTCGGGAGTGAGAATTGAACTCGTGACCTTTAGCGTGAGAGGTACGGATGTTGCCAATACGCTAGATCGTCTCCTTGAAAGTTCTCGCGTAACTTTTGAAAAGGACCTATCTGCTTCGATCGATTCTCTTCATTGACTTTCTCTTTCGATAAACACGGCTTTGCAGATTTGCGCCAGTTAGTTTGATGAACGATTCCCTTCTATACTCCTGATCGTCAAACACGTTTCTAGACTACCGCAGAGTTATTAACGAAAGAGAATGTATCAACAGAATTGATTAATGTAAATGGGTCCTTTTCAATAGGTTTGCGAGAATTCCAGTTTGGTAGTCTGCTCTTACCGTCACCGCTGAATAGTCTTTCCTAAAAGTTTTAGACATTGTCAATGTTCCGTCACTTTGAAGTGTCACCATAAGATTGGCCGTCATATTCCGTTGGAGTTTCGTTGAGTGAATCCAGGATGGGTGCAAGGGTGCAATGGGGTAATAAATCTAGGGTCACCATGGCTATATAAACGAGGAAGAGAGAAATATTGAGCGAACATCAACACAAGAAAAGCATCATCATCTTCCGGCAAGTGAGCCGAATAAATTTCAACTCGCAAATCCGAATCGAGCTCTGCACCGACCGGTCGCCTCTAGGGCACGGCATCATTTTGCGAGGACAGTGGATGAAGGACGAATTATGTGTGGGGGAGAGAAAGGGGGTAGAGTTTATAGCGAAGGTATAACCGGGTGGTGGTGCATAATCGCATATTTGAAAACGTACTGACGTGTAGAAAGATTATTATACATATGTACATATTACAGACTCACATACACACACCATCAGTTTCATAGATAGAAGGATGTATCGCATCAGGACCTCAAATGGGGGTTGAAAGACAGACAGCAAGAGAGGGAGACGAACAAAAATGGGAGGTAGCTGGAAGTGGCAGGAACAAGTGGAGCATCACAAAAAGAGATTTCCTTTGCACGCGAAAATATAGACGAGCATCTAATAGGGCATGATAAGTATTTTGGAATTATGTATAGGTATGATATGGTTTGTGTTACGATGAGATGAAGGAACGAACGATGGAGCAATGCCATGCAAAGCAATTCTTGTTCATTTGTGGGTTGCGGGATCAATCAAGCTTGAGGATAACAGAAATGGAAGTATTGATGTATTCAGGCGCTGTTATTGATTCGGATAGAAACTAATAAAAAAAGCTCATCTTGAAAGTAAAGAACGCGAGATCTTGTGTACACATCCAGCGTATCGGAGGAATAATGCACAATCGGCATGAGTTTGCCTTTGTTTTAATCTATGAAGTACATCCGTTATATAACATTTTTACTAATTAGTTCAACACGAGAACAGCACCCAAAAAGCTTTAACAGTAGGCAGTAAAAGCAGTTGCAAAAAAAACCTTTTGGTGTAGAACACTGCGCAGTTCATCGTGAAATAAACAAGAAAAACGCGGGTAAAATTAAACACGATTAAAAAAACCAAACCATTATTGCTCATGACAACCGGAGAGTCCCGATCAATATTGTTGAGTAAATCCGACCGGATCCGGTGCTCATTTCCACTCTGCCCTTTTTCGGACTCATTTCTGTTCAGTTTGCCGTTTGGCAGCAAAAAAAGGACATACATTTCTGTGGAAGCTCTCGCCAGGGAATGATAAGCTGTTGCAGTTGTTGACACAATTATTATCGGTTCTCGAGAATTGCATTGGCATTGTTCAGGATACGTCGTCCCTGTATGGATTGTGAAATGCATCGAATGCTGTTTTACACTGTAATTGTAGGAGATTGCGGGAAACATAGAGCAAAACAATGCCATAAAATGAATCTCGAAATAAAGAAGCAATGTAGAGAATGTTTTTGTTATTTTAATCGGAACTAGAGAAAGAATTCCACAAACCGTTCGCTCATTTGGATTTTTGCTTACTATTTTGTCCATTTCGTTTAGGTGAGGTGTTTTACCAGTCATTTTAGTACATAGTTTATGTCTTTTCTTACAGCTGACTGTTTATGAGTCTTGAAGTTTCCGCCCGAACTCTGTTATATTTTTATGGTTGAATTCTATTATATGAATCATGTACGAGAAATTAAATTATATGACGGGCTCAAAATGAAAGCGGTGTAAGTAACATCATCGAATTCTTTTAGCTGCTTTTTTTATCCCTTTTGTTTATTTTAGGCTCATTAGCTTTAGCTGTAACAGAGCCGAATTTCAATCGTGTACATGTCACATGTTTATCATATCTATAATTAGCACATTACACAGTTGCCATGTTTTCGGCGTTAGAGTATTCCCTTCTATACCATTGCATATGGTACACATTTACACAGTTGCCATATAGGCGTAAGAGTTTTCGTTCTGTTCTTCCATTATCCAGTTAGACCGGACAGCGGAGACAGTTGATTGATCATTGTTGAGTTATTTATAGAACAGCAGCACGATGTGTCTTGCAGAGCAGAGCAGTTGGTATGGGATGAATCGATCTTAATTCGACCGTGGATCGATCTCCATCACTGATGATTGTTGCGTGGACGTAGTTATTCTGTAACAACACAAAGATGGTCATCAATGAGGGCCCTGAGTTTTGAACTCACGATCGATCGCTTACTAAGCGAACGCGCAACCAATGTGGCTACGGAGACCCCCTGTTTTTTAGCTGCTTAGCTGCAAACACATTCCCAGCTGTATTTGACAATGTGGTAGATAGGTCAGAGCATATTCATCGGATTCTATAGCAAATTAGAACGTTTTTGCAGTTGAGTTATTAACTAAAGAAAAAGTTGATGAAGAAAAAAAAAGATCACCTCACATACACCCTTTTCCATCTGAGCCCCTCATATTGTCTTGAAATTTTTTAACGACATAAGTGAAATGAGGTGCAGAAAAATGAACTGATCACAGAGCGAAGGTCTTACTCTGTTTCTTCTGGTTCTTCGCAGTTTGTTATAGTAACATTGATACTTTCCCCATATTGTAAAGTGAGATGGTCAGAGGTCTAACGCGGGACACAAGAAACAAAACGTTATGTATTGCGTTATGTGAACATAAACCATAGTTTAGAGAGTCTCATTTATTCGTGAAACTCTCAACATGTGTCCTTGCAATTAAACCTGATCTGTATTATTCCTTTATAAGTATCTGCACCCAGTTGTGATTTTGCGGTGGTTTAGATTTTGTTTACGCCTGAAAATTACTCACTCAGTCAGAGCATTTAAGTGTGGCAAGCACGATTCAAATTCCACAATTTTCTTCCAATTATCGAATGGAATGCTCGAAAACTCCAATCTATTTTTAATCGATTTTAGCGTTAACGTATACATTAAAAAATGGACTAATTTCGGATGGCGATGAAAAAAAACTACAAAAGATAATTTCATGGAACAAATTTTCTTTAAATCTAACGTATATTAAGCCTACAACAAAATTAATTCAAGGTTGTTGATCCGCAGCAGCAGCAGCACTGTCAAGTAATTTGATGATATTTTTCATACTGCCAGCTCCACCTCACAGCGAAGGAGTTGGACATCCTGAGGCGCTTTGTGTCCGCCAGATATAGCCAATCTAATAAATACAACATCCTCTCCCTGCCGCTCCTTAACCCTTTCGTCGCCCCGTCACCCAGATATGGGTGACACTTTCCTCGTTCAAATTGAATAGGATTTTCAAAAGGAATTTGACAGAATAGGCACCTGAATTTAACTATAGGATATGTAGAAAAATAATAAAATCATAATCATATTAACATAATGTTTATACTATACTTTTTATCAATTTATACTACGGAAGGTTTGTACTGGAGTTTTTTGGGAAACCCGTAAAATATGACTTTGGCATGTGATATTGTTGTCAATTCGTCTTCAAATAGAAAAAAAATTCACTAGATCATGTAAAAGTTGTCTACAAACTATGTTTGATCTTCATTTAATAATTCATCCGCAATTTGGGCTTCGCGAGAAACTCAAAAACGGCACATTGGGCGACGAACGTGTTAAGCCGGGAGATCGAAGCAACCGGCCCAATGATGAAGGAGAATCTGGCCAAAATGGACATATTTATGCGAAAGCGTCAAGCGAGACGCGCAGCAGGCAATCATCCAGAAGGAGTAGCTTAAGGTACTGGTGAAGAACTTCTTTCCGGTAAAAGAAGTGAAAAACTTCTTTTTCACTGGTGAAAACTTGTTTTCGTACTTATAATGAAAGACAAGACGTACTTGATGCTTGAATTCAACGAATGGCAGGGGACCGAATACTTTACGTTCCCCAGGTAAGCGATGACGTCGAATATATCATTCACATCAAGTTCTCGAAGAAGGTCATTCTCTGACAAACGAGAAGGGAATGTCCAAGCCGCTCTCATTTCGTGTCATATGATGAACTGGGAGATATACAGTACGAAGTGCTTACCGGAAGTTTCGAAGATGATGTGGTCTTCATACCGAACCTGGGATCTGCCCATTATGCCAAAAGATCACTGGAGGATGGATCGGCTGGAGATAAACATTGTCGCGCAGACCGCCAACCTTCTCAACATCCCTCAGCTGCGACCGATAGAAAACTTTTGGGCGAATGGCCAAAATGGAGAGACAGCCGACCACCAAAGCCACGAAGAGGTAAAAGAACACGCCAACATACATCTTTTCATCGGCCATGGTTGAGGTTCCGGCCAACTTCCGTAAGGCCGCCAAGCGCTTCATTTATGATACTTCATCAAACAACCTTGCCTCTTCCTGTCCCGTATACACTAGTTCTTATTTAAACACGTTAGGTCCTGACCGAGCTAGGGGACCAAAAATGAACTTTACGTCTGACTCACGTTCCCTGCGGATCAATAGGGGACTTTTTCAAAAATCATTTTCTAATTTTGTTGATGTCGTTTTCATTTGACACTCCCTAAACAAAAAATCCACTGTCGGTGCAATGAAACCAGCTCAACGTATTGATCTTTGGATGCATTGAAAGCTTTCTTAAACAGTCTGCCAAATAAGAGTTTTTTGTGAGTTTTTTTCTTTTGCCAAATGCGGGACGTTTCGCGGGACATACTCTTACGCGGGACATACTCTTACGCGGGACATTTTGTTGAAATGCGGGACTGTCCCGTGTAACGCGGGACGTCTGGTCAGTTTACCATATTGGGAATTCCAAAAAATGTGTTGCAATCTAGGAAACTCCAGATAGGAATGGAATATTCGAAGACCGCTTTGGTTTTGTTTGGCATTGAATCAGATCACTAGCTTAAGCTCAAACGACATGGCTATACTAAGCTAAATTAATAGGTATAGCGACGGTGGTCTACGCAGATCTACGCCGATTCACGTCAGCGGCTGCTGAGAGTACAGATAACCGACACCTGAGTCTACGAATCGGTAAGTTTATTAGGTCTTATTATTAGGGACATGTTTCGTGGCGAATTCTATTAATATCAGTTCACACATTATCTCAGTATTATTGATGTTTGCTGTTACGAGTTGTTAGTTTGATCTAACACGGAAAAGGCTGTTCTTATTATCAATTTTTATTTTTTTTCTGTATTATAGTGATTTTCAACACTTTTGGCTGGTTCGTCACTTTTACCTTTCATTTTTGGAAGACTGTCGGGAGTGAGAATTGAACCTTGAGACTCCTGAGAATTGAACTCGTGACCTTTATTTATTTATTTATTTATTTATTTATTTATTTATTTATTTATTTATTTATTTATTTATTTATTTATTTATTGCTTCCTTTATTAATTGAGGGGCTTAGAATACAAAGGGTGTAAGTGACTTGATCGATTTCTCTTCGTCAACTTTTTCTCTGATTAATAACTCAACTGTTAAAATCGTTCCGATTTTAGTTTGCTATAGAATCCGATAGATGAAGTTCTGACCTGTCTTCCGCATTGTCAAATACAGATGGGAATGAGTTTGCAGCTAAGTTATGACCAAAAGAGAGAGTTGATGTAGAGAAATCGATCAAATTTCATCCATTCAAATGAATTCTAAGTCCCGAAAACTGGGATAAATTCTATACAAGTCCCATCTGTGAGTCTAGAGATGTTAGTTCTATCTATTTTACTATATTTATACACTAAATTTACCTTTCACAAATCTTGTAATCCTGTTGTATGTTTTCAATGATACTTTGTGAATATAACTTAAAATACTATCCCCAGCATCCGTCATTTCACGAACAGATGAGTTCATTTATCTTTATGGATCGATTGGTCTAACACTTATTGGGCGAAAGCGTCAGGCTCAGAAATTTTCAACCACCACTCGCATTGAGCGTATCCACTCTTCTCAAATGCAAAATAATGCAAAAGGTGCTCTAGGGGGGAGACGGACCATTTTCGACGGGGTAAAAACGCCACACGTTGTGATATTGAATGATTTTCATATCAATTAAAATATCGTCTTTTTGCTCGTCTGTTTACACACAAATGCCTCGAAGGAAGGCATGTCCATCAGGACAGCATCAGTAACTTTTGGAATTCCTAGAACCACCAACAAATCAAAGACAAGCAATACCTATTTCGGGGTCATTCAAACTTCACGTGAATAGATTTTGAGAGATTTTAAACCCACATAGATAATCGAATTCACGAATATTTTCAAAACTCTGCACGTGGAATATGGATGGCCATTCCAGAATTTTGTAAGTAGTTTATGAACAACCCTAAATATTTAGTACCTTAGACAACACTGTTCCTGTTATTTTTACTAGACTGTACTGCTTGAAAATAGCATCGCACCATCTTACCCCGTCATGGTCCGTTTTACCCTGAGGATGGTCCTTCTTACCCCGCCAGCAAAGTAAAAAGCAATGTTTTTATCATTTCAAATATAAATGAAAAAATGTCAAAAAATTTATACAACAATAGTTACACTTTTTTTTTGTAGTAGATTATTATATGCTCAATGATATGCAGCACAACAAATAGGAGAAATTCTGAAGGACGTTTACCTGAAAATTGGTTTTCTTAGGGGGGCGGTCCTACCCCGTCTTCCACTAATAACAAATCCTAGAAAAAATATCGAATTCAATAGAAAATCAGCCAGCTATGCATTAGGTGCACTATACGGATACATATTTTTTGGCGAATGTAATACTGTTTGCACTATGCTGAAGTTAACAACACATGTTTTTGAAAGACGCTTCAAAATTCCATTTTTATTTCTGAATAAAACAACTGAGAAATGGTCCAGCGTACGTTGTTGTTCGTTCAGGAAAGCACTGTTCTTGGAATACATTTGTTCATGGAGTTTTAAAAGGAGAGTTGGGTCCGAGACACGACCATATACTTGATGTAGGATTCCGTGAGGCTATCCCTTGCATGCTGATTTTGAATATGTTTGAAAAATTACATCGTTAAACTCTTTGATAATGAATTGGAAAAAAACTCAAAATTTAAAAAAAATTCTCACACTAAATCTATCAGACCTACAAAATTTTAGTCAAATAATAAATGTAGGAAATTATTTATGTATTTATTAGAAAATATCAAACCAATTTTTGAATAAAAAATTCATTGAATTTTTTTTTTGAGAACTCAAATTGATTTTAATTCGATTTTACAGGGAAAAAGTTTTTCGAACAACAACTTTTTAATTTTTTTCTTTGAAAATGTATATAATGTATACATTTGTATATAATGTATACATTTGTATGTATAAATTATCGCGATTTAAATGCTATGCTAACTTTTTTCTATTTAGAAACATGCCAAGAACATGTTAAACACGATCATTTACTCACAAATATTTAACGAGTAAAACTTTCCATACAAAAATACCCTATACTCAAGAAACTATAAAAGATAGAAAGTTGACGTCTTCGACGAAAGTTCATATTTTAATAAGATCTAATGCTGATTTTGAATATGTTTGAAAAATTACATTGTTAAACTCTTTGATAATGAATAGGAAAAAAAAGTTGAAAAAAACTCAAAATTTAAAAAAAATTCTCACACAAAATCTATCAGACCTACAAAACTTCAGTCAAATAATGAATGTAGGAAATTATTTTTGTATTTATTAGAAAATATCAAACAAATTTTTGAATAAAAAATTCATTGAATTTTTTTTTTGAGAATTCAAATTGATTTTAATTCGATTTTACAGGGAAAAAGTTTTTCGAACAACAACTTTTTCATGTTTTTCTTTGAAAAAATACTATTAATGTTTAATTTGTAACATTTGTATGTATAAATTATCATGATTTAAATGCACTGCTAACTTTTTTCTATTTAGAAACATGCCAAGAACATGTTAAACACGATAATTTACTCACAAATATGTAACGAGTAAAACATTTTTATTTTCAGGGGTCTCTATACAAAAATACCCTATACTCAAGAAACTATAAAAGATAGAAAGTTGACGTCTTCGACAAAAGTTCATATTTTAATAAGATCTAAAACATTGTCGAATACACTATATTGTTATCTTGGCTTTAAACAAAATTAGGATTAGTTTTATTTTTTTCAAAGAAAACGTGAAAAAGTTGTTGTTAGAAAAACTTTTTCCCCGTAATAGTGCCCATCTTCTGATGTATGGACGACTTGTTGGAAATTGTAAGGGCTATTCATATTTTTTTTTGAGAATTTGAAAAAGATTCGTTTAAAAAAAAAGAATTTTAAGTTTTAAAATACTTTTTTTTCAGCAAATTTTTTTTTCAAAGAAATTTCGGTATTTGTTTATGAAAATTCAGACAATTTCCTATATTTCATTGTTTGATTCAAATTTTGTAGTTATTATAGTTTTTGAGTTAGAATGTTTTGTAAAAAATCAAGAAAATTTTTTTGGCCCTTCCAAAAAAATAGTCTAATTCTTTTTTGAATATTCGAAGTATGCAAAGTTGCTTAAAAGAACCATGTGTTTACATCCACAACGTTTCGCTGCTATCGAAGATGGTGCTGCCAACTCCTATGACGAGTTGGCATGAAATTCGTCTTTGGCATTCCTCCTCCTCTCCCCCAATTCCTCTCTAAAGGAGGGCTATCATACAAATGAAACGCAAACTTTTGCATAACTCGAGAACTAAGCAAGCAAACGGAACCAAATTTGGCATGTGCAGGTTATAGGAGGCAATAAATTTGTTTATTTTACGACACTCCTCTCATCTCTCTGAGGGGGGTGGGGGGACGGGTATGTGCTGACATACAAATGAAACATAAACTTATCCATAACTCGAGAACTAATCAAGGAAACGGAACCGAATTTTGCATGTGATAGTTCTAGAGCGTACAAAACGATTCTATGGTGGTTCGACACTCCTCCTCCCTCTCAAGGGGGGGATGGTTGTCAGCCATACGATTGAAATAAAATTTCTGCATAACTCAATAACCAAATTTTTGCATAACCAAAATTGGCATGTGGATCTTTTGAGGGGCAATCAATGTTTCTATTGTGGTTTGACACTCCTCCCTCTCTCTATGGTTGGAGGGAGATGATAAGAAAAATCTACAAATATTAGTAAGAATCATTTTTTTTGGACAATTTAAACACTTTCGATTGAACCGTCCGCGTGAACGAATGATTTTGATTTCAGCTCACATGTAATCCTTTATGCTTTAGCACTACGGTCAGTTCCGAAAGAGTTTTAATGTTCCGATCTCTCATACTGCCGTTTCTTTTCAGCTGTTGATCCATGCACTGCAATGTCCACAATTGGCTCGGGCAAATGGCTGGCTAGCATTCTTCCAATGGGATCATCCAGTAGAACTGTGTGCCTTCAAAATTTTCTTGGCCTCAGAAATGCTGGCGATAGGTTTCGCATTGATTTCTTCTTCTCATCGCGAAACCGTTGTTTGCGCTCTTGGGCTGATGCCTTGGTTTTTAGCTTAACTTCCATCTGCTTGCGATCCTTCAAGCATCTGATTAACTAAGATTTGCCATCTTCCGTAAGTAATCCGGAATCTTCCATTTCCCTGAACTTGACCTTGCAAGAACAGATAAATTCTATTCAGTTTAATTCTGACGCTAGACTGTATTATATAGAAACTTACAATTTCGGCATCGATACTTGCGAACTCCAATTTCAGCCTATATTGGTCGCTTCTGTGTTGGTTTTTGTTGATCACCGCTATCAGAGTGTTCTGTAGGCTTCAACAGTGGAACAGAATCTTTATTCTACTTCGGGGTACTTGTACTTTCCTACCCCTAAAATTTGAGGGCCAGTTCGCAAAGTTAGTTTTGCTTGAATTTTGTTAATATCTATATTTTAAATATTTTTTATATAAATATTTAATTTTTTTTTATTCCAAATACGTAATGCTACATCCTGTGACTTCTACTTGCTGCTTCGAGGAGTAGCTTTGATGATAGCTTTATAAAGCTGTTTGAACAGTTTGGTTTTGTCCATTTTCCGCAGTTCCTTTGAACTGTATGTAAGAATGAAGTACAGTTAATCGCACTACAGTAAACATCTAAAGACACTTTGCAGTCTAAAATGGAAAATTACGTTAGAATAGTTCTGAGGAAAAATGATTAAATCCGATAGTGAACCACGTGGTGCCTGGGATATTCAGGTTCTCCGTTTATGTATTCCGTGGTCCTCTTCCCGGTCAGCAGCACTTCCAAGCTGTTGATGCTTCAGAATGATAGTCTGAACTGCACTCCGGCCTATTCCATACTTCTCAGCTATTTCATGATGAGATTCGTTACGTTTAGAGTCACGCACGATAAAATTTTGGACATATATAAAACTTTTTTTTTATTAAATCGTTTATTTTTACAGGCTCAGTTACATAAGTTTAAAGGAGCCAAACTCCTATCTGTATTGTTACAAGTATATATATATACATTTTTCATTAATTCTTATGTTAATAAAGTAGAGAACCGATTACTCGCGGTTTGCTCGAGTTTAGAAGGGTGACATTTTTTCTTCAGGAAAAGGAAGGGGTATAAGGAAATGTTGACAATGTTCACACTAACATTCATTACACTAAATTCTTAAGCTTATCTCATATCTAATATGTATTTACATTTCACCTTATTCTATTGTTAGTATGAAGGGATTTGATTTCTCGCGAAGGAAAAGAAAAAGGAGAATATAAGGATATATGGACAATCACACACGAAGATCGATAACTTTTAGGAAGACATATATTTGGGACATGTAATCAAGGTCTAACCGAGCCAACACATCTCTCACCGGCACATTGGGCTGCCTTCCTCTGGCCCGAAAAGAGTTCTCTAAATTCGATCTGGCAACAAGATACACCTCGCACGACCAAACAACGTGTTCGATGTCGTGGTAACCTTGGCCACAAGCAGAGATATTGCTATCGGCAAGATTAAAACGAAAGGGTAGCGCGTCTAACGAACAGTTTTTTTTTTTTATAATTCGTTTATTTGTACAGGCTCAGTTACATAGGTTTAAAGAAGCCAAACTCTCAACTATACTTTTACTATTAACATGTTTTCTTAATTCTACGGTTAATGAAATAGGAAACCGATTACTCGCGGTCGACTCGAGTTTAGAAGGGTGACACATTTTCTTTAGGAAAAGGATGGGATGTAAGGAGATTGTAACCATGTTCACACTCACACTCACACTCACTTTCACATTCATACTCACACATCACACTGAATTCTTAAACTATCCTCACATCTAATATGTATTAACAATTTAACTTATTCTAATGTTAGGGAACCGATAGCTCGCGAAGGACGAAAAGGAGGAGAAAATGGGGGGAAAGGATGTAAGAACAATCACACTCGAAGATCGATATCTTTAAGGAAAACCTATATTTGGGACATGTAATCAAGGTCTAACCGAGCCAACACATCTCTCACCGGCACATTGGGCTGCCTTCCTCGAGCCCGAAGGGAGTTTTCTAAATTCGATCTGGCGACAAGATATAGCTCGCACGACCAAACAACGTGTTCGATGTCGTGGTAACCATGGCCACAAAGGCAGAGATTGCTGTCGGCAAGCTTGAAACGAAAAAGCAGCGCATCTAACGAACAGTTATTGGACATGAGTCGAGAGAAGGTACGAATAAAGTCTCGACTCAAGTCCAGACTTTTGAACCATGGTTTGAGGCTAACCTTAGGGATAATTGAGTGAAACCACCGGCCCAATTCATCTTCGTTCCATTTGCGTTGCCAGTTAACGATGGTATTTTTACGAACTAAAGAATAAAATTCATTGAAGGCGATTTGACGCTGATAAATATCGCCTTCAATTGCACCTACCTTTGCTAATGAGTCAGCCCTCTCATTACCCGGAATTGAGCAATGTGAAGGGACCCAGACAAAGGTAATGACATAACAGCGTCTGGATAAAGCACTCAAAATTTCTCGTATTCTCTCAAGGAAGTACGGCGAGTGCTTTTCCGGCCTCACTGAACGGATAGCTTCGACAGAGCTAAGACTATCCGTTACAATGTAATAGTGTTCAACAGGTCGTGAGGCGACGCTGTCCAGCGCCCAGTGAATCGCTGCCAATTCAGCAATATATACTGAGCAAGGATACTGAAGACTGTGTGAGGTGCTAAAAAATTCGTTGAACACTCCAAATCCTGTGGACTCATTCATAGAGGACCCATCAGTAAAGTACATATTATCACAATTGATACGCCCATACTTTGCATTGAAGATCGTAGGAACGATCCCCGATCGATGATAATCTGAAATTCCATGGATTTTCTCCTTCATGAACAGATCAAAATGCACAAATGGAATTGATGTAGTCAGGAAAACAAAAACGGTTGGGAATATACGAAGAAGGATCAACGTGCATGGAGATGAATTCATGATATGAACTCATGAAATTTCCGATCACCACTGGATTCATAACCTTACACCGGATGAGGAACCGAAGAGATAGTCAATTGAAGCGATCTTTTAGTGGGAGTGCGCCTGCCAATACATAACATTTTTGTGTCTTCCCATTTTTCCATGGCTTTGACAGCTTCAAAATACGATTCACTTGGTCACAACAATTTAGATTTAGAGCTCTACAATAATGCTTGTGATCAGTGTTGCCACATTTTAATCTGTTAAAAATCTTTCTCATCTGTACTTCCAAAAAATCTGTACCATCGAAAATATTCGTTGTAGAGAAAATCAATTTTATTAGCATAAAAAAATACTTATTTATTTACTACAAATACCACATTCACATTTCATTCGTCATTCGTGTGTTTGATGATGCTTATACATAAAAAGTTTCGAGCTGCCGCACCAAGTGATACTGCGGCATAAAAGTCATTATGTACCATAATGGAACTTTGTTCAAATGTAAGAAATTTCACCCGCGGAAAAAAATTGTATCAATCTGTACTTTTTGACGAAAATATGCACTCTGTACCGTACAGAATCTGTACCAAAATTAACGAAAAATCTGTACCTTTCCAGATAAATCTGTACGTGTGGCAACACTGCTTGTGATAGATCCAAACATTAAAGTGTCAAAACCGAGGGGTGCACCAATTATTTTTTTACGTAAGGGTTTTTTTAAATATCATTTCGTTTTGAGAACAAAATTTATTCTTTTTATTTTCTGAAAATAAATCAACGATGATATATGTAAAAAATAACGTTTGAAGCTTTATTTTTAATTCCATCACTTGAAATGAAGAACGGTTTAAAAATCATTATTCAAATGTTGATTTACCGGTTTGTCTCATATTCCGAACAGTCTCAAATTTCGAACACTTCATTTTGAAATGTAAATTTACTAACCTTCTATATTATAAATAATTGAAGAATGAAAACACAGACATTCTTTGAGGTATAGGATTCATTTTGACATCATTTACAGGTATCGATACAGCCTGTAATTTATAATATTAGACATTTGCATAAAAGTGACAGACAAATTCAATGTTTTTTTTGCGTTAGCAAATTCTGTTAAAAACAAGCATCGTTCATTTTTCAGGTTTTGTAGTTGTTTCAACTATTTTGTTCATTGTTTTCATGTTAAGTGATATAAATGGTAAGAATCTACAATAAATGGATGAACTAAAATGTTTTTTTTATGCAGAAATCTTCATCAAACTTAGAGTTCATAATATGAATCAAGTTTCTACGCATGATTAAAATTGCGAGCACTTTTTTTTTAAATATGAACTTTAATGTCATAAATGATTTAATATACCCTGACATTAGGCCGTATGAATAAAAACAAAATTCACCTTTACTTTACTTCATTCGAACAGTCGAGCAGTGAGATTAAGTTTTTACTACGTTTGGTATGAATAAAAGAAACAACAAAGTATTTACTTTTCGAAAATGGATGTTTAGCTGATTTCGTATGAATAAAACAGCATTCATCAAGTATTTACTTCGTTATTATCAAGTATGCTCATGAGCATACTTTGGATCTGAAAACACTATCATTCGTTTTGATGTCATATCCGATTTATGTTTAATGCTGCTATCTTGCGCTTGAAGTTAAACAAGTTAACGATCCGCATTGATGGCATTGAGCTTCGTTTACTAGTTTAGGGGAGCGTAAAAAAATTGATTGATTTTCAGGCGGAATGAACACGTTTTTAAAATTCAAATTATGAATGAAAAATAACCTTCCCGTATCAATTTGGCATTCTGTTTAAATGAAAAACACTTTTGTTTGCAGGTGGTGAAAAAATCTTGTACGATATTGTTTTTGAAGACAACTTTATATTATAATGAAAAGTTTCAGTAATGATGTTGGAAATGTATAGACAAAGGGTTAAATAAAAGTCGGAAAAAAGTGTTTTAAGTGATTAAATAACATGATGTGAACATTTTCATTCAAATTTTAACTGGCTTCGTGTCTTCTAATATGATAGGTATAACACTAACGACATAGGGACCCAAACTATGGTCCCTAATTGAAAGTCGCCACCAGACGTCGACACTATTCCTTTATCATCGCGAATTCACGCTCTGTCCAAAAAAAACGTTTGGAAACGAAACCTAAACAATCAGTTGATAGATGTTTGACAAAGTAAAAACTATGATCGAATTCGAAAATCAAATTAGTAAAGTAAACTTTTATTCATACGGATTCAAGTAAATACTAGCAAAGTTTACCTTACTTGGAAACGGGCAGAATAAGTAAATACTTTTTTTTTATTCATACGACCTATTTTCTGGGTTATAGACTTAATTTTAACATTATTTACAGGTATAGATACCGATATAGCGCCCTTGGTCCCGAAACGATGTAAACTATAAGAAATAAATAAAAAAAATAATATGCTCGCAAAAAAATTGGGTTTTGCTTTTGTAATTATTCACAAAAGCAAAACCCAATTTTTTTGCGAGCATAATATTTTTTTCCAAATCATATACACTGCGTTCCACAACAACAGAACCACTCATTTTTTCTGAGTTTCCTGAGATATGTAAGAAGTCGGTTGAATTAAAGTATATAGTGTAGAATATCACAACTATCTTCATTTAAAATACTGGCCATTTGAACTTTATTGTTGTGTTCAGGTGCAAAACATTAAAAAAAACAAAAATTCTAGTGTTTCATAACTATAGAACCAGATGGAAAAACTCTCACTCCTTTACAAAACTATAGTCAATTTCACATGAATTACAATAAGTTTCTAATTCATATGTCATCTTTAGTTCTTAATCAGAACAAATAACCCATTCGGATACAACAGGATAGAACAGGATACACACTACCACATGGCTGCACCATGTGGTAATGTGTATCCTGTTCTACGCAGAGGATACTGTTCTTCAAATCACTGATACTGCTTGTAAGCTGCATCTACTATTCGTACGATCACTCCTCAGAAGTTTGTTTTAAGGGTTTTGATATGGTAAACAAGCTGACCAGTCCAGAATCTGAAGCCCCTATTCATTAAACCATGCCATAACCTTCCAGATTTTATGAATTGATGCCAAATTACCCAATTAACACATTGTTTTTGATGTAAAAACAGCAGTAAATGATTCTGGAGTACTTTATTGCACTTCTGACTGTTCATTCGTGTTGATGGTAAGCTACCTAAACCAGGTCTTTTTGAGAAAATTCTCGCCAAACCATAAAAATCGCATTCTAAAGTTGCGGGTGCAAAAACTAATGTGGAAGCTAATGCCATGGGTTTCACTATTTCAGGAGAACTTCTCTGATGAATAGAAATCCAACTTGAATAGAATTTCTTCATACTGGATGGACTTACGAAACGTGTCATGTAATTTTTCAACTCGTAACTTTGCGGGCGGCAGTTTGATGGTTTGAGGAAAATATTTTCAAAACGGCCTGGTTCAGATAGCTTTTCATCAACACCAATGTGAAGTCAGAAGTGCAATAAGGTACTCCAGAATAATTTACTTCTCTTTTTGCATCAAAAACACCTTGATAATAGGGTAAATTGGCATAAAATCATAGTATTCGGAAAATCAAGGCATGGTTCATTGAATAGCGGCTTCTGATTCTGGACTGGTCAGCTTGTTTACCAGATCAAACCCCTATCCAGAGCTTATGAGGAGTGATCGTATGAATAGTAGTTGCAACTTACAAGCAGTATGAGTGATTTGAAAAACTTAAACGAGCGGTATCTTTTGCGTAGAACGCGATACACACTACAACATGGTGCAGCTTGGTCAAAACCACACCGAATGGGATATTTGAACTGATTGAGAACTAAAGATGACCTACGAATTAGAAATTTGTAATTCATGTGAAATTGACGTTAATTTTGTGAAGGAGTGAGAGTTTTTCCATCTGGTTCTATAGTTGTGATACACTGGAATTTTTGTTTTTTTTAATGTTTTGCGCCTGAACACAACAATAAAGTTCAAATGGCCAGTCTTTTAAATGAAGAGTTGTTATATTCTACACTATATAGTTCTTACATATCTCTGGAAACTCAGGAAAAATTAGTGGTTCTATAGTTGTGAAACGCAGTGTAGATATCGAGCATATGAATCGGTTCAGCAGTTTAAAAGTTATGATTTTTTTTTAAATTGCATTTTTGCTGTTCGGAATTTGAGACAAAAGTGATTAAACATATTTCTAGTTTTTCACCATGAATATGTATTTGTGAATCAATTTTATTGTAGTCAAATGAAAACTAAGGCTCTATTGTATCCAAAAATAAAATTAATTTCGTGAAAGAGTACCATTTTTCCAATCAAAAATTTCGCTACATTCCAATTAAATGTAGCCATAATGAGCTTCTTGGGCTTGAAGCTGTGTGTGGTTCCGAGGAGATATTCTAGCGAAATTCTGCGTATTATTCAACATAATACACTGAGCTATCGATATCTAATGAATTTAGGTCTAAATTATTTCTCTGCTTCCGAAGCCTCTTCGATAAAATGCACAAAACGTACAAATGACTGACTTCTGCAGAAACTCAATTCACCATTGAAGTACAATACACACACACACACACACACACACAAAATGAAACAGAGAAAATAGCTACTGCTCAATGCGGTGTGTTTATTGGATAAAAGCACTAGTCTGTGGAGCATGGCATACGTGAGAGGAAAAAGAATCGTCCGTCGGAACAATATCGATCGTCATTCATCCATTCCCCGAACTAGCCAGGAGAGTAGATCCAAGATGATATCTTTCTTCGGCTTTCACGTTGCTGGGAAAAAGGCACTCCAACATTTCGTTCGGCGTAGTTATGCAGAAGGGATACATGGGTTCGAACGAATCGTCGAGCAACAGATTTATTGGGGAATCCATTTATTACCCCGTGAATGGTATCTTGAGATTTTGTTTGACAAGTAGATGTAAATTTGTGGAAAGGATTTTGAATAATTCAGGATACTAAATAGTTTTCCGATTCGCAGAGTATCAATAGTAAAAAAAAGGCTGATTTTGACCCACTTGTCCCTTTCAGGCACAACGATGAATGGCTCTGCCGCACAACCCGTGGTGATATACTACAGCAATGCTTCATCCGGCACTAGCGAACGTGGGAAAGGAATAAAACATAGGCTAGCAAAGGAAGTGATCAATGATGAAGTGCCATTTTCCATGATGCAAGTCATGGGAAGGGAGGAGTGCTGGGTATACAACACTCTTAGTGGTTGTTCTAGTGGCAAACCACATGAGTGAACCTGCTGCTGCACGCCATCCTATCTAATGTCCCGCTGGTTCCGGTGAAATTGAAACACACGCGCTGCGTTGGATCTCCCACAATGCGGAATATATATGCGACTTGACGTATGATACAAAACGGAAATCAGGAGAAAATCCCCCTTTCCATCCCGCTTTCTGTTTCTCAATCCCTGGCAACATTTTCTTGGGAGTAGCACACATTCATGTGGTGCTAACAAGGAGGAAAAAGGCATCATTGTCATTTTGCTGTTTTCCTTGTCTTGAGAAACACTTTTCCTCTCCATCTCCTAGCATTCCGGTTTGATATATTGGGGATAAAGTTTATCATTGTTGAGTTTTTCTGGCATTTGTCTGTACATATACTCGAAGGAGAAGAAATCGGAACGCGAACGATGGAACTTTCAGAGCACTAAATGGAAATTGATGGCACACATTTTTTTCTGTCTCACATTCATGAGAATGCAGTCTGATTGAGTTCGTCTAATGAGGGCGGCAGTCGAACAAAAAGTTGCTTTTTTATGAGCATAATTGTTGGTTAACTCCCCTTTATGAATTGAGGCTTAGAAGTTTGTCAAAAAAATTTCAGGTGTAAGAAGAGCGAACTGAAGAGCTGACACGAAAATCATTTTAGCCTCACAAGCACAAGTGGATTATTTTATTTTATGTCAACATGAACTTCGTTAGGAAATTCAGAGGGAATTGCCAAAAATTATCCTTTGTATTATATTATCTTCACACTACACTACGTAGTGCTTAGCGCTGCCGATCTACAGGATAAAGAGACTTTTCACAGATTATACGGTTTAAAAGAGAGACACCAAGATCTACACTGCCGATTACAATGCGAAGGTCATCTCCGGCAACACTGGCTATTATCGTTCAATGTAGTGCAAAGGTTTTGAGCAGATAAACGTGACTTATGAGTAGTTTGAAGAATGTAAAGGCAGTTGCGATAGGCGATTCACTTTTCCGCTTCGATCAGTGTACAAAGCCACTTGAGTTTCCCACGATGGACATACTGAATCTCATTACATTTTCATCCATCTTACTGAAGACGAAGCCTTCATTATGCCGACGTCAATATCATCAAATGTACCAAAAAATTCGTAATACAGCGCGGACTAGATTATATACAGTCTCCGATTTCTTTTCACTGTGTGTAATCGAATCCTGTATATAATCGAGTCAAAAAAAAAATTTTTTTTACAGCCATTCCATGTCGAACCGGTATAGTGGTTCTCAGATTTTCGTGGGAAGTGGAAATTTTGTTCTTTGTCGCAAACTATTAGACCCATATTTTTTTTATTTTCTTGTTAGGGTAACCATTTCCATTTAAGGGTGGTCCGAAAAATTAAATTTTTCCACTTTTTAAAAAAATGACAAATTAAATTCATAACTTTTGAACTACTGAGCCGATTTGAATGATCGAGATATCAAATTAAAATTAAGATCAGCAAATTAAATTAAATTAAAAAATCTCAGTTAAAGGCAAGAAATGTAGAGACGACTAGTGGGTAGGAATTACAATTCATTTTTCATATATTTTATTCTTGGTATAAATCATGCTTAAAGCTACTTTTACAGTTTCACAGAATGTTCTTCTTCCGAGAACGAGAATTGTTTACGATAATATAATTTTCATTTTCCGGTCTAAAACTATGATAGAACTGAGTTCCGGAAATTTGCTTTACATGGTTATAACGGATTTTAAGTTTTCTTTCCATTGCTTTATAACTTGTCTCTGAAAAAAACCATAGTGCATTTTCGATTGGAAATTTTGGAAATTGCCCATGCATAAAGTTCTTTTGTAGTTGTAATGTGATGACCATGTAAACTTGTTTTAGCAACATTCCGCTTCAAAACTTCTCCTAAAGCGCCACATGGGCCTTTCCCATGGCATGTGGCGAAAAAGTTCCACTCCGCATCTATACCAAACTCTTTTTTTATTTGGCACAAATTAAAGGCTGTCATCTTATTTTTGTACTGACTACCTGATTCATCTGAGAAAAAGGGAACTTTCTTAAGATCGGGCAACTTCCTTTTGATAAAATTAACATAATCTACAATGAATAAACGAACTGCAACGTAGTTATGCTTGGAAGACTCCGCGATTGCAGTGAAACTTGTAAACTTTAAATCTGAAGTATGATCATTGTTATAGTAAATAGCATATGTGTGGATAGTGCACTGTGCGTTTGCCCAATGAAAACCTTGTACAGCGTTTTGTACAACAAATGAAAAATTTTCAGAAAAATCACAAATTATTACACATTCCGTCAATTTCAAGTTAGTTTTCACATATTTCAAATATCTCCCTTATTGTACAGCTATGAAATGATGTGGTGATAAATCAGATAATTTATCCAAAACATGTCTATGAATTCTTGAGTTTCTAATTCCACTAAATCCATGCTGCAACGGTCAGCTTGACACCACTGTTCAAATTGTAAGGATTCCACATTCCTATCGGTCAGAATAGTAACCATTTCTGAGCCCAAATGCTCAGTACCTGGGCAATGATTACATGTTTTCAACCAGCACTGTTCTGTGCGGTTGGCGCAAAGAGTTTTTAACAATATGTCTTGGTATGATTTTACACCAGCTGGAAGTGCCTTTCTATCATAAAGAGTTTTGAAACTTAGTTTGATATTTTGGTGATAAACACATACGCAAACAGTGTGTGTACCACTCGTTCCTGCCAGAATGCAATGCTTTGGGCGGTTACTTGCAAACATTGAAAACCCTATCTTAATTGCAGGATATTGTTCTTTGAAAATGGCGTAAGCTTCTTGTAAATTACATAACACCAATCTTCGTTGTATATATACATTGCCATCAACATTTTTTGAAACAACAAAGTCTCGTTTTCCTTGACACGCTCGAGTTATTTCGTCACTGGTATAGAAATCACGCACGAACGATAGAGTTTCTTCTGCCAAAGACGCACTGCTTAGCCTATTTGCCTGTGTTGTCATTATGCCCTTGTCCTCCTGCCATATGTTGAGAAACATCGAATTCCTTCATTATTTTGTAGGCTGAGCAGCTTTTTGGCAAAGTGGTGAGAATACGATACTTCTCATTATTGTCATGATTTTTTCGAAACTTTTCCTTGAGTAGCTGAATGATTTCATCCTCGCTTGTAGAAGGTACGCTGGCAATACTCCTGATTGATTCCAAATTGGGTGTTTCTAGCGACGGTAATGACACTGAAATTTAATAAAAAAAATATATATTTAGCAGCCTTGCGAACAATTAATTTATTAGACTCGTTATCAGAATTTATACTAATACACTCAAGTCAGTTTATTGAAACCTAAAGCTTACCTTGGCTGTCGACAGCAGGAACTTCGGATGGTCCAGTGATGGGCTCTTCGGGTGTGTACTTTTACAGTTTCCAGTGGCAATTTCTGCAAATGTTAGAAATGCTGTCATCTAATTTCACATTTTTCTTCACTGCATTATCTTGAAGAGCATGAGTAAGTTCTCTGATGAACATCCTTTTAAACCACAAACCACATCACGAACACTTGAATTTAATCTTTAACTCTTTGTGGTCGTTTGTCTGCTCTCAGCCACCACAGCAAGAAATCATGCTAATCTTATATTTTACTCAACCAAGTATCAGTTTATGCTTTTCCTAAACGAAGCTTGATGTCTAGTGGACCCGTTCACTGATCAATACGGTGCTCCTATGAGTAATAGATAACGGTACTCAGTATCAATAAAAGTAGTCACCCACACAAGATTACGCACAGTGTACAAATTACACATGTGGGACAAAAATCATAACAGCAGAATTTAACCATTGTAACTCTTTGTTGTGATGGAAAAGATTGTTCATAAGTATCAGAATGCGGATATAATATCCGAAGCAATTGTTTCAATGCATGAACTTCCTCCACTCGAAGAGTATAACTTTATATCGAGTTTGATTTACGAAAGCGCACTTCAAGCTCAAAAGAAACGTGTACCGGCTACCACTTTCCGACGTCGTCCTCCATCACTTTGGTGGGACAAGGAATGTTCAAAGGTCTACCTTGAAAAATCATCCGCTTTCAAAAAATTCAGGAAAACTGGATTAGTGGAATGGTTTCTAAAGTACCAAGCTCTAGAAGCCAAACTAAAAGGTTTGATTAAAGCAAAAAAGCGTGGATATTGGCGGAAGTTCGTCAATGGTTTGTCAAGGCAGACCGCTATGAGCACTCTTTGGAATACGGCTAGGAAAATGCGTGGCTGGAACCATACAAACGAAAGTGAGGAATACTCTGACCGTTGGATTTTTAACTTTGCAAGGAAGGTTTGCCCCGACACCGTTCCTGCACAAAACGTCGTACGCGACATTCCACTTCAAAGCGATTATGAGAATTTTTCGATGGTGGAATTCTCAATTGCCCTCCTCTCATGTAACAATTCAGCTCCGGGGTCGGACAAGATTAAATTCAACTTTATGAAGAATCTTCCCGACTTGGCAAAACAGCGTTTGCTGAACTTGTTCAACAAGTTTCTGGAGCTGAATATTGTCCCGCATGACTGGAGACAAGTGAGAGTGATAGCCATACGGAAACCCAACAAGCCGGCTTGCGATCACAACTCGTATAGGCCGATTGCAATGTTATCCTGTATTCGCAAATTGTTAGAGAAAATGATTCTACTTCGTTTGGACAAGTGGGTTGAAGCGAACAATTTGCTGTCAAATACGCAGTTTGGCTTCCGCCGAGGTAAAGGGACAAATGATTGTCTCGCGCTGCTATCTTCTGAAATCCAAATCGCATTTGCTCGCAAAGAACAAATGGCTTCCGTTTTTCTCGATATCAAAGGGGCATTTGATTCAGTTTCCATGGAAATTCTCTCAGAGAAGCTTCATAATCGTGGACTTTCACCAATTCTCAACAATTTCCTGTACAATTTACTGTCAGAAAAGCACATGATTTTCTCTCATGGCAGCTCGAAATCTTCTCGTTACAGTTTTATGGGCCTACCGCAAGGCTCCTGCCTAAGCCCCCTCTTGTACAGTTTTTACGTCAATGATATGGATAATTGTCTAACTAGAGACTGCACGCTGAGGCAGACGCTCAGACGATGCAGGCAGACGATGGAGTTATTTCCATCACGGGTACTAATCCCGTCGTTCTGCAAAAGTCGTTGCAAGATACCCTGAACAATCTGTTCACGTGGGCCCTCAAGCTGGGTATCGAATTCTCTACGGAGAAAACTGAAATGGTCGTTTTTTCTAGGAAGCACGAACCCGCCCAATTCCAGCTTCACCTATCCGGCAAAACGATCCAACACTCTATGTTTTTCAAATACCTGGGTGTATATTTTGATTCTAAGTGTACCTGGGGGAGACACATTGCGTATTTGAAACAGAAATGCCAGCAAAGAATCAATTTTCTCCAAACAATTACCGGAACATGGTGGGGTGCCCATCCAGGAGACCTCATCCAGTTGTACAAAACAACGATATTATCAGTGTTAGAATATGGCAGTTTTTGCTTCCGATCAGCTGCCAGGATTCATATTCTCAAGCTGGAGAGAATACAATATCGTTGCTTGCGTATAGCCATGGGGTGTTTGCATTCGACACATACGATGAGTCTCGAAGTTTTGGCAGGAGTACCCCCGCTTACTCTTCGGTTCACAGAATTATCCTACAGATTTCTCATCAGTTGCAAGATCATGAATCCATTGGTGATTGATAACTTCGAAAATCTACTCCAACTGACTCCTCAGTCAAGTTTTATGTCTTTATACCATGAGTACCTTACCCACGACGTGCACCCTTCACAAGGCATCTCCAACCAAGTATGCTTCCCATACTTCTGCAATTCCTCTGTCATTTTTTATCTGTCCATGCGACAAAAAATCCATGGAATCCCAGATCACCTACGCTCCGATTCTATTCCGCCGATATTTTCGGCAGAATATGGGAAAGTTGGATCTGATAAAATGTTCTTTACTGACGGTTCATGCATAAACGGGTCCACTGGCTTCGGCATCTTCAATGAAAATTCCAGTGCCTCTTTCAAACTCAAAGATCCTTGTTCCGTGTATGTCGCTGAACTGGGTGCGATATATTACGCATTATGGATCATTGAAACATTGCCCATCGACCACTATTTTATTTTTTCAGACAGTCTCAGCTCAATAGAGGCAATCCGCTCAATGAAAGTTGATAAACGCTCATCTTATTTCCTAACAAGAATAAGACAACTATTGAGTGTTTTGGTCGAAAAATTATTCAAGATTACCTTAGCATGGGTTTCCTCTCATTGCTCGATTCCGGGGAATGAGAAAGCGGACTCGCTAGCTAAGGTGGGCGCTTTAGAAGGCACACTTTTTGAAAGGCAAATTGCTTATAAAGAATTTTTCCACATTCCTCGTCAGTATACGCTCGTAAGTTGGCAGCGCATGTGGAGTGGTGATGAGTTCGGTCGTTGGTTACACACGATTATCCCTAAGGTCTCGACGAGTGCTTGGTTCAAGGGATTGAATGTAGGTCGTGATTTCATTCGCGTGATATCTCGGCTTATGTGCAATCACTACAACCTAAACGCGCATCTCTATCGCATTGGGCTCGCAGCAAACAATCTTTGTGATTGTGGCGATGGCTACCACGACATCGAGCATGTTGTCTGGTCGTGTATCCGGTTCCATGCTGCTCGCTCTCAGCTCTCTAGAGCACTGAGAGCACAAGGCAGACAATCGGATATCCCCGTCCGGGATATCTTAGGTAGCCGTGATCCTGATCTTCTGCTTCATCTATACCTGTTCCACAGAAACGCCGATGTCAACGTTTAATGATGTTTCCTTCGTTGTGCCCCCGTTTCATATCCCTCCTATCCGATCGATAAACTTTTACTTAGTCGCGGCAATACATACACACACTCTTTACAGATGCACGGGCCGAAGATTGTGCAGTCCACTGATCATTCAACAAGAGCCAAAGGTCTCTCTACACGAGCTGATGATTACGCCGGCTAGTGACCATTCTATCCTGGATTCCTCGAGGCGAGAAAGACGCACCACGCTAGATATGGGGTACAGACTAGGGGGGCGTTGCTGATTAATGGTCAGCTGCATCCCAATAGGAAGTATCCCGTGTCGGGCACACGTACAGAGCATCGAAGACTGCAACATACCAATTATGAGAACACTTGTAATACTAACCTCGAGCCAACCGCGAGTAATCGGTTACATATTACTAACATAGTTGTACGACAAAAATTGTCAAAATATTGGACTCCCGGCCCCGTCAGGCTAACGCCACATGTGCCTTAATAAAATATATATTTTGGAAAAAAAACCCTTATCCTAACGGAAATAACCACATCTCATTGGTCGAAATTGACAACACATGCGGCGGTTCCCTAATAGAGACATCAAAACCAAGCTGCCTGGGGGAAATCGGCATTGCAAATACATGAAAGTAGGGGGAGCATTTGTTCACACCGAAATGTGTTCCCCAACAGAGACATCAAAACCAAACTGCCTGGGAAAATCGGCATTGCAAATATATGCAAGGCGGGGGTATTTTTATATTGTAGGTAAGGTGAGTGATACGATTAATTCTTGCAAATAAAATTTTAATTTGGAGCTTTAACCCTTTAACGGGCCGTGAGAACTAGGCATGTAATCAACGCAAACCCTAATACAACGACATGTTTTGATGCTAAAATACACAAAAAAAATTTTTCCAATACACAAAACAACCAAAGCATTAAAAAATTGGTGGCCACTGCCCGGTTAGCGCAAAATGTTAGTGGCAATATAGATGCCACCTGCCCGGTTAGCGTAAAATGCTGGCGTTTGGTTTGTAGCGAAAATGGAAATGGATTGAATAAACACTCAGAAAGTAAAAATTATAATAGAAAATTACCTTTTCAAATATGTTTTCTCTATAATAAAGTAACATGTTTTTACTCATAAGAAAAATTGATAATTGTGTTCGATATTGATAATTATCTAATATAACATTGGTGAGTTTTTGTTTTCTTTATTTCAACCATACATACCAATAAAGGCATCTCATCTTGGGGTAACATAGGGCGGTTTGATACGCACCATCTAATAACCAATTACCATTCTTCTGTCATCAATCGGTTGTAAACACTGGTGTAGTGAACAAAACAATAACAAACAACCACACAAAACAGCCTTTTTCAGGGCCACCAAATCATTGTGAAAGAGTTTAACGGTGTGATTCTTCAAACATATCCAAAATCAGCATGAAACAGATAACCTAACGGAATCCTATGTCAACTATGCGGTCGTGTCTCGGACACAACCCTCCTGTGACTTTTTACTGCGGTCGGTATTTCAAATGATTTTTGTTCGTAATTTCTCCGGTCTTTATACAATTTTAATTCCTACCCACTAGTTAACTACAGTAAAAACATTTATTGTACCTTAAAACCACCACATGCCTTATTTGGTTTAATTTTCTTGATTGATTCTCGAGTAATGCAGAAATTTGTGTTTCATTTGTATGGCAGCCCTTGAGGTGACGTCATACTTTTGGCTGTAACTTCTAAGGGCATAATGCAAAAATGCAAAAAACAAAAATTCTATTTTTTCGATTTTCCAGACCGGGGTCCCCTTAATACAGAAAGTAGGATAACTGCAAGGAACGAAAAAAAGAGCGACTTTTGATCGAAACTGCAATGCTTTTCCTCCTTTCCTCCAAAGTAATGCCTAAAATAGGCGCTTCTCACGAAGGATAGGTGTCCTTCGACCCAAGACAAAAACCCAATACAAATTACTACGGAAACCGAGGTAGAAAGACAACGATATTTAGCATTAGCTTTGGCGCAGTATGATAAGGTAGCTCAACTGGCTAACGAGGGGCTGCACATGAAGCTTGAAATCCTAGAGATTAGGGAAGTCGGTTGGCTGAACTTTGGTGAACATAGACTACTTTCGGAACTGGTATTGCTATACTCTGACATACGAGGATTGTGGAGTCGGTTTGCTACTCAGCGTAAAAGCTCACTCTGACTCATATTCTCTGAGCGTAAACGGTGAGCTGTTTGCACAACTTTATGGTCACAACGACACAGTAAAACTCTACCACTTTAGAATCAATAGCAAGCTTCCATTGCTATTAATTGAAAAAAATAGTCCGATGTTTTTGTTATAAGCAGCAATAAGCAGTTCACGATAAATACTCAGTGCAATGCATTGTCATAAAACAAGAAATTGCGACATATGGTCAGCTCCTGTATTGTTCACGCCAAGGCAAACATGAATCAGAAATCAACCATTTGCAACTGTTTCTACAGAACAACACAAAGAAATTATATCTGAAATTTTTATCTATAAGAAACAAGGAAATAATAGTTTTTTGCTGTGCTGTTGTATCGTAATGCATCGAAATCCGGACACTTAAGCATTTACGAGGGTAACATCAACTACTTAAAAATATTGCTCTAGCATAGCATGAAATAGTAGCATTCCAATGGAATTATAATGTATTCATTTAAATTATGAATCATATAAATCCACAAAATCATGTTATATTTGTTAAAAAATTGAAAATTATTTAACTGTGTCGTTATTTAAAATCCATACACTTTTTAATCATGATTCTGGACACTCTGGACTGAGTGTTGGGACATTTTGGTGATTCGTTAAGGTATATTCGAAGATGCATTTTTAGGTTTTTGGATGCCAATATAGTGATTATAATGATGTTGGCAGCTGGGCTCGTGGATGCTTTCTCTGAAACTGGTGGTACATTTTCCTCAGAATTTAGTGGACCGATCTTGCTGAAATTGGTATGTGAAAATGTAAGAATCAATTTTCAAAATGTTATTACCTGCCTACAGCATGATAATCACTATATTGGCATCCAAAAAATAAAAAATACATCTTCGAATATAATTTAACCATTCACCAAAATGTCCCAACACCAACTTGGATTCCAACATTCCAAAAAAAAATCAATAAAATCCGTTATTATTCGATCTTTCAGAGAAGGTTTCCACTCTTAAACCAAACATCATCGAAAATTCGTGCTCCATTCTATCTAGGCCTTGAAACATACTATTATGAAACTCCTGCAATTAGGAAATTCATCGTGAACTTTTAATCCTTCCGGATTTAGAATCATCATCTGAATGTGTTTCCCATTCCGGACATCTCGCATGATGATTTTTGACATTTTTCGTTAATAGCTAGGTATTATGTCTGACACTACAATAAATTGACTCAATAGCACCTATTAGTCGCATCTATTGAAAATGAATTGAAAATAACGTTTTGGTTTTCTGATGATATTGATATAATGATAAATTGCCCGATCAAAAAGCCGTCCGGATTCTGAAGTATTACTGTATAGGGCAGAGAAAGCGATGTTTTAATCTCCACTGGGACCACCAACCAGGACATATACGTTAACGAATTCATGGAGAAACGTCTGCTCCATAATTAAAATTGTAACGCGACAAAAAATCACTTCCACTGGCAACTGTCCGTTTTACCCCACCAGTACAATTATTTCAATAATTTAAATTTTTCCACTCAAAAATGAATTTACTTTTCCGTACATACCTAATATCGCTTCTCTGTTAACTCACAAACCGAAATATAACCATCAGCGAATTGAATTTTGATATTAAACCACTCAAAATGCTTAATATCGAAGCAGCTAAACTTACATCCACACGCGGAATCATGTATGATTTTCGGTTTTTGTTTCCCTCTTCCACTTTTGATTAGTATTCATTGCCATAGGGTGGCTTAAATATTATAGAATATCACGTAGAAGATGTTCTCATTAACAGAAATCGAAAATTCAAAATGTAACTATACAAATCAACCGCCTGTCCATATTACCCGCGGTTCCCCTACAGATTTCTTACCATATTGGACACTTTGTTGTATATTTATACATTTTCTGAAGTGATAATTAACTTTGAAACTCTGTATCGAGGTAAAAGGGTCCTATTCTGGTATCTGTTTGAAGCCAGTTTGTTTCGAGGTGAACAGCAGTGCAGATTCCGACAATTCTTTCAATATATGTATTCCACTACTTTCCTTGGTCTTCTGAACGCAAATTTGTATAACACCATCCTTTCTTGCAACATCATTGGTAGATAAGTTAAGATTTCGTTTTTTTTTCTGGGACTGCTAAGGAGCTTGTGGTGTGTTATCAATCAGCCCGCGTTTGAATAGTTTGACTGCAGCATGATAGGGCAACTCCGATTTTTCCACGTGATTTTTCACTACAGAGATAAAATATTCAAAAATTAGGTAATAAATGTTGAGTTACATACAGTGCCAATTATGTCGTACTTACCTTCCACATGACTGTTAGGTAACTGTAACGCATTTTTAAACGGTTTTATTTAGCTTGCCCTGTAATTTGTATGTTTGTATCTTTGTAACATGTTTGCCTGTAGCGCATTACCACATTAATAGAAATTTGAACCCCTTCCTGTTGCCGATTGATTTAAAATTTGGAACACACCTTTATCCATGCAGTCATTATAAAACTGTGTATTTCATGATTTTAAAAATCTAAGATGGCGGCCGCTACAAAATTGTGGATAATATATTTTCTCAAACCCCCATCAATATGGGTTTTTACAAAACACCATCAATATGGGTATCAAATGAAAGGGCTTGACTTCAAAATGGCTGCTACCACTAAATGGCGGATTGCATATTTTCTGGGGCGAAAGGGTTTGAGGGTAGATCACAGCTATTTAGGAAAATTCAAATCCTAGATGGCCGCTTTAACAAAATTGCCAATTACTTTTTTATACGGTTTCATTCAACTTGACCTGTTTGTATGCGTGTTTGAATGTTCGTAGGGTTATCCCACAGTAATGAAAATTTGACTCCGTTGTTTTTGATTTATTGATCTGAAATTTGGAACAAATCTTTATCTCTGCTGTCTTTATAATACTGTGTATTATATTAACTTGAAAAATCCTAATTGGCCGCCGGTAAAAAATAGCTGAATGGCTTGACTTGGAGAACACACTCACATCCCTTCCTTCATTAATCTAGGGCAATGATGAGACTTAAATCGGATTTCCATTATCCATAGTTAGTTGTTTCATCATATGCTCACGATTTTATTTTAGTCTCATCATTGCTCTAGATTAATGAAGGAAGGGATGTAATATCTACTAACTGCTACTTGCCTAATTATGTTCTAGCTTTTAGTACATTAAACCGTTAAAATTAGAAATGATTTTATTTTTTTTTCTATTTGAGTATGTAAAACACATTTTTTTCATCGAGCTATGTTGTAGCCGAGTCTTATGTTCAACATTTTCTCGTTGTAGGCAAAAATCCGTGACCAAATATAAATGAACACAGTCTATCTTTCCCAGCCACATCATCATCTTTGGTCGTGAAGGATCACCACTTGGCCGTACTCGTAATTGATCACAACAAACTGTCGTTTAATTAATGATGAGTAATTATAGGAAGCAATCGGCTCCGCGTTGTGTTTCTTGAATATAAATCATAATTGGTTCGACCTGGTTCGACATCCACTTCATTGTCCACCTCGCTACCGAAGGCTTGCCCCGTTTGTGGAAAATCTCTCTGCTAATGGAAGGAATGTTAGAAAACATTGAGCCAGGATTAATATGCAGCGAATGCGGAAATATGGCGAAAGATGAGTTCCTAATTCCGATGCCACTTCAGGGCTCTAGTCTGGTAGCCAAAGCACGAACTTTACTCTGATGAAGTGATTTATTTTGCCCCGTGCGATGATGCCAAAGCACGGAATTGTTATCATTCTTCGAGGATGACGACACCGATGACAACATTCCTGCAGCCAACAAGTAGCATGCGGCCACAAGCAGCGAAGAGACCGCCTCAAAGGAAGAAAAAATATGAAGTAAATAGCAACTGGTCACGAAGTAAGGGAGGGAAAAGTATGATATATTATTAGATTTTGGCGAGTTTGGTTTAGTTTTGGTGTGGCCGTTTGCCAGCCGCCGGAAAAGTGGGTTGGATGTGGGAACCCAAAAAAAAAATTACATCATTTGAAGTTTGGACACGTCCCGGCCATTCGGAACTCGTTTCGCTCCAGCTCCAGTGCTCGTTTCCGAGCTTCCGTCCGGTGGGCTTTAATGGAGTTGAATGATATTTTGAAGTGTCTGTGGAATTGGAAACGAAACACGCTGAGCTGATTTTTAATAACCTGTTTCGCAGTTGGTTTTATTTGTTGCGAATGTTACTTAACGATGAAATAATCAGAACTGATTACGAGGTGTTAAATCAATGCGTTGTTTATCACATTCATTAAACTGACATTCGTGGCTCTTTCGACCACCGAAACAAAGGGTCATTGAAATACAACAGTGTCACCCGGTGTTGCCTTTCCGTAATTTATTGCCTCTTAGATAAGTAGGGCCCAGGAGATTACATTGAATTTAGTCAGCCCCAGCGTGGGTTTACTATTCTGAAATCAACCACGTTTGTCCCATTCACGGCTACGATAAGCTTCTTGTTTATTTATTTTCGGAATACTGTCTGTAAAAATACCACTGACCATTATGCAATTAAAGAGATTGCATTGTTCGATCGATAAAGCTGTTCCAAGCGATGTTCCACTTGTGTTTGGCTTCCACTTTCTCCGCCCTGGACATTGCACTGTATTCGATGGAATTAAGTGCCAATTTCTTCAGCAGCCGCAGATCCTGACGGGCCGAGGACAAACCCAGGAAAGCAATATAAAAATCGTGTGTCAATGGAGAGGCACACCAGAAGGCAGGATCATCTGACGAAACAACCACCGGATAGCTGTCGGAGAAGTAGAACGCCCCAACGTGATTTCGGCAGTCGTCCACAAGCTTTAGCACCTGGTTGGAAAGAGGGTTCAATTCGATGCAGATGTTGCGCTTTTTGATCTCCTCCAACACCCGAGGGTGTTTGATTGCCGCAAAGCCGTGCCCGATTCGTTTTGTGCCCAGCAGGATAGCGTCGACCTGTTGGGGGTAGGGATAGAAATACGCAATTACTATAGACATTATGTTGTTGAGAGAGAATTGGACAGTCCCCAGATGGCCGTAATAAATCATTGTCTTTTGTGCTACCCTATCATACATATTTTATCGCAAAGTGATATTTCTTATCACATTGCTTCGATTCAAATCAAATGAAATAAGAACGTGGAACAGTGTTATTTGTTTGTTTGTGACACATGACACTGCACAAGTCATGCAACCAAAGAAAATAGAATTAGGGAGGTTGTATCTAAGACACGACCGCATTGTTAACATAGGACTTGACAATTATTGCTGGTGAGAGCAAACATTGTAGAAATTTAAGAATGTATTTTTTAGTACAAATATTTGGTAGCACTGACATGGGTCGATAAATAAATGCTTGCACTGAGAGGTGCGAACGATTCGCGAAGCTATAAAATTTGAACAAATTGACAAATTTTCAACATAACATGTACATAACATGTTGGTTTCTCGCTGTCCTAAGTGAAACTAAAACACCGAACTAATTGACTATCCAATTATTTCTTCAGTGTTTATATCTCTTAGCACATCTCTTTAAAAAATTATATCTCCAACTCTCCCAAAAATATATTGTAATACAGTGGCATGTAACAAGCTTTCATCTTCAGTTTTTACCAAAGACCGAAGAAGCTCTTACCACTGAAAAATATCTTCTCTACATCCGGTTCGGAATACGCTGTACTTTGACGCCACTTTTAACCTGGAAACTATGGTCAAATTTACGAAAGTTAAATGGTCGATCGGAAAAAGTCACCAATAAGCCCGAACCCAAACACACCTGAATTCGCACAAGATCTCTCCTGGAAAAAAGCGATGAAAATCAATTCGCTTTTTATTATTTCGGATATTAGTTTAGAATACATCGAAAATTTTTGAATAACTTTTCAGTAGAAAGTTGAAGTGCCTTAAAATGTCTCATAGATGGTTTTATATAAAAATTTGAAGATGATTAATTGATGATTCATTTTTACCCTCACGAGAGCAGTACGCAAGCAATTGAGGGGCTCAGATTGTAAGGGGTGTAAGTGGCTTGATCGATATCTCTTGATCAACTTTTTATTTAGTTAATATATCAATTGCAAAAACGTTCCAATTTAAGTTTGCTATAGAATCCGATAGATGAGGTTCTGAACTATCTTCCACATTGTCAAATACAGCTGGGAATGTTTACGCAGCTAAGTTATGACCAACAAAGAGAGTCGATGTAGAGAAATTGATCAAATCAATTACACCTTTTTCATTCTAAGCCCCTCAATTTATTTTCCAATAGCAATGCAGCAATGTAGCAAGAAATTCATCGCAAACACTATAGCGACAGTCTTTTTTGCAGGTATTCTTTTTCCCAGCACCAGTATTGCACATTTTTTAATCACTTCAATTTCCCCAATTTCACCAACGCATACAAACAACAATGTATGCGTGTCATTAAAAAATACAGCAGAATTTTCAGCAATCGGCATAATAATAGAAATGCTTCCAATTTTCGTCAATTTTATCCGTTTAGGGCATGGGAATCGTAATGTATCTATATCTATAAAAATGGATTTCCGTCTGTCTGATTCTTATAGACTCGGAAACTACATAACCGATTGACATGAATATTGGTATGTAAGGGTTTTTGGGGTCGGGGAAGGTTCTTATGATACTTCGAGACCTCTTCCCCCTCTCAAAGGGGGAGGGGGGGCACACAAATGAAACACAAATTTTTGCATCACTCGAACCAAAACAGAACCGAATTTGGCATGGGGAGGATTTAGGAGACAAGAAGCGTTCCTTAAGTGGTTTGACACTCTTCCCTTCCCGTAATGGATTAAATATTCCTCCACCTTTTACCGTGATCATTTTATAAGGTGTTTACGAAAACTCCAATAAAACATATTAGTTTTAAGATTTATAAATGTTCTGAAGGATACAACTTCATCTTATTCTTCATGACTCGATTAGTATCAACTAAACTGGTTTTTTTGCAACTATTTTTTAAGCTACAGGATTACTGGTGCGAAAATAATCCGTGGTTAAATGTCTGCCCCGATGAAGATATGGTTCGGCTAACTTTAGAACTACAAATTCGCTCAGGGATGTTGAAGTTCGCGTTTCGTCCTTACCTAAGTAAGGGAACCTAATTATAACGTATTTCAATTGATTATCTACTGCCAACCAAAACTTTAGGCCAAATTTGTGCGGTTTATTTGGCATGTATTATGTGAATTTGCAATAAGCATTGGAAGGGAACAGTTGCTCGTCTATTTTAATATTCTCGTGAGGTTTATGGCAGCATTGACTATTGTGTGTAAATTGATTCCAAATTTCGGATATCATAGTAAATTGGTCGGTGCGTAAATGTTTGGAAAATGCTTGTATCAAATAGGACAAATCGCATGATTTGCATAAATTCATCTCTGAGCATGTTATTTGGTAACTTTGCAGTTGAACTCTCCCAATTTCTTTTCAAAACACGAAGTGCTTCTTCTTCAGTGTCCTTCACATGTCCTATCATGTTGTTCAAATGAATGATTCTTCTGCTTGTATGCTTTCTTCAGATTCCAGAATCTCAATTCCTTCCTTGAATCATTTCATTTTCATCTTCTTCAGAACCAGAACACTCCTCACAAGTACGAGCTATATTTTGCGATATTTTATTTATTTTTCTAGACATATTAAGATGATAAAGAAGACCTTTTTGTCAGAATAGTTTAAAACTGAGGTTCACAATAATATTTCTAATTCAAAAAATATTCTAGTATTTTGTTTTTAAATATTCGGACAACAGAAACCCTCAGAATATTTTCGCACTCTGACATCAATTGACATTCTGCGATTCGTTTTTTTCAATTGTTGCTTTTCGGCATCTGTTGCTTATCGCTTCTTTCATTTGTGATTACGATGATAAATCAATGAATATAATAATCATCTTGGGTGTATTTTCATGGAAATACAATGCTTTGTGTGTTCATAAATGACAATTTCCTTAAAAAAATCAATTATATCGATTGATGAGACTTTACAGAAAATAAAATTATCAATTTTTAGTAGAAGATAATTATTTTTAAATTATGGAATAATGTACCATTGAATATTTATTAGTATGACTTATGTTTTTTTTTATTAACCCTCCCATACTCGAGCATACGATCTCACAGATCGACAATAAATAGTTTTGTTTAGAGAAGGCTGAACTAAGTGATTATTTAGACTGAATGAAGTTATTTCTCTTTTTCTGGAGTTGTTTCATTTAATTATATTTTTTTTACTTTGAATAAATACAAATAACGCCTCAAAATACACAATAGCTAAATTACAGAGACACGCACAGTCTGTGACACTGTGCGCGAGTTTAGGTTGGTTAAGACCTTATTTCATGTCTTTCAATTTTCCAATGATTTTTTCATACAGTCAACGTTGGTAGACCACAGCCCAGCATTTGAACAATTAGTCGCCCGTGATGCCCAAAAGTTTGGCCACCCCTGTTATATAACATGATAGTCTAGTATTAGAAATTATAATGGGTATTAATAATGAAACCATCTTTCAGTGGCTATAAATCATTGTAGGATCATGGCAGTGTAGTCGCATAACAATATTGAACGAAAACTGAAATCATGCTAACTTTGAAAAAAAAATCACAAAAAAAAACGAAAAAAAATCACATTTCTTATTTTTGGATGTATTATGTAACAAAACTTCGGCTTCAAGAAAAAAATATAAAAAATATAGCGCTCTAAAGTATAATCAAGTATCACAAAAACAAAATCCAATTTCTTTGCAAGTGTCATATTTCGATGATATTTGTTAATCATCTGAATCGGTTCAGTAATTCAAAAGTTGAATGAATTTTTGGAAAAAAATATTTTTTTTTGGGAAAACAACTGATTTTTTGGACAACCCTAAAATGGAAATGGAAAAATCGAATCGGAGATCAACAACAGAGTTTCGTTTGGTGATCTCGAAGGAGACACGGTTTGGTGATGAGTGTCGAACGAAAATAAAGTGTCTTTCTCAAGGCAGGTTAGTAAGAAGTTTGAAGTAGAGTTTTCTGTTCTTCACAAAGGCCTTCCTCAGGGCTAGAGACGAATGGACTGAAAAAGTTCTCCATAATTCAAGAAGAAGAAGACGAAAAAGAATCGGAAATCCATTTAGTTGTTATTGCGATGTGAGATGAGGATAGTCACGCTCACACGTCTATGTATTATGCTCTTCTATCCCGATACCATTTCTTTTCTGTAGTCGGACTGAACGGAGCCGTATTGTTTGACGAAAGCAGTAGTTCTATTATCGAATGCTTTCCGAGGAGGAATCGATTCCTCCTTTGAGCGTTAATGATTATTTTCCGGGTAAACTAAGTGGTATGATAATCAATTTATTCAAATGATGAAATGTCTGAGAGATATACGCTTGTTATTTATTGATTGCTAAGCAAACGTTAGTTCTACGTCCACCATGCAGTTATACCACAGATACAACCCACTTCCAGTTTTATTAGTGACTTTTCTTCGATCGACCATTCAATTTTCGTGAATTCGAGCTCTGTTAATCCTCTTTTTACCCCTTACGGTCGTGGCAACTATATTGCACTCACAAAAAAATTTTTTTTTCGCTGCTCATGGAACATCATTCCAATATTTTGCTTAACTAAAGACTTATGAAGGTATATGGCATTACTCTATTTTTCAAGGCTGCTAAAAATGTACGATGTTAATTTGAGAATAATTTTCATGTACAAGGCAGTGTCAAACAGTGTTTTGGGGTAAACGAACAGTGGCAATTATATTGTCACCAATTTTTTTCAACCGTTTCAATATTAAAATTATTGGTTTATTCTTTATCAAAGTTTAATCATGCGAGGATTAAGTTATCTGAAGTTAGAGTCGATTCCTTGCCTTGCAACGGCCTCATAAAGAGTTAAAAGAGGCATCAAAGCGTATCGTAGTGGTGAGAGCGGTGTTCTTTGATGAAAGTTTATTCCGTTAGTTCTCTCTTTTTTTCTTTCGCTCTCTCTCTCTCTCTCTCTCTCTCTCTCTCTCTCACTTTCTCTCTTTACTTGACACTCACGGCGAAGTTTTAATTCAATATTGTTCAAGTGTACGCAATTGAACGCATTAACATTTGGAGCAAGAATTCTCTTTGCCATTTGAGTCGAAAGTAACGTGTTCGGTAAAGAGAGACTAAAGAGCGAGAAAAGAAAGAAAGAAAGAGAGAGAGAGAGAAAAAATAGAAAGAGAGAAACAGAGAGAAAAAGTGAGAGAGAGAGAGAAAGACAAAGAGAGACGTTTACCGAAAGTACACTCATCACTGCAAGTCTCCGTTAGATCTGACTATTCATAATCTCTATTGAATTCATTCATATTATTAATAAGAAAATAGTTATAAGTGATGATTAAAATTTCACCTTATACAAAAACTAACCTCGCGTAAACCGCATGTATATTTTTAGCGTTGACTACATCGAATACCATAGTTATTATATGAGGGGATTAGAATGCAAGGGGTGTAAGTGACTTGATCGATTTCTCTACATCGACTCTCTCTTTTGGTCATAGCTTAGCTGCAAATACATTCCCAGTTGTATTTGACAATGTGGAAGGTAGGTCAGAACCTCATCTATCGGATTGTATGGCAAACTTAAATTGGAACGTTTTTGCAATTGAGATATTAACAGTTTTTCATAGTTACCCTAATGCAACTCGGATAGAAGGCGCTAAAAACAACTTTGTGGGAGATATTTATTGTTTAGACAAAAACTGTTTTTGACAAAGTTGTTACATATGATAGAGCGCTCATGTTTATGTTATCAAAAATAGGGTGACCAAAATTGTCACCCTATGAAAAATCTAACTTTTTTATCTTTATAGATAGATATAAACATAGTTCAACAATGTTGTAGCCCCAGTTATTTTAAACAACTTTGTAGAACAAAGCTTTTTTATATCTTTTAAAATAATCGGTTTAACGTTTTTTTTCTAAGTTGCATTAGGGTGACCATGAAAAAACGTGTTTTTTTGCTTTAACTTTTAAATTTCATATTCTACATCAAAACTGTCTTTGTACGACTTTGAGAGCTTATTGATACCAACACTTTGCGATGCAGAACATGCCTATATCTTAATCCTACTCAAAGTTATTGATGGTTTTTTACCCAAAAACTCATGATTTCAATTTTAATCTACTCAAACACAAAAAATAAAATAGTTTTGAAAATCACACATCATGTAGAGTGAAATATGCTCTTTCAAATGCCGCCAATAAACTTTGCTTACGTTTGCCCCAGAAAGAATGACAAATGAAAAGAGCATGTTTTTTGGGAAGAAAAATCAATAACTTTGAGTAAAGTTGAGATATTGACAAGTTCTGCATCGAAAAATGTTAGTAAGCTCTAAAAGTCTTTCGAAGACAGTTTGCATGTAAAATTTGAAACATAAAAGTTAGAGCAAAAAGAACAGTTTTTTTCATGGTTACCCTAAAGTAACTTAGAAAAAAAGCGCCATATCGGTTATTTCAAGAGATAGAGAAAAACTTTGTTCTACAAAGATGTCTCAAATAATTGGAGCTACAACATCGAACTATGTTTACTTCTATCTATAAAGATAAGAAAGTTAGATTTTTTATTTCATCGACAATTTGGGTCACCCTATTTTTGACAACATAAAAACGAGCGCTCTATCATGAGGAACAACTTTGTCTAAGACAGTTTTTGTCTAGCTCTAAATGCTAATTTCCACTTAAATGTATCTCCTGGACTATTGTGCATTGAGCCTCGATCGAGCTAGGGGATCTACAATGAACTTTACGTCGGGCCCTACGAGTAGATAATGAACTCTTCTATAAATCAATGACTAACTTTGTTGCTGTTGTTCCCAATGCTGACACTGTCCAAACGAAAAGCCCAATGTCGGCCGATGAGACCGTCGTGAAAACTACGGGAAAATCAGTGTCGAACTTTAGGGACCGACGCGATTCCGACATATTAAATATAGCGAAAAGTACTCACCAAGTTCTCATCTGTTTTGCCCCACCAATTAGTCTCGCCGGCGTGAAAGAAAAATTGAATACTGGGGGTCATTTTCAGCAGGCGTTCGCTGTAATCGCTCAGCGGTCTTCCCAGATCCTCTTGGCCCACCAAATCAAACCCTGCTACAAAGGTAGGAAACTTCTTGTGTAGATTCTCTGCGATCTCCAGGTAACCGTCAAAAACTTCATCGTTAACTATTCGATGCGGAGCGTATATGAATTTCACGCCAATGAAATCAGGATGTGTCTTCTTAAAGTTCTCCGATATGTCATAGTAAATTTGAACGATCTCTTCCGCAGTGTACACGCGCCCGTCTAGATCATACACCGGCGGAAGAACGCCGCGGAACTCGAGATAGCTCACATTGTCCCAATATAACTCTTCGAGGGTATTAAGGAAATACTTTTCCCACACGGGTTTATAGGTGACGATTGGCTCGAGTGAACAGAACATATCTGCGAACTTACTCCAAATAGTATTGATGGAAGGATAGGCGGCGACAGGGTCTTTATTGAACAATGTGAATATTGTTCGAAGATTATGATCATAGCCTTCGTCACCCAGTTCTTTGCGAATGTCAGCCACCGGTCGCCATTCGGTATCATCTATCGACGCTGGTTGGGTTTTCGAAAACTTGTACAGTGGTGGACTCGCTCGATCGAAATCCCCATGCTGCCAGAGGAAGTCTTGATATGTTGCTTTAATGATGGTTTCCATACTGCCGATAGCAGTGTCATGCGCATGAAGTATAGCGCCTTTAGGCATCTTTTGAAGCAGCTTAAAAAGCGGGCAGTTTTTGATCTTATCCAACACATGGAACAAGTGCCGCGCCGGTACGAATTCAAATGGTGTCTTTAATCCCACTTCCAGTTCTGCATTCTTCAGCTTCATTAGGAATTCGTTGACCTTGAGCTCATCTTCAGTCAGCACTATATCTGCGCCTAATGCACGCTTTTCTTCCTGACTTACAAAATCGGCGCGTTGCGCTTGGAATTCTTCGAATGACGGACGTAACATTTTCACTTTCGTTCGAAATCCAAGCTGATTACTGCACAAAAACCACAATCGCACTGAACCTCAGCGACTTCACACGCCAGCAGTAACTGGAAGCGAGAACAAGTTCCAGCAAGTGCTTTTTCCTCTCCCAATGTTTTGAAGCAGAGGAGTTGAATCCCAATTCTTGAATGTATGTATAAGTGAAACCGATCGCTGTGAATACGCAAGCGATAGAGCGATATTTTTATATTCTGCTTTGATATGATAACACTCGAACCATGTGTTCGAGTACTTTTCAGAGGGAACTCACTTAGCGCAGTTGACGCTTATCTTCAGTTTTGTTTGTTGTTCACGAAATTATTTCCACTCGACACATAAGTCGCAACTTCAGGCGCCGTACAATGACTTAAAGTGAACGGTTGTACACGATATGCTTTGTAATTGCGTTCGCTTCCCCAAGAATGTGTTCTACTGTAAGGCGTTTTGTGTGGCGCATTAGAACGTAGCGATAAAGATTAAACGTATTCGTTATTTGTCTTTTGGCTCTCAACTCTGATTCATGAGAGATGACTGTGAATTCATAATTGTTGAGATTGCATCTGATGAATAAGGTGCAGTTCAGAAATACAACACCTGTTTCGTAAACAGTAAAAAAAACTGATTTGCACGAAATGATGATATACAATGTCGGACGAAAGTGCAGTAAATATACTTTCATATTGCGAATCACTGTTACTTGTTTGGATATACAGGTCGGACTCGATTATATACAGACTCGATTATATGTGATTCGATTATATACAATTTTGGACTCGATTATATACAGTTTGATTTTTTTTTGCATTTAAAGGAAAAATGTAACCTTTCAACGTTTAGGATAAATTTCAGTGGCTATTATATGTACAGTGGGGTAAAATCGTGATTAATGATGATTTTGCTTGAATTTTCACCAGGAATTGTTTATATTAGAAATTAAGACAAAAAGAAGTTGGATGTCAAAAAACTTGTAGAGCGGATAAAGAACTTTCATTTAATTGATAGAAAAAATCACCCTTAGAGGGGTGACACCCATGATCATGACAAGTATATTATATATTATATTGATGAAATAAAATATCTAACTTTCGTATCTTTATAGATAGAGGTAAACATAGCTCAACAATGTTGTAGCTCCAATTATTTGAGACATCTTTGTAGAAAAAAGTTTTTCTGTATCTCTTGAAATAACCGATATAGCGCCTTTTTTATAAGTTATTGATATTTCTTCTCAAAAAACATGCTCTTTTCAGTTGTTTGTCATTCTTTCTGGGGCAAAAATTAAAAAAGTTTGTTGACGGAATTTGAAAGAACAGATTTCACTCTATATAATATGTGATTTTCAAAACTATGTTATTTTTTGTGTTTGAGTAAATTAAAATTGAAATCATGAGTTTTTGGATGAATACCTATCAATAACTTTGAGCAGGATTAAGATATTGACATGTTCTGCATCGCAAAATGTTCGTATTGATCAGCTCTAAAAGTCGTACGAAGACCATTTTGATGTAGAATTTTAAATATAAAAGTAAAAAACCAGTTTTTTCATAGTTACCCTAATGCAACTCAGATAGAAGGCGCTAAAAACAACTTTGTGGGAGATATTTATTGTTTAGACAAAAAATGTCTTAGACAAAGTTATTACTTATGGTAGAGCGCTCATTTTTATGTTATCAAAAATAGTGTGACCAAAATTGTCGATGAAATATAAAATCTAACCATCTTATCTTTATAGATAGAGATAAACATAGTTCGACAATGTTGTAGCTACAGTTATTTTAAACAACTTTGTAGAACAAAGCTTTTTTCTATCTTTTAATATAATCGATTTAGCGCTTTAGGATGACAATGAAAATCCGATTTTTACTTTAACTTTTATATTTCAAATTCTACATCAAAACTGTCTTCGTACAACTTTTAGAACATATCAATACCAATATTTTGCGATGCAGAACAATATTGCGATGCAGAACAATAATTGCGATGCAATTCAATATTCTTATCCTACTCAAAGTTATTGATGCTTTTTTGTCCAAAAACTCACGATTTCAATTTTGATTTACTCAAACACGAAAAATAACATGGATTTGAAAATCACATATCATGTAGATTGAAATGTTCTTTCAAATGCCGCCAATAAACTTAGTTTATGTTTGCCCCAGAAAGAATGACAAACAATCGAAGAGAGCATAGTTTTAGTGCGGACTGAATCAAAACGGCTGTCAAAAAAGATCCAATTGAAATGTCAAAAGAGTTCCAACGATTAGGAGTGTTATTTTTCTTATGATAATCAATTGTTTAATTGACAGAAATCTCTGAAAGAGCATCTCATATTGCAAGGTATCAGAACCTGACAGAATATCAACAAACTACGAATAACGCTTAGTTCACTCCAAGATTTTAATGTGGGAGCGAAATTCAACATTGGCGAATTTTGATATGTACATACATAGCAAAAGTGAAATGTTTTGGAGACGTTTTTTTCTAACGTCGGCGAAAACAGTTTTGCTAGTGAAGCTGGCCGGATGAAACCCGCGTAATTATGATCCGCTAGTGCTGGTGATGAATATAACGGTAAGGCAATCTGCGGTTCGTGTTGATGATGAACGTAATCTTCTAAGTCAACTACCGGCTTGATTGTGGAAAAGGCATTACGGTTTCTCACGAGGCTTCTTTTCCGGTTGAAATGTAACGATGTATTTCTATCAAAATTGTATAGTCGCAAGCGCACTGAAGAGAGAACAGATGAATGCGATGCAATCCCTCGACGCCAGACCCTAAAGAGCAATCCACAGCTCTTCTGCAAATAGAATCGAATATGCTCCGCCAACGGATTGGATGATAGTTTTTGCTGTACAAGGACAGCACACCAGTTCGATTTAAGACAGCAGAGTGTACGCAACAGCGTGTTTAAGCGTGTGTTGTGTTTTGTCTCCGAAGAAACGAGTCCCTCAATCTGCCACAGTGATGTGAAGTTCCATGCGAATGGAAAATTCCCGCTGCATCACTGCAATGAAGGCAGTCTGCATCGCGCCCACGGGGGGAATTTGGTTTCTCTCGCTGGGCAAGCCGCATAAAGGCTGCTTTGGTATCGCACAGCGGGATTAAATAGCAGTTTTTACAGTTCACTGCATTAAGACGCTATAAAAATAACCCTGAAAATGTGTATGAAAAGTTTGATACACTTTTGGTTTTCAATAATTGAAACATCGTACTTACTCCACAGATACGGGAACCCTTATTCGGAACTAGTTTTTCGTCTCCGTAAAAATCGACCCAGCGCGTCTGTACGTTTCTGAGGGTATACGATAAAAGCTTACGCGAACATTTTCACTCGTATTCGGGCAGCCTTTCAATGAGCAACGAATTTTTAATGTTCACTTTCCCTGATATAATATTTTTCCGGACGAGATAACAACAAACGAAGTCACAGTCACGTAAATGTTTACTCCTGCGATTTGAAAACATTCGATAAAAAGTGGAACGAAGAGTTGCCAGATGATTTAAAAAAAAAAGTCTGTATATATATGTGAAAGTCTGTCAAAAATGAGGAAATATCTGTAAAAGTGTGCGGATCTGTAGAAATGTCTTTTAACGTTAATTTTTCCAGATTCATTGATACTTTGTACATCGCGATGCACGTAAGATTGTCTTTTGTATATTATTGTATTTGTTATACATAACATATCTCGATTTCAGAGATGCTATTTTTTTCGTTTTTGAGATATGATTTTTTAAAGTTAACCGGTGGTCCGAAAAATCATTTTTCCTCTTGAGAACCACTTTATTGGCATGAAATGGCTGTATATACAGTAGTTTACATTTAATGCGACATTTACCAGACCTGTAATGCAACACGTTGGACATTTTTACCTCTAGTTGGACATGGAGACAAGTTCGGGGCCCAAATTATGGTCCCACATTGAAAGTCCCAACCAGGCGTCGACACTGTATCACTCTCATCGCCAATGTCCAATTACAGGTCAAAATCGCCTCCAATGCGACACAGAGTGGTTCCTCGGCATGTCGCATTAAAAGTAAATAACTGTATATACATATACTAGCTGACCCGGCGAACTTCGTACCGCGCAAAATTATTGTTTTGATATGAATTCTATAGAATGAATTTCTAAACTTTTTCTCATCATAACATTGTTCTATGGGCAGAATACCACTAATACAATAAAATGAAGACAGCTCAAAAGGGACCTTTCCTTCATCACGTTTTGGGATTAGCAACACATTTGGCCTTCCATTTTTATTCATATAGATAGATAAAAGATATAGGAATGCGTTGTTTTTACCTGAAAATCCATTTCCACTTTCGAACAAAGATCAACTTCGCTAGCGCAAATATCGAATTGACTAAAAACGCTTATCATGAGGTAATTTTCAGTCATATGGGCATTCATTTTCCAGAATATAGACTAACAGTGCGAGGTTGAAGGGATGCTCAAAGACTGGGATGAAACGGTCTCCGTTATCGCTCGGATGTAGTCAATCTTAATATTATTCAAAGATGTCCAGTTAGGGCTTTGAGAATCAACTCATTATCGTTTGCTCAAAAGATCATCATTTTTAAGGAAACTAGTGACGCACATGTTGCACCGTACGTTTGCTGAAAAATGATTCGCTTGGCGGCAACAGCGCTAATTCGGTTTACTTGGTTTGTCGCCGGTTGTTCTTGATATTCCCGGGAAATTACAAACTGTTAAGTTTTACCAATCTCATCGATAATTCTCATAAGTTATCGGCTCTGTTCCCTCACTGTCATGAAATTTTGAAGTATAGTATAGATACATTTAATGCAATTTTTCATTTATCGTGAAGAATCGTATTGTCTGTTTCGTCCGCAATGATTTTAGGGCAAAAGTACTTGTTCGAGACGACACTAAGAAAAATTCGCGAATTGCGAGTACGAGAGGAGATTTATCCAAAAGTACGACAAAATTTTAAATTCCTGTAATTCCAACGGTGGAAAAAGGAGCTGATCGAGAACGAGATGAAAAAACGATGTTGTTGCTTTAAGATATTTATTGAGACTGATTGTGATAACAGTTGTATGGTGACCGGCTAGTTTGAACAATAGACGTACAATATGTTTATTTCAAATGGCATATCTGGCTCATGTAATTAATGGGGTTCAAGACAAAAAATTATTTGCTATAAATTATAATATTTTACATGCCGGCCACCTTGAAAGTCATTTCAACATAATTCATTCAACAATTCAAATTTTTTTTTCTCATCTTTATACGGTTTGTACTGGAGATTCAGTCGTTGTTTGTGGACGCTCGGCTACGGTGACTGCATCCACTTCCACTGGTAGTCGACAAATTTTGGTTATTGGGCGCTTTATCAATTTCCCATTGGGTATCCTGATGGTGGCAACTCGTACGAGTCCATCCTCTCCTGGGTGAACATCCGTAACCCTCCCCATGGACCATTTCCCTATTGGTTGATTATCATCCCGTATAAGCACGATTGATCCAATGAGGAGGTTTTGGTTGACTGTTGTCCACCTGTAGCGAGTCTGCAACGTGGACAAGTATTCGTCCTGCCAACGTCTCCAAAAGTGCGGAGTTAAAAGCTGCATCTTCTGCCACATATCAAGCCGAGACGTCGGTATCTCCGAGAGGTCAGGTTCTGGTAATGTCAGAATCGGACGGCCAATCAAAAAATGACCTGGCGTTAAGGCCTGTAGATCGCTTGGGTCAGACGAGAGGGGAGTTATTGGCCGAGAGTTTAAAACGCCTTCGATTTGAGCCAACACTGTGGAAACGGCTTCAGCTGAGAGTAGACTATTCCCCACTATTCTGCGGAGGTGGTGTTTGAAAGACTTCACGCACGCCTCCCACAGGCCACCGAACGTTGGGGCATGTGGCGGGATGAAGTGAAACTCGATCTTGAGTGTGCTGGCTTCGTTGTGTACTGCTTCTTTGTGTTTCTGTGAAAGAAACTGTTGGCGTAGCTCTTTTAGCTCACGTTGCGCTGCTGTGAAATTAGTGGCGTTATCACAGTACACGGTAGTTGGCACCCCGCGTCGGGCTATGAACCGGCGAAGTGCGGCGATGAAAGCAGCTGAAGTTAAGTCGGTTACTAGTTCGAGATGTGATGCCTTCACCACCAGGCAAACAAACACCGCTACGTAAGCCTTAATAGGTGCTCCTTTCCGTGTGTTTGGTCGTAGGTAAATGGGTCCGGCGAAATCTATTCCTACAAACTGGAATGGATATGCTGGTGAAACTCTTTCCGGTGGGAGTTGACCCATAAGTTGCTCAATGGTTCGAGGCTTTGCCTTTGCACATGTCACGCAATTGTGGACGGTCTTTCTGGCCAGATTTCGACCTCCTAACGGCCAAAATTCGTGACGAATGGTCGACAGGAGCAGTTGTGATCCTCCGTGCAGCGTTTGTTGGTGTATTGTGTCTGCAATTAAAGAAGTTAACGGATTTTTATCCGGTAACACGAAAGGAAACTTCCTGTCAGGCGAAATCTTGGCAAAATGTAACCGGCCACCAACTTGAATGAGGCCATTCTGTAGCATGGGGTGGAGGTAACGTAGACGCGATGAACGAGATACAGATCTTCCCGCAGCGAGAGCGCTTATTTCTGCAGGAAAATGCTGTTTCTGGACTAGTCGTATCAGTGACAACAAGGTTTGTCTTATTTCTAGCTTCGTGAGTGGACCCAGACGACGTACATTGCCAGAACCACTGTTGTGTGCAAAACGACGACAGAGAGATGCTATGCGGAGTAATTTTGTCAATGAGGAATATTGTTCAATTAACTCAGACGGTGAACACGATGAATGGAGTGATATTTTGCGAGATTCCAAAAATTGATCTTCAACTTGCTGGGAAGGACGAATGTTATCAGGCCAAGGGTGGTTGGTTGTAGCTAACCATTCCGGCCCATTCCACCACAACGAGCTGTCCATTAGATCCTTTGAGATCATCCCTCTCGAAAGCAGATCGGCGGGATTTTCCAAACTGGGAACGTGTCTCCAAACTACATTGGGTGTAAGTCGTTGTATTTCGGCGACTCTGTTCGCGACAAAGGTCTGCCAAGTTGACGGTGTCGCCGCTAGCCAGTGTAAGACTATAGTAGAGTCGGTCCACAGAAATATCTCTTGGACGCGACCAATGCTATCCAAAACGGTATTGGTTAGCTGCGAAAGCAAAAGAGCTGCGCACAGCTCTAGTCGAGCGATCGACTTCACTTCTAGGGGAGCGACACGAGATTTGGTGGCGATCAGGCGAACAGTACAATATTCGTCAGGAGCAATAGATCGTACGTATATGCATGCTCCGTAGGCCTGCATGGAAGCATCGCAGAATCCGTGCATCTGCAATGCACTATTTTTGCAGAGGGACAATACAAATCGTGGAATGAGTATGTTTCTGATTTGGGCTACTTGTACTTGATATTCTTCCCACATTTGACGAATGACAGGGGGCAAGGTACTGTCCCATGGAATTTGTTCCTTCCATACGAGCTGCATTGTGATTTTTGCAGTCACAACGAGAGGACCCAACAATCCAAGCGGGTCAAATAGACTCGACATCCGCGACAACATAATTCGTTTTGTATATCTTTCAATAGGTGACCAATCAGGAACATTATAACTGATAAAGTCTGATGCTGGTTCCCACAGCAATCCCAAGGTTTTGATTGAGGAACCAGATTCAAACTCGAGAATGGTTTTTGACTCCCTCAGATGCTCTGGGATCATGTTGAGGACATCCTGGGAGTTTGACGAAAATTTACGTAGCTGAAATCCAGCCGAGTCTAACATGGAGACGAGTTGCGAGCATGTTTCTTTCAGCTTGTTGAGATCTTCGCAGCCAGTAAGAAGATCGTCCATGTAAAAATCACTGCGGATTACAGGTGCAGCGAGCGGGAACTTAACCTTCTCATCCTCGGCTAACTGCTTCAACACGCGTGTTGCGAGGAACGATGCACTGTTGGTGCCATAAGTAACCGTCTGTAACTGGAATATTTTGAGCGTTGTGTTTTTATCATCTCGCCAATAAATCCGCTGTAGTGGCTGATCGGTAGGATGTACCATTATTTGGCGGTACATTTTGGCGATATCGGCGGTTACCACGTACGCATGCATGCGGAATCGCATTACTAGAGCGATGAGCGATTGTTGTATTGTGGGTCCGGTCAATAACACATCGTTGAGCGACATTCCGGATTGCGATTTGCATGACGCGTCGAAAACAGTACGAAGCTTCGTCGTCGAACTTTCGGGGCGTAACACCGCGTGGTGGGGTAAAAAATATTGAGGCGACTGATCATTTTCCGCCGATATTTCCCGCATGTGGCCCATCGATATATATTCATGAATGAACTCGTGATACATGGTTTTGAGTTCAAGATTTGCTTCCAATTTCCACTCAAGTGCAAGGAAACGACGTTGAGCGTTATACTTATTGTCCCGCAACTGGGAAATTAATTCGAGTCTTTTCGGTAACTTGACAACATATCTTCCGCGATCGTCACGGGTTGTATTTTGCTTGAAATGATTTTCACATTCCTGCTCCGACGGTGACCAATTGTCTACTGAGGAGCACGATTCCATCTCCCAAAATTTTGTTACTTGCCTTTCCAGGCTATCAAGCCGACTAACATGATACGAATGACACGAGATTAGGTTGATGTCTTCTTTACATTTGCCGGAGACCACCCATCCAAAAAGGGTTTTCTGGAGAACGGGATTATTATTTTCTAGGTTGATTTTTCCATATCGCAGTATTTCCGCGAAGCATTCGTTTCCGATGATAGCATCGATTGGACCCGGTATATTGAACGTAGGATCAGCCAAATAGACATAATTTGGAATGTTCCAATCGATACAGGATACGGTCTTATGTGGCAAGGCTCTAGTGATCGCTGGCAGAACAAGGAAAGCTAATTTCTTTCTGTAGGGGGCTACACGAGATGAGACGACGGCGACAGACGAACGTTAAACCTTTGCGATACTTGATCCAATTCCAGCTACATCTACACGAGAGACGACGGTATCGAGACTAAGTTTTTGACGGAGCGATTCACTGATAAAATTACATTGTGATCCACAATCGAGGAGTATTCTAACAGGATGTATTTTTCCACTCATATCCTCAAAGTTGACGAGTGCAGTCCACAGAAGAACCAAATCGCAATTCGAATGTGCTGCTAGAGATTCCGACAGATTTGATGAGACTCCAATATCATTCCCAGAATTTGCAAAATGAGCGGTTTGGTTTACGGTGGGACAAAGAGCTGATTGTCGCACTTGGGTGGATGGTAATACAGGTGGGGGACCAGGTTGGTTAAGATTGGCTACGATTGGCAGATGTGATGTCTGTTGATCTGTATGAGACGACTCGAGAGGAGGTAAGTGTAGCAGCGTATGATGTTTGCGTTCACATTTTCGACAGTTCGATGACGGGCAATTTTTACAAATGTGCGACGAAGTTCTGAGACAATTCAAACATAGGCGATGACCTTTTGCGAAATCCAACCGTTCACGAGGCGACAACCTACGAAATTTCGGACAATTGGCGAGATAATGATTTTGACCACAGCTGTGGCATGATGGTGAGGACGACGACGAGAATTCAGCGGCGTGATAAACTGACGACTTCATTTTTGTTTTTGTTTCCACAGTACGATAAGACGTTTGCTGTGAAATTTGTGAAACAGGCGAAAGCGATTGTAAAACTCGAGCATAATCCTGTAAAAATTGAATCATGCACACATACGATGGCATCCCGTCATTTATCGCGCCATCTTCCCTAGCGGTATCTCTCGAGGCATGATGTTCCCATTCTCTTAGCGTTCGGTTATCTAGACGTAAACTTAACTGATACACTAAGATTGAGCTCCAACGATCCGCAGGCTCACCAAGTCTTTTTAGAATGGAGATGTTTCGTTCAAAACTGTCAACTAACTCCAGAAGCGACTCTGGAGATTCACGTCGCATTGCAGGAGTGTCGAAAAGTGCCTTTATGTGACACTTGATCAAGAGACGTTTGTTATTATAACGGTTAACTAACGTTTTCCATGCCAGGGGATAATTTTCCGATGAGACAGCGAGAGGATCAATCAATCGGAGTGCCTCACCTTTCAGTGTACTTTTGAGGTACTGAAATTTTTGCACTGCGCTTAATTGTGCACATGAGTTTACCGCCGCATCAAAGGAGTCATGAAACGACTGCCAATCAGCTAGTTTGCCGCTGAATTCTGGTAATTTTAGCTCGGGATACTTCACATGATTGATCTGGGTTACGGTTTGATTTGATCGTGATTGGTTCGTAGCTGGTTGTTTCGGTAAGACATTGGTTAGGATTGATTTGCATCGATAAAATCGTTCCTCCGCATCATCCAACAGACCCTCATACTCCTTCTTCGACACTGGAGAGAGAAGTTGCAACTTCAAAACCGTCTCGCCATAATGCTTGAACAATTCATCAAGCCTAGCCAACCTTACCGAAACCTGCCCCGAATCTTTCTCCGCATCGAACCTTTTTGTGAACTCTTCTATTCTTCTCATTGATCTTGTTATATTATCTACACGCGCTTGCATCGCGGTGATATCATCGGATATTTTCTGTTCGATTTGCGACATTTCGACAAATTCGGAGAAAGATTCGTTCGTGTTATTCGAATTATAGTATGGAACGAACCCACCTGATGTTTGAGAGCGCTGTTAAAACATCCACCAACCGACTCAAATTGCCAATGGCGTCGATGATGCTGCACGGCAACACGTGCTTCGTGAACTGGAAATCTGGAATCCACTAAATTCCTCGTTTTCTTTCGTAATTCCGTTTCTTATTTCCAGTGGGAAAACTATTAGTCACTCTCGATTTAGTTCCAGACGACAAATTGCGAGATATTTGAGATATTTCGCGACACAATGGATTCTCAAACAATTGTTCACGGGATAGTAGATCACCCAACAATGAAATGGCGAAACAATATAGTTCACTGACCAATCCTTCGCGAAACAATAGATCACCAACAATGGCTCGCGAGGTAACCGATCGCGAAACAATAGATCGATAACCACGTGGATCCACAATGTCCAAGAATGTTGGAAATTTCACTGAGAATTTTTGATTTAGCACTCCTACGAACACTTGATGCAATCGGCACACAATTCGCTTTGTCAATTGGCGCTCAACAAGCGAGAAATTCTTCAGTTTCGGAGCCACGTGTTCTTTTCACCACAATGTGATAACCGCGTCCAACCGAAATCCGGTTCGAAGGACCATGTTCGAGACGACACTAAGAAAAATTCGCGAATTGCGAGTACGAGAGGAGATTTATCCAAAAGTACGACAAAATTTTAAATTCCTGTAATTCCAACGGTGGAAAAAGGAGCTGATCGAGAACGAGATGAAAAAACGATGTTGTTGCTTTAAGATATTTATTGAGACTGATTGTGATAACAGTTGTATGGTGACCGGCTAGTTTGAACAATAGACGTACAATATGTTTATTTCAAATGGCATATCTGGCTCATGTAATTAATGGGGTTCAAGACAAAAAATTATTTGCTATAAATTATAATATTTTACAGTACTTATGAAATCATGAAAAATGTTGACGTATACAAGTTATTGTTACCAAACAAAACACCAACAGAATGCAAAAGATACTGAAGTACCGTCGTCGGTCACTGAGCGATACTATGCTCACGAGATCACTGCAATGCGACCTATTTTGCGCACGTAATCACTGTGGTTACACCGACAGTTAGGCGCTAGTTTACGCACATAACCACTGTGGTTACGCCGGGCGATAAAGTGTTAATTAATTACTCAAAAAATAGGTATAACTTCATGTGTATTGATATAAACTAAATATAAAAACCATTTATGTATTAAAACTATGGAAACATGTAATACGATGAGTCAAATATCTTTGATGTGATAAACAGAGCCTCTCATTTTTCAAAAACCTGTGAAATATTGTTATATTCAAAAAGTCTGCAACAAAAATAAAAAGTATTTTACAGATATGTCTGTAAATTTACAAACATATCTGTTAATCTGGCATCTCTGGTGGTCTGAGAATTTATTGCAAGAAACCGCTAGAAAAAATCCATGAATTTGCTTGAAAATGAAGTGGATTGAGTCCGCACCACTTAGGTTTTTAGGAAGAAAAATCAATAACTTTGAGTTAAGTTGAGATATTAACAAGTTCTGCATCGCAAAATGTTCGTATTAGTAAGCTCTAAAAGTCTTTGGAAGACAATTTGTATGTAGAATTCGAAATATAAAAGTTAGAGTAAAAAACAGTTCTTTTCATGTTGACCCTAACGCAACTTAGAAAAAAGGCGCTATATCGATTGTTTCAAGAGATATAAAAAAATACTTTGTTCTACAAAGATGTCTCAAATAACTGGGACTACAACATTGTCGAACTATGTTCACCTCGGTTGTGCCCCATTCACCCGAAACATGTTTACCCGAATGTAACGCATACCCGAATGACATTCACCTGAATGTAACAAATACCCGAATGCAACATATATCCGAATGGACATTTACCCGAATGAACATTTACCCGAATGCGACAGTTATTCGAATGGGATGTTTACCCGAATGAAGAAGGAAAAATTCCGACAAATCAGTTTATGAGTTTTTTCGAATCTGCTGTTAGGAAGTTACGAAGTAAACTGAGAAATTGTAATGAGGAAATTCGAAAAAGATGTTGAAGACTTCGCTGTGTTATTTTTAGAAATTAGTGTAGTTACAATTGGCATGCTGTCTTCTTTCCCTTTCCGTATTGCTCTTTAAGACCAAGAGATCATTCAGAAATGAGCATAGGTTATGAAATATTTCGAAAATTAAACAGGTAATATTAACATAAATTTTTTTAATGAAAATGTGAAAAGACTGGACCCTCAAAAATGGTACTTACGTATTTGCCGCCGCAGCGCAATTTTTATCATGAGTTTATTATTTCGTGATGAAATTTATTTTGAGATCAATGTAATGGGGGCGAAGTCCCCATTTAACGAGGATAAGGAATCGAGGCAGCACCAAGCCGCCGAGGTGACGCAATCCGAGTAGGCCGCTGACCCGCTGTCGGACTTAAAAATACGTTATAAAACTGCATTCTTTCACTTTTCATTTATTTAAAAAGGATTTTATTCAATGCCAGTATTTCTTGAATTGTACTTCCCACGAAAAATACTTTTTGAATGGAAATTGAAGTATGAGACAAATATGATCTTTATATAACACTGATCAGAATTAAATATACAAATACAAATATAGTAAAATTTGTGTAAAAAAAAAATTGTGAATATATCCTTCTTTTGGGTAAGTGTCGCTTTCGGGTAGATGTTACATTCGGGTAATTGTTACATTAGGGTAACTGTCGCATTCGGGTAAATGTTACATTCGGGTAAACGTTACATTCGGGTAATTGTTGCATTCGGGTAAATGTCGCATTCGGGTAGCTGTCGCTTCCGGGTATTTGTTACATTCGGGTGAGTGGAATTCGGGTGAATGTCTTTCGGGTAACTGTCATTCGGGTGAGTGGGTTTCGGGTAAATGTGACACAATCCCTCCTGGACCATTGTGCATTGTGCACTGGAAGACGGACATCCAATATCGTTCGTGAGATAGGGAGACCTATTTCTTTTCAGTTTTACACAAAATTTGTTATGTGGTATCCAACATTGAAAGCGCTGACAGACCTGTCGATTGGCCTCGCCAGAACGCAAAAATGAGTGATGAGAGAGCCGATAAAGAGTTTCTATACGGCTCAATTCACCAAGAATCAACTTTTGATATTGTGTTAATCATTTAAAGTTGTGCTCATTTATGGCTAGAACTTTCTCATTCTATACTGCCAGCATACTGAACGAAAGATTCCGAACTGAAACACATGTGACGCCAAAATCGATGAATAGGTTTCATTGAAATTCCGCATAGCACACATTTGCTCATACCAGCATTAGATGAAATTATACGAAAATGCTGAGATGCGAACTTATCGTCGGCGAAGTGATGTTGCTAGAATAATATTTCACTCTATCCGAATATCTGCTGCATTCTGGATCCGAACACTCATTGAGTCGACTAGACTGAGGATTTCACCACATATAAAAAGAAGAAAACAATTTCTTAAACTGTATCTTGGTGCTTTTCCGTATCCGGTTTGCCGTCGAACAGTAGCACCAAATGACGCTGAAAGACAGCTGCACGATAAAAAGGGGTTCATTTCCAAATTTGAATATAAATTAAATACAGAATTATTGGACACAGTATGTCTCTCGTTGATGGCGCTCAACTTCTTCGATGTCAATCATCCAAGCGATGGGCCAGATCGGCTTGAATCAGGCATGAGTTCGCTCAGCTGATTAGCGTTTTATAGTTCAAAAAACGATCATACTAGCAGATATAGGTAGGGGAGGTGGGGCTAAAACGGACATGTTAAGAAGAACTTCAATTATATCTTTGGAAACTCATCGATATTCTATCTCATCGTTTTTCTATCTAATTGGCCAAATATTTTACAAAAAAGTGTTTTTCATTGTTTTTTTACTGAAATCAAAACAGACCGAGAAATACAACATTTTTTTCGATGCGTGTAATATGGACATATAGTGGGGGTAATATGGACAGGTTTGTGATATATGGAGCGTAGAGGTTTATCGATCGCGAGAGGAATAATTTTATTCAACCAAGGTCTGAACTCATCACGAATGTCAATAAAATGAGGAAAAAATCAAATTAATCCTCCTAGAAGTGATATCGTGCTTTTCAGCAGTATGAACCGACAGACCCTCAACTATTTTGTATTTGATTCCAGTCAGCTTCTAAACAGTCCGCATTTGGCGATTTGATTTCCACTTATAGACGCAGGGCATTCCTTAGGAATAGATGAAACAGACTTTTCACAGTCTATCTCACTCCTACTGGCAATTGTCCGTTTTACCCCACCAGTACAATTATTTCAATAAATTAAATTTTCCACTCAAAAAATTTTTTATTTTTCAATTTTCTAGGAAATTACTGTGCGAACAATCCAACAAACCTTGTTTTCGTTTTACATCACAATGTCTGTTCTTCCAACAAATTTTCTTATTATTTTGTATTGGTGCCCATTTCTATTTGAGGGTGATCTGAAAAATCTATTTTTCCCCTTGTTTTCAAAAATTACTTTTTCATAACCGATACAGATGATCGACATATCGAATTATAGCCAATTAGCTAGTATTTTTGAAAAAAATAATACACTTGCAAAAAATTTGATTCCCATGTTTCTATTTTTTTCCATTAAGCTACTGCAATTAAAGCCTCTATATCGGCTTGACATGGATTGGCTGATTGTAGAAAAGTTTTAATTTTTTTGTATTTTATTAGATTTTATTATTGAAACACCTTCCACACATATTTACCGGTTTAAAGCAAAAAAGCAGCAGTTTATTTCCCAATAAAGTGATACAAAATAAAATGAAATTGTCGCTAAGTGGCAGCTTATTAATTTAGCTATAATTTGGTTCAAAATCATTATCATATGATTGCTTTCCAAAAACATAAGAAATTATCAAATTGCTGTTTGAGTTTCTGAGCATTAACGAGTTGAACCTTCGTAGGGGAATGAGGTGGAACCATCTTCCTTGTATTAAAAATGTCAATCATCTCCACTAGCAACTGGAGAATCATTCTATCCCATAGTTGTCTTTCTTCTCATAGTGTGCATTTCATGCTAACAACTCGTTCGTTATAACACACAACGATCAGTGGTGCATCGAAACGTGTAAGAAAGCTCCCACTAATTTATATTACTTCCCAATTTCGTTCAAATACTACTTGGAATAGTTTATGCTGAAAATTGCGATGGTGTGCTCCGATAAGCAAATATATTCCCGAGCTCGATAGGGGAAAGTGTTCTTACGAGTATAAACAGTTGAACTCTTGCAAGATTTAATAACCTAAACTGACGCTACACGAGTCTGTGGAAAATGGTGTTCAATTGGCACCCCACCATTTCCGGTGCAGTATTCAGATGGCAAAGCAACTGAGCAATATATGACGGGGCCCAAACGCGATGACGATGGTAAACCGTTGGGGAAAATCGGGGGCGGAAAATTAACGATAGCGTTTCTCAATATCCTTCCTGTGGTACAGCAGACGAGATGTGGGCAAAGTTTTGTCATTCTGCGCATACGTTTGTAGTGTCGGGGAATTTGGTAAACATTACGGACCAGTGCGCGAGCTCGTTTTGCATTACCGGAATGTCGATATTGTCTCAAATTTTGGGAACGAAGAGAAGACGGAATGATATGAAAACGTGCACATACCCATATGATTGAATCGAATGTCTCTAAAATTAGGTACAAACCTTCAGTTTTTCAAAATTATAAAAAAATGCAGTATTGCCAGCCCGATTTCAGATCGTACTTGAAGTATTGTAGTTGAAAATTGACGAATATCAACGTAAATTCGTTGAACTGTATTTCCCAAAGGTTTTCAATCGTTTTTTATTTTGGGGAACAGGACGGTCAGCCTAAAACATTATTTTTTATTGGTAGCAAACTACTACTTATTTTTCTTCTTGAATTATAAAGATATTAAACTTTTAAAGTTCGTTCGTTTTTGGCCCAGAGCAATCCCAAATGAAATCGTCCTAAAAATGCAGATTTTAAAAACATGTATTTTTGATTCGAATGAAAGTTTGTATTCCGTTTGGGTTGAAGGAAATATGAAGCATTTGCGAATTTTTGACCCAAGTGTAACTTTTGGAAAGGGCGTTTCGATTTTAGTAAGAGAAATCTTTGTTTATGTCTTTAAAAACTATGAGTTGTATCGAAATAGTGTCTCAGAATGAGATAAAGAGTATTGATGCTTGAACATGAAAAAAATATACACTGACAAAAAAATATTAGTACTCTTTTTTTTATTTACGAAAAATAAACATTCATTTGCAATATCTAAAATACACACTTTCAATTTTTTTTCATGTAAAATTAAAGTCATGTAGAGAATTCGAAAAATGAGTCCAAGATGGTAAAATTATTTTTGACGAACTTTGTGGAATCTCATATCCCCTCCTTTTCCTGAAGAAAATATGTCACACTTCTAAACTCGAGTCGACCGCGAGTAATCGGTTTCCTATATTATTAACATTAAAATTAAGAAAAAATGTATATATACTAGTAACAATACAGTAAGGAGTTCGGCTCCTTTAAACTTTTGTAACTGAGCCTGTAAAAATAAACGATTTAAATAAAGAAAAATTTTGTGGAACATCGAATTTTTATGAAGTTTCGAAACTTAAAAGTTTTGTATACTAACAATCAATTTCAGCCACAAATTATGAATCCTGATATAATTTAAAACAAAAAATCTCATTATCAATCTCCTTCTAAATACAGCTATTCTCGAGATATTGAAAAAAGTATTTCTAATTTATTGTCTTTTTCATAGTGAATAGGCTCATTTAATATATTTGTCGTGTTATACCGTCATGTTCATGAATTTTTATGAATTTGCTCATAATTTTCAAAAACTTTTTCAAATACATCATTATGGTAAAAATATAAGTTTAGGAGTTACATTGAAAAATATTTGAAGACATGTAGGTTAATACAAAACGTAATGATATTAAAAAATCTTTTTTTTTAATTTCAATACAAACTTCTAACATATTGTTCGTGTTGCACAATCAAAACACAAATAGTTTTAAAGTAGAATTGAACTCCCAACAACACAAATACACCTCGTTGATTAAACTGCACAAAAATATTTAACTTGTTTACGTTATGCTTAGATTGTACCTGAAGTCATGTATCTTTAAGGTACCTCTGTATATGTATATAAAGTTACTCACATTCAAACATCGCTCATCAGTCGAACAATCTTCCTTATAGAATAAATAACAGTATACCACAATGGACTGCAACAACATTTTCTCGTGTTGTAGACCGTTTCCGAAAAACGGTAAGAAATGTTCATCTGAAAAACGTTTCTTAACCGTGTCAATGATTGAGAAACAACGTTAGAAGAAGGAATGATCGACCTACACCCAAACTAGCGTTGGCAGAAGCATTTTATCTTTGGCAGAAAATAATACCCTTTCGTTTGCTGGAGGGTCAAATGCGCAAATATTGAACTGTTATAAAAGCTTAAAAATGGTTTGTATGTATGCGAGCAGACATCTCTTTCTGTTTTCTTTTCTCATTTCATTTGGGATTGTGCCAAAAAAAGTCCATACGACGCATCAAAGGGGATCAGAGCCCGGCTGGAACGCAAAGCTGTTTTACACGACCACGCTAACCACGCTACTAGTGTTGTTATATAAAAGCGTGAAAATATTACACCTCACCATAACATGAAGTTGGGAAACGTTTTCTAAGAGGAGAAAAAAGCATGAACGAAAATAGATACTTTTCTCTGTCTAGGCCTGAAAGCGGTATTTGGCAAACTACACGAAAAGCTTTCATATGCTTTCATTTAAATGTGTCTCCTGTTTCGTTCGCTCATAATGGCTCTAGAATATATATTATACAAATGATATACATGTATTGGGGAGTAGAAAATTTTCTGTTATTTTTCAGCTCATTTAATGTAATGAATCAGGATGCCATAACATGTGCCAAAAATAACCTTTGGGTGTAGAACACTGTTACTGATTGTAATATTATCTTGAATTACTGTGATTAAACATGATTGATTAAAAAAAAACAACAGTTCGGCTGAAAAGTTAATAAGGTGAATTTTTTTTTTGCGAAATTCAATTTTATTATTCAACATAATTGGCTTCGAGGGCTATACAGCGATTATAGCGATCTTGCAACTTTTCGATACCATTTTTATAGTACTCTTTCGGCTTTTCCAAAATAGGCCTCAGTTTCGTAATCACTCCATCATCGGTCTTAAATTTCTTGCCAGCGGGCATTCTCTTCATGTCTGCGAACAGAAAGTAGTCGCTGGGTCTAGATCTGGAGAATACGGTGGATGCGGAGCAATTCGAAGCCCAATTCATGTAATTTTGCCATCGTTTTCATTGAATTGTGATTTTTCCATTTTATTCACAATAACAAAAGTTGCTTCACTCTCACTCACGTTGCTGCAGCTCACGAACCAATCGACCAATTGCTGTCAAATTTTGGCACGTATCCACTGAAAGATGGTGCTTTGTGATAGCCAAGTAGATTTTTACAAGGCGCCATCTAGACGTCAACCTTATGAACTTTTCAGTCGAACTGCTACAATGTGATTTTTTTCATTTAGACCACATTGGATCGGAAATATTAGGCGATTTGCCTAGGGGGTCTGAATAGCCCCCACTTACTCTAGGTGATGAAAGCCTATGGAAGCACAAGGAAACATTGCTGGGCAAGACACAGCCGGAGAAAAAATATTTTTGATTACTCTGACTAAAGTATGGTTATCGTGACAAAACTATCGCTGCTTTTAAGTTACTCGATGGAACTCGACTTATTCAGTAATATTTCCAAGTTTAAGAATAATGTACGATATCTTAGTTTGATAGATGCGATTAATTTCCCGGTTCTAGTGTATACTTTTCATTTCAATTCACACCAATTGATAGAGTAAAACTTGAGAGGAATTTCAGGTCAACTCATATATAAGATGAGTCCATTGAAACTATGTGCGTGTGAATTTATTAGCTAATAAGGTTTCTTTGCATACTTCCTTTTTCAAAACAGGTTTACATTCCGTCAAATATATATCGGGAATTTGCGTTTTTTACACGTTGAGCGCTACGGTTTTATAGCGACTCTGTGGAAATTTTTAAACGTATTAGGATTCTCGTTTCTTATCGTAGTGGAATGTATTTTGGTTCGAAAGGAAACGCTTATTAGCTTATATGATTATATTAGTTACCCTTATTTTCATATGTTATACTGTCAGTCACCGGCAGTCTGAGCGAAAACTCGGTGTAAGTCAACGTGTTAAATAAAATGCTTCATTTGTCACCTAAATTTATATTATCGTCTTCAAAATAGGCCCCTTCTGGAGCAATACACTTTTTCCAACGAACAATCCAGTCATCGGAACACTTTTTCTATCTCATCCATGTCTCATCGCCAGTAATCATGTGTGGGATGTGGGATTTTATGGAATTAGAATTTGATCGTTCAAGCATGTTTTGCGTCACTTGGTTGCGATTAAGTTTTGGAAGAAAGTTGAGCTCTTTTGGCACTAAACGGGCTGCAACTTTTCTCATGCTCAAAACATCAACCAATATATGATGAACAGTCTCGCGAGAGTTGTTTAATTCACGGGCTAGCTCTCTCAAACTCAAGTGACGATTCCCGAGCACCTTTGATTTTGTTTTAATCTGTTGAAGAGGTGGATGGTCGTCCTTGGCGTGGCAAATCCTTCATCTCTTCTTAGTCTTTGAATGCCTTATACCATTCAAACACGGATGTTTCGATATAGTTGAGTCACAAAATGTATTCTGCGCCGTTTTCAACGTTTCGGCACAAGAAGTTTTGTTTGCAATACAAAATATCACACTATATCTTTGACCGATAGAATTATCTATATCAAAAATCCCCGAGCAAAAAAAAAATTAACTTGTTCTTAATGACTAAATGACAGAACGCGCTTAAAATTTACATTAAGACCACTGACAGTAGTATCAATTTAAAAAAGAATAATTGTTCAGCGAGAAGATTTTAAACTACAAATCCCCGGTATATATTTGACAGAATAAATGTTATTTCCTTGAAATTGCGTAACTTTTTCACACTCATTCTATTCAAATTGATATACCGTCGATGGGGGTGAAAATGGATCAATAAAGGTAGTTTTCGAACTTTTTTGTTGAATAACTATCGTAAATTAGAGTGAAACACAATTCTGATTACGTAGAAATGTTCTCTAATGATGAACACTCGTAAGTGTTCAAGGAATTGTTGAATAATATTAATTTTTCACTGAACTACGATTAAATGAAAGTTGACCCAATCTCACCCCTTAGAGAGGGTGACAATGGGTCAAAGTAGTAAATATTACTTTCTATTAGGAATTGTGTTTAGAAATCAATTTCTCAATAACTTCACCAACATGTAGGTGTCTTGAATGATTATTAGAGTTATGAAAATAGTGTCAATCCACCTAGAAGTGCGATGGAAATATTTATATACAGCCACTCCATGTCAAACCGATACAGTGGTTCTCAGATTTTTGTGAGAAGTTTTGTTCTTTATTGCAAAACATCAGACCCGTATTTTTTATCATTTTAGGATTGCCCGAATCATCATTATTTCCGTTTTTTCTAAAAATGACTTTTTTTTTAAATTCGTAACTTTTGAACAACTGTACCGATTCGGATGATCTTCATATCAAATTAAATAGGTGACCATTTCCATTTTAGGGTGGTCCGAAAGATATTTTTTTCCTCATTTTCTCCAAAAATTACATTTTTTAAAGCTCATAACTTTTGAACTACTGCACCTCTTTCGAAAAATATTATACTTGCAGAAAAGTTTTGGATTTTGGTCTTGTTATTATTGATTGTATTTTTTTTTTTGATATTTTACATTATCTCGCGACCAAGGGCGCTATATATTTTTATATTTTTTCTTGAAAGCTAAGATTTTTTTAGATGATATATCCAGGATTCAGAGATGCATTATTTTGTTTTATTGAGTCATGATTTTTCAAAATTTACCGATGGTCCGAAAAATCATTTCTCCCTTTTTTTTTTTCCAAAAATAGGTTTTTAATTCATAAATTTTAAACTACTGAGCCGATTCAGATGATCGAAATACCAATTTGAAGCCACATGAAATGCCACATATGTATAAAAATTGGATTCTAGTCGCATAGATGTTGTCCAGTCGCATATGAATATTGAACGTAAACTGAAAAAACATGTTAACTTTGCAAAATCGCTCGAAAACGGAAAAAACACCTCTCTGATATTCGGATATGTTATGTAAAAAAAAAATCTCAGCTTTCAAGAAAAAATATAAAAAATATAGTGACCTTAGTTACGAAACCATGTAAGCTATGAAAAACAATTACAATCAATTATTACGAAAACAAAATCTTGTTCTTTTTCAAGTGTAATGTCCTTCAAACAAAACTAGCTTATTGGCTTTAATTTGATATGTCGATCATCTAAATCGGTCGAGTAGTTCAAAAGTTATGAATTATTGAAAAAAGTCATTTTTGGAAAAAAGGGGGAAAAGTTGATCGGACCACCATAAAATGGAAATGGCCACCAATACGGGTCTGATATTTTACGATGAGGAATAAAACTACAAATTTTCATGAAAATCTGACAATCACTATATCGGTTTGGCATGTAATTCAATTTTGTGCTTGACCCATTCTCTGAGTGGGGACTCAGTGTAAGAGATTATTCCGAAAATATTGAAAATCGAATGGAATTTTTTTTTTATGTTCAAAATCAGTAATGACTCATCTGGCAAGACTTCAAAGAATAATTCTATGCAATATTTACAATTTTGGTAGTTCTGTATAGTGCTGGGGTGTTATTTGATGGCTATTTACACATCACACTTTGATGAGTTATTAAATAATAACTATTTGTACTACAGTTAAGTATTGTGCATTGGAAGTTGTCGAAATATGTATTCTATTAAACGGCTCACAGCTTTCAATAATATTCGCAATATTTGTATAGTAACTTTCTCCTTTTTTGACCCAATTTTACCACCATAACCCATTTTCACCCCCATCGACGGTATCTCAAAAATGGAAAATTCCACAGAAATGGTTAATAGGTTAATAAAACAAATTCTAAATACGTATATTTTCAATTTTGATTTCATACATATTCTTCTGCGGTATATACCCCTCATTCATCCCCACATTGCATCATGCAAATCTTTTTTCGTTCGGAACAGCTCTGTGTGTAGACTTCATACCAAACAGCTGTCGACTTACACACGAGAATCGATTACGAAACATTGAATTATCAAAATAAGCCATCGGTTGAAATTATAGGTTTTCAATTTTTAAAAGATGAAGGTTAATGGAGTCCGCTATCAGACGATGATTAGGGGATTTTTTGCCCTGAATGCAAAGATTGAATTTAGGTGGTATGTCTTTGGTAGAGAATATTATACGAGTCTTTGGTGACATACCAGATGTTTACATAAAACTTAAGTAAAGTTACCAATTAGTGTGTCACAACAATAACGGTTGACGGAAACTTGTAATATTTCTTCATACTTGATGATTTTAACCACTTCCTGCAACAATTGTTAATCAAACAAAATTATATGATACAGGAAAACTTCGATATAACGTACACATTTTCAAAGTCCAAAGGAATAATTTTTTGAATATCATTTTTCTGAAAGAACAATAAATTATATGTATTTTGATACTAAAGCTTGATTTGTACATTCAACCAATCTCGTGATTCCTGTTTAGTGATTCCCGGTTCTAAATGAATCAAATCTTAATCAACTGTATGAAGGGAAACATCATGAGAAAGGTTGGATTCGTCTTCTAGTTGAATTTATTCATTAACCTTGCTCAAACAGCAACACAATAAAGTAACATAAGTTACATTTCTGAGTTCTTTATAATGCTTCGATATAACAGACAATTCGATACAACGTACAATTTTGAAAGTAAAATGTACGTTATATCGAAGTTACCCTGTAATACTGAAAATTCGAATAAATTCTCGCTATTTAGCAAAAAATATACACTACGAAGGAAAGTACTGAAAGGATGTTTGGAATTATACATGGGACACAAAAACGAGTCGAGCAAAATTTGGTAATATTATAGGTAACACTCACAACCTTTCGAGGAATAGACTAATTCAAGTCTGAAAAGTCTAGTTTTCGATGAGTTAACAACATTTCACAAAAACACTTTTTGGCAGGGCAGGAACAATGATTTTGGTGTGAAGGATAAAAAATCAAATCATGTCAAAATGTGAGAAAAATTAGTAGTTGCTTTCAGTAACTCGTTTTCTAGCGGTTTCTTTTTAAATTTACTTATCTTCCTTTGAACATCTAAAATTGAATATACCGTTTACCAAGTTGTGTGATTCAAAACGGAACGAAATACACTCAACAACAAAATTAGAGGAACAGAGTGCAAAGTCGGAAATTTGAAGTGATTTCTGACATGCCGTAACTTCGCGAAGAATTAACGCATATCGATGGGATGTACATCATTTTGAAGCTACAACTTTCAAGTATCAGAAAATTTTACAGACGTAATTTTATCTTGATGTGTGTAGGTGCAACAATATTGGAAAGAAATGAGAAATCGATTTTTCTCTGTTTTTTCACAGATTTGCAGGACTAACACAATTTTTTGCCACCCAACTTAATAGCAAATCCAATTAACCTTATCAACCAGTTTTCATTTGGTTCCAAGAACGTTCTTGTAGGATCTTCCCATATAGAGATATTTTTTTTTTATCCCATTTATTTATTTAAGGCTCATTAGCATTTCAGCTGTAACAGAGCCGAATTTTAATCGTGTACATGTCACATGGTTATCATATCTATAATTAGCACATTACACAGTTGCCGTTCGCCAGTATTCCTTCTATACCATTACATATGGTACATTCACACAGTAGCCATTTAGGCGTAAGAGTATTCTTTCTGTTCTTCCATTATCCAGTTGGACCACCGGACAGCGGAGACAGTTGATTGATCATTGTTGAGTTATTTATAGAACAGCAGCCCGATGTGTCTTGCAGAGCAGAACAGTTGCATGGATTAATCGATCTTATTTCGACCGTGGATCGATCTCCATCGCTGATGATTGTTGCGTGGACGTAGCTATTCTGTAACAACACAAAGATGGTCAATGAGGGTCCTGAGTTTTGAACCCACGATCGATCGCTTACTAAGCGAACGCGCAACCAATGTGGCTACGGAGACCCCCCTTGAGAGATATTTCATTTTCAATAAAAAATTATCCCTTCGTTTTTGATGACGAATAATTCAATAAACAACCATCGCACCGCAATTCAAAAGGCAGTTTTGAAAACTCCAATAGATTCTGCACGAGAATGATTTGTTACTTTGACAAAAGAAAATAAATTGTTCACAGGAAAATCGTTGTAAAGAATGTATATGCATTTTTTTGTCAAAGTGGTTAGCAAAAAAATTGTGTTAGTCCAACATATTTTTGAGCAAAACAAAGAAAAATATTTTTTTCATTTCTTCCCGATATTGTTGCCCACTACACCTACATACACCAAGAAGTTACGAGTTCGAAGCATGTCAGTTGCAGCATGTCAAAAATCACTTAGAATTTCCGACTTTGCACTCTGTTTCTCTAATTTCTTTGTCGAGTGTTTACTTGTCATCGAGGTCTTCATCGAAAAAAAGCGAGTAAATTGAATGAACGAATTTATTAATGCTTCTGTTCTGTGCATCCATTTAAACGTTGTTCACTATATTAAAAATCCTGAAATATGTGCCATACAGTGCACAACACATATACGGCATATTTAAAAGCCTTTGAATTGAATTTCGAGCATCGTCAATTTAATCGATGCAGAGTTATATTTAAAGTACGTGAAAGTTGGGTGGTAGAATGGATCAAAGTTTTTTGCTCATCGATCACAGAGTGCTAGCGGTTCATTGCATCGAAGCTAACGAAGTCAATCTGGATGCTATGATGTAATAAACCGCATTCCACTAACAGAGAGTCAGTTTTGATTCAATTTCCATTATGTGCGGCAGATTTGGGATTATCAGCGAGAATTTAATCCCACTGCTATAATTCGTACCTGTTAATTAACGGGAACATATGTGCATAATTTCATTGAAATATTCATTCACTCTCAAAGTTTCGTTTTTACAAATTTTTTTAAAGTTTTAATTATGCTATATTATTAGAAAAAAGTCATTATTCTCGGATTCCCAACGAACCTTCTAAAATTTGAACTCTCTTTAGCTTTGGGCAATTAAGCTGATGAAGTTGTCTTATTAAAAGATCAAAACAATCACCTGCAATGATGCAAGCAAATTTGGAGTGTTTATAACTAAAAGTGACGTAATCAAGTCCTTTACCCATGATCCCACATCTGCTGTAGGTAAAGGCTCGGCACAGAACGGATACAGTCAATCATTCCCAGGCGTCTAAACACATCATTATCACCGGTCGACAAGGATCACAGCCCAGCTGTATTCGTCATGAAGAACACCATCCGGTGTCGTTTAATTAATGATGAGTAATTATAGGAAGCAATCGGCTCCGCCAAACTCGATGTGTCTAGTGTCTCTCGATATAAATCATAATTAGTTAGACTTGTACGAGCGTGGCGTACACTCCATTTCCATCCTCTCTGCAGCGATGGTTTGTCCTGTTGGTGGCAAATATCTTCGCTCTTTCATTGAGCCAACATTAATATGCATCAGAGGCGGAAATGGAGAACAAGAATAGCCGACGAGATGAGTTCCTAATTCCGATGCCATTTCCAACGCGATCCAGTCTGTTGACCAAAAGCACGAACTTTGCTCTGATGAAGTGATTTATTTTGTCCCGATGATGTTGCCAAAGCACGGAATTGTTATCATTCTTCGGGGATGACAAAACCGATGACAACGTTTCTGCAACCAACAAGTAGAATGGTGTCCAGAAGCAGTGGACAAAAAAAGGATAAAAATGAAGTGAATAGCAACTGGTTACGAAGTAAGGGAGGGAAAAGTATGATATATTAATATCTTTTGGCGAGTCTGATTTAGTTTTGGTGTGGTCGTTCGCTAACTGGAAAAGTGGGTTGGACGCGAGAAAAAGAATATACTGCATTTGAAGTTTGAAGTCTTACCCATTCGGAGCATGTACAACTCCTGCTTCTACTCGTTTTCGAAATGTCCTCTGTCAGGACTTCAATGAGACAACTCTTAGACAACATGTACACTACAAGTTTTACACACATGTTGTTTCGCTGAAATATCATTTCTATGAAGTGTTAGAGCCTTCAATTAGAATCTTTAAAAACCTCGATTATAGTCAAAAATAGTCAAATAACATTGAAATATTCATTTTTTTCTTATTACAAGTTATATTTTAAATATAAATAAATAACTGTGTATAATCGAGTCTAAAAATAGATAAAATCCAATCATATAAAATCGTGTCTGTTTATAATGGGGACTGTATATTATCGGGTATGGCCTGTATTTCACATATTTCAAGCCCGTAGGCGTATGGTATACTTCGCTCTGAGAAGGCAGCCCGAATAGCAATTTAAGAATTTTATTTTATGATTATACACTATGATCAGAAAGTTCCGAGAATTTATTATTTAAACGTATCGTGCATGCGGGAACCGGTTTATTTTAATTTTTCTTATGTTGGTACGACCTTAAGACGCACATCTGTCAGGTTTTAGTGCCATTCAATCATTAGTGTTTACCTGTACGTCGCAAACGGCCGGATATTCGGACCGACAATTCTTGGATTTTGCATGTTAACATCGCGCCATCGCACCGAGCCAGAATTGTACTGAATTATTTGACCAAACATGAAGTAAATACCATCGGGTGAATACCGTCGTATTCACCTGATATGACCCCGTGCGGCTTTTTTTTCTGTTCTACAAGTTGAAGTTGTCACTTCGTGGAAAGAGATATCACTCGATCGACGAGATCAAAGAGAATGCGACGAGGGAACTAAAGGTCATCCCATCGTCGGCCTACCAGGGATGCATGGAGGACTGGGTCAAGCGCTGGCACATGTGTGTTGCTTCAGATGGATCATATTTGGATAAAATAAATTTGCTTGAAATTCAACTCTATTTTGTTTTATTTAAAAATTCTCGTTCCCTTTTGATCATAGGGTAGGTCTTCCGGAATTTTGTATTTCAAACTTTTAGATTTCAGAGTTTGGATTTTAATTTGGTTTTGTTTTGTTTTAATTTGGTTTTTATTTGTAGATTTTTGGATTTCAGATTTGAAATTTTTATTCTTCCAATTACAGGTTTTTTAAAATTTCATATTATTTTCAAATTCAAAGCTTTTGGATACTTAGATTTTAGAATTATCAATTTTGGATTCAAGATTTTCAAATTTTTTTTTATTTTTGTTTGAAATTTGAAAATTTTGTTTTTTGATCTAGTGTTTTGGGTTTGACATTTTCGAATTACACATAACTTTTATTTTAGGTTTTGCATTCTAAGCTATTATTTTTTTTTGGTTTTTGAATTTTTTATTTTAAGTTCTTGAATTTTTGAATATAAGATTTTTGGACTTCAGATTTTAAGGCTACACAGATTTTTTGGATTCCGGATTTCTTTATTTTACACTGATTTTTATTATCTTTTATTTTGCAATTTTAGACTTTTGAATTCCTTTCTTGAAATATTTTTATTTATTTAGCATTTTAGATTTTTGGGATTTCAGATTGGTACATTTAAAATTTAGATTTTCTTTGAATTTTTAAGCTTTAGATTTTCTTGTTTCTTCTTGTTTTGCATTGAGGAATTTCATATTTTTTGGATTTAAAATTTTTAGATCACACATTTTTTTTTATTGAATTATTAATTTTACCGTTTTGAATATTTAGATTTCACATTTTTAACTTCGCTTTTTTGGCTTTTTTGTTTTTTTTTACTTCCCGTTTTTCAGTTTTTTGAATTTGGAATCTCATATTCCACGTTCACGTTGGGATTTTCGAGGTTTAGATTTTTGTATTTGAGATATTCAATTTCACGTTTTTGGATATTTAGGCTTTAGATTATTGTTTTTATAATTTTTCGATTTTACAAGATTTTGTTTTGTATTCTTGATTTTTAGATTATAGACTTTTGGATTTTACTCATTTGATTTAAGAACATTTTTAATTTTTGAACATAGAATTTCGTATTTCACGTTTTTGGATTTTCATTTCTTGGATTCAGTTTTTGAGGTATCACATTTCTGGTTTTTGGATTGCAGATTTTTGGATTACTCAGATTTTTTATTTTAGATCCTTCATTTTTATATTTAGGATATCTGGATTTCATATTTCTCGAATTTTTTTTTGAATTTCACAATTTTGAGATTTATGAATTTTAGACATCGAATTTCACGTTTCTGGATTTTGGGTATTAGATTTTCGTATTTTATATTTAAGAATCTCAGATTTTTGGTTTTTAGATTTTTCGATCGCATATATTTTCTTTTTTATTTTGGGATCTGTATTCATTTGATTTTGAACTTGAGATTTTTGAATGTCACATTTTGGTTTTTTTTTATTTTGAATCTTTGGGTTACAGAGATTCTCTTTATTTCAGATTCTGCATTTTTTTTATCACAGGTTTTTGAACTTCAGATTTTATGAATTTAATTTTGTAAAATTCAGATTTTAGGATTTGAAAAAAAATCGGTTTTTAGATGTGCCCCAAAAAATTAGAATTGCGCATTTTCGTTTTTTTGGATTTTAGATTTTCGATGTGTAACCTATGATATTGTTTATCATTTTGAATTCTACATTTTAAAATTTCGGACTTTTAGATTTTCCGTTTCATGAAATTCACATTTTTTTTTTTAATTTTTTGTTTTTGAAACATAGGATTTTAAGATTTTTGATTTCCAATTTCATGCGTTCGGATTTTAAGGTTTCACAGGTATTTTACATTTAATAATTTTAGATTTGTCAATAACACATATTGTTTTATCATAGATTCAGCATTTTTTTATTTTGATCGTTTGGATTTGGTTTTACATTTTTGATTTTTGAAATTTTAGACCTTTGAATTTAACAATTTAGGTTTTCCGAATTTTCGATTGTTGGATTATATAGATTAGATTTTAGACTATTGGATTTCAAATTTTCGAAGTTTAGGTCTAAGATTTCACGTTTTTGGATTTGGATTGTTAACATTTAGGAATTTCGGATTTTTGGATCACATAAATTTTATTCATTTTATTCTAGCTGTCCCGGAGAACTTCGTTCCATCCAAAATAGATTTTTTAAATAGAGCAATTCCAAATGAAATCGACAAAACATAAGTATTTATAATTAGAAAGAAAGTTTTTTTTATTTCGTTTGGGTTGGAGGAAACATGAGTTTTGGAAACAGCAATTGGAATTTTTTTTACTTAAGTGTAACTTTTGAAAAGGGTGTATCGATTTTAGTAAGAAAAATCTTTGATAATTTATATCTCGAAAACTATGAGTGGTTCCGAAATAGTGTCTTGGAAAAAGTTATTGAGTATTGATGTTAAAATGTGAAAAAAATGTACACTGGAAAAAAAATTCGTACTCTTTTTTATTTACAAAGAAAAAATTAATTTCAATATCTAAATATATACTTTTTTTTTTTTTCATATAAAATAGAGGTCATATAGAAAATTTAAAAAAATGAGTCCAAGATGGTTGAAATATTTTTGATGAACTTTGTGGAACATCGAATTTTTACCAATTTTCGAAATTTCGAATTTTTGTAGGTTAACAATCATTTTTAGCCACAAAACATTAATTCTGTTGTGATTTAAAACGTAAAAGCTCTTTATCAATGTCCTTCTGAATGCATTCTCGAGATATTTGAAAAAAAAAATTTGTTGTGTTTTTAATTCTATTTTATTTAGATATGTATTATTTCTTGTTCTTTTATTTTGTTTATATAAAATATAAGGTATATAGAAAATTTGAAATAAGAGTCCAAGATGGTAAAACTATTTTCGAAGAAATTTGTGGAACATCGTTTTTTTATGAATTATCGGAATTTCGATTTTTTGTATGTTAACAATTATTTTTAGCCACAAATTATGATTTCTGATATGATTTAAAACAAAAAAGCTCTTCATCAATCTCTTTCTAAATGCATCCATTCTCGACATATTCAAAACAAATATTTCTAATTTATTGTCCTTTTTTTAGTAAATAGGCTCTTTTAATATGTTTGTCGTATTATACCGTCATGTTCATGAAATTTTATGAATCTATATATATGTAAATGGATTTCTGTCTGTCTGTCTGTCTGTCTGTCTGTCTGATTCTTATGGACTCGGAAACTACTGAACCGATCAACATGAAAATTGATATGTACGGGTTTTTGGGGCCGGGGAAGGTTTTCGTGATAGTTTGAGACCCCTCCCCCTCTCTATGGGGGGCTGCCATACGAAATTTCTACATTACTCTGGAATTAAACAAGCAAATGAAATGAAATTTGACATATGGAGGTTTTTGGGTGCAAAAAATGTTTCTATAGTAGATAGACACTCCTCCCCCCTCTCTTAGGGAGGGGTGCCACAAAAATGAAACACAAATTTCTGCATTTCTTGAGAAATAATCAAGCAAACGAAACTAAATTTGGCATGTGAGGGTTTTAGGATGCGATAAATGTTTTTACGGTGGTTAGATACTCCTCCCCCCTCTGATAGGGGGGGCTGCCATACAAATGGAACACAAATTTCTACATTACTCGAAAATTAATCAAGCAAATGAAACCAAATTAAGCATATAGAGGTTTTAGGATGCAATGAATATTTCTATGGTGGTAAGACTCAAAGGGGAGGCTGCCATACAAATGAAACACAAATTTTTACATTACTCGAGAATTAATCAAGCAAATGCAACCAAATTAGGCCCCTGGAGGTTTTAGGGTGCAATAAATGTTTCTATGGTGGTTCGAGACTCCTCCCCCCTCTCTTAGGATAGACTGTCATACATATGAAAAACTAATTTCTGCATTACTCGAGAACTAATTAAGCAAATGGAGCCGAATTTGGCATGTGAATATTTTAAGGGCAAGAAACGTTTCTATGGTGGATAGACGCTCCTCCCCCTTCTAAGGGGAGTAGAGGGGAGGGGTTTGTCTTTATTCTATCATATTTTCTGTATCAAACATTTATTCCATGTAACGGAGAAACATATTATTTGCAAGTTGTTAATAAATCTTGAACGAGAATTGTGTCTGAAAATAATCTGATATTATAATGATGAGTTTTGTTGATAATACTAGGAATTTCATAGTAAAAGGTAAATTCAACGGGGTCGTATAGAAGATCAATCAATGAACAGCTCTGCGATTGGACTCATGAACTTGCGCTCAGTAAGAAAACGTGAATGTTTGAAGATATTGATAACAAAAAATAAATTTTAGGCGGGACGAAGTTTGTTGAAGTTTGATTATAATTTTCAACAACTTTTCGAAATACATCATTATGGTAAAAATTTATGTTAAGGAGGAACGGTGAAATACATTTTGTTAAAACCTACATGTTGTTATACCCAAATTTTCGGACCTCTTTTAGCCAAACTCCTTTTTTCTAGGATTTGCTCAAAGCTGTAAATTTTGTTTAATTAGTTTCAAATTATAATTTTCTTCTGTCTTTTACTTACAAATTTTAGTCCTTTACTTTTATAACAATTAAATTTTTTTATCTTTTCAAGCACAACGATTTTCTTAGAATCCTTTCTTTCCTACTAACCAATTCATCTTTTTTTAATTCTTCTTCGTATATCGAGGAAATCGCCGTACAGGCGAAATTACAACCACAAATTCCTCCACCAGTGGCGAAAACACGCCCTAGAACGCCGCCACAAATGCCGCAGCCAGAATTCAGTGTTGCTGCTGATGATGCGAACATACATGTCTTCAAATGTTCCACAAACTTCGTCAAAAATAGTTTCAGGACGATTTAATTAGGAATTGCTCTATGAGTACTTTCGAAAATTCGCGTTTTATTACAAAGCAAACGATCGTGAGTTCAATTCCTCAACTTTTCATTGATTGATTTGCTGAATGACCTACTACAAGGCTAGATGCGAATGAACTTTGTACTCTAAAGCATCTACAAAAGAAAAAAAAATCCATTATTGATTACATTCCCGATGTCAAACAGTGTCGGAAGCCTGCCCATCCAGGAGACCTCATTCAGTTGTTCAGACAACGATATTGTCAGTGTTAGAATATGGCAGTTTTTGCTTCCGATCAGCTGCCAGGATTCATATTCTCAAGCTGGAGAGAATACAATATCGTTGCTTGCGTATAGCCATGGGGTGTTTGCATTCGACACATACGATGAGTCTCGAAGTTTTGGCAGGAGTACCCCCGCTTACTCTTCGGTTCACAGAATTATCCTACAGATTTCTCATCCGTTGCAAGATCATGAATCCATTGGTGATTGATAACTTCGAAAATCTACTCCAGCTGACTCCTCAGTCAAGTTTTATGTCTTTATACCATGAGTACCTTACCCACGACGTGCACCCTTCACCAGGCATCTCCAACCAAGTTTGCTTCCCATACTTTTGCAATTCCTCTGTCATTTTTTATCTGTCCATGCGACAAAAAATCCATGGAATACCAGATCACCTACGCTCCAATGTTATTCCGTCAATATTTTCGGAAAAATATGGGAAAGTTGGATCTGATAAAATGTTCTTTACTGACGGTTCATACATAAACGGGTCCACTGGCTTCGGCATCTTCAATGAAAATTCCAGTGCCTCTTTCAAACTCAAAGATCCTTGTTCCGTGTATGTCGCAGAAATGGGTGCGATATACTATGGTCTAGGGATCATTGAAACACTGCCCATCGACCATTATTTTATTTTTTCAGACAGTCTCAGCTCAATAGAGGCAATCCGTTCAATGAAAGTTGATAAACGCTCATCTTATTTCCTAACAAGAATAAGACATCTATTGAGTGTTTTGGTCGAAAAATTATTCAAGATTACCTTAGCATGGGTTCCCTCTCATTGCTCGATTCCGGGGAATGAGAAAGCGGACTCGCTAGCTAAGGTGGGCGCTTTAGAAGGCACACTTTTTGAAAGGCAAATTGCTTATAATGAATTTTTTCACATTCCTCGTCAGGACACACTCGTTAGTTGGCAGCGCATGTGGAGTGAAGATGAGTTCGGTCGCTGGTTACACACGATTATCCCTAAGGTCTCGACGAGTGCATGGTTCAAGGGATTGAATGTAGGTCGTGATTTCATTCGCGTGATATCTCGGCTTATGTCCAATCACTACAACCTAAACGCGCATCTCTATCGCATTGGGCTCGCAGCAAACAATCTTATTGATTGTGGCGATGGCTACCACGACATCGAGCATGTTGTCTGGTCGTGTATCCGGTTCCATGCTGCTCGCTCTCAGCTCTCTAGAGCACTGAGAGCAAAAGGCAGACAATCGGATATCCCCGTCCGGGATATCTTAGGTAGCCGTGATCCTGATCTTCTGCTTCATCTATACCTGTTCCTCAGAAACGCCGATGTCAACGTTTAATGATGTTTCCTTCGTTGTGTCCCTGTTTCATATCCCTCCTATCCGATCTATAAACTTTTACTTAGTCGCGGCAATACATACACACACTCTTTACAGATACACGGGCCAAAGGTTGTGCAGTCCACTGATCATTCAACAAGAGCCAAAGGTTGTACCGCTCATGACAACTCTACACGAACTGATGATTGCGCCGGCTAGTGACCATCCTATCCTGGATTCCTCGAGTCGAGAAAGACGCACCACGCTAGATATGGGGTACAGACTAGGGAGCGTTGCTGATTAATGGTCAGCTGCATCCCAATAGGAAGTAGCCCGTGTCGGGCACACGTATAGAGCATCGAAGACTGCAACATACCAATTATGAGAACACTTGTAATACTAACCTCGAGCCAACCGCGAGTAATCGGTTACATATTACTAACATAGTTGTAAGACAAAATTTGTCAAAATATTGGACTCCCGGCCCCGTCAGGCTAACGCCACATGTGCCTTAATAAAAAATATATTTTGGGAAAAAAAAAACAGTGTCGAAATCTACGGTTGTGTGTAACAATTAACTCTATAAGATTAGCAAACCTGCAAGCAGTTTCGAATCAATAAAAATGGAATGATAATTATTATTTTATATTATTTGAATGATTAATCACGTAGTCTCTAACCTTATTTAATAAATGTTACATGTTTTTAAATGTCCGACTACTTCTACCAAAAACTTATCATCATAATTAAACATAATTGTCAGACACAATTCTCATTCAAGATTCATGTTCTATGTTACTCCATTACATGGGACACATACTTTACCCGGAAAGGTTCAAAGTGCGTTATTCCAAACGCGTGTTTCCAACGTCTATTGTCCCATTTTTTCGTCGTTTTCTACGCATTTCTCTACGAGTGGAGACGAACACAACAAAACAATGGCAGCTCTACGATTCGCTCTCGAGTTTTGCGCTTAGCCCCACATTTGACGATTCTTTTTTATTTATATAGATTCTGCATTTTTAGATCTCAAATTTTTGGATTTCGGATTTCAAGTATTTCGATATTAAATTTAGGGCTTTAGATATTAGGATAGTAGATTCAAGATTTTTGGATATCAGATTTAGATTTAAGAATTTCTGATTTTAAATTTTTGTATTTTAGATTTCCGAGTTCTTAGATTCGGATTCATGGATCACAGCTTTTTTTAAATTTTAGATTGTGCGTATTCTGGATTCCATGTTTGAATAAAAAAAATCTACATTTTTCTGAGTTTACATTTTTTATTTTTCAAACATGAGATGATCGGGTTTTTGGATTTAAAATTTTGGTCTATAATTTTTTCTATAGGATTTCAGATTCTAGATATTTCCAGCTGAACAATCAAACATTTGAAATAATTTCTCAATAGTCATGAATGAAAATTGACAAACAATTATTGCAGATTTATTTCAGATTTCCCTTCGAAATATCGGACGCAAGCGTTTGCATTGTCCCATTCCATAGACTTTCCCATTTACGCATGGCTCTAGCCTTGTCAACCTTGTCCATAGCGCTGAACTGAATCGAATTGATCGCCAACTGCTTCAGCATTCGCAGATCATGTTGAGCAGAAGCGATACCCACGAAGGCCATATAGAAATCGTGACTCAGTGGAGTTGCCCGCCAGAAGGATGGATCGTCAGAGGACACAACGACGGGATAGTCATCGGCGAAGAATAGCGCTGCCGGGTGATTTCTGTAGTCTTCCACCAGTTTGAGCACTTGATTGGATATGGGATTGATTTCAACGCAAATCTGTCTCTGTTTGATTTCCTCCAGTAGAAGAGGATGCTTGATCAATGCGAAACCATGCCCGATACGCTTGGTCCCTAGCAGAATTGCATCAATCTGCAGAGAGATCATATCACATTATGGGTGTTTTAAAATAAATGGTCAAAGTGATACCTACCAAATTTGCATCAGTTTTCATTCCGTACCAATTGGTCTCTCCTGAGTGAAAGAAGAACTGAATGGACTCGGGTAGCTTCAGCAGCTCAGGAACGAATTCCAGCAGTGCTCGCCCAGTATCCTCCTGACCAACCAAGTCGAACCCAGCCACAAACTTGGGAAACTTCTCGTGCAAACTTTTCAAAATTTTTATGAAACCACGGAAAACATCGTCGTCTCCGAAACGTGGGGGAGCATAAACAAATTTGGCTCCAATAAAATCTGGATAATTGTGAATAAACCTCTTCGTCTCTTCAACATATATTTGAACAATTTCCTCTGGCGAATAAATCTTCCCGGTGAGATCATACACCTCTGGAAGAACCCCTCGTAGTTCCAGATAGTTTACCTGGTCGTCGTAGAATTCTTTTAGGGAATCATAGTAATACTGTCTCCATACCGGTTCATAATTAATAATTGGTCCTATGGTAGTGAATAGCTGTTGAAATTTATCCCACACGACATTAATGCTTTTGTACGTATTAATTGGATCCTTGGTGTACAGTCCAAATAAATCTCTCAGTTTTTCGTCGTAAATCTCAGCCGTCATTTCATTACGAACTTTCGACACAAGTTCCCAACCCTTTCCATCGGGTTTTGTTTTGGAAAATACGAAAGTCGGAGGTGTGTTTGACTCGAATCTACCATTTTGCCATAGATTAGGTCTGTACGTAGCATTAATCAGCAAATCGGTACTTCCGATTGCAGTATCGTGAGCATGCAGCACCGCTCCCTTCGGTATTCGTCGAATTAATTGAAAAAGCTTCGAACTGTTCAACTGATCCAATTTCTCGAAGATATGGCGTGCCGGAATGAATTGAAAGCTGTCTTTAAACCCTTCATCCATTTCGGCCCTCTTCAGTTTCATAATGTGGCTATTGACAATCTTCTCGTCGTTGGTCAGCATCAAATCAGCGCCCAGAAAGCGCCGTTCTTGTTTTTCGATGACATGTTGCCTTTGCTGGTTGTAGGTATCCAAAGATGGTCGTTTGTGGACGAATGGCCCCGTAGTATCCGCTGTGATTACTACTTTTGCTTCGTATAGTTTTACGCAGAATAGGAAGTGCAACGAGAGCAGAAGGTACTTCATTTTTCACCACTTTGATTTGCCTTGCAGTCTCTTTTAATACTGATGAACCGTCGGGGGTGGAGTTGGGTTTTATCTGATTCAATCACCAGGCGGAGGGGCTTTTGCACGTGGTAGCAGCTGATTGAACGGAACTAGCAATACTTGCTATCTAATCTAGGTGATGGAATAGCTGGGAAATATAAGATAACAGGACGTATTAATTGGTAGAGATTTATGAAGAAATATAATCCGATTTTGATTACATCACGATTCGTTTTATATCTGTATCCGGGTAGGAACTATGAATCTTTTCTTCTATCAACGATAACCAGGTTGTTTCAGGATGGTGAGAGGTAAACGTAAATTGCATTTAGCCGTTCGACTATCTTGAAAATTTCAATCGGCATTTGCTTAGATTTTAACACTTGGTCTTCCGAAGCTACATATATACGCTCATCACATTGGGAAAACTAGGGCCAGCCACCGTTACTTTTGATAGGTTTTATTAAAAGTAATTAATTACAAATAATAATTAATTAAAAACTGCATATAGTTTTTTTTTCAATTACAATTTAAATAAAACAAACAAATGAATTTATTGCCAAATTAATGCTATTGAAGTATTAAACAAAGCGGCATTTATGATACACAAAGTAGTTTTCTTTGTCGGTTTTCATTTTCTGTTAGCAAAATCTAATATTCAATTATATATTGGTCAATGTCGTCTACACCTGTTATCTGTTGGAAGATCAAAAATAAAAAGGGTGGATAATGTTGGGCACAAAACTGGAGAAACGTAGCACTACACTAAGGTCAATTTAAATATATCGTTTTATTTTCATTTGTTCGATTTTTTCAAATGAGGTTGTGGCTTGTGCTTGGAAAAATCTATTTAGCATTTTTTTGAATTTTTTTTTTAAATTTGGATGGCTCTGAAACAAACTTTTGGTGCTGTCGATGGTGCTGCTGATTTCGATTTTCGTATGATTGTGATGTATTTTTATTTTATTTCTACACAATTTGTCAATTCCTGACCTTAAATGTCCATAGGCCTAAATATCTCGGTGATGATGATAATGTTATGTTGTAGTAATAGAGGCTTGAAACTTTTTCAGTTCATTCAACTTCAGCCTTGAAAAAATACGAATTGGGAAAACTCAACCTAAACTCTCGGCCCTAAGAAAAAAACATTTTGGACGCCCCGCCACCGCCGCAATCTGGTTAACAGATGGATGACTGTTAGATCGTGAATGATGTTTTGGCATATGAACATTAGAGTGCGAATGAAAATGGACATCTCAAATTTTCAAATGGGACTTGATTAAAAATGTTGATTCTCACGAAAAACTACCCTATGCAAAATATCAGCTCAATCGGACTTCATTTACTAGTGTCGCACAGCCGTAAAAGTTTTTTGAAAACCGAAAAATCACCCAAGGGTAGAGGAAATAGTGGTTTTCGGAAAAAATTGTTATGTCAAATGTGTTCAAATTGCATAAACGTCGAGATGCACTGTAATTTCGAAAAAAAAACAATTTTTGATGCCAAATGTCAATTTTTGACCAATTTTTTTTCGAGATTACAGCGATTCTGGACGTTTCATGCAATTCTAAGACTTTTATTCCAGCAATAATACACGAAATCAATCGGAAATAGTGGGAAATTGAATGTTCCATCGGGAATAGTAACAAAACAGCCAAAAACCAAAACTTCCAAATTCAAGCTCACAAGCTATATAAAACAGTTTGCTTTTTATTGTTTCGGATATTACTTTAGAAGCATCGAACTTTTAAAAATAATTCCTTAGTGAAAGTTTTGATGACTCTGAAAAGAGCCCTGGTTTTATGGAAGCAGCTGTAGATGGTTGGTTTATTCTTATTTGTTAATTTGTTTATTTGTTTGAGTTTAAAGTTAGGTGCATCTAATTCACCACAAATCAGTTTGGCAACGAAAGTGGCTTGTTGAATACGCCTACGACGTTCAAGCGTATCCAGATTCAGTAATCGACATCTGGCTATATATGGCGGCAAGTTCCGTGGATCACGCCAAGGTAGATGCCTAAGCGCTCTACGGATGAAGCGTTTCTGAATTCTTTCAATTCTGATGCTCCACATGTGTTGATAAGGGTTCCAAACTACCGATGCGGTTTCAAGAATTAGTCTTACAAGAGAACAGTAGAGTGACTTCAGGCAGTAAGGATCGGTGAAGTCCCTAGATATTCTTGAAATGAAACCAAGCTGACGATTAGCTTTAGAGATCAGAACAGAGCGGTGTGCGTCGAAGGTGAGTTTAGGGTCGAGTGCTACACCCAAGTCGTTGATCTGACTTACTCTCTCCAAGATGATATCATCAATCATGTACTCAAATATAATTGGCTGTCTTTTTCGATAAAAACTCATGATCACACACTTAGTAATGCTGATGGTAATTTTGTTCAGCCGGCACCAACATACGAACTGGTTAGGCAAGCTCTGCAACCGAAGGCAATCCTCGAGAGTTTCGATAGCCAGATAGATCTTCAAATCGTCTGCGTAGATCGATACACCGCCGGATGCGAGAATAAGCGACACGTCGTTGTAAAATATCGCGAACAGCAGTGGCCTTAGATTGCTGCCTTGTGTAACTCCCGAACAAACAGCAAACGAGTATGAAGTGTGAGACAGGAGCTTAACACGGAGCGTCCTTCCAGAAAGGAATGACCTCAGCCAGTAGATGAATCCTTCAGAAGCACCAGGACGAGATAGTTTACTCAACAGGATGCCGTGGTCAATTCGGTCTAAAGCGGCTTTTATGTCGGTATAAATAGCATCAACTTGAGCTCCCTCTTCAAGGCGGTTGACACAAAACGATGAGAACTCTAGAAGATTTATACTAACCGAGCGTCCTGGCATAAAACCATGTTGTATTGGTGAGATATAGCTCTTCACTTCGAAGAGGACAACATCGTTCACGATCATCTCAAATAGCTTAGATGCGGCAGGAAGGCTGGTTATCCCGCGATAGTTGATCACGTTGCACTTATCTCCTTTTTTGAAGACGGGAAACATATAGGAGTGCTTCCACACATCTGGAAAAATTCCTTGATCCAGCGAAGCAGTGTAGATATGGGAGAGTAGCAAAGCCAAAGCTGAAGCACAGCGACAGAAAACTATTGCTGGAATGCCATCTGGGCCAGCAACTGTTGGCCGTTTCAACATCTCACAATCATCTGTGGAGTAACAGCGAATCACCGCAAGTCTATTAAGGCCTCCGGAACATTAGCTGCAGCACATTCGGCTTCGGACGGGGTAGCTGCATCGGCTGCAAACAGCTACATCGGGGTAGCTGCATCGGCCGCTTGGAGTTTACAAACTTCCAGAAACTTCTTGGAATCCTGCGCAAGTTCGTCTGGACATAAAGTACGTATGATTGGTAGAGAGTTGCGTTAAGACTTCGGTATGACTTGCTAGCGAGTTGAAAGTTGTGTTTTGTTTCAAAAGTTCGTCGACGACGCAACCTGCGTTGGTAGGAATTTTTGGCGCGCCTCAGAATGCGTAGGAGTGGAGTACTCCATGCTGGAGACATCTGAGGTTTTTTTCGTAGAGTATTTGTTACTAGCCAGCTACAGACAATTTCGCAAAAGCGCGTCGCCATATTGTTAACGTCTTGATCAAGGACACCCCAATCGTAGCTACACAGAAAATCGTTGAATGCAGTGAAATCAATTTTAGAGTAATTCAACGGTTTTTCAGCTTCGTTACGATCCTCAGCAGCCGACACTACTCCACCTGTGGCTGATAACGACAGTTCTAATGGTGAATGGTACAGATCCACCATCCACCATTAGGCGATACGGATTCGCTAATAGCTATGTTAATGTCGGGTGCGCATAAAACCAGATCCAATGTGCGGCCACGAAAATTGCGAATGGAGTTGCGTTGCTGGAGATCGAGAAAGGTGACTCCATCTAATAGAGCAGCACTCGCAGCGGTGGTCAACGAGGGGTTCAGGTCAACAACAGAATCGGCATGCAGTTCCCACGCAATATGAGGCTGATTGTAATCACCACATATGAAAACTGTGTCATCAGAGGAGGCACGGTCACACAACTCGCGCACACAAGCTAAATATGAATCATAAGCCTCCACGTCACGACTGCGGTCGGGAGGAATGTATACTACGCAAAGTGACATCCTTTTCCCACGTATGGTAGTAGAGACACAAATCTGTTCTAAGCAACCTCCATTTCTCGTTTGAACTGCTACAGCAGTGAAACGACGAGCTACTGCGATGAGAACTCCACCGAATCTGCGCTTAGAACTGTTAAGGTGGCCGTACACTGTTTGCCCGGAGGTCAAATATTTGATATTTTTTGACAGATAAGGTTTGATTTGATATTTGTACAAACACTATTTTGTTTGCCACTCTTCAATTTTCAACAGTAGTAAACAATATCAAACACCGAACATGGAAAAAATCAACTGAAATATTCAAGGTAACCTAATCATATACCGACAGGTTCGAAGAACAGACTGAAAAAAATATTTTAGGCATCCAATAATTGAATATTTGCTTGTCGTGTTTTGTGTAGAATATATTTGATCAGTACACGTTGGACAAAATTTATCTGTCAAAAAGAGTCAAATATTTGGCTTCGGTCAAACAGTGTATGAGCACCCTTAGAAGGGCTACGGTCGCAACGAAAAACGTTGAACTCAGCACCAAATAGCTGAAGGGAGTTGATACTGTCGTCAAGTCCAGTTTCGGTCAACATGATGACGTCGTAATTGCAATCGCTTACTGCCACAAAGAGATCGTCAATTTTCTTCCTCAGGCCGCGTACGTTTTGGTAGTACAGCCATATACCATTTGTAGTAATGTTGTCGCCCCCGCTAGAAATCAAAGGCAGATCAGGTCGTGAAGGGTTCCCAATTGAAGTATACTCGCCTAGGATGGCACGTTGGAAGACCCCTCCCCCAGACTCAACAACAGGACCGGGACGGCTGTTCTGATACAGGCTGCAGAGCTCGACTGAGTTGGACGGGTTAGGGGATTCCATGTTGCTGTTATTCATGCGTTCCAGTAGTTGAAGGTCATCATCAAGCTGGTCGGTCAATGTTAGATGGCTGAAAGTTCGAACGGTGTGAGGCAGGTACGAGTGATGACAATTGTCAGGTTGGGAGGCAATTGTCAGGGTATTGCATCCCGGTTGTACGAACATTGTGGATTGTTGCTGATATGAACTCGCTGGCTGTATTTTCTCCTCGTCTGATCTTCGTTGCTACTTCAGCCGTGGCGTTTTGAAGAACCCCGACTGAGTATTTCGATCTTGATGGTCAACAAACTTGCGAAAGTATACAGGCCACGTGTCAGCACAAAGAGCCACTTCCCGATATTTTTCGTCGATTCCAATTTTAAACTAGATGAAACGCATAGAATTCAGATCAGCGTCTTTTTTCACCAACTTCCTAACAATGATGGGCTCGTTACATGGAATACATTCGGCAACTAGCGAGAGTATGTCGTCTTCAGTGGTTTTCGGATCTATTCGGGATATGTAAACCCAGCAGTTTTCAGGTTCTGGAGGAACAACAGGGATGGATGTTGTTGTTTTTCTCCTACCGCACGACATTTTAGGCAGCTGTGTAGATTCAAGCTCCGCAGTACCAACGGATCTTTTCATAGCTGGTCTTTTCAGGCTCGGTCACGGCTTGGGAGTTGTAGGAGCAGTGGAGACTTTTGTTGATAATAGTTCCACTTGCTCTCGGTTCATCACCAACTCTGATTGGATTCCTTCTAGAGCAGTACGATGTGTTTCGCTCAATTTGAGAAATGCATCATACAAAGTGGCGAACGCATCACGAACATGTTTCGATTTCATGATTGTGGTGCAATTGTTACAGAACCAAAACAAATTGGGTTGATTGTTGATGAAATCCATGTTCGCTCGAGAAAATTTAACGCAGACCAAATAAACAACTTTTTCGCTTTCTCGCGAGAACAATATCCAAGTTGACCATGTGTCGAAATTTATGTCCTGATTGCAAATGCACATAATTTATCACGCTGTAGTCACAGGCCATACTTTATTAGTACTGATGGTAACAACCCATAAAATCAAAAATGCTTGTATGTGATTCAATCATACACAAACACTCTCCACCTAATGGTACGGAAACTGACACGGTGCGTCCTATTATTTATCGAGCCGTCCGGTCGCTAGCTGGTCACTAAATGGATAAGGGGAAGGTATATGTAACAGTACAGAAGAAACCGGTAGAGGGATTGTTTAATTGAATCATGAAAGAGAGAGGTTGATCACAATCGTTTGAAATAATAAATTGATAATTTGTGAGTTTTTCTGGGCAAAAACGAACTTTAGGATGTTATCACGAGCAAAGATAATTAATTTAATGAAGCACACACAGCACCTACCAACACTTACTGACCGAACGCCAAAACGTTTGTAGCAGGAGAAAAACAACCAGTGACCACACTTTATAACGTAAAGTGACATTACAGGCGCCCCCGAAACTCATTCTCACAAAGGCGAAGTAAGATTCCCATATACGTATTTAAAACGCACCAAGACAACGGGTCGAAATATCAAACGACAGGAACAGTATGTTCGATGGGTTTCTAATAATTTAGAAATGGAAATGATTGCTTCTCATACACTGGGACATGTGGATAAATTCTAAATGGTCCAACGATTAGGATGAACATAAGCTTTTCTTTTAACACTCCACTCCATAGGGAAAGCATTGTTATCAATGGCAAAAATAATCAAATAAATAATATTGATATTGAATAAATGAACGAACCACATTTTTTCGTCAATTATTGCTAGCGTTCTAAATCATAAGAGTCACAAGAGACAAGAGACATTTGACAGGAACTGAAAGTTCAGTATTATTAAGATGTTCTATACTTAATTACTATTCAATCTCCCAGACCTCCCGTCAAAATTCCAGCTAGGCTTTTTATTTTTTGAACAATTTTTATTTTATCAAAACAACTAAAAAATACGAATTACGCAAATTACAACATTTATTTCATCATTCTGAACAAAAATTATATGGATAGCCCATACAATTACCAACAAGTCACCGATACATCGGAAGAAGCGCACTGCTAGAGCGAAAGACTTATCATAACAACAAGTTTTTCATGTTTTCCTTTAAAAAAAATTACTGTATGGCATGCCCTGTTCTGGCAACACGGGCATTGTCAGTTTAGCGATTGAGTGGGCCGGGCACTGGGCACACTTTTCCGCCATCTTATCAGGAGGTAGTCACCGCTTGGCTTCAGGCGGTCTCCGATTATCCCGCGAACGCTCATGGGCACACATTTTGGGAACCTGCTAAGAGCGAGGATTGAACGGGATAATCGGAAACCGTGTGGGAATTAAGTGACACTAATGTTGCACGTTTCCGAAGTGCATTTGGTGTGATTCCCACCGTGTGTGAAATATTTCAAGCAGAAATTAGAAAAAAGTTGTTTGTTTTTTTTTTATTAAAGTTTGTATGTGTGCATAAGGGCAGTAGAACCTCGAACAACTCGAAAGTACATGAAGACATGAGTGGTCAGCCCGGGACTACCCCGTTAGCGGAAGACTACAAGTAGCAGAACTATTCTACCATGGGAAGCATGAAGATTATCAGTAAGTAAATGGTACGTTTGAAAAAGTATAAATTAAACAGTATGATTGGCAGAAATTCTAATGCTCCATGTTAAACTGCAGGTTGACTCGAATGACAGCAAAATTGAAGCTTGTTGCCAGTTGCTCAATACTTCGGTTGCTATAGGGTAACAAAACATTTTTTTTTATAAATTATGTTTCTATGTTTAGTAGGTGATATTAAAATATAAGTACTGATGCACAACAGTCTCGTAGCTCCATTGCATTATTACTAACTTATTACTTCGCAGCAACGCATTGAAAATCAAAATTATGGGTCATATATTAATAATAAGAGTTACTCTAAAGATGTACAAGGAAAACGAACAAATTATCAACACCGATATGTTCCACTTTTTTAAAAATATTTTTTAAATATACATAAATGTTATAAAACTTTTATAATCAGTACGGATCGGAACGACCGTATGATGAAACGGTATAATGAAAGTGGATAAGCGAGGATCGAGGCGACCGCACAAACGTCTATGATTGACAGCGTGAGTACAAAAAATTTTTTAAAAAATGCGGATTGGGACGACCATATAAAAAAATTATAATGATAAGAGTACGAATCGGGACGACCGTGCTGTTTGGAAAAGGAAGTAAAATTATATGCGGGTAGGGACGACCGCGCACAAAAAGTACGGCTCAGGACGACCGTATGAAAAAAATATAATGACAAGAGTGCGGGTCGGGACGACCGTGCTGTGTAAACATGGAAGTAAAATTATTTACGGATAGGGACGACCATATGGAGAACAGAACTTGACTCAATGTTTTGTTAGTTAAACGTCATAAATAAGCTCATAAAATCATACAATATTTATATTCGTTTGTTGGGAAAGCTTATTCCTCATTTTGGCATAGTTTGTCCGGTATGAGAGCTGTGTTTTTCGGTGGGAAAAATGGAGGTGAAAATTTATTTCACACCGGCTGTCACCGTTCCCGTAACCACACAATCGATTCGTATCAGATTTGCTGATGCCGTTCAGCGAAAGGTGTTAAGCATAATTTGCGGATTATCTATTTGGAAAAGGTGTTTTGGGAGCGTTGGTGAAGTAACAAATTACGTAACGCTTAAAATCCGGATTTTGGACCAGCTCCCCCAACCCCACGAAACGCAATTTCCTATTTCCTATAATACACAGTAAGTAACGCCTCGACTCCCCTCCCTTCCTTCTCACGTTACGTAATTTGTGCACGACGACTAAGAGATACTGAAAAACTACTTCGATATTCATAAGCTCAGTGCAGCAATGTCGCTCTAAAAAGCGAACAATAAACAGTACATGTTAATGTTGAGGAATAATTTAACAATCGTATTGGCATTTATTGCATCGTGCAATCGTTTGCACTCCAGTGCCCTTGTCCGCTAGCAAATATTTATACTGTTAAATTCCTTCTAAACTTTCTGTAATGTTTGTTTTCATCGTTTGTTCTGGTATCTGAGAAATTTTTCTAACACTTTATAGACAGCTTGTTGTTGAGGCCGGTTTCACGCGCATTCACTCACAGTACACCCATACCTCGCTATACGGCAGCTCTCTATAAGGCATTTCGCTAAAACGGCCTAAAATGTTTCGTTATAATGGCAAAAAAAATAATTGAGGAGTGGTTCAAAAATCACTTTTGTACAGAAGTGAAAAATATTTTCGAGACAATAACTTAAGCAACATACAAATTAGGTAGGTATAACATGAAGCTGTTTCATTTTTGTTTATAGATTATTGTTGATTTTTATGTATTATGTCGTATGTATTGTATGTTTTATGTTTATGTTATGTATGTATTTTTAATTTAAATGAGATGAATTTAAATGTATTTAATTTTTTATTCAAACAGAATAAAAATAAAAGGATAAAATGCATTTTGAATGATAAACCATGTTACATATTTAACAAATTTGGAACCGATCTGATTAAATTTGTATGAATTTGTATTAGAATAATTGATTACTTATACGGCTTTTCGCTTTGTGCCGAATTCCGTGGAACGTATCTAGGCCGTAAAGCGAGGTATGGGTGTACCGGCTAAGTTTTCGTTACATATCGTGTTACGCTGATTCTTTTTGTTCCAAAGGAAGGTGAATTTATTTAATTTATACTATGAAAAGGTTAATGTACAGCTACTACGAAATCAGTAAATCCTACTATACGGGCGGCTAGTAATAAACGACGTCGAAGCCAGTAATTTTTGTCAGGAACCTCATCAAACCACAGCACGATCGCCGTCAATAGCTAAAAGCCGATTAATAGGGTACCGGTCGAGAAGCATTTGCAATCGAATCCTTCTGGTACTTTTTTCAGTGTCTTCGGGATAATTCCATTTCCAGAGAGAATGAATGAAACAATTCTTAGGATCTCTGGCAAACTACACAATATTTTGGGTCACACGGTTCCAGCGAATATTGCAGCCGTGGATTAGCAACGTCGATGGTGGTGCATGTTCCGCTCTTGTAAATAAATCATAAACCATGACTGGTTGCGGTGCATCCAAAAATCGATTTGATCATTGTAGACCGGAATAGAAAAAAATCTTCCAACAGACAAGAACCCAAGATACAACGCTAAAAAATAAGTCCCACATTCGATATTGTCATATACGATCACTCGGATTACCTCCTAAAAGTCCTCCAATTGGGAATTTGCGGGTTTTTTCTGGGCTAAAACGTACTTAACCTTCCTATACTCGCGTATAGATGTGACAGACCGAGCATCAATGAGGTGGCTGAATTAAATGACTATTAATACTGAATGAAGTTAAAGAAAAAATATTTTCTGGAGTTTTTCACTCAATTATATTTTTTTCTTTGAATAAATACCAATAACGCCTGAAAACACACAATAGCAATATCACAGAGACGCGCAGAGTCCAGAGTACACAAATTACGATTTTTCGCGCGAGTGTAGGAGTGTTAAAGATGTTACCACGATCAAAGATAATTAAGTTTATGAAGATTCTTTATGAAGGGCCTTGAACTAAATCAACACACATCACCTACAAATACTCAATGACCAATCGTCAAAACGTTTGTATCAAGAGAAAAAAAATCCAGAATTGGTCATTTCATAACGAAAAGTGACATTACCGGCCCCCCAGAACGTCAAGGGATTCGTCCTAGTCGCATACGGTAACTGGATGTTGAACAATTTGGCGTGGAACTGCTACATACTCGCGTTAACATCCATCAATGTTAAATACAATTCCTCTCATAATTATGACATACCGTCACCCTCCCCATGCTTATCGCACAGCACTTGAATGAGAAGCATAATTGAGGTTTCTGACCGATCACATTGTTTACTGAGTATAGTGAGCAGCCATTCAACCACACGATTTATTATGAATACACAATCAAAACAGGAACGAACATGTGTCAACAAGGAACGCGATTAATCACCATCTAATCACTTCACTTTTACAACACTATTAAGCGTTACCTTTGTTTGCGAATTTCCGACAGACTACCAAACGCTGTCTACCCTGGGATCAAAGCGATGAATTGTATATCCTACGCAAACAGTTTCTCACTTTCATCTGGGCGCGATGCCCACATATTGCGACTATCCACCGGCAACTGCAGATCTGCTCAACATAAAATTCACTTGCACCAAATAATTCCGAACCAATCAGCGCATGGCAGCAAATCTTATTGGAAACTATTGAACTTTTGAACTTCTCGAATCACTAAACGAACATCAATTGCTACGTGCATGAATTAAGCTGGTTCTGTGGCTTCGGCGGAATGGTTCCGCGAAAACCGGTCATTTCGATGGAATAGCTTTTCTAGATGAAACCACCGTTCGATGTGTTATCCAATGATTCCGGGCGTTTATGTGCACCAGCGTATTGACCTACCTGCTTTCACTCACGCCGACACGAGTCGAGTTCAATGGGTGATGTACCGGCTGATGAGCGCGCTTTATAAATCGAAACCGAGAGGCTGCGCGTTAGCTTATCAACGGCGTGGCAGAACGACGGAACAATGACGTATTTGTGTGTAACAGTCGTCGGGAGGCGAAACGCGACCGCGCGTTGTGCAATTAGGTAGATTTTGAGATGACTATTGTGTGGGAAAATTAGTTGTTGTATGGGAAAAAATCGACCCTACAATTTCAAAAAGTTACCCTATACAAAATGCTCACCACTCGAAAAAACACCCTATGTCAAATTTCAGCTCAATCGAACTTGAGGGAGAGTGGCGCAAAGCGGTCAATGTTTGAGTTGTTTCAAAATCGAAAAATCACCCAAGGTAATTCGGGGTTTTCGAAAAAAAAGTTTGATGCCAGATGTCTTAAAATGGCATGAAACGTCGAGATCTTGTGTTATCTCGAAATTTTTTTGGTCAAAAATCGGCACTTTGAGACTTAGTGTTTTTCGGAATACGAAACGAAAAGTATGGTTTTGGGTGCCAATAAAAATATTTATCTGGATTTTTCATTCGGAACTTGATACGAAATGTTGATTTGCACGAAAATATGTACCCTATGCAAAATATTAGCTCACATGGAGTTCATTTACTGATGTCGCAGACGTAAAAATTTGAGTTTTTTGAAAACCGAATAATCACCGGAAATCGGGGCTTTTAAAAAAAATGAGGCCAAATGTCATAAAATTGCATGACACGTCGAGATTTACAGTTATTTCAAACAATTTTTTTTTGTCAAAAATCAATTTTTCAGGCGGAAAAACGACCAAGTGCCAAAAAAAATTTCGAGATAACTGTAAATCTCGACGAGTAATGCAATTTTAAGACATTTGGCATCAACCATTTTTTTTAAATCCGGGCGATTTTTTGGTTTTCAACAAAAACTCAAATTTTAACGTTTGTAACACCTTTAAATGAAGTCCGAATGAGCTAATATATTTCATATTTCAAATTGGTCTCTATAAATGCTAGAGACGAATGAACTGAGAAAGCTGTACAGGGTTTAGTACAATTCAAGAATCAACATAACACCAATAAATCCAAACTCACTCCAGAATTCACAGAAGCTCTCTACAGGCACACATAAGTATTACATTGATTTTTAGAATGCATCGAAATTTCTTAACTGAATATTGAGTAACTGTTTAGTCGAATGTTTTAGTGGCCCTGAAAAGGACCGATGGGTTTGCATTGTTTTGTACACGCAGTTGAAAATGGTTGATTCACGATTCATTCTTTTTCTCGCGATAACAGTACACGCACTCGAAAATTACACGTAACGCATTCAGCATGTACCGTAGCATTTTTCCCGTACTACATACAGTGCGGTTCCAGGCGATTATATATTTGTCCCACACTACCGTTATCTATTCGATAACGCATAACGCATAAAATCAACAATTCGTACAATCTCCACGGTATGAAAACCGACGACGAACCTCCTATTCAGTTATTTCTTCTTCTTTTATTCGGCTGTGCACTATGCTTGCTTCTTGCATATTCTGAAGATGCATTTTCTGATGCAGATCTACTTTCAAGCCGGTACTCATATTTATAGATTTTTGTGATTTCAATAGTTTGCTTTCGAAGCAGTTCTGAGATATTGAAACACGCTTTTGAGTCAATTAGTGAACAGCATTGCTCATACACCTTGATTTACCACTTTGTACAACTGACAAAAAGATGTTAACGCTCGGAACTTTGCACCCCAACGTTACTCTAGTTTCAGAAATTTTAAACTTACACCCCACTAGAGATTCAAAAATGATGTGATGCAAAATACAGAGGTACTCTTCACCAGTTGGCATGCATATCGAACCGAACAAAATTGTGCCATACAGTGTGATATCTATCATCCATTCTTCCTTAGAATCGAGCAAAACCACTGTGTGTGACATCAGCATTGAGAAAGTCTGCTGTTTGACAGCTGAAGCGAGAACTTGAATGATGACGATGTTTTGAATTATAGAGACTTTTAAATCCATCAGTTCATCCGGCTTTACCGTCGAAAAAGACCAATTTGGAAAACTCAACTAAACACTTGGCCTTGAGAAAGGTTATTCAAAAGACTCGTTGCCGTCTGGTCGCTAGCTAGATGACTCTTGAATTGTGAATACTCAATGAGTAGAATACGGGGTAGCTAAGATTGCAATATTATCTCTATCCACATTGTCATTATAACGAATGCTGCAATTGCATTTCGAGCGACCAATTTATGTCTGTCTTATTAGCAGTGATGTTTGAATGTTGTACCTCCCTCATACATACTCGGCCATAGGAACACGATAGGAAAATGTGTATTCTTCCAATTTTCCTCAATTTAAATCATTTATGGGTACGGGTTTATGGTGACGGGTACCGTAATGTATAAATTATCGAAAAAATTAAAGAATTTCCGATTCGCTTGGAAAGCAAACCATCAAAATTCATTCATAGCTAAAATAAATATTAACGGTAAAACTATTTCATAGAAAACCATGACCAGTTTTCTGATTTGGTACCATCATTGAAAGACGTTACGTTATGTCAAAAAAAGGTAAAGATTTCATATTCATATTTTTTATCGATATTTTAATTTTTATTCACTAATGTCGGCTGGATTAGCCCAAATGATCGGATTGAATGTATATAATAGATATTTATTCTACTAATACCATCTAACTAGACAACTAACTAATGTGTAGATGTGTAATGCGTTGAAGTCCGTTATTCTCATCTCATGTTTCCTGAATGATTTTTTAAGTTTTCGTGATTGTTACACATACAAAATGATAACGAGTCAGGCGGGACAACCAAAAGAGCTTTAGGTTGAGTATAGCTGCCCTAGTGGAACAATTATATTGTACAATCTAAAATATTGCGCAATAATATTGAGCGTCTATGGGCAGCTTAATGAATTAACAGTTGGTTGAATTCGGGAGCGAACTTGTGAAATTTTACAAGAAAATAAGAAGCCTTATTGGTTACACATTTTTCCCATCTTCTGAGAAATCATTTCGTTTTCCTGATTCGTTGTTTGGAATTTCGAAATCACCGTGTCGGAAATTTCGTCCACACGTATTTTGCGATTTTGCTTGTTCAACCTGCCATGTATGAATCACCAGCAATATGTTTCGAATGAAAAAACTAGGTGGATTACATCTGTGATATAACCGCAAGGTTGACGTGGAACTGCCGTTGGCGTTGGTCATTTGTTTGTATCGATTAAATTATTGATTGAATGAAACAATTTTCGAGTTCAATTGAAATCAACATACTTGCTTATCTCGAGTTATAAGCATTCGAAATGATTCATTTTTTCCACCATGTTCTGTGTTTAGGTTTTAATTTTACTTCCCATATATTCCGTATAGACGAAATCTCACGTCAACAACAAATAGTGCTACGAATGTTCTCTATCTAATAAAAAAAACATCGATGTAGAGAAAACAACACTATGCAATTTTTGACGTAGGACTACGTCTTACATTAAGGGTGCCAAATCAGAAAACCGGTCACGTTTTTATGAAATAAAGTTAACGTTTATAACCAAGTATGGAAAAGTTCATTCACTCATTTCTCCACACCTGATTATAAATCACTCTTGTATCTGCTTGGAATAATCATGGCGAAAAGAATGCAGCAAACAATCGTGAGATTGCACGATGAATCATTTTACACTCCCCGACCATCTTCATTCGGGACTGATAGAAAACATAACAAAACAAAGAGTGGAAAACAACATTCAATTAATGAATATTCCTTTGGAAGGATCGCACGAAACAAAATAACAAGTGAGTCAAAATAGATTGAATCTGCGTGTATGTATGATTTTATTTTTCCTTGTCAGCATTCAAATGTACATGAATCCACCTTCTCGCTCACCAATAACTTTCGTTAATATGGTATTTTGCGTTGGCTTAGATCGTTTCATACTAGAAACAAAAAAAATATGTCATTGCATTAGTGCACAGGAAACAACTCGTTTTCAACTATATTTCACTATCGCGATCGAGGATCAATGATTGCTATTTGAGTGAAAAACGAATGATTTTACAGAGACACTCGCTGACTAAAGCAAATAAGGCAAATGAGGGAATGCAAACATTTCTGAGAATAGAAGAGCGGAATCGAGACAGTATTTTTCCATTCTAATCGAGAATGAACTCTGCGAAGAGGATAGGTGAAAGTTTTCTGTCTCAAATAAAGTAAGGCATAAACGGAGAATAGAAGGGTGAGTTTTATCTGTGCATGAGTGTTGTTGAACGAATTTCGATGCGATTTTGTCCATACCTGTTTATAACTATTTTTGCTGCGAACGGATTTTAACTATTTGCATACCAATCGAATCAGAAATTTTCTAAGATTTGTTTGATATGCTATACATTACAATCCCATAGTCTGTATATGGTTTAAATTGATGAAAATTGGAAGCATTCCCAATTCTCAATACATTTGTTCTGTTCATTTGTGTGCTTTCCCGAACAGAGCTGTCAATAACAGCCATTTTATGCAGCCACTAGAATAGAAACAACGAAGGGGGATAGCGAAAAGAGAATATTTGCGAAGTAAACTCCAACCTTGCATAGTAAGTAAGATGTCGCTAGCGTATAAGTATTACATCTCCTCTGAGGAAAATTCTCCGAATCTTTCAGTGCCGGAAACAATAAAGGTCGCTTATTCTGCTCGTTTTGTGTTTTATATTTCCCCACGAGCTGCGAGCCGTTTTGACCGAGAGTGGAGAAACGATTTTTCATAAACGGTCATTCTCGCGATGTTTCATTTTTATCACTGCAACTGTGTTTATGAAATTTCGAAGTATTCGCAAATAATATCCGAAATGAGAAACCAACAAATTGAAAAAAAAATGGCGTAGTCCTACGTCCTAAGCGGTCGTGTCTCGGATACAACCCCTCGAATTTTTGACGTAGCACTACGTCTAACAAGAGGATCTGGAAAAGAAAGGGAAATTTTAAAACCAAACATAAGAAATAATGAATAAAAATAGGATCATTGCAAATATTTCACAACAAAGAAAGTTATATTTTTTAAGAGAATCAATTGAATGCATTATCTAAATGCGATAATTTCTACGTTTTGATTGCCCCAATATGTGCTCCATAAATTGTAACGATCAAAAGGTGTGACTAGCGTAGCGATGAAATACAGGGTTTTCCATTTCGGGCTTCCGAAAGTATACAGCCCTGCGCTGACAACCGTTTGATATAGCTGTCAACCAAAGCGTCATATCGTTAGTTGAATGTCTGCCATTTCACAATATGGATCGTTTTAGCATCGCACAACGTGTTAATTTTGTTAAATTATACTATAAAAATGATGAAAAACCGGCAAATGTTTTTCGAGCATTACGGACGATTTTTGGTCGTCATGGACGGCCTACAGAGCACACAATCGCTAATGTAGTGCGTAAATTCGAACAAACTGAATCCGTAGTGGATATTGTGAAACCTGTGCATCATCGTAATGTGCGTTCGGCCGAAAATATTGCTGCTGTTGCTGCCAGTGTGGAGGATGACCCGAATGTTTCGATTCCACGGCGTGCTCAGCAATTGGGCTTGTCAAACACATCATTGTGGCGAATTTTGCATTTGGACTTGCACCTACATCCATATAAAGTCCAACTGGTACAAAAATTAGAGCGTGGTGACCATGGAATGCGTCGGGCATACGTCGATTGGATGAACGAACAACAGCAGCAAAATGCTGAATTTTCGCATCAAATTTTCTTCAGCGATGAGGCACATTTCGAGCTCGGTGGCTATGTGAACACCCAAAATTTCCGTATATGGAGCTTAGAAAATCCACACGTGATTGTTGAGAGGCCATTGCATCCGCCAAAAGTCACTGTTTGGTGCGCATTATGGTCTGGTGAAGTCATCGGGCCGTATTTCTTTGAAAATGAGGACGGCGAGACGGTAACTGTGAATGGTGAGCGCTATGAACGCATGTTAACCGATTTTTTTTTGCCACAAATACGGATGACATGTGGTTTCAGCAGGATGGCGCCACGTGCCACACAACACGACCGAACATGGCCATATTGCGAAAGAAATTTGAGAGACGCATAATTTCGCGTTTTGGTGATGCCAATTGGCCGTCCAGATCATGCGATTTGAACCCGCTAGGCTTTTTTTTGTGGGGTTATGCGAAAGACCGTGTCTATGCCAACTCTCCGCAAACTCTTGAACATTTGAAAGACAACATTCGTGAAGTTATGACCGAGATACCGCCCCATATGTGCCGAAAAGTCATCGAAAATTACTTGTTCCGGATCAAGGTGTGCGAGGAAGCCCTAGGTGGACATTTGAATGATGTTGTATTTCACACATAATGGCATAAACCAAACTTTAATTTGAAATAAAAGTATCATCGAAATTCGAATTCTAAGTGTGTTTTATTTCAATTTACTTTCGGAATTTAAAGTTGGAAAACCCTGTACAATTTGAATAAGTCAATATCACTGCGAAAACAATCGTAGCTATCATATACATATCATTCTATTCAAAGGAACTAAAAAGCCTAAGAAAACGAAGTCACTGCATAAATATTGGCCTCACTCTAGTCAACGTTAGTATCGCTTCAGCTAGCGAGCAGACAACAGTCTTTCCTAGAGCTGATAGCACATACTATGGTTTTGTTCGATATAAGGGAAATCAAAAAGAAGAGAAACATTGCGTCGCAAGCCTCACCCTTGTGTGATTTTTGTTTTCTAACCGGAAGCAATCAAAAGGAACGATCTGAAAAGAAGCCGAATCAGGCTTGTATGCGGTAACGTTGATTGACACAATGTTTTGAACGCTCGTCGTCTCGTGTGATCTACGTACTTAAATACGAGTTCTTTTGACATTTCTGTCAAAATGACACTCGACATTTGTATTTGGGGGTCTTCGTAGCCTAATTGGCTGCTTGACCGCTGCTAAGCGAACGATCATGAGCTCATAACTCAGGGCCCCTCAACTGACCATCTTTGTATGTTATCCTAGCTACCAAGTCGACGCAACAATTATCATGTGATAGTAATCCCAGTCCCTTACTGCTGCATCGGTAATTGGTAGGGGAGCTGGGGGTAAGTCCGGCACTGAGGGTATGATCAGCACTCCGTTGAGTTTTACTATAAAACTGTCATTAACTATGTTTTTGAACACTGTACATTAGGGTGCCAATGAATGTATGCGAAAAAATCGACCCTAAAATTTCAAAAAGTTACCCCGTACAAAACGTTCACAACCTCGAAAAGACGAAAAATCAGCTAGAAATATCTAAGTAATGCAATTTTATGACATTTGGCATCCAAATTTTTTTTTTCAAAACCTATATTTTCGGTGATTTTTCGTTTTTCAAAAAAACTCAAATTTTAACGTCTGCGACACCAGTAAATGAAGTCCGAATGAGCTACTATTTTGCCTAGGGTATATTATTATGCAAATCAACACTTCGTAGCAAGTTCCGAATGAAAAATCGAGATAACTACTAAACACCCTAAACCATACTTTTCGTTTCGCATACCGAAAAGAAACCAGAGTGCCGACTTTGACCAAAAAAACATTTTTCGAGCTGACACTAGATCTCGACGTTTCATGCCATTTAAAGACATTTGGCTTCAAAATTTTTTTTCGAAAACCCCGATTTCCTTTACTCCCCCCTTGGGTGATTTTTCGATTTTCAAAAAACTCAAACTTTGACCGCTTTGCGCCACTCTCCCTTAAGACCGATTGAGCTGATATTTTGCATAGGGTGTTTTTTCGAGGTGGTGAACATTTTTCATGGCGTCACTTTTTGAAACTCGAGATGACCCTTTTCATTGGCACCCTACTGTACATGTTAGTATTTGTTATTTTAGACTTAAATCACATCGAGCCCACCGGATCACGTGATAACAATCGAAACAAACGCGAGTGCCGAAGGTGCGTCACGAGATGTAATTTTTTGGCAGCGGAGTTTAAGCTTTTATTCTTGAATGAGGTTTCAATTCTTTTTTCGTTGATCTACAGTTTGTTCCCTGGATTGGTAACTATCACTGGGATTCAAGTTGAGGTAAGTTAAAGCAAAAACTCATAGAAATAGTCTTCTTAAAAAATGTGCTGTTGTGGTAAGACCGTCACCCTTTGAGTAGGATAAGCACGGCATGGTTTGCGGCCAGTTAAAGGTAATTCAGATATTTTCCATATATTTCACATGCCTTGCAGCCGTTTCTCAAATTCTGTGAACGGCCAAGAATGGAATACGTGTATTGGGTGCAAGAAATGGGTTCATGAGACACGCTGCTCGGATTTCGATAAGACGTGCATTTATTGTTCTTAAGTTGTTAGTTGAGACTGGCTGAATTAAATTTATTAATCTCAAGTTGTTTTTTTAATGAATTGAACTAATGCGAATTTAATGTTGGAGTTAAGTTGTTTGGTAAGATTAAATGGATTGATACCTTCATCATTGAACGAAAAATAATGGCCATTTGATGGTCTTAACAATAGTAATAAACTAATCACAAGCAAAACGAATTTGTTTATTGTTATCATAATCCCAAAACGAAGTTTTATTGTTATCATAATCCCAAAAATCTGAATAAATTTACCTACGGTCAAGAACTCAATCTTTTCTGTGATTTGAGGCCGAATCCTAGTACGATTAAAGGCATCGCATGACAGATATTGATATGAGTGAAATAACAATACCACCTGGGGGAATCCGGAAATTTCCAGGAAGTGTCCGATGGGATCCTAAATTCCAGCAAACTAATTCCATTAAAATTGTGGTGTGGTATGAGGTGTCCATAGGATAGATTCGCCCAATTTCAAATTCCTTTCTTTCCCATGTTCCATGTTCACCTGAGCCTGTTCCGACCATATCTCCAGAATCGGTTGAGCGATTTGAACCATATTCGATCAAACAAATTTTAGAAAATTTCTGATTCGATTGGTATGCAAATCGTTAAAATCCGTTCGCAGAAAAATAGGTAAAGGTAAAGGTAAATGATTTTGGTTTGTCCAGTTGAAAATATGATCATGGTTTGCCCACTTTTTTTAATGCTCTAATTCAGCGCTCCTGTGTCAAATAAGGCCTTCGAATGTTCCGAAACATATAAATGAAATTGCCTTTTACATGATTTATAGTAGTTTGATAGTATATTTTTACGAAATCACATGTTTTAAAGGATTATAAAATACACCTTCTATTTGTGTCAATGCGCCCCTCATTCGAGCTAACTTTTCGATCACCAGATGATTATTTGGCACGTATTCAGACCTTTTCTGGATTACAACACTTATAAATATTGTAAACATCATGCTTGCTCACCATTTGTATCGGATTTACATAGCTAAACCATTAAATTACCGCATTTTGATGAACTCAATTCTGATCATGAGTTGTCCAATTCAATAATGTTGTCCACATGATTTCTATGGCAACCGCTTGGCGCGCTGCAGTTTGTTTATTGTGTCCTTCGCGGATAGCAGCAATCTCTGTGTTGAGTGTGCTGAGGTGAACACTTCTAAAATGCCCAAGAAAAGGCAATATTCTGAAGAAAGCCTAAATTATGAATGAATCAATATGATGACAGTAAACTCAAGGAATGATAAATGCAACATCTACTCGTGAATTCGATTGTTTTCATTCAAAAATTGAGATTTCCAAAACCGGACAAACCATGATCATTTTTTTGGGCAAACCATGATCAGAAGTGGTCAAACCATGATCATAATTCTTCTTTAAGGAAAATCGTTAAAAAACATAAAAATTTGAATAATTTCAACACCTTATGGTAGTATTAGCAACTAGAGACTTGGGGCTTTTCAACAAACCCACACTCGTATCGATTATGTGTGATTTTCATGAAGAAAAATCGATTTGCATTTACTAGTTGCGTAAAAACACTCCAAATTGGACAAACCAAGATCATTTACCCTACGTTAACTTTATTTCATAAAAACGTGACATGTTTTCTGATTTGGCACCCCTAATGAAAGACGTAGTCCTACGTCAAAAATGGCATCACGAGAGAAGCAACGTTGCGAGATGATTTTGAGCAAGGACCTGGGAAATCCTCAACTCTTTCATCGGGACATCGGAAAACAACTCGGAATCGTGCAGTCAACGGAAGGAATAATGCGGTCAGACTGGATGTTCTATTAGTTATCAGGATCACAAGCATGTCGTAGAAGCGTTTAAGTGGAATCCCAATGTTTCCATCTGGGATGTGGCCAATATGTTGTTTTTGTCCAAGTCTTTCGTTCAGAGAGCCAAGGACCGGGGGGGACTGCATACGTACAAAGTGCAGAGGCTCCAAACTGTGACGAACTGGAAAGTACGGTGGGCAAGTCACGGGCTCGGAAACTGTACACCCAGATGGTGACGAAGACTCATTGTCTCATCATGGATGTCGAGATTTACGGTGGGCTCCCGGCAGCTTCCTGTGCTACTGTTTTTTACCACCCAATACATGTTTGATACTCCGGTGAAAGTAAGAAAGCAGAAACTTTCAATGCCAAGAAATACATGATTTGGCAAGCGATCTGCTCATGTGGCGAACGAAGTGCGCCGTTCGTGACTACCGGGACTGTAAATGGGCAGATCTATCTCAAGGAGTCTCTACAGATGCGCCTGCTTCTCCTGTTGAAGCAACATGAGGGCCCTAAGATCTTCTGGCTGGAGTTAGCTTCGTGCCACTATTCAAAAGGTGTCCTGGAATGGTACGGAGCCAACGGGGCCACTATCGTACCCGAGAACATGAACAGTGTATTGAACAGTAGCAGTGAAGTTAAGGTGACCTTTTCGCAATATCGTCCAAATCGTTTACATTTCTTGATTTGTATTTGTGTTGTCACCTTACGTCTCATGAAATTTTCCACACAGCACAATCACATCATTCACGCGAAGGAAGCCTATTTATTTTTCATTTTTAGGCCCAAAAAATTGGGCCTAAACAATTCGTATGATTCAGACATACAATTAGACTGATTCATTAGGCCAGAAAGCAGCAGCTGTTCAAATTCGTACGCAACATAATGATTGATTGAATTATTCGAATCCTAGTATGCAGAACAATGCCTTGAGTGTTCTTGGAATTACAAAATTCCATCAGATCTGGTTTGCTTTATTGGGAGTGATATTTCCTCGATAACAAAATTTACCACCGGCACGAACCTTGCAACAATGTAGCTCCATTAATCTTTATTTTAAATATTATTGCTTGAATAGAAATGTGCTGCTGGGCGTCGAATCGTCAATTCCGGAAATCATTGTGGGCACTAATTGATAGCTTTTACCACGAATCCCTTCGATCAGAATGGGCAGCAAATGCTGCCAACATCATCCGGATCGATGCACACACCCGGGGGAGTGAAGCACACCAAGCTGTAAGTCACATAATTGTACACATCGACATCCGTCAGTCCATAGCGGGCCTGGAAATGGTCCAGTAGGTTTGTGGAGAAGTTCATTGGGGTTGCCATCACCGGTTCCTGAAAGGATTCATTGAACAAATCGTTAGTGCACTTCGAAATGGTTTAGGATCGGTAGGCTGCATGCATTCACAGAAACACCCACTCAAACACAAACACTCAGCCGTACGGAGGTAATTATTTTTTGATGGTTGTATGAATTGAATCCAGAGCTGGCACAAATGGCCCTGACGTTATTGGCAATTAGCGCCCGATTTGTGCTGTTGGAAACTTTCAAACAAATTACAATTTTATTTCCACCCCGATTCGCTTTTTGCAAAGCCCCCGATCGCTGCCACGAGGGCGTGAAAACTGTACGTTTTGGGTAATACAATTATTTTGGCCGAGAAAAAGCTATTCGGCTAGATTGAAAGTGGTAATTGCCAATTGATAGTGGAGCTTCATTGCGATTGGGATGAATTCGATTTTAATTGAAGCGGGTATCATGTGCTTCTAATATCGCCTGGATTGGAACAGCTGGATACGGATCGAACGAGCAAATATTTTGACATTGTTGTAGATACCGTGTTGGTTCGTGTCGAATGTCAATGTTCGATCAAAAGTATGTGACGGTGCATTAAATATCTTTTTTGTCTGGCAATTGAAACATCCGATCTAACATCGAAAAACACGGGATTTTATTGAAAGGGTGACAGGTGTTTTAATGTCCAGAGCCAATCAAAACTAATGGTTAGCTATAATACAATTTACAACGATTGAAACTGATATAAGTAATAATGAGTAATAATATAAATATAAGTAATAATGATCTTAAACTTTTGGCCTGAAATATACCAGGAATCCATCATCCATCATTTGGTATTTCGAGCGCGTGTTTTGGCCATTAGTGAATCCTCTTGACATTAGATCGTTGACTAGCTGACCCGGCAAACTTCGTCCCGCCCTAAATTTGTTTTTTGTTATCAATACATTCAAACATTCAATTTGTCGAATCGACGTTTTCAGTCCACTGCCAGATGATGATCACATTTTTCGTGCCTGAACCTATTCAAACATTTCGGCTACTTTTCCAGACGATTTTAACCGCTCTTGTAATTTCAGATGAAAATGACCAATACCCTCCATCATTCCCTCCTCCTATAGCTTGTTTTGCTTATGAGGACTTCTCCTTTCAGTAGCAAATTCGTAATCGTTGGATTGTAAAAAAAGTCACACAACAAAGACAAAACAACACAACTGAATACTTTTGTGCCATACTTATGCGAATAGTAAACCTGAACCGATTCCTTATTTCTTATATTCCCTTATTATTGCTTCATTCTATTTTTCGCTTATTTCTAGTGTTATTTACTAGCTACCTACAGTTGCTAGAAACTTAACCGAATAATGCTGGACAACGAAAGTGTTGAATCATTTATAGACTAGGATATTGTAATATCATAGCATATCGTTCCAAATCTTAGAGAACTACCGATTCTATTGCTATACAAATAATCAAAATTCTTTCACACCAAAATTATTATTGATATTCACATTATTTCATAAAAACGTGACCAGTTTTCTAATTTGGCACCATTTCTGAAAGATGTAGTCCTGTGTCGAAAGTTATTACTTTTATAGAAGAAAACTGACAGAGTAAAACTCGCCAAAGACATTAAAACACTATACTATAAGTTTTAAAGTGTCAAAAAGCCTTCGAAATATGAAGGAAATGCTGGGGACCCACACCACCGTAGATGTCGACAGCGTACATTCATCATCGCGAAATTATTGATTTCTTTTTCTATTATATAGACTGCAAACTACAAAGTTCATTTGTCGCAGCCGCAGACCAATTTGAAGATCAATTAATGAACAGTTCGGGGGTTAAACCAGTGTTGCCACACGTACAGATTTATCTGGAAAGGTTCAGATTTTTTCGTTATTTTTGGCACAGATACGGTACGGTACAGGGTACAGGTTATAGTCCAAAAATACAGATCGGTACAAATTTTTCCCTCTTGTTAAATTTATTACATTTGAACAAAGCAACATTGGGGTACAGACGACTTTTACGCCGCAGTATCGCTTGGCTGCTGATCATAAAAGACAATGCTCGGCCGCATGTCGCGAAACCGGTCAAAACATATTTGGAAACGCTGAAATGGGAGGTCCTATGAGAAATATTTTTAACCCCTCTGGTACAGATTAAAATGTGGCAAAACTGCCATGAACGTTCGCTTTGTAAGGAAACGTCAATTTGAGCGGGACCGGATATTATTGATTGAATTACCAAAGCATTCAAATAAAATAACAAACAATAAACAATCTATACAGCTATTCTATGCTAAACTGATAATCTCAGATTTTCGGGAAAAGTGGTAGTTTTATTCCTCATCGCAAAATATTTGACCGGATTTTTTTAAATATTTTCATTAAGGTGTTCATTTCCATTTTAGGGTGATAAGAAGAATCAACTTTTTTCTGTCGCAATGACTCGGTCGCCATGTCGCGATGACTCGCGTTATTTATTTCGGATTTAATGAATCGCATGAGTTCTCTCGCGTTCATACTGAGACAGCCCGAGCTCGGTCAGTCTCCCTTTTATTCAGTCATATTTCTTCGTATTAGCTATACTATTTTTAAAAGAAGCTTCTATCGTTAGGCGTGGTCAGATGAACCAAAGTTAAACATGTGTAATGCATGCGTCTGAAAGGAAATAGGAAACGACAAACAGCATGTTTGCACGAACATGTGTTTATCATTTAATTCTTGCTAGCAGAGCTAGCGGTAAAACACAAAAGTAAACAAGGAAAGTTAAGGTGGAAACAGAATGCCGCGTTGCGACAATTGTGCTTTGACACTTCATTTTAAATATGTGTGTTTCCATTTAGTCGAACACAATAATGCGTTACGTCATTAGCATCGTTGTACTAAACGCTAACATTTGTTCTAAACTGCTTGCGCCGAATTCGCGATGACAGTGACATGGTGTCGACGTCTGGTGGCAACTTCAAATCAGGGCCCTAATTTGGGTTCCAAACTCGTTAGTGTAATCTCTATCAGATTAGAAAACACGAAGCTGGTTTTAAAATTCTAAAATTTGAATGAAAATCTCCACATCATGTTATTTGATTACTTGAAACACGTGTTTCTGACTTTCATTCAACCATATGGCTGAACGATTCCAACATTGTTGCTGAATTTTTTCATCATAATAATGAGTTGTCTTCATAAACATTTTTCGTATAAGACTTTTTCACCACTTGCAAACAATTTTTTTTTCATTTAAATATAACACTATTTTGATATAGAAAAGCTAATTTTCATTTTGAAAACGTGTTCATTCCGACTGAAAATCAACTATTCTATCACGCTCCCCTAAACTAGTAAACGAAGCTCAATGCCGCCAGCGCGGATATATCAATGTGTTGTTTTTAAAAACATTCAACTGATTCGTGGACACAACAAGAACAAGATTTTCATACGAATTGTATTTTGTTTTTGTTTACATGAAAAGTGGTGACGCGAATGCTAGATTGTTAACAGACTGCGTCGGGCGAATTTTTTAGTACAAATTGTTCTTTATTGTGTATTGAACTTTATTGTTCCATGCGTCGTGTTACGCCAACCAACGGACCCTTGGAATTTATGGCTTGGCTCACATGATTTTTTTGGTTACACAGCATGACGCACTCGCTAGAATTATATTGCGATAAGGGCATTTCCTTTTTTTCCAAAAAGATTTTTTTTCTATTCATAACTTTTGAAGTACTGGGGCGATTCTGATGATCGACACATCAGATTGAAGCCAATATCAATTTATTTTAAAAGAAATATATCACACTTGTGGAAAAATTGAATTTTATTTTCGCAATTATTGATTGTATTTTTTCTTGAAAGCTGTTTTTTCTACGTAAAATTTTCCAAAATTGGGTAAAATCAGGTTTTTGAGTACGAGAAATATTTCTGTGATCTCTCTTCTGGGAAGGAGGTGAGGTCTCATAGAAATGGAGGACATTTTAACCAAACAATTATCCAGGTAACTTAAAAAAAACAATATAATTGGCCACTTCTGGTGGTAGTGAGAGCATTGCCTGAGAGTTGGTAGTGTGAGGTTTGCTAGAACGCTGAAATTACGAATGAAATCAAAATCCACCGAAGTTTGAGACTTAACGCCCCGCGTCGGTTCCTAGGGACCGGCATTGAGCTCTTTGGTAGGAAAGCGCTGACTGACTAGGACTGACAGTTACAAAAGAAGAAAATAAAAATATATATGGTTTGTTTTCTGGAATTTTACTAAATATGACTATTTTCTAGTCGAATTTCTGACTATTTTCTTTTTTTAGAATAAATATCTTTGGGAGCTGGGACCGACACTGATATTGTGTAAACGGTCTCGATTCAGACTGAATGGAAAACGCAGCAAGAACAATTTGGGGCTTAGCGTTTTAAGAAAAAAAAAAACACCGCCTAATCCATTCTTTTTCATGCGTTACGCGATTAGGAATCAAACCAGTTTTATATTTTTTCCACGAACTTTCATTCACATATACGCTGAAGTTACTTAGCTGAATGAGCACAATGAATTATTGAAATTCTCAGATTGCTCAAATGCTCAGATTGTAAACTGACAATCACGCTATTGTCATCAATCCTGATAAAACACCAGCTGCAGAGCTCTTGTGTAGATTCAGTGCTCATGTTGTTGAATAGGTTGCTGGAATAATGGTAGACGATTGCACAGCGACGCGATAAATTGTGATCCAATCAAGAAACAAAAAAAAATCAATAATTCATCGCCGACACACCGCGTGTTCATACGATGCTTTCCTTCTTCTTCAATGAGACTAACGTGCCTAACGTTCGCCGTCTCAACGTAGTATTACTTGCGCCATTATTATCAGAAGGGGAAACTGACACCCTAAGTATTTCCGTATGTTTCCAAGACCTCCAATGTTTCTTTGGCTTCAAATCATTACAGAACCTTTCCCAGACTCTATACGAACCATTCTACAGTATCGATTGATCATTTTTTGAGAAGAACTAAAATTTTGATAGAATACAATAATAATGAAATAAATGGGAGTTCGTGTAAGATCGACACCCCAACATCCGACACCTTTAGAGAAACGAATGGAAACTTATTGCATTAATTTTGAAGTGCTAAGATGGGAATCCATATACTATGTGGACACATAGGGTAGGTGAAATAGTTTCAAAATGATTTTGGATGATGAATAAACCAAACAAATTCATGTATTACAACTACAAACTAAAGCTGTTCACTGTTGGCTTAGTGAGCTCCATAGATCTCGATGCTGATGAATTTCCAGGTTTGCGGAATGAATGGTTCGGATTCCGATCTAGGAATCTCAGCCACGTTGTTTTTTTCTGCCAATTCAAAGGCCAGACGATTGATATCATTAATAGAGATCTCATAGAAATCGATCTCGAGAACCAGCAGGTGGCGGACAAACGATCGGTCCGCTCCTGGTCCGGAGTAAATAGTTTTCATCCCAGCTTTGGTGAGCATCCACCGAAGATGTGGCTGATGGCCTTTTTTGTTGACATGCCCTACTTAACGTTGGTTGGAAAATTTCCGACTAAAACACTGTATTACGGGAGAAAATCGATGACTGGCGGATTCGACACTGGAATCGGGCACTTCCCGATTCCTTCGACACAATTAACAGAAACGGCGTGATGAAGAAAACATTCACTTGCTAGACGTTATCTTGAGCAATTCCGACACAACATTTGCTAATTGTTACCAGTCCAATACGATTTGCATTGTACATTACATTACAGCATGCGTGTTCGAACAAAAAAAAATTAAGTCGAGCAATTTCACGCCAAATCAGCCAGCTGCTAACCCGACCCATTTCGTTCAGTGGGTTAGGAGGTATTAACGCTCAAACTCTTGTTGTTCCGGCGTAACGCCCTCGTTTTCGAAACTTTGAACTTACATCCCAGTATAGAAATAAAAAACGTAGTCCTAAGACATTTGGCATCGCAAACCTTTTTTTTTAAATCCCAATTTCATGAACTCCCTCCTGTCTGAGACTCTAGAAAATGAAGTTCGATTGAGCTAATATTAGGCTGTCAAAAAAGTCCTGCGGTATTTTTTTTTGAATTTTCATTTGTTCATAAAATTAGTTACAATCATCTGTTTTAAGTCAAATATGCGCCGTTTTGTTCGATGACTTGTTCCCAACGAGATGCCAACTTCATAATACTCCTGTTATAGAAGCTCGCTTCCTTATTGGCAAAAAAACTCGGATAGCCAATTTTCACAGGCCTCTTTTGTGGCTAATCTCTGACTACCTAGCTCGTTCGCCATGGACAAAAACAGGTGGTAGTCACTTGGTGCAAGGTCCGGACTATACGGCGGATGCAAAAGAACCTCCCATCCGAGCTCCCGGAGCTTCTGACGCGTCACCAAAGAAATGTGTGGCCTGGCGTTGTCCTGATGGAAGACAATGCGGCCTCTGTTTATCAAAGATGGCCTCTTCTTCATGAGTGCTACCTTCAAGCGGTCCAGTTGTTGGCAGTACAGGTCCGAATTGAGCGTTTGGCCATAGGGAAGCAGCTCATAATAGATTATTCCTTGACAATCCCACCAAACACACAGTAGAACCTTCCTGGCCGTTAATGAGGGCTTGGTCACCGTCTGAGCCGCTTCAGCGGGCTTCGACCACGACCGTTTGCGCTTCACGTTATCGTAAGTGACCCACTTTTCATCGCCAGTCACCATCCGCTTCAGAAACGGGTCGATTTTGTTGCGATTCAGCAGCGATTCACATGCGTCGATACGGTCAAAGATGTTTTTTTGCGTCATCGTGTGTGGCACCCATACATCGAGCTTCTTTGTGAATCCAAGCTTCTTCAAATGGTTAATAACGGTTTGATGACTTATCCCCAGCTCTTGGCCGATGCTACGGCTGCTACTATGCCGGTCTTTCTCAGCTAATTCAGCGATTTTGTCGCAATTTTCGACAGGCCTTCCGGAGCGTGGCGCATCTTCGACGACCTCTACACCCGAACGAAAACGTTGAAACCATCGTTGTGCGGTGGAAATGGAAACTGTATCGGGTCCATAAACTGCACAAATTTTATTGGCAGCTTGAGATGCATTTTTGCCTATGTCATAGTAGTACTGTAAAATATGTCGGATTTTCTCTTTATTTTGCTCCATATTTGCGACACTATAACTCACGAACGACTTAACCAAACAAAACACTGTCAAGGACTATATTATAGCGTAAAAATACCTTTCCAACAAGCTATAGTATGACTCGATACAATGAATACAACTAGAACTACGCGCTTACAACGACACCTCGACACCATTTCATCGGCATCCTCAACCATACTTTTTAGGGTAGGGCGGGGCTAGTGGTCATTTTTGAATAAATTTGGCTGTAACTTTGTAGTACGAAGCTTTGCGTTGAAATGTTATGTACTACAATGAAGTTTACCTTTTACCGTTTCAATGAAAAATAACCAGAGAATCAATTATTTGACATTTTTTTTTCATTTAATGTCTTTATATTCAGAATAAATTGACCAACTAACCCCACAATCGGGGTAAGTTGGTCAATTATAGGCATGTTTTTTGAGCAAATAATAAACGTTTTGCCATTAGAAGTTTCCTTCATTATAAATTAATTTATTAAATCAAAACAAAAACGGTTAACTAATATCATGTAGCAAGTAAAAAAAAAACAAATTAATAAAAATTTCAAATTATCATCGTTGTTGAAAATTAGTCAGGCAATCTTTTCTAGCTATTTCGTCTCTCTTCGACTTTGTAGCGAACCAGAGTTGCCAGGTTTGAAGACATGTCTTCATTTTCAAGACATTTGATTTTGTAAAGACATTTTGAAGACGTTATGAAATATGTGAAGACATTCCAGTATGATAGCGTACGTGGATTTTTAAAATATATCTCTTCCATGAAATTCTAACTATTGGCCGAAAATATTGTCAAAAAAGTCTCAGCGAACGAAGCGGTCTGACTACATATTGTCTCTAAAAGACATTAGTTCATTTGCGCTCGAAAATTCGAAAGATTGTTACATTGAATTTCTATTATTTTGGTCCTACTACATAATAGATTAACCTAGATCTTTTAAACGACCTCTTCACAAATCGAAGGTTTTCCGGTTACATACCTTTTCTACAATTAGTTTCATGGATATGGTTTGAGTTACAACCAAAATTTCAAAGCTGACATAAACAAATAGAGTTATCACAGTTCCGTTTTTGCGCGAAGAACTTTCCTCCGATATTATGGTGACGACATTTTCTCGTACCATGTCAATACTTTTGAAAAAAAATCATCTGGCATCCCTGCGACGCACAAACGCTTGCATTCTAGCTTGCATTTGTTTTGATGACATTTGTATCGTTCGTCCCAAAGTATATAGAAATAGCCTCCAGGTATGCTACATTACTCAATGCATGATTGTGAGTTCTGATATTCAATGCTAGCGTTTATTATATTTAATGAAAATTTTACAGCAAAAAATAGAAATATGACAATTATATTGCAAGTGGTTTGTATGGTGGTTGTCTCGTTTCAAATACACTGGGTTTAGCAGTAAAACATATGCTTTCTATATTTGCTTACGTAATGAAACATGGCATACCTGAAAATTTTATATGCGTTGCTCTCAAACGAGCAATTGGTGTGACCAACTAGCCCCTCTGTATATGAAAAAGAATATTCATGAAAATTCAATAAAAATAATTTTTAAAAGCGATTTCCATTACCACTTAAAGCTAATACGTACAATAAACCTATGTTTTACGTTCGAGGCAATTTTTTTCATGGTTATTAACCAGTTTTAGAACACATATTATAATGCGTAAACCGTGAATAAGTTTTAGCAAAATCGGAACCATGTCCATATTTTTTAACCTACTTAATAAAAAGTTTTTCCAATTTGCTTATTTTATTGTATCAGCAATTTTCGCTATTTTTCATAAATAGATCGCTAATTTTTTGGACGCTCAGGTTCCAAGATATCGTCACTGACCAACTTACCCCTATGACCAACTAGCCCCGCCCTACCCTACCTTGTATTCCGAAAATAGTTCCAGAGAGTCGATTTTTTGACAAAAAAAAAAATCGGGATGAGAGTAGATCTGACATTGACATTTGGCATCAAAATATTTTTTTTTGGAACCCCTGATTCCATGTTCATGCTTCTATCAGCAGTACCAAGTTTAAAAAAATCAAGAGTGATCAAGAGTTGGGTTAAAGATTTGCTTTTCGGTCGATTTGGCGTGGAAATGCTCTATATATTTCTCATACAGGGTGGCACATAAATCACCCAACGCTCTCTGAAGGAAAAAAATAACGATCGCGTTGCAACTATCGAGCTTTTTGATTCCTAAGCGGTTCAGTTGTCGACTTTGTATTGTTTTTTATTCAAGAATAAAAATTTTGTATCGTGAGACTTTTTTATATGATTTTTTTTTGTGGAAATCGGTTGCGTGACTTGTGCACTTCCCTGTATTTGGGGTATCTAACACATAATGGCTGATATGTGTAGTTTTCTTCGATGGCCAACCGGTTCCAACTGCTGCTGCTATTGGGTCCTCTGACTGCTACTAGATTGTACACTTAGATGTCTTCACTATTGCACTGTTACCGACGAGATAACTGTTTATTTCACCACAACCGCGTATCTGACTGAATGTTCTTCTAAGACTGGAGACCCCGATCACGTGGCTGCCCGGCCTCTATTGTTCGTTGAGTATAAAATCTTATATTTCCTGATTGAAAGCTCTGTGCGGCCTCGAAACAGGAAATGGCATTTTTCGCTAAGTCCTTTCCATTATCTCCATCTTTTTATTTATCTTATTATTTATTCTACTTTGAAAAGAATGAATATCAAGTTTGAAGCTCAGTCTCTATTAATTTTGTAAATAAATTCAATTAATGTTTGGATCTCGAAAACTAAATTTTGACAAAAAAATGTTTTTGTGTTGACGGTAAATCTCGACATTTCATTCAATTTCAAAACATTTGGCATCAAAATTATTATTTTTTCGAAACCCCCGATTTCTCGGTTTTCGAAAATTCGTTGCAGAGAGTCGATTTGTGACCAAGAAAAATTTTTGGGATGACAGTAGATCTCGACGTTTGATGCAGTTTGAAAACATTAGGCATCAAATATGTTTTTTGAAAACCCCGATTTCGAATTCGATTCAAGTTTAGGTCGGATTATTTCTCTGGCTTGTATTTTCGAACATACCACTCAAATATACAATCTAAGTATTTGTTTTTTTTTTGCAATGAAAACTAAACATGACACAAGTATGATAATACTTTCTGAAAGTGGCCTCATAAAGCTTGATGAAATATTAGTGAAAAATACGCTACAATATGATGGGACTATTGGATCGTATGTACGAAAAAAACATATTTATTGTTTCAACTGAAGCTGGATTAAATTAAAATGGATACTTAATATTTTCTATTTCAATAATTAAATCTCAAATTCATTAATCATAATGTACAAACCTAAACTGTATTGCTTCTGAAATTTATTGAGACTTTTCTGGGAAAATTCTGTATTAAACCGAACACATTGAACCTAGCACATAATCCTTTGATCCATCTCCTCAGAAGGGACAGCAAATATTCCCAACATCTCCCAGATCAATGCATCCACGGGGTGGAGGGAAGCAGATAGTGTCGCTGGTGACATAATCACAAACATCGCGATCTGTCAGCCCGAAGCTGGCTTTGAAGTGGTCCAAAAAATCGGATGCGAAACTTTTCGGCGGCTCAACAGGTATCTGTAAGTATTGAATCATATTAATAAAGTTTGCGTATGTTTCAAAGAATGTCTTCTTCCAGTACACTGGTAATAAGTGGCCACTCTACCGAGCACATATGTTGCTGGCATGTGCAGTAATTAGCACACCAACGAAAACACTTTGTTGTTTTTTTCCAATCCAAAATCTACTTTTCGGAGCCTACGTAAATATACGTCCTAACAAAATCAATTAGTCGATAGCAAAAAAAAAACTAATGGCGGGTCATGGTAACGGCATCCGGTAATTGTTTGCGAATCTCCGTTGATTGATAATTAATAATAAATTGCGAATCGCGTGAAACGTGCAACTTATGTCGATGAAGTTGGCCGGAAAGTGTAGTTCGATCTACCGCAAAGGATTATACAGCTGTTTACTTCGTAGTATTAAATATTTCAAAACTTTGACGACCGCAATTGTTCAAATAAAATTCTACTGAATATTAACATTAAAATTATACTACTTCGTTAGAAAGATGTTCATCGAGGAACATGTGTCTTTTTAAGAGAAGCAAAATCAGTAACATTATAGGTTCATTTGTAATGAGTTACACATCTCCTACCAAATTTATTGGGTGAGGCATGGGGATTATGTATGGAACATAATGTCCTGAAAATAGCTGTCTCGATTCTTCTGGCAGATTTCCATACTTTTCTTGAAATTGTCGTTTTGGCCAAATGTGCTCCAATGTGTTTGCTTTCAGGAATTCAGGAAAATAGCATCCAAAGAAACAAATACAATGGTATAAATTCGCAGCATCCGGGCAACTTGGTGGAGTAATAAAAACGGTCAGTTACGCGACAAAGTAACTTCGTACGCAGTCATAATTTTGACAATATTTTCAAGTGGTATTTTCAAATGATAAATTTCCAGGATATTTTTGAATGTTTATAATTTGTGCGGAAAACATAGTCAAAGTCGTGACGTGAACGAATAACATTTTTTTTCCTTATCTTTGAGTATAAATTGTATATTTGAGATCACTTTTCCACTATCATTTCTATTTCTGTATACAATTTTCATACGGAAATTTATATTTTTAAACGTTTCTAACAATTTTTCACAATTTTCTACAATGGTTTTTTTGGTGTTGCCTGTTCCAGAGTGTTGACAATATCTTCACGTTCCGATAGCACGAAATAATTCCCACTCGCTGTGAAACAGAGCATTGACTCGCTACGCTTACCAAATTTACCGACACCACGAGCGCTAGATGCGTCTAATGGCACAAACTCGCCCACATCTCGTTAGCCGTACCACAACAGGAAGGATATTGAAAAACGATATCGTTAATTTTCCGTTCCCGATTTTCCTCTTCACCGTTCCATCGTCATCGTGCTCATGCACATTCCCGGCTGCGTTGCTATCTAAACGTGACACCGGAAATGGCAGGGTGCGAAACGAACACCGTTTCCCATGGTCTCGTTTAGCGTCAGTTTGGGTTATTAAATCTTGCAGGAGTTCAACTGTTCATACTCGCGAGAACGCTGCCTCCACATCGAATTCGGAAATATGTTTGCTTGTCGGAGCGCATCATCGCCATATTCGGCGGGAAATATTTAAAGTAGTTTTCCAGATAAATTGGAAGTAATATAAATTAATGCAAGCTTTCTTAAACGTTCCGATGCGTCATTCAGTGAACAACGAGCGGGTTGATAATACTGAATGCATACCGTGAGAAGATAACTACGGGATAACATCCACGGAAACTGCTCCCTGAGATGATTGGCCTGGAATGAAGTCAACGAATGGACCGTGTGGGAGGAAATTAATTTATATTCAAATTTTCGAATCAACCTTCTCCTTCTTGACATTGGCTTCCCGCGTCATTTGGAATCAATATCGAACGGCAGGAGCAAAGCAGGAGTGCACCGATAGCTATTCGATGCAGCTCCTCACGGGAGGACAAAGTTTGAGAAAATGTGTCCATTCCTTCTCCGTTTCAGGTATGACTTGAATTATCTTTTCCAATGGCGCAATTAAGTGATCAGATCGAAAATGAAGCATCTTGATAGTGTGAAATGCTATCCAAACTGCATCGCATTGTTGACGATAAGCTCACAACTCAGTGTTTTTGAATAGTTCATCGCTAAATTTTCTCTCGGTTCCTCACTTCAAATTATGCAGTATTTTCATTGAAATGATATATGTACCAAATGCTAATAGCGTGAAATGTGGTCTTTTTAAATCTTCAGCTTCAACCAGCTTCAAAAGAGTGTTGAACGTTGAGTCTTGGTAAAATATGGAGTTAGAACAAATGGAAAGCAGAAAAATTGTAGTCTTCATTGCAACATGGCCTGGTTGACCAGCACTTTTCCAATTTTTATGAAGTCATAAATTGGATCGATTCGTGGGTAGCCGACAAACCGGCCGATTATTTCCGCAAAGGGATCCGTGAATTTCCAGAAAGATGGAAAAAAGTTGTGACTAGCGAATATTAAATTTGTAACCATTTTTGCAGAATAAAGCATAAAAAAACAAATAAACTTATCGGTACTCCTATTAGTCCCTTACATCAAACTTCTTGAATGGCTTTTGGCTATGTTGAGATGGCACAAGTCCCAAAGAAACTTTTATTTACTTTTGACATTACTTAGGTGAGATCTCTGGCAATATCGGATGAAATTTCTTCTTTTTTTCTTTGCAAAAAAATATGATTTCTGCAGATTGAAATTCGTACATCTTTAATTTTAATATTGTTGGCAATTGTCAAAAGCAGCTTTTATATTTGTATCTGTAACTACCGTTCTGAATCATATTTCGGACGCTTAAGGCATATGATGCAGAAAACAGGTCTAAACTTTATGCATTATCTGGTTGATATTTTTAATAAATTAGTTCAATATGCTTTTAAGCATATTTTTTAATTAAGCTTTTTTTTTTCTTTATTATAGTGACTTTTGAACTCGTGATCTCTGCGTAAGATGTATGGATGTTACCACTACGCCAGATCGCCTCCACTTTAAGCTTTCTTCTTTGGAACCTATTTGATTGAAAACATCGAACCTATCGTGGCGCTAACATCGATTCAGACCACTACCTGGTGATGGTCAAACTGCGTTCTAAACTGTCAGTCGTCAATAACATAAGACACCAGCGCTCACCACGGTACCACTTACGACGACTATAGGAGCCGAACGTTGCTGCAACATATTCGCAGCGTCTTGAAGCTGCGTTACCGGGGGTAGACGAACTGGATGCTGTTCCCCTCGATGAATGCTGGAACTCCTTAAAATCAGCAATTAGCAGCACAGCAGAGACCGTCATCGGGTATGAACAACGAGGACAACGGAACGAATGGTTTGACGACGAGTGCCGAGCGCTCCTGAACGAGAAGGATGCAGCACGCGCAGCCATGCTGCAACGAGCGACTCGACAAAACGTGGAACGATACAGACTGAAACGAAGGCAGCAAACACATCTCTTTCGGGAAAAAAAGCGCCGCCTGGAAGAGAAAGAGTGTGAGGAGATGGAGCTGCTTTATCGTTCTCGAGAATCGCGGAAGTTCTTCAAGAAACTAAACGCCTCGCACAAAGGCTTTGTGCCGCGGGCCGAAATGTGCAGAAACAAGGAAGGAGGCATCTTGACGAACGAACGCGAGGTGATCGAAAGGTGGAGGCAGCACTACGATGAACACCTGAACAGCGCGCAGACAGGAGACCTAGACGGCGTTGAGGAGGACTACACCGGTGCAATGAACAACGACGACGTACCACCCCCGACGATGGGTGAAGTTAAGGAGGCCATTAATCAGCTCAAGAGCCACAAAGCAGCTGGTAAGGATGGCCTCATAGCGGAGCTCTTCAAGGGAGGGCCGAGAAAACTTGTAGAGTGTATGCACCGGTTGATAGTCAGGATCTGGGACACAGAACAGCTACCGGAGGAGTGGAAGGACGGGGTAATCTGCCCAATCTATAAAAAAGGCGACAAGTTGGATTGTGGGAACTATCGGGCCATCATAATCCTGAATGGTGCCTACAAAATTTTGTCTCAGATCCTCTTCCGCCGCCTATAGTAAGTAGATTTGTGGGAAGTTATCAGGCCGGATTCATGTCCGGTTGCTCGACGACGGACCAGATTTTTACACTGCGACAGATCCTCCAAAAGTGCCGCGAGTATCAGGTCCCTACACACCACATCTTCGTCGACTTCAAGGCCGTATATGATACAATCGACCGACGACAGCTATGGAGGATCATGGACGAACACGGCTTTCCCCGAAAGCTGACAAGACTGATTCAGGCAACGATGAACGGTGTGCGGTGCAGTGTGCGGATCTCAGGTGAGCTGTCGGAATCATTTGAGACTCACAGGGGACTTCGACAAGGCGATGGAATCTCCTGTCTGCTCTTCAACGTGGCGCTGGAAGGTGTTATGCGGAGAGCGGGCTTCAACATGCGGGGAACGATTTTCAACAAGTCTAGTCAGTTTATCTGCTTCGCGGACGACGTGGACATAATCGGAAGAACACATGCGACGGTAGCCGACTTGTATACCCGACTGAAACACGAAGCAGGGCTGATTGGGCTTGGGATCAATGCGTCTAAGACTAAATACATGCTAGCAAGAGGGACTGATCGCAACAGAGTTCTTCTTGGTAGTAGTGTTGTGATCGACGGCGACGAGCTCGAGGTGGTAGAGGAATTTGTCTACCTTGGCTCGTTGATAACAACTGACAACAACAACAGCCGTGAAATTCGAAGACGCATTGTCAATGGAAGTCGAGCCTACTATGGGCTCCGCAAATCCTTGAGGTCCAACAAACTCCGACCCCGTACGAAGTGTACCATGTACAAATCCCTAATTCGACCGGTTGTTCTCTATGGGCACGAAGCATGGACGATGCTTGAAGAGGACTCACAAGCGCTTGGAGTTTTCGAACGCCGAGTGCTCAGAACAATATACGGTGGTGTACAGGAAAGCGGAGTATGGAGAAGGAGAATGAACCACGAACTGGCGCAACTCTACGGCGAACCCAGCATTCAGAAAGTCGCCAAGGTGGTGTTCGCATCGAATCCGGTAGGAACAAGAAGGAGAGGAGCCCAGCGAGTGAGGTGGTTGGACCAGGTGGAGCAGGACTTGGCAAGAATCGGTGCAGCCGGGAGTTGGAGAACTGCAGCCATGGATCGGGATTATTGGCGAAAAATTGTGAAGAAGATCTAATCTCTCAATGGGATGTAGTATCATTATAAATAAATAAAAAATTGATTGAAAACATAAAAAAATCATCGAATAAAATGCTTTTCAAATGAAGCGAATGAAAATCAAACTTCGGACACTAAATCAAATTTCGAACAAATTGAATTCAAATTTCGGACACTTAATTTTGTAATTTTTTGGACGAAAATTACATTACACATTATATTTTATAGTCAATTGCAAAACACTTACCAAGCAATCACAGTAAACTGTTAACGATGATGAGAACTGATGAAACACGGGAGAAATTTAAATATTTATGAACGGGTAAATTCTACGTGCTCACGCTAAGCAAACGTAAAACACAATAGTAGAGTTGATAGATTTTTGCGATTTGCGATCAGTTACCACACGTTTCTCGAAAAGACCGAACTCTATCGTTGCTAGGAAACCGAACAAGTACTGATGGGACCGCGAAACATGGTGAGAGTGAAGCGGGTATCGAACCACTCGACTGTAGTGTAACCACTTTTCCTCGCTCCAAATTTCTCTGCTGAGATCAGTCGTGATTTTACTGACAGAATTCTGGCTAACACCCAAAGTTTATTTTCAGCACATGTTTTGGCATCCCGATTTATTACATTGAATGAGCCGAAAAATAACAGAAAATGCTCTACTCCTCTATACGTGTTTATCATTTGTATAATATATATGCTAGAGCCAATATGAGCCAATATGAGCGAGCGAAGCATAGTTTTCCAAATACACAGCCCAGATATATATTCTCGTTTATGCTCTTCTTTTTCCTCTTAGAAAACACTTTCCAACTTCATTTTATAATGAGATATAACATTATCACGCTTTTATACAACAGCACTAGCAGCTATATGGATAGCGTGGTCGTTTGAAACAGCTTTACATTCCAGCTGGCCTTGGTTCGATCCCTATTGACAGCGTATGGACTATTTTTGTGCAATCCCAAATGAAATAAAAAAATAAAAAAGAAAGAGATGTCTGCTCCCATACGTATAAACATTTTAAAGCTTTTAAAATAGCTCATTATTTGCGCATTTGACTCGAAAAAGCATTATTTCTGCCGAAGATGAAATGTTTTTTTTGCCAACGCTAGTTTGGATGTACTTGATGATGTGAATACGTTCTTTCAATAATCAAAAAGTTTCTACAATACTTTTTGTTTGTTTTAATATAACAAATCCTAAAATACAAACATACTCCAACACCGTTTCGATTTTACTTGAACTACTTTTCTTGAGCCATTTTATCTAAATCAGCTTGAATGTGAGAGATAGCGATACGTAGCGTGTTTTTCAAATGATTGTCACTGATTTGTTCCTTGGCTTTCATTTCAATTCTTTCATAACTGAAACAATTGCTCACAAATGTTTCTGGATTCAAATTTAAAAGTAATAAAGTAATTTATTAGTTCTGTAAATCGCGCTTCTGGAATCTGGAGTACAAATCCAAGACATCATGGTTTTCGAATTTGTCACGCAGCTCTAAATCACACTGCGTTTCAATGAGTCCCATCTGCATGCTTTCAGCGGCATGCATTGAAATCGAATGGGGTAGAACAAATTGGAGAATTTTTTCATGCGCTTTGAAGTATCAAAATATGCGACAAAATCAGCATTAATCGACTGAAATGCATAAACATTTTTCCTAGTTGTCGACACTTGAGAAATTCTCAATGTCAGAAAATGGGTAAAGATGCAATGTCGCATTGTCGCAATGTCAAATTTCATGGTATGGGTACGTTCGTAATACTTCGGATCGTTTGACGTTTATTCGCAACCGAGTAATTGACAACGTATAAATCCGATTTTAACCCTCTACAACCCACCCGGGCCTTCACACGGGCTTCACGGATTTTCTTTTCAAATTATTCAGACATTATTTTCTATGTTTACCCCTACTAGAACGCCTTTAGAACATTTCAGCTATCACACATACACGTTGGTTTTATGCTGGCAGCTTTCTGCTAGGAGTATTTCATGTTGAAAGTCAGAAATTCGAGATAAAAGTGGAATGTGGGTTTCTTTAGACAAATAAAAAAATTTGGGTCTTAGAGGGTTAATGCCGTCACTTGCATAGATTTATGCGCAGAACAGAGCAGAACCAAAAACGTGAAAAAGTCCTTTGAGAACAAACGAGGCCAATTGAAGAAGGTTAAATTAGCACGGAAAAAATGGAAAAGAAAACAGAAAATGATCAGCTTGGATACACACGATTAACAAGAATAAGTCACAAAGTTATTTTATTCTATTGTATGGAAAAATTTTCAACTATATTATTAATTTCGATCATATGATTTTTTTTCAAATCAGGCTGCGGGTCGCATGAACAACGTTGGAGGGCCGCAGGTTGACTATCACTGTTCTACATACACCTTGTAAGCCAGTAAAATCTACTTAAAAACCCATATGCACAATATACGTGTTACATAATAAACTGTTGGGCTAGGCGCAAATTGAGAAGCGTATAGCGCTCGTAAGCGAACACGAGGCTACCAACACTACTCATACGTGCCACAAACGTAGCGTGATGGAGCGCACATTGAGTCGCAGTTTGGTGCCATAACGTGCCACTCGCATACAATGTCTGATTCACACAAAGTTTCCCGATATATTCATTTACTAACACAATCACCTGACCGGTACAACCATACAGTGCAAAACTCACGGCGCTATATGATTGTTCAACAACACAACCGGCACGACCAGTACGAGAAACTGTGGTTCAGCCACAGCTTCACGCGAGTAGTGCCTCACGAGCGCTCCACCATCTCGCGTCATCTGGCCAATTTGCGCCATTCTATCTGTTTCCATTAGCCACAAAAACAGGCGTTATATCGCGCAAAGTTACTCGCGATATACGCGTCTCAGTTTGCGCCTGGCCTAACAGGATGCTACATTGACCATTGTTTGTTTGAAAATTATTTCCAAGAAAATTTAAAAAAAAACATTAGGAAAAGATTATTCTATTGAGCAATGAAGAATCAAAGAAAACGGTCTAGAGTTATGATGCTAAATCTGTAGATGACAAATACACTAGTCTTTCACTACAGGAACAAAAAGAAGAAAAAGAAAAAGAACGATAAGGAGAAGAAGAGGAAGAAGAAGAAGAAGAAGAAGAAGGAGAAAGATCTCATCCTCCTCAACGTGATACTTTTTGATGAATTTCGGCAGACCCTTAGTAGTGTACATTATATTTCCCCGTTCACCGCAAACCCCGAAGTAAAACACAGCGGCTTGGACATTCGTCACCCACAGACAGACGTGGAGATACACTCGACAAAAAAAATAGAGCCTGAAATTTTCAGAGGCTTCCGGAAATGCATGAAGATAGGACATCATCATAGGTACATCAGTTTAAAGATTCAACATTCATGTTTTGATATATTCTGCGAACATATTTTTTTCTTGATATGTGTCTTGGACAAAAATATCGGGAACAAATAAAGCAACAATTTTTTTCTGTTTCATATAAGTTTACGCAGCACAAACAAAAATTTCATATATTTTCTGGCTTTTCGAAATTTTGAAAAAAAAATATAACTTTGAGACCCACTTTTGCTCTAATTTTTCTTAGATGCGTTCGTATGTGTCTTTTTTTCTACATTTGCCGTAATTTTTCCTGAATTTTGAAGAGCATTGCGAGACACAAAAATAATTTTCTTAATCGTCTGCATTATTGTTTTTTACTTTCTTGAAAACGATTATTTTATTGTATTCGTGGTTTTCAATTGTAAGATTAAATTTAAAAAAAATAATAATTCGGATTTTGTTAAGTGTTCTTCTCATTAATCCGAATGTTCTTTCTACAAGGCATTTTTTCTCACAGAGCTCCATCGTACTGCTGACTCCTATGAATTTGTTAAACCATCTTAATCCAACGTAAAGATAATCTCATATATTTCAAGATACGAGAAAAAAAAATCTTTGTGCAGCGCAATGCTCTAAATATACATAAATATATAAATATATAATTTAGACATATGAAAAACAACATTTCAAAATAATAGAGCAGTAACAGGTTTATAAATTCAAAATAAATGGCCCCAAAGGTCAAAAACAATTTTGTTTGCGTAATTCTCTTCAAAATTTAAGAAAAAATTAAGCTACATGTGAAATAACAACACATACGAACGCATTTAAATAAAAATTAGAGCAAAATTGGGTCTCAAAGTAATTTTTTTTCCAAATTTCGAAATGTAAAATGTATATAATTTTTTTTGTACCGCGAAAAAATTCTGAAAAAAATCACATATAACTACAACTAGAGTACTAGAGTACAAACTAGAGTAGTACTGAATCTGAAAATAAAAAAAAAAAATATTTAATTTAAAATAAAAATAAAAATCAATTTAAAATTTTTTTTTGTACTTGATTTTTTGATGAATAAATGTGATGAAAATATTGATCGATACACCTTAGTAAGATGTACTTTCAGTATTTTTTTATTCATATTTTTGTCTCAAAGCTATTGATAATGGCGTGAAATAAACGAAAAGGTGCATTTTTCACCATGGAATGGTGTACCATATAAGGACTCAAATATCTGGTACTACTGCCAAAATGTTTTATTTAGTACCCTATACAATATTTTACATACAGCGAGTGATTTGGTTTGGGGGCACTTTTCACTCCCTTACCCGGCCAGGCCTTTTCACTGAGAGTATAATACTAGGCCTACATAATAACGAAAGGCACAAAGTGTTCGTTCTAATGGGTACGCTTAGTAATTTGTAATTTCGGTATTATTTCCAATGGAGGACATTTTTATTTTTCTGACTTCGATAAATTGGGAAAGTAAAACTGAAAACGGTATCGACATTAAAAGCTGTCCCCTGCTAATATAAGCACACGCTGAAATATTTGCATAATTACAGTAGCTTTTCTAAAACACTATACTACAACGCTACAAAAACAAACGTTTTGCGATATTCCATAAAAAACAATATGAATCTTCCGTGTCGATTCATAAGCTTGATTAGAATTTTATTATATCTGAGTGATTGAGTGAGCGTTTCCAATATAGCTCGAGTGTCTAATGTTCGTCTTTCAATGTCGCATGTCAAATGTTTCTTGCAAGCTCTCCTAATCTCAAATATCGCTTGCGTTAGCTCGATTAAAGGGTCTGTCACATCAAATTGCATCACGGAAAACACGCTGTAGAAATTTAATTTTTAGGAATTATATCTTCAGCTTTCGCTTATAATCAGATAAGAGTGTATAGATCACGTTGGCCATGCTTCACTGTCAATTTTTCGTACATTTGGAAAAATGTCGTCGAACGAAAAAGAGCGTCGTGAATTAATGCGCACTCATTTCGAGAATCCGGAGTTGTCACATCGGGACATCGGTAAGATGCTGGGTATCGTCCAATCCACGGTCAACAGAGTACTAAAAAATTAGTGGGTTATATCTATGATATAACCGCAAGGTTCACGTGGAACTACCTTAGCTTAGCAATCATTCGTTTGTATTGATTAAATTCTTGATTGAATGAAACAGTTTCCAAATTCAATTGAGTTCAATATATTTGCTCTGTGAGTGAAAAAAATGAACAAATGCCGTGTAAAGTCAATTCATTTATTGTGATTGATTGTTCTTCGTTACAAGTAAATTTAATGACGGACCTTTTACGTTTGGTATGATGACTAGAACAAAATATATGTACGGAAGAATTATCAAACGTTTGATGAACCAGCCTAAGGCTGAAAATCTTTCCAATAAAGACAAAAAAAAAAATTATCAAACGATTTTTTTATTTTACATTTCCCTCTGAAGTTTACATCCCAAAAGTGTACATACTTCTCGAATCTCGAATTTGCTTGAAACTGGGAAGTTCATTCGCATCTAGTGGCTGCACGATTTTCCCAGGTTCCTAAGTTTAGAAGATCATGTTAGGACAGACATATTCCACTCTGCACAAAGGCAAGCGAGGACAAAAGTACTCGCAGTTTGCATTTATTTGCAGAGCCGATTTCCCCAGAAACCTCGGTTTTGAAGTCTGTGTTAGGGAAACACATTTCAATCGGAACAAAAATACCCCTGATTTGAATTAATTCGCAATGCCGATTTCCCCACGCTTCATGGATTTGAAGTCTGTGTTAGGGAAACACATTCCAGTCGGAACAAAAATACCCCCGACTTGCATGAATTTGAAATACCGAATTCTCCAGGCACCTTGGTTTAGAAATCTCTATTAGGGAACACATTTCGGTGGGAACAAAAGCTCCTCCTACTTTCGTGTGTTCATTTTCTTCTTTTTGGCTTTAAGAGGGTTTAAACTTTTCAGTTCACTCGCCTCTAGGCTCTTTCGTGTGCTTGCAATGCCGATTTCGCTGCTTGGTTTTAAAGTCTGTGTTAGGGAACATTTTTCGATGAGAACAAAAGTCCCCCTACTTTCATGTATTTGCAATGCCGATTTCCCCAAGGCTGCTTGGTTTTGATGGCTGTGTTAGGGAAACCGTAAATCGGGCCAATCAAAACGATGCAGTTAGGGCGTTTAGATAACGCCTAATATTTTACAGTTATTCAATTGTTTATCTAATGAAAAACAACATTTTGTTAGTTGCGATAGATGCGTAGAAATATTCCCTATCAAGTGATGCAAACATCTCTCCTATCCAGTACGAAATGTTCGAGCTATAAGCATTCGAAATCTTTCATTTTTTCCTGCATGTTCTGTGTTAAGGTTTTCATTTTACCCTCCATATATTCCGGGTAGACGTAGTTCCACGTCAAAAGATACTTCGAGAACCTAACCATCGACCGGAAGGTGAAGAACGGAAAAATGGATGCTCCGTCAGTGAAAAAGATCACAAGCGCGTAGTTAAGCAGTTTAGACGTGATCCGAGAAGTTCGGTTCGGGATGTCGCCAATAAGCTGAATTTGTCAAGTTCATTCGTCCAGCGGACCAAGCAGCGGGAGGGCCTGCGTACATACAAGGTTCAGAAGTCTCCTAACCGCGACGAAAGGCAAAACATGGTGGGGAAGACGCGAGCCCGGAAGCTGTACACCGAAATGCTGACGAAGCCGCATTGCCTGGTAAAGGACGACGAAACCTACGTCAAAGCGGACTTTCGTCAGCTGCCGGGCCTGTTGTTCTTCTCCGCAGAGGACAAATTCAGCGTTCCGGAGGAGATTCGCAAGCAGAAACTATCCAAGTTTGCCAAAAAGTACATGGTGTGGCAAGCGATCTGCTCTTGCGGAAAGCGGAGCGCCCCCTTCGTGATGACCGACACGGTAAACGGGCAGGTTTACCTTAAGGAGTGCCTACAGAAGCACTTACTACCACTATTGAAGCAGCACGAGGGCCCGACCATCTTCTGGCCGGGTCTCGCTTCGTGCCACTATTCAAAGGACGTGTTGAAGTGGTACGAAGCCAACGGGGTCACCTTCGTGCCAAAGGAAATGATCCCACCCAACGCGCCGGAGCTTCGCCCAATAGAGAAATATTGGGCGATTATGAAGCAGGCCCTCCGGAAGAACCCAAAAGTTGTCAAATCGGAGGCGGACTTCAAGAGAAAATGGATTTCTGTTCAAAAAAAAAACTACAACCTGACGTTGTACAGAACCTTATGGACGGGGTAAAGAGGAAGGTGCGAGCATACGGGCTTGGGCTCGAAGTATGAATAAAAAGAAAATGCCAAAAGTTGTTTAATAGTTTTTATTTCACTGTCTAAAATTTTCAAAAGGATCGGTCTACTGGGCGAATTTCTACAGCGTTTTTTCCGTGATGCAATTTGATGTGACACACCCTTTACGTTAACACTCCCAAACGATCGGCTCATTGAAGATTTCCCCTGGGGAAAGCTAACCAACCACATTGCTTCTCGATGGAGATGAAGCAAAAAGTAGAAATAAAAGCAATCCAAACTTGACCATCGGTCCTGCTAAAAGATTCTGTCAACGGACTCATAACACACTAGCTGGGCGATGGCAACAAGAACTGGGACAACATGGGTACAGGGTTTTATCGGTGGCCGTCGTTCTTCCATTTCATCGCGCTTTATTGAATATTAAGCGCCTTTCGATAGCGCCTTCTAGTTGCGACAGTATTTTAAGATCGTAAAAGCGGGGATAATGTGCTGGAACGTGACGACGACGCCGGAATTGCTTTCCGATAACACAGAACAGAAGCGGCTCCCTGCCATTCTCTTTGATCACGCATGGTGGGTTCAAATCATTGACAAGTGTCTGTTTAAAGTATAGTGAATTTTGAACCATGTTAACAGACAATTTTCATAAAAAAAGGGCTTCAATGTTAGAGAGGAAGCGCATCTATTTTGGAAATTTGAGAATACTCGACCCACTGTGCACCGTTTTAGTAGTGACCTAGTAAATTACGCGGGAAGCATCCTTGATTGTCCCTGTCACTGCAGAGGAGGGCGTTCACACTTTAGAGAAGTGAAACGTTCGACACAATAAATACTTTAATTCAACTTATCTAAGAGTAAGTGAATGTGTAAGTGGATGGAGGAGAGGTTAACGTTGCAGAGTTATAACTGATTCTTCTACGTGTTCTCTTGGTAGTTGGTAAGAGGCTGTCAAAACGTGAAACAATATCAGGAAAACTTTTAAGATTTAATGCAAGGTTCGTGAATTATAAATTTTTTTTCTATATTTTTTTTGTACTGATTCCATCGTTTCGGAAAAATCATTATTCCGTTATCATGAAAAAACAATGGGTCAATTGTACAAACCTGCGTTTTCTGATCACGAGAAAGCTAATTGCACTGAGGAGCCCTTCTTCTTAATAGTGATAGAATGAATATGCTTTCATGACCAATTGTGCATGTATGTTTCAGCCTCCACTGTGTTCTATTCCAATGTCCAAAGGAAGTACAAGCATTGAACAACAATAAATACCATAACTTAACCATTGTCTCTTGTAAAATAAACGTCAAGTTACCATTTGAAGTGTGACATATTCTAGTCACTACATAGTGAAACCATCGTTTCTAGTTAGGAACAAGCCATCATTTCAGGAAAAATCATCTAATCAATCACTCATTAACGATGTACCGAGCCTCAATATTTTTGCGGAATTAGATTTATTTGCAAGAACCGTAACGTACCTGATAGTGTCCAAATGTGAAATCAGGTGGAGTCTTGCTAACATGATTCGGTATACGATCCTCCAAGGCTTTGTCCAAATAATACTTGATGAAGTTTACGCGATCTGAAATAAATCAGTAAATAATTTGTTGATGAGTCTTGATTGAATGTGAATATAACGTGGAGTTTCGTTTTATTATTAGAGAAACTGATACAAATTCGGTACCCCATTTTGTTTCTTTGGACTTAGCTCTTAGCCAATGCTCGGAATTTCTTCATATTACGTCAGCTTATGAAGGGATCTATTGCGGACATTTCCCCGCAAACCGATTTCAATAACTTAATTTGGCTCGAAACTTTGAGCATAGAAGTGGAACAACTCAAATTCAAGTACCCGAGATGCCTGGGTATAAATTTGGCACCCCATTTTTTTTTATTTTTTCAAATTAAAAGAATCGTCCTGATAATTTTTTATTTTTTGACATTTTCATACAAAATATAAGTGAAGTACAGTATCTTACGTAAATTAACTAAACTTTGACGAAAAAGCATGCAATTTTACAAAACAAAGAGGAACAAAAAAAAACGATTTTTTCAGGAAAAAGTGAACAAATTTCTTCTCGATTCATTTCTAACTAAAAAAGTAAAACGAATCAAGAGCCTTTACAAAAGTCGCAAGCCTAGTAATCAGTCTCGCAATCGGTGCAGGCGGAATGGGCCCATGGAATCATCAACACTATGTTTACATTGGGGTGCCAAATTACCCGCATACCGAATTTTCACTTTGGAATGGAATTTGTGATTAAAATCTCGATACATTTACTCGAATTCGTTGAAGAACATCAATTTCTTGATCCAAATTAGCTTTAATATTTAAAATCGGTTCACTATTCGATTTTTAATGATTTTTCAAAAGATGCACATGAAAAATTTTCAAGATTTCAAAAACAACAAAACTTGATTTTTTTTTTAAACACATATATTTTGGGTTTTTCACATCTTACGTTTGTTACTACATTACTAGAACACTTTTTTTTATTCACCACCAGAGTGCGCTCATTAGCGCCGGAGATCCGAGTGGGTACCAAATTACCCACTGGGTACCGAATTTGTACTAGATCCTCTATCACTATTATTACTGTTTATTTGGTAACTTAAGGCTGTACCTTTTGAATCCATTATGTTTTATTCAAACATTCATCATTTTTAGACTTTAGACTATTTTAATTTTCTCCAGAGTACCCGAGAAATTCTTTTCTTAATGCAGAATCTGATCTTTCTAAAGTGAAATAATTTAGAAGAGACTTCTAATTTGAAAGGATAGTACCGTGGAAGTACAACGCTACTCAGTGGCCCCAACAAACTGAACCCAAGCTATTTGTTCTTTGGTTTTTTTCCTTACTAGTTTAAATATTAACATGTGACGTCCAACTTTTGAAATCAGCATACAATTAAATTAAATGATTGGAAATGTAAAACATGAGCAAAGCTATTCATATCAAACACGAACTGTACATATGAGGCCAAAGAAACTTTCAATTTGCTGAACACAATGATAGAAGACTGGGTGTAGCGGAAGGTGGTCCTGACATGACCCGTTAAATTGCAGCGACCATTAAGCATCTAAAATATTTGTTTGTTGCCAGTTCCGCATTGATTAGTATAATCACAACTCTTTTGCTATGGTTTCTTCTGGTCAGTGTGATTTTTGAGAGTAAAAAGAGCTAAAACAGAGGCCAAATCAAAAGAAGACTACATTCTTCAGTTAGGACTATGTAAGTATTACCGACGAGAACAAACAATATACAAATTCAGGAATGAAACTCTTTAGTTCGAATATTTGGTGGCACCATCAAGGACCGATGAATTAATGCTTGCGATGAGTAGGGGAACTGCGAGTAAGACGGACAGTGGGGGTATGATGGACAGGTGATTGACTTGTATAGATGCATTAAGAATTTCAAATTTCTGTTGATGGGAACCCCTTCTACATGCTATTCTACGCTATTTAAACCATTCTATGACAATGAACACTAATCAAAAGTGAAATAGGGAAAAAAACCGAAAATCAAACATGTTTCCGCGTGTGGATGTAATTTTTGCGGCTTCGATATTAAGCATTTTGAGTGGTTTAATAACAAAATTGAATTCGCAGATGGTTTTATTTCGGTTTGTGAGTTGACAGAGAATCGATATTAGGTATTTACGGAAAAGTAAATTCAATCGTGAGTGGTAAATTTAAATTATTGAAATAATTGCACTGGTGGGGTTGAAATGGACAGTCACATCCACAATCACATCCAATGCATGATTGAAAGTGAAGGGAAGAATATTGAACTCTTATATATTGCTTTCTCTTTTTGTTCTTTTTCAGCTACTGGACACACAAACACTGAGAGAGAGCGAAATTATTCCTCACGCGAGCAATAAACTTCTACGCTTCGTTTATTATTGACCTGTTCATATTCCCTCCCCTACATGTCCATTATACCCTCATCGAAAAAATGTTCTACTTTTCGGCTTGTTTTAATTCAGTAAAAACATAAAAAAAACACATTTTTATAAAACATTTGGCCAATTATTTCGAAAACCAGTATATTGAACTGTAAGAAACTGCTTTTAAATTTTTGAAAACATTAGTTTCCAAAGATACAATTGAAGTTTTCCTTAACATGTCCGTCTTACCCCCATCTTCCCTAAGGGGCGTGAGTGATTCGCAAAATCCAGTTTGAGCAGATCGTTAGATTAACTCGCTGCGTTAACATGTACTTGCTCGCTGTTTAGAGCGATACTGGATTTATTGAATATCAAAGAAGTTTTGACGTAGGAGTCATTGTTGCCACATGTACAGATTTATCTGGAAAGGTACAGATTTTTTTTGTTATTTTTGGTACAGATTCTGTACGGTACAGGGTACAGATTTCGTCAAAAAGTACAGATTGGTACAGGTTTTTTTTTCTGCGTGTGAAATTTCTTATATTTGAACAAAGCCACATTGAGGTACATGACGACTTTTACGCCGCAGTATCGCTTGGTGCTTCTGAACATAAAAGCATTTACAATTAACAATTAACAATTGATCAGTTTTATAAGGACGAAATTCGTTGTGATAGAGGAGTTTACAGGATTCTACGATGGGAATATACAAAATCTGGAGAATGAATTCGGTACCGTGAAGGTAAAATTACTCAGTAAGGAAATCACAGTATCAGAAAACGAAGGATTGGTGGACAAAAATTTGATGTCTAAAAAGAATTGACGGCTCGTTCGCATTTTCAGCGCTTTGATGCCCTGTTTGTGACGTACCCAATACGTCTCACTCCTTGGATTTTATTTTCTGAATATAATCAGAACAAAAATAAGCCGATTAAAAAGGCTCAGCAACGATACGATGAACACGATTTTGAAATCAAATGATTTTATTAAACATTATAGCTTTGTGTAAGCATATGTCATGGGGCATGTTTTCTGTATCCAAAATTGATTCCATTTAACGGAGAAACATGTTATTTGCAAGTGGTTGAAAAATCTTGAACGAGAATTGTGTCTGAAAATAATCTGATATTATAATGATGAGTTTTGGTAGAAGTACTAGGAATTTTATAGTAAAAGGTAAATTCAACGGGGTCGATTAGAAGATCAATCAATGAACAGTTCTGCGATTGGACTCATGAACTTGCGCTTAGTAAGAAAACGTGAATGTTTGAAAGTATTGATAACAAAAAACAAATTTTTGGGCGGGACGAAGTTTGCCGGGTCAGCTAGTGGCACTTCTAGATGGATTGACACTATTTTCGTAACTCAAATAATCATTCAAGACGCTTACATGTTGTTTAATTATCTTGAAATTATTGAGAAATTGATTTCTAAACAAAATTCTCAATAGAAAGTAATATTCACTACATTGACCCATTGTCACCACCTCTAAGGGGTGAGATAATCAGATAATTCATTTAATCGTAGTTAATTCATTTAATCGTAAGATAATTCATTTAATCGTAGTTCAGTGGAAAATTGATATCATTCAACAATTCCTTGAACACTTACGAGTGTTCATCATTAGAGAACTTTTCTATGTAATCAGAATTATGTTTTACTCTAATTCACGATAGTTATTCGACAAAAAGTTCCAAAAGCCTTTTTTGGCCCATTTTCAGCCCCATCGACGGTACTTCTGATTTATCTCCTTCAAGTCTTTTTCATTACACTTATGAACCACGCAAAAGACATTTATTACTGGAATCACATACCACATACCTGTATATTTAACACGAGCCCAGTGTCGGTCCCTAAGGGCTGACTGACTGGGACTGACAGTTATAAAATAATAAAATAAAAATAAATACGGTCTGTTTTCGGATGATTTACAAAATGTGACTACTTGTCGAATTGCTGACTATTTTATATTTATACAGCAATTCCAAATGAAATCGTCCTAAAAATGCAGATTTTAAAAACTTGTATTTTTGATTCCAATGAAAGTGTGTATTCCGTTTTGGTTGGAAGAAATATGAGTTTTTCACAGCAATTTGAATTTTTTTTTTGAAATTTTGATATTTAAAAAATTGAAAAAACATTTTTTTTTGATATCGCAAATTAAAATTTTATTTTGTGAATAAAAAAAGAGTACTAATTTTTCTCCTTAGTGTATATTTTTTTCAAATTAAGCCAACAATACTCTATAACTCCTTTTTTTTCGGTACGACTCATATTTTTTTGAGATATGAATTACCAAAGATTTCTCTTACTCAAATCGATACGCCCTTTTCAGAAGTTACGCTTGAGACAAAAAATGAACCACGATGATGTATTTGGAAAAGGTGTTGGAAATTATAAGCAAATTCATAAAATTTCATGAACATGACGGTATAACACGACAAACATATTAAAAAGGATTATTTACTATAAAAAAGACAATAAATTAGAAATATTTTTTTAAATATTTCGAGAATGGCTACATTTAGGAGGAGATTGATAATAACCCTTTCTGTTTTAAATCACATTAGGATTCATAATTTGTGGCTAAAAATAATTGTTAACATACAAAAATTCGAAGTTTCGAAAATTCCTAAAAATTCGATGTTCCACAAAGTTCGTCAAAAATAGTTTTACCATCTTGGGCCCATTTCTTAAATTTTCTACATGACTTCTATTTTGTGTGAAAAAATAAAAAAAATAAAAAATATGTATTTTGGATATTGCAAATTGAATTTTTATTTTGTAAATAGAAAAAAGAGTACTATTTTTTTTCTCAGTGTAAATTTTTTTCATATTCAACCATCAATACTCTATAACTCTTTATAAGACCCTATTTACGACTCATAGTTTTTGAGATATAAATTATCAAAGATTTCTCTTACTCAAATCGATACGTCCTTTTCAAAAGTTACGGTTGAGTCAAAAAATTCCCTATTGCTGTGGAAAAATCATATTTCCTCTAACCCAAACGGAATATACACTTTCATTCGAATCAAAAGTACTCATGTTTTGTCATTTGTCGATTTCATTTGGAATTACTCCATACAATAAGTATCTTTGGGAACTGAGGTGCACCCGTGGCCGAGTGGTTAGCGTCTCACATTAGCATGCATGGTGTTCGGGTTCGATCCCCGTTCTGACCGGGGGATTTTTCGTCATTGAAATTTCCTTCGACTTGCACTGTGGTCACGCGTATTCAAGAGCTTGTCCCTCGGAATACATTCAAAGCGTTTTATTTGGCTCAAGAAATCTCAAATAAGTATTAATAAATGACGCTAGTTGATGCATACGTTGAGACGGCAAAAGTTCCACAGGGAACATTAACGCCATTCAAGAAGAAGATCTTTGGAAATTGGGACCGACACTGATATTGTGCAAACGCTCTTAATGCGCGCTGAATGGAAATCGCAGCAAGAAAAAAATCGGGGCTTAACGTGTTAATTCGAAAGTAATACTTATTCTACTGAAATAGTTTTCGGATGAAAAAATAAATAGCAGATAAAGAAAGTAAAATGAAATATTTGCTTGGTAAATTCTGTTCCAAATTGAATGTATTCTTTCCAAAACATTTCGCGTATACTGAACAAAAAAACGGAGTTTACCAACAAACATTTTAACGGACCGCATATTTCATTGTTAGAATATAAAGTAGAACCGGTTAGATTAAGAAAAAAACACACATAATAAACAGAATCGTTCGCAAACTTCATCCTTTCCATATTTGCATAATAAATATCAATTCTCGAGTGAAACGTAAGTACCCGTTTCTCTATTGAATCCAAGCGCACGAATACGTAGTCCATTATTCCAAATGTAAAATAGTGAACAGCAATGCAAATGAACCATAAAGGATTGAGAAAAAAGCGGTTCCCCAGCAAAAAAAAAAACCGTGTCGGCACACTATGTTGACAACATAAAACTATGGCGAAGCAGTTTTTACTAACCTGCCGGTGCAACAGCATCGAAGTACGCCTGAGCTGCGGATTTAATTGGGTCGTTCTCTCCCTTCCGCAAGTGGTCGATCTGTTCCGAGAAAACTTCTGCTGTTAATCCGATGGTAATCAGCAAGATTACGGTCATTAAGTTCCTGCCTTTCCAGACTTCCATCGTCGTTGCCCTGATGTTGTTGATTTTAACGTTGCTCTTGATTTAAAGCTTTCCAGGAAGCGAAACGATGCCGAGCGAGAAGGACTGACTTGGTGGTGGGTTTCAACCTTTTGGGAAAAATTCCACAACGCCGTTTCGTCTTCAGGTGTGAAAATGAATGACACTTGTTCCGACGCGCTTCAGTTCTAATAATGCAGACTGATTTCCCTCACACGCTTTGGTGAGATTTTTCCGAGCCCCGGAACAATGGAAAACAGCTACTTCCCAGATCTACTCAACTAATCTATTTCTGAGCTTTTCACCCTTCTTCCACGCGTGTTTGCGCCCGGTATTCGGGTAGGTTTGGGGTTATCCTTTTGTCTTGGTGTAGCTTCGGGGCCTTTTTACGGCTGACTGGCAGTGTAAACCATCGGAGCTGAAATAAAAATTATTTCTTGCTCAAACAGCACAAAACAATAACTCCCACCCGCGTGTGCAGAAAGCACCAAACGGATTAAAGATTAGAGAACTCGATCCAATTGGCCCGATTTCGTCAGCAGTCTGAGGGTTCGTGGAGGTGGGGCTGACAGATTGAACAGAAGCAACTGATTATTGAATTGGAAACGGAATTTTCGCTGATTGGAATCAATTCGTGATAGTTCGAACGGAAATCATCCACATATCGGCGTCTCGTGAACAGAGAGTGTGTTAGTCGCACTAAGAGTTTACGATGGGTTCAACTCTGCATGACAAGCGCGAACCGAACAGCAGCAACACTTATCAGTGGCTAATTTTTATTGCAGGATCCGATAAGGTCGAGTGCTCGCTCGCATAAAGCGTACCGTTTTTTTGTCTCTGTGGTTCGTGATTAATATCAGTATTTGTTTATCAATGTGTGTCCAGGATAAAGCGAAATGAAAATCGAAACCCAAACAAAGGTGCCATAAATCTACACATTCCAACAAACCAGCGGAAGTGGCTTTGCGTGGGGTGGAAGGCGGATGTTAACCAATTATTTTGGTTGGGGGAAAAGGTTTTTTACCAAATTAATAAAACTATAATTAATAATAACAAAATAAATTCACCAATAACTTTTTTATTTTGTACTTGCTGACCCGGCAAACTTCGTCCGCAAAAAAATGGTTTTTTGTTATCAATACCTTCAAGCATTCACGTTTTCTTACTATGAGCAAGTTCATGGGCCCAATCGCAGAACTGTTCATTGAATGATCTTCTATTCGACCCCGTTGAATTTACCTTTTACTATAATTCCTAGTATTTCTACCAAAACTCATCATTATAATATCAGATTATTTTCCGACACAATTCTCGTTTAAGATTCTTCAACCACTTGCAAATAACATGTTTCTCCGTTACATGGAATAAATGTTTTATACAGAAAATATGATAGAATAAAGACAGCCTTAAATCGGACAATTCCTTCCTCTCGAGTTCTGCTCTTATCAACACACCCGGTGATACTTCTTTTTTGGTATAGATAGAAGAAGATATAGGAGTGCTTTCTATCACGTTAAAATCCATTTCCAGTTTCGGACAAAGATCAATTTCACTAGCGCAAACATCAAATGGAGCCCCTCCTTAGGGAGGGGGTGAAGAGTATATATATATATATATATATATATATATATATATATATATATATATATATATATATATATATATATATATATATATATATATATATATATATTAGGCTGTCAAAAAAGTCCTGTGGTATTTCCGCAAGGTGTCGTTGTAAGCGCGTAGTTCTAGTTCTAAGTTCTATTCATTGTATCGAGTCATACTATAGCTTGTTGGAAAGGTATTTTTGCGCGCTATAATATAGTCCTTGACAGTGTTTTGTTTGGTTAAGTCGTTCGTGAGTTATAGTGTCACTAATATGGAGCAAAATAAAGAGAAAATCCGACATATTTTACAGTACTACTATGACAAAGGCAAAAATGCATCTCAAGCTGCCAATAAAATTTTTGCAGTTTATGGACCCGATACAGTTTCCATTTCCACCGCACAACGATGGTTTCAACGTTTTCGTTCTGGTGTAGAAGTCGTCGAAGATGCGTCACGCTCCGGAAGGCCTGTCGTCGAAAATTGCGACAAAATCGCTGAATTAGCCGAGAAAGACCGGCAGCCGTAGCATCGGCCAAGAGCTGGGGATAAGTCATCAAACCGTTATTAACCATTTGAAGAAGCTTGGATTCACAAAGAAGCTCGATGTATGGGTGCCACACACGTTGACGCAAAAAATCATCTTTGACCGTATCGACGCATGTGAATCGCTGCTGAATTGCAACAATCGACCCGTTTCTGAAGCGTGGTCGAAGCCCGCTGAAGCGGCTCAGACGGTGGCCAAGCCCTCATTAACGGCCAGGAAGGTTCTGCTGTGTGTTTGGTGGGATTGTCAAGGAATAATCTATTATGAGCTGCTTCCCTATGGCCAAACGCTCAATTCGAACCTGTACTGCCAACAACTGGACCGCTTGAAGGTAGCACTCATGAAGAAGAGGCCTTCTTTGATAAACAGAGGCCGCATTGTCTTCCATCAGGACAACGCCAGGCCACACACTTCTTTGGTGACGCGCCAGAAGCTCCGGGAACTCGGATGGGAGGTTCTTTTGCATCCCCCGTATAGTCCGGACCTTGCACCAAGTGACTACCACCTGTTTTTGTCCATGGCGAACGAGCTAGGTAGTCAGAAGTTAGCCACAAAAGAGGCCTGTGAAAATTGGCTATCCGAGTTTTTTTGCCAATAAGGAAGCGAGCTTCTATAACAGGGGTATTATGAAGTTGGCATCTCGTTGGGAACAAGTCATCGAACAAAACGGCGCATATTTGACTTAAAACAGATGATTGTAACTAATTTTATGAACAAATGAAAATTTTAAAAAAATACCGCAAGACTTTTTTGACAGCCTAATATCACATGAAGAAAACAAAGTTTTCCATTCACATTGAACACCAGTTTGATACGAAGAAGTTAATTTTAATTAATGATTTTTATTTGAAAAGTGCTCATTCTGCCTGAAAACTCATTATTATCTTCCACACTTCACTAACTCGTAAAATGTAGTTCAATGGCGTGCCGTTTATTCCGTTTCCACCGTGAAGTGTATTCAATTGGTTGACATTGTATTTCTATTGTTTTGGTCCTATACTATACAATAGTTTAACCTAGATCTTTCAAACAACCACTTCACAAATCGAAGGTTTTCCGGTTACGTATTCAATAACTAGATCTGTGGACATGGTTTGAGTTACAACCAAAAGTTCAAAGCTTAAATAAACAAGTTGAGTTATCACAGTTTCGTTTTTGTGGAAGAACTGGAGACATATTCACTAAATCAACGGTTTATCAAGCTAATTATCATTTTCAAACTTACAAAATACAGTTCGCAGTTGCGCAATATATTCTTTGTTCACATATATTGAAATAAATTTCAAAGCCTCAAGGTATGTTTAATGAAATGCGCTTTATAACAATACCAATTAGAATAAACATTGAATAAGCTTTCGAACTTTGTTCAAAAGTTTCCTCCGATATAATTGAGAAGACATTTGAAGACATTTTTTCGTACCATGTGAAGACATTTGAAAAAATCACCTGCCATCCCTGCTTAGGAATCATATGACCTTGCAAGCAATTAGTTCCATGGAATATTGCATGCAACGTATTGCTATATATTTCTATCACAGTTATAGCGAGGCTGTGCCATAATGATTACATTGGTATTCCCGATATTGTATTTTCTCAGTTGTTTTGCTCGTTCACAGTTTAATTCGCTGAGACTTTTAAAATTTGACCACTCAAATTATCCAATTTGGGTTTAGTATAGATTTGTTAGGTCGTTTTCATTTGCGAGTGTTTATAAATAAAATGTAAATTGCGAGGACATGGAGAATTTTAGCATGCATAAACGAACTAATATAATGACAGTAACATTACATGGGAATAGGCATTATGAGAAGACGCCGAACATGTTGGAAGTGACACTAAGAAATTGAGTTGTTTTCAACTTGTTTGTTGGTTTTGTTTACTACGCCACATCACGAATAGCATTCACCATTCGTGCGTTGCATCTCGAATGGCACGTGTTAGCAATTCGTAGGATGCGACTTCGTCTACAAGTGGCGCTCCAGACGCGATAGGCGTGCGCACTATGTATGTCGCCATCTGCCCCTCCTCCGATGTCTACAGATTGTTGAGTCTGTCGTCTAGCTGCCCCACGTGCAGAGGTGCTTACATCCCTGTCTGCATCACAAACAGCCTGGCATAGCTGGCATTCCTGTCTATGAGAGCATAGTCGTGTCTACGCTTCGATCTTCTGAGTGTACAAATATACATTTTTGGCTCACTTAAATAATTATTTTTCATATTTGGAAAATGGTTTGTAAAATGTAATTCAGTAACTGTATCTGGTGACTAATGAAACAAATTCCAGACAAAGCTGGAGTTTATTCAAAGAGGGGCTCCGATCTGGAGGGCCAAAAACTATGGGTTTTTGACGACTGATTATGCCATTTGAGAATTAGTTAAGTACTGGAATCTCCTGCAGTTTGGGGTTAGTTTTGATTACAAATTGGGACAAAAATGTTGTTTATTGAGGGACTAGTAGTTTTTTTTCCCCTTGTTGGGTGTGAACCACTGCGTCCATTAGTTTGAACTATTGTGGTATGCCCCATTTTTTGTACTACGCTTCAAGCTTATCTACTGCTTATTGATGAAGAAGTAGACTGAAAGATATAACGAGATAGGTTCCAATCAGGAATAATCTGTTTGATAAAATTTATAGTCCTGATCGGCGACACAGACCAAACTTCCTTGGGCTCCAGAATAGCCTTATCAAGGTGTTGAAGTCTGCGTCTTGTTAGTGCTCCGCATTTGCAGAGCAAATGTTCCGAGGTTTCGCTTTCGGCATTACAAAAGCGACAAATATCATCTTGCACTAAACCTATGTTTTTGAGATGGTATTTACTCGGACAGTGTCCTGTTATAAGACCAGTGAATGTGCTGAAGTCTTTCTTATTAAGACTCAGCAATTGTTGAGTAATTTTAATACTCGGCGTGATAAATTTTTTTGACTGGTTGAGTTGTACAGCCATCCAGTTGGCCATTACTTCCCGGTCTTCCCATTTCATCAGCTCACTCTTCAACACACATTCAGAAATTCCACAGAATGGTTCTGGACCAGTGAAGGGTGAGCTTGAGCGGCGTCTTGCGAGTTCATCTGCTTGTTCATTTCCCTCTATACCGCAATGGCCAGGAATCCAGTACAGTTGTACCGAACTTCTCTGACACAGTTGTCGTAAAAGGCAAATGCATTCCCAGACAATTTTTGAATAGCACTTGAAAGCATTGAGGGCTTTAAGTGCTGCTTGACTGTCTGAGAAGATACAAATGTTAGCATGTCTATAATTTCTTTTAAGGCAGACAATTATACATTCTATAATTGCAGCTACTTCTGCCTGGAAAACTGTTGGACAGTTCCCCATAGCTACAGAAATTTTTATTCTGGGACCATACACTCCAGCACCTGTTCTGTTACCCATTTTCGACCCATCGGTATAGAACAGGATTGAACCATTACGAACATCGGGACCACCCTCATCCCATACTGAACGAGAAAGTTCGATCACTGTGTATGGAATGTCATAATTGGTCCTTGGCTCCATCCAATCGCTGTTCATCTCTGAGGTTGGTCCAACGGGTAAGAGATTCAGGATGCTCAAATGACCAGTTTTGTCCCCGTCTAATATTTTTTTTATATCTTTTTAGCTTTAGAGCGCTTCTATTAGCCTCCAGCTGAACATGTTGACCCAAAGGTAACAAGTGAAGGATAGCCTCCAATGCCTTTGAGGGTGTGCTTCGCATTGCTCCTGTTACAGCAACGCATGCCAGTCGTTGGAGTTTGTTTAACTTTTTTGTAGCTACAGTCTCCTTAGTCTTTGACCACCATACTAATGAGGCATAGGTTATCCTAGGCCGCACAATTGCTGTATAGACCCACATAACCATTTTTGGTTTAAGGCCCCATGTTCTGCCTATCATTTTAGAACATGCCCATAGGGCAATGTTGGCCTTACTGATAATTGCATCTAAGTGTGCGTTCCAGTTTAGTTTAGCGTCTAGGATTACGCCTAGATATTTCACTGAAACGCTGAATTTTATTTCCTCTCCTCCAAGATTTAGAGTCTGCAGATGCAGTTTCTTCTTTTTGGTGAAAGGAACAATTGTTGTTTTTGAGGGATTTATGCTCAGACCTTCTTTGATACACCATGATTGTGTAAGGTTTAAGGCAATCTGCATCCTGCTCGATATCACATCGTCGAATTTGCCACGTACCATTATGACTAAATCATCAGCAAAACCCACGGTTTTGAAACCATTCGCCTACAAACTAATCAGAAGGTCGTCAACCCCCAGTGACCAAAGTAGAGGTGATAGAACCCCTCCTTGTGGGCAACCTTTCGTTGCAATCACAGATGTCGACGACTCACCCAGCTCCGAGCTGATTTGGCTATTTGTGAGCATGCCTTTGATCCATTCGACTATGCAGTCATCGAAATGTCTTCTTCTCATAGCCTGTGCCATTGATACATAAGAAGCATTGTCGAAAGCCCCTTCGATATCAAGAAACGCACATAATGCAGTTTCTTTTGACGAACGAGATTTTTCAATTTTAGTCACAAGCGTGTGTAATGCTGTGACTGTGGATTTGCCTGATTGATAGGCAAACTGGTATTTAGATAAAGGGCATTTGGACATGAATACAGATTTTATGTATTCATAAAGGGTGTGTCACATCAAATTGCATCACGGAAAAAACGCTGTAGATCCTTTTGAAAATTTTAGACAGTAAAATAAAAACTATTAAACAACCTTTGGCATTTTCTTTTTATTCATACTTCGAGCCCAAGCCCGTATGCTCGCACCTTCCTCTTTACCCCGTCCATAAGGTTCTGTACAACGTCAGGTTGTAGTTTTTTTTGAACAGAAATCCATTTTCTCTTGAAGTCCGCCTCCGATTTGACAACTTTTGGGTTCTTCTGGAGGGTTTGCTTCATAATCGCCCAATATTTCTCTATTGGGCGAAGCTCCGGCGCGTTGGGCAGGTTCATTTCCTTTGGCACGAAGGTGACCCCGTTGGCTTCGTACCACTCCAACACGTCCTTTGAATAGTGGCACGAAGCGAGATCCGGCCAGAAGATGGTCGGGCCCTCGTGCTGCTTCAATAGTGGTAGTAAGCGCTGCTGTAGGCACTCCTTAAGGTAAACCTGCCCGTTTACCGTGCCGGTCATCACGAAGGGGGCGCTCCGCTTTCCGCAAGAGCAGATCGCTTGCCACACCATGTACTTTTTGGCAAACTTGGATAGTTTCTGCTTGCGAATCTCCTCCGGAACGCTGAATTTGTCCTCTGCGGAGAAGAACAACAGGCCCGGCAGCTGACGAAAGTCCGCTTTGACGTAGGTTTCGTCGTCCATTACCAGGCAATGCGGCTTCGTCAGCATTTCGGTGTACAGCTTCCGGGCTCGCGTCTTCCCCACCATGTTTTGCCTTTCGCCGCGGTTAGGAGCCTTTTGAACCTTGTATGTACGCAGGCCCTCCCGCTGCTTGGTCCGCTGGACGAATGAACTGGACAAATTCAGCTTATTGGCGACATCCCGGACCGAACTTCTCGGATCACGTCTAAACTGCTTAACTACGCGCTTGTGATCTTTTTCACTGACGGAGCATCCATTTTTGCCGTTCTTCACCTTCCGGTCGATGGTTAGGTTCTCGAAGTATCGTTTTAGTACTCTGCTGACCGTGGATTGGACGATTCCTAGCATCTGACCGATGTCCCAATGTGACAACTCCGGATTCTCGAAATGAGTGCACAGGATTAATTCACAACGCTCTTTTTCGTTCGACGACATTTTTCCAAATGTACGAAAAATTGACAGTGAAGCATGGCCAACGTGATCTATACACTCTTATCTGATTATAAGCGAAAGCTGAAGATATAATTCCTAAAAATTAAATTTCTACAGCGTTTTTTCCGTGATGCAATTTGATGTGACACACCCTTTATAATACTTTTTCCATAGTTTTCAGCAGTATTGAAGATAAATCAATTGGTCTGAATGATTTTGGGAGTGATTTATCACGTTTCCCAGCTTTTGGAATGAAGACCACTTTAACGAGTATCCATGTGGAAGGAATGTGCTCTAGTATCAGACTTGCCTTAAAAATCTCGATTAGAGATGGAATCAGCATAGATTCTACTTTTTGAATCAGGGCTGGAAAAATTCCATCTGCACCTGCGGATTTGTACGGTTGAAAGGATCTCACCGCGCTTTCTACTCTGGCCCTCGTGAAAACCATTCCAGCAACTATCTTTGCGACATCCTTTGCACTTTGAGAATACCTTCGAGAGCATTTCATGTCGCGGTTGTAGCTAGGACTGGTATCAGAATGAACCGATGTAGATCCCGGGAAGTGAGTTTTCATCAGTAAGTCTAATACTTCTGAGGGAGATTTTGTGAACGAACCGTCGTCCTTTTTGAGGGAACCTAGCCCGTTCGAGTGGTCTTTTGCAAGAGTCTTGCTTAGTCTTGCAACGATTGGGGTACTTTCAATGCTTTCGCAGTTATTTACCCAAGATTTTCGATCGTCTTAGTTTTTAGATCGTCTTAGTTCTCTGTTATATTCGGTTAGGGCGCTCCTATATTGAAACCAATCCGAATTAATTTTAGCTCTGTTGAACAGCTTCCGCGCTGTTTTACGTAGCCGCTCGAGCCTTTTGTTCCACCATGGAAAGTTTCTTGTCGAAGAAACTCTCTTAAGTGGACAATTACTGTTGTAGACAGAAACTATCATATCATTTAATTCTTTTGAAGTTGATTCGAGCTGTTGAATCGACCTTATTCTTGTGTTAAGAGTTTCTGACTCGAGTTCAAGTGAATATCGTTCCCAGTTGGTTTATCTTGGATCACGATATTCTCTCTGTACTGTCTAGCCACCATCCCATTCGAAGATAATGTGTCTGTGATCAGACAAAAACGCCTCTTCCGAAACGTGCCAGTTGTGTATTTTCGAAGAAATTACCGGACTGTTAGGTCCAGGACTTCTTGTCTGATAGCGTTTATAAACGTTGGTTCATTGCCTATATTGGCAATGTCAATGAAATTCTAAAAGACAGTCACCTCGACTGTTTATGTCAGTACTACCCCACAAAGTGTGATGAGCGTTGGCATCACAGCCGATGATGAAGTCTTTTTTTATTTCTCTGCAATAATTTACGAACGCCGCAACCTCTTGGGGAGGTGCCTCAGGTACGTCACCAGGGAAATAAGCCGACGCAATTATTATGTCGGATCTTCCCTTGGCGGTTGGTATCTCAACTCTGATCGCGACGATGTCCCTTTGAATGAACTCTGTTATAGGAAAGAATTTAATATTTGCTTTTACTAGAACAGCAGTTCTTGGGGAGTCATGCTTGTCGTCGTAGAATAACTTGCATGAACCAGTATGAATACCAAGTATTCTTCCTTTGTGGACCCAAGGCTCTTGAATTATAGCTAGATCCATAGCGTCTTCAATAAACCTCTTAGACAGTAGTTTAGTAGTTTAGTAGTAGGAGTTTAGTGCGTCAAAGTCGATTCCTCGCTGGCGGAATATTTTTCTCAGGGACTGTATATTTAGCTGAAATTTTGACTAGAAATATTTCTCAAATTTTCCATTTTTGTAGCAAAAAGCTCACATTAAATTCTAAAAACCAAAATATCGAAAAATTACGTTACGCGATAGAATATGCATGTTATATACATAACACAAAGGGCCTGGCCGGGTAAAAGTGTGAAAAGTGACCCCAAACCAAATCACTAGCTGTGTGGCAAATATTGTAGAGGATATTAAATAAGAAATTTTGGAGGTTTTTTGAACCCCTATGTGGTTTAACATAGGATCTATAGGGAAAAACGCACTTTTTCGTTTATTTAAAATTTTTAATTTTTTTAAAAGTTTCGAGATAAAAATTTGAAAAAAATACTGAATATGCATCTCACTACGGTGTATCAAGAAAAATTATTAAAAAAAAATCATCAAAAGTACTAAAAAAAATATTGATATTTTGGGATTTAGAGATTCAGTACTATTCTAATTCATATTCAAATATGTTCCTACGGCTTTTCTAGATATGTGTGATTTTTCTAAAGATTTTTTTCAGTGTTGTGCGGTACAAAAAAAATATTTTTTATATTTCTAAAGGGTCTGGCTGGGTAAGGGAGTAAAAAGTGCCCCCAAACCAAACCACCAACTGTATGGAAAATATTGTATAGGGTACTAAATATAAAATTTTGACAGCAGTACCATATATTTAAGTTCTTATATGGTACAACATAGGATCTATGGTGAAAAATGCGCCTTTTCGTTTTTTTCACGCCACTCTCAATAGCTTTGAATTTGAAAAAAAATACTGAAAGTACATCTTGCCGAGGTGTATCCATCAATATTTTAAAAAAAAAATTTCATCAAAAAATCAAATACTAAAAAAAATTTGAAATTAATTTTTTTTTTATTTTAAACTAGCTGACTCGACGAACTTCGTCCCGCCCAAAATAGATTTTTTATTTGAATACTTTCAAACATCCACGTTTTCTTACTAAGTGAACATTAGTGAGTCCAATCTCGAAGTTTCAATTCCCTCCGTCAATTCAGGTGAAATTACACAACAAAAAGAAACGAGATGAGGTGATGGAAAAGAAGAAAGAAAGAAAGGAGCTAACAACCGCTGTATTGAACATGGCTACCGGTAGTGGACGTAACGTAAATATTTACATCAACGAAGTGATGACAAAACGTAACCGGTACTTGTTTAAGCAGGCAAGAGATCTAAAACGTAATGGAAAACTTATGTTTGCTTGGTTCAAAGATGGTAGACTGTTGGTTAGGAAAACAGAGAAAGCAAAAATTAGAGAAATATATTCCACCAATACATTAAATGAATTCGCAAAATGATCCTGACTTACATCTACCATTTCATCCAAGCACCAAAGTTGTATGCTCCGTAAATCACATCAGTTTTGTCAAACAAAATAGCCTGAAATTGTTTTATTTCAATGCGAGAAGCCTAAAAGAAAAACTCGCCGAGTTGGAGTATCTGCTGGACGAAGTGCATTTCCGTATCGACGCTATAATGATCACAGAGACCTGGTCGCACAAAGATGTAGAATCATCCATGTCACTTCGCAACAATCAGTGTTTTTTCGCATCACGTTCAACGAGAAGGGGCGGAGGTTCAGCTATATTCATCCACAAAAACATCCACTGTAAACTTATTCGTAGTTACTGTGATGAAAACAATAGCATTGTTGCTGTTGAAATCGGACGACAAGACAAGGTCACACTGATTTGTATTTACAGACCACCTCAAACTCTTATCACACAGATTGATGCCTTTATCGAGCTATTGGACGATTTTCTCACGATGCTAACTTCCGATACCACTTACGTGTTAGGGGATTTCAATTTTGACCTACAATCTTCAACAGCTGTCGTGGAACATTATAACAATACCGTACTCTCAAATGGCTTTCAGTTCTGTGATACCACACCGACGCGTTATGATGCTTGTCTGGACCATATATTCACAAACAACAATTCTATTGGTATCACCATACAATATCTTCAGTACAGTCTGTTTGATCACAACACGATATTTATCGAAATGGATCATAGTAGAGGTAATAAACTATATTTGCATGAGTTATACTCGAAAACAAATGTACCTGCACTACGTGAGTTCCTACGAGATAATCCTATCTCTACAAGTAGCCGAAACAGTGCCGAGAGTAACTATCATTCTCTCACTTCCAATATTCAATCGGGTCTGTTGCAAACTACAAAACAAATCCCCGCAAGCAAAGTGAAGCAGAAACATTCTGAACCATGGGTGGATGAAGAAATGAAAATGTGTATTCGTGCAAAAAATTACTGGTTCTCGAAATACCGTCGCAGTCACTCAAATGAGTTCATCCGTAGCGTGTACGCCGACTGGTGTAACAAAGTTACACATATGAAGCGGTGCAAGAAAAAGCAGTACTACGCTGTAAAATTCGACCGTTGTAGTGATAACATCATCAGAACATGGGTTACGATTAAGGAAGTATTGGGAAACAAACCTACATTAACAAACACAATTACACGCGATGGGGTTTCAGAAAAATGTAAACAACGGCTTGCTGATGAGGCAAATGACTTCTTTGCTTCAGTTGGCAAATCGTTGGCAGAGAAAATACCCTACGCTGCAATACAGCCCATTCGCGATCAAACTGCTATTATATTGGAATTATCTACAGTGACTACTGCTGAAGTACAACGAATAATTGATGGACTCCCATCATCTGCCTCAAAAGGGTATGACAATGTTCAGACAAAAATATATAAGTTCTGTAAAGACGAAATCACCTCAGCAGTAAAAGATATCATAAATTCATCTATAATGCAGGGTTGTGTCCCATCAGATCTGAAGGTATCTAAAGTTGTTGCCATTCCAAAAACCTCACGGGCTGAAAATTTTTCGGATTTCCGCCCAATAAATGTACCTTCTGTCACTGATAAATTATGCAGAAGGTCATAAATAAACAATTAGTGGATCATCTCGAATACCATAAGCTGATTTCATCGAAGCAATACGGATTTTGACCTAAATCGAGTACACAAACGGTTTTATTCGACGTTGTATCCAAAATACAGAGACACTGTGCTGAAAAAAAAAAGTTGCTGCAATTTTCCTCGATTTGAGTAAGGTATTTGATACCTGTGACAGAAATATTTTGATACGACGACTTAGTGAGTTGGGTGTGAAAGGTCGGTCTATGCTATGGTTTCGGAGCTTCCTAGAACGACGATATCAATTTGTGAAAGATAAAAATGTGAGAAGTACGATGCGAAATGTGGACTATGGCGTGGTTCAAGGTAGCACTCTAGGGCCTACCTTGTTTAATTGTTATGTGAACAATTTGAAGGACCTACCCTTCCGAGGTGCTCTGTTTATGTATGCGGATGATATTGTGCTAATTTATGTTGGCGAATCATGCGAACTTCTTCAAAGTGCAGTCTAAGAGTGTGGATGAATCGACACAAGCTCACTGTGAATATCTCTAAAACAAAATACATGCTATTAAATATTCCAAAAGAAGTTAATCTGAATATTTTCTACGACGGTACTATTATTGATCGAGCGGATGTTTTCAAGTACTTAGGGGTATGGCTTGATAGTGAACTAAAGTGGTCTGAGCATACTCGTAGACTAGGTGCTAAATTGGCACAGGTAGCTGGCGTGTTCAAAAGAATCTGCGATTTGCTTCCAACCAGTACGAAACGAAACCTGCACTTTTCACTGTTCCATTGTCATTTAGTCTATGGAATACTGATCTGGGGTACAGCCAATAAATCAGCAATGAAATCTCTTCAAGTGATTCAAAACAAAGCTATTAAAAATCGCTTCGGGTATTCTTGGAGAACGTCAACGGAGTTCATTCATACAAAAATGTCTACAAAGTCAGCGCGTGTACCCATATACACCAGATAGTACTAGAAGCGGTCCACACAAACACTCATCTAGAAAGGGTCTCCGATCAGCACCAGCACCACACCAGAAGCGGGACAAACTTAAGTATCAGCAGAAGCAATACAAGAAGATTCGGCCAGAATTCGGTTTTGAAAAAATCTATTACGTTGTATAACAACCTTAGCGACAATTTGAAATCCCGTAATGTATGTTCGTTCAAAAAACAGTTAAAAACAAGTCTGTTGTCAGAGCAGTTTCCGAATGTTTGAGTATTATTTTTGTTTTTGTCAATTTCGATCACAATTGTACAGTTTTGTTAAAATGTATATGTACCTTATTTATTGATTAATGTTTTGAATTTAAAAATGCCAAAATATTGTTAGTTAAGCTAGCCAGTCTTTAAGAGCCGAAGGCTCATAGACAAGTATTGTTGAATAAATAAATAAAAAATAAATAAACAACATGCTCCAATCGCTGTTCAATTATAACTGAGTACATTTCCGAGCGGCGCTCGCTTATATACCGATTGGTGATATCAATAGCCCGTTTTGAAAGCAATTTTAAGGCTATTGAAATAAGTTTTTGGATCAAAAAGTAACAAGTATATAACGCGTAGACATTTTATCTTTCGAATGAAGTGTTTATCATACCATTTCGTTCAGTGGTTTAGGAGCTATTAACGCTCAAAATCTCGGTCTCCGGCGTAACGCATTCGTTTTTGAAACTTCGATATTACACCCCCATATATAAATGAAAGACGTAGTCCTACGACAAAAAGGAAAAGGTGCATTTTTCATCATAGATCCTATGGTGCAACATGTAAGGACTCAAATATATGGTACTAGTACCAAAATGTTTTATTTAGTACCCTATACAATATTTTCCATGCAGTTGGTGATTTGGTTTGGGGGCACTTTTTACTCCCTTACCCAGCCAGACCCTATAGAAATATAAAAAATATTTTTTGTACCGCGCAACACTGAAAAAAATCACACATATCTAGAAAAGCTATAGGAACACATTTAAATAAGAATTAGACTAGTAGTACTGGATCTCTATATCCAAAAAAAAAAAAAAATTAAAAATTTCAATATTTTTTTTACTATTTCAATTTTTGATAATTTTTTTTTGATACACCGTAGTAAGATGCACTTTCAGTATTTTTTTCAAAATTTTATCTCGAAGCTTTTGAGGATGGCGTGAAATAAGCGAAAAAATAAATAAGCGTTTTTCACTATAGATCCTATGTCAAACCACATAGGGTTGAAAAAAACCGCCAAAACTTCTTTTTGATATCCTTTACAATATTTGCCATACAGCTGGTGATTTGGTTTGGGGGCACTTTTTATTCCCTTACCCGGCCAGGCCCTTTCAGGCAAGTCGGTCGTATACATCCTGAAATAAATGAAAGAAATGAAAAAATTCACCTGGTGAAAAAACAATGTTTAGAGAAAGCCGCGTGTTGACCTGTTATACTGCGATGTGTTATAATGAATGGAGTAAATTATTTACAAATAAGTTCATTCGTTAATATTTTTTGACGTTAGAAGCTACGCATTCACCTATTACATACTACTAGATTCATCTTCAAATTCGCTTTGAACGTAGCAGGCATTTGGGATTTGGAAAAATTTTTGATAACTCGCACAATCGACTTCCCAATTTAAATGGCTAAAATCAGTAAAATATTGCCCTCCAAATTGTTCAAAATAACGGCCAGAAACCTTCACCATGGGTCGGAATCATCTCGTAGTCGAAATTCAAAGCCAGTGACGATCGCAACTAGCGCTAATCGAATACAACGTCGGCCGCGAGTTCGTGCTAGAGCTGCCTCAAGTTCGCGAAATGTTAAGGTGAGGCCGTCAAGGGAAGACGAAAGCCGTAACAGAATAGTACTTTTGGACTCCTGCAATGTGAGCTTTGCACACTCAAATGTCAGAGGTAAGAGGTTCTTCTCGACCGAGGGACTACGCCTGGCTCTGAAGTATTTCGCCGATCGGAATTATGAGACGTACGGCATTCTTCCAAAGTTCTACCTGAAACCGGAAAAATCATCCGATTGGCAACTTTTGAATAGGCTCTACAAAAGCGGCCGCTTAGTGACAACACCATGCAAAGAGTTTCCCGAGTCCAAACGCTCGATGTGCTACGACGACCGGTTCATGATGGAAATCGCTGCCAAGTTCAATGGCGCCGTGGTTTCCAATGACAAGTATCGTGATATAATGAACGAAAAGTCATATTTTATGGACGTTGTCAGGAGAAGAATACCATTTCGGTGGGAAGGTGATCGGTTCGTGATTGAAAAAGATCCTGAAAGCTAATATTCACGTATATCTGCTACTATTTGATTTTCCAAATTAGTAGTGCAAATCAATCAAAATGATATATTCGACCAGTGCAATTGATCGACCAGTGATCTCACTGTTTATTGGATAATATAACGGAACCAATAAAAAGAGGAATTAGGAGTTCGGCTCCTTTAGACCTTTGTAAAAAATAAACGGATTGATACAAAAAGGGAAATTTACAAAATGAACATAATAAGATAAATAAAATAAATCATGTTTAATTTGTTTGAACCCTCGAAATCATATAGAGTTTATAAATTCCCTCCATAATCCACCAAAATAATCCAATATACTTTGTCAATTTTTTGTTTATTTTTCTATCCATAACCTTTCTAACCTTTCCAAAATCAGCGGGCCTTATTCCCGTATCCATGTACACTTACGTTCGAACTACGCTTACATCTCACTTCACTTTGTTGTACTCATTCCCGTTTCGTGAAGTGTAAAAATGAACTTCGTGTAGAAAGTGGAGTGGACACCAAAATGACCCTGTATTCATTTCTAATGTCGTTTCTTAGAGAAACGTCAGTTGTATTTTGTTTTGTTTATCCTCGAGTTGTGTCGATACACTCAGAAATTGGATTACTAAAAAAAGATTCCAAATCTTTTGTAATGCAAACATTAGTAGAATGTACATATTTTCAGAAGAGGGTATATGTTAAACCAACGTTGAACCGACTGCTTATACTGGGTTATACTGGCCGATTTGACATTTGTTTACCATTGTTATCGCGTAATATGTACGAATCTGAGTCATGCGAATAGAATCAAATTGGTTGTCAAAAAGAATCCAATAGAAATGTCAATAATCAGGGGGGGGGAAAAAGTTTCTTTTCTTAAAATAAACCACATAGAGAAAGTATTGTTATGAAAGGCAAAAATAATCTAAATCAATTAAAAGAATGAACTACATTTTTTCATCAATTAATGCAAGAGTTTGAAATCATGAAAACACAACTGACATTTTGGTAGATTTTCAGAAATTGGTTTTGGTATTTTCAGAAATTACAGTATTATTGACTTCAAAACTTTTCTATACTTAATTAATTCAATTTTACTTCTCGCCAAATGTTAGGTTTTTATTATTCTGAGCACTAGAATTGTATTATTTGAACTTTTTCTTTTTTGAAAAATACGAATTACCCAAATTACAACCTTTATTTCAATTCTATTCCGGTTGCAAAAGGTTAATTAAAAAGCCCGAGTGACGAAAACGTTTGCTCTTTTTATATGAGAAACGTTTGCCAACAAAGGAAAAATAGACATCATGAGAAAAAGCTGCAAGAATTTTTTTTCAAGCAAAATTCACTTGGAAAATAGATTCAAATAGATTCAAAAATAACTAATCATTGGTAATATTTACCAAAAAACTCGTCATATATACTAAATTTTTGGAAGAGTGTATGATCAGCGATAATGATGAGCACGAGGAATCGCTCTGTTTACACAAACGAGAGCGTGAAGTGTAAACCAGAATAACATCGGTGGAAGAACTCGGTGTGTTCATAATGAATTCTACCAAATGTTGACAGTGGCGTGCAATCCATTCCACATTGTTTTCACGTGTAGTTTATTCGGGAATAAAGCCCAGCATCTGAGAAAAACGCAGTCAATGTTTCCTAGCGAAGGGCCTGGCCGGGTAAGAGAGTAAAAAGTGCCCCCAAACCAAATCACCAGCTATATGGAAAATATTGTATAGGGTACTAAATAAAACATGTTGGCAGTAGTACCATATAAGTTAGAACACACACACACACCTATAGATTACACATACATATGAATCCCTACACTGTATATCACACACATACATCTTTAGATTTGTATTTACAAATTATAATGTACCGAATATCAATATAACGCCACCCTACGGTAGCTAATATAAAAGCATTACAAACATCCGCAATAGAACGGTCAGACCGAGATCGAAATACGATCTGTAACAATAACAAATGCGGAATCCGCGTTAGCATGCTATCTTTTGTTTAGCTTACTAAGATAAGCAACGATCCCGCTTCCGTTGCTACCTCAAAATTTTTGTGTGCAGTCAGCCGATTGCAAAATTCCAGCCGAGGGCTGTGTGTTTTTGAAGTTATCCTTTGGCTTGTGTAGAGAAAAAGACTATACCTAAAAGTGTGTTTTTGTTTCCCGAGAATTCGCGTGAAGAAAAAATTGTGTCCGATCGGAAGTTCCCGTGTGTCCTTAGATTGACGACGCAGTTTGTGTGAGCATAACTCTGCAACGTGTCCGAAAAAGTTGTAGAAGTAAAACAAAACGTGTATGATTCTGTACGAAACCGACGGTGTGTAAACTAAATGTATGAGTACAAACAAACTGAAGTGTTTTGTCCAATCACACACACAAATAAGAATGCACCCCGAAAAAAATATACCGAACTTTGAAGCACTAATCCTTTCGCGTGAGCGAGCGAAGCAAAAAGTGACACGTATACGGAAAACCATTGATGATGCCACTGCTGCGGCGAGTGTAAATCAAAATTATGCTGCACAGACGGTGTATTCGAGAAATTGAGAGAACCATTACCAAGAATGTGTGAACTTACACCACAAAGTCATCGCTTAGTGTCCAGATGAAGATTTCGACGATCAAGATCAGTGGTATATTGAATATGGGGACCTTTACAATTGGACATATATGCTGATCGAACGAATGTTGCAATCAATGTGTTAGAGTACCGTTATCGATCCCAAGCAAGCTAAATTTCTACCTATCGATAGTTCCAGCAAATTTATTTAATTTTAACCATTGATGTTTTCCATACCAGCACTTAATGTTGCTCGGAACCCAGCGGAGCGGCGAGAATTAATCGACGAAGGCACCTCCGATCCAGTGAAAAGTGCGCATACCGAGATGTGTACTGCCACAGGGGAAAGAGAGCCAACCCATGAACTGTGTGCTGATGCTCTCCCCAATAATAAATGCGATGATTTCCATGTTTCGTACATCCGTGAACGTGATCCCAATGTCCGAGTGTTGAGATGCAACTGCGGTTCATCACAACGCTGCCAAAAGTGTGAAGGTGAGCACCACACATTGTTGCATTTTGATTCTTCGCCAAATTCCCATCCAACTATACCCATACCTAATCCTTTTCGCATTGATGTATTTCCTGTTTTTCCCATATCCCCACTTGCTGTTACCTCTTGCTCTGTAAGCGATGCTTCCCGCAATGGCAGAACTGTTTTGATAATCGACCAGCCGACCAAGTTGAATGAAAACCATGCTCTTTCTCAATTGTTTATGCCTGAACAAAATTTCCCAGAATGGAAACCAACTCTTGTGTTTGCCAAAATTCGAGATATTCTATCCACATACGTTGCCAAAAAGGATGATCAAATGCGGAACATATTAAAAGACTCCTATTTACCACGAGAGGTTACCTGGAAGAGAATCATTCTGTATGTCTCTATCACAGATACTGGTCAACTCAAGAAAGTGTATCCATTGTCTGCTGCGATAGTAGTTGAGTAGTCCAGACATCACCCTGTCTGTTTTGTCGTCCTAAGATTAACCAGAAACGTTTTCCAATTGCATCCAATTTGGTCAATGCATCTTAGCCCGAGGGAAGAATGTTCGCGCCAAACAGTGCGAACGAGGAGCAAGTGTCCCACAAAATAGTTTTCAATGTCCATGCTTATCCTTATTCTCATCCAATTCACTCCCTCCCATCCTAAATGTAGTGTGTGGTGCAGAACACAACTACAAACAGCAGCAGTTCCCGAAGTGAAGCATAAAAACGAAACTAATACTAAAGATGAAGTAGCATACGAATCGATCCATAGCAAAAACCGTTTATTTTTCATTCCAATTCCAACCTTTAACCGAATGAGATCGCGATTGAAAAACCATCAAATGTGTGAAAGTATTCCAAGTGTTGGATTTCCAATGTGTTATTTTGATTCTCCAGTACAAGTCATATTCCAAAATCCAGAGCTATCATCCACTCCTCCTTCAGCCGAAGGAAGGCTATCTTCCTCAATGGTGTGATTCACCAGTATGTGAAAATATGTTTATCGGTCGACAAAAGTTTATGTAATAATTTAATGCGCACAAAATATGTTAAATTTTTCATATTCTCTTTTTGGACAACACACAGGTTCCATGTAAGATCATATTTCATAATGTTCATTCAGGGAAAAGATTTTTTCTGATAATCAGAAAGTATATGATTGTTACGCGGAATTGAAAGAATACATGAAATTGAAAATATATAGTTTTGCTTTAAAAACTACGAAAATCTAATTTAATTTTTAACCCAAAATTGAGTATACATTAACAAAATAAACCCTGTGTACATGCCTTTTGATAAATGACAAATCGTTTTATTTTCCTTACAAGCGTTCTCGTTATATTTATCCATTCCGTCCAGCGCACTAGTTTGCTCGCAAACAGTTCGCCCGCAAACACTTCGTTCTCAAACAGTTCGTTCCCAAACAGTTCACTCTCAATCAGTTCACTCGCAAACCGTTCTTACGGAATCAGTTCGTTCACAAACCGTTCGCTCGCAATCAGTTCGTGGGGAGAACTACCTTTCCTTAAAAAAGAATGACCGCTCGTTCACTCTTTTCGGTGAACTTGTTCTTTCGTACCGTTCGTGAACGGTTTGCCCATCTCTAGAGTTATATTGAATCGTGTCATAGCCATCAAAGAACTCGAAGTTATGCTGGATTCCAATCTTACCTTTGGCGACTGATGGAATAAAACACTCAATAGTAAAGAAAAGCAATGTCCGCGCTAGCAATAATACCGCCAGAAAGTGTATTTAGAGAGCGAGGTGCATAATGTAATTAAGCTATTCCTGTTGCACGGAGAGGAGAGGCATTTCCAGACAACTACGCCATATCGTGGGGGAGTAGAGCAAATCTACAACGAGGATATCGTGACTGTGGAATTGCCTGAAATTGAATAAAAAAGCGCCTGGTTCTGGTAGGATCTCCAACATAGCATTGAATATGGCGATCCAAGAGTTCTCTGACATGTTTGAGATGGTGTCGCAGAAATGCCTATACGAAAGTCTCTCCTCCGACAAATGGAAGATCCCGAAGTTGGGTTGCTGAAACTCGAGAATCAACCGGAGGATCTACCTTCTTGTAGACCTTCATGTGTCTGCTTGATACACTCGGGAAACTACTGCAGAGGATCATCCGCAATAGGCTCTAAAATGTCGTGGTACCGACCGACGTCAAGAACGTTTTCAACAGTGTCAGTTGGGAGGTCAGCGCTAAGTCGCTGCACCGAATGAAGACTACCTATGCCAAATTCTAAGAAGAAACGCCATGATAAACGATTTTGGATCTACGATACATCCTTAGAACAGAGATTGATAAAGATCATGACCGGCGCTGCACAAGGTTCTTCGGTTTTTCGGATCAACACATTATTCTCTCCACTTGAGAACAATCATTTGCTTTATTTCGTTTTTTGTTTCTTTCAGTTAATCCTATAATATTCGCACTATTCGCAATAAATATGTACAAAAGTTTCCATTAAATGATAATTTCTCCTAGTTCTGCAATGACAGATGAATGCATTTCGATTCTCTTATACACTGGTTGAGATGATATGGTCCAATTTCCATGATATCCATTTCCCACTTACTTCTTCGTTCGATTAGGAACAGATTAAAAGAAGTTGAGGGAACAATCCTGATATAAAGATTAATAATAATCAACAATCGTTAGTAAGTTATCCTTTTTTTCTCAACGCTCTCATTGCATTTTTTTTCTGCGCAGCATTTTCCGTTGCTCAATGTTAAAACTACAATAATTATTATGTACAATTTTTTTTAAAAAGGCACCGTTTGCATTTTTTTACTTGTTAATCACTATGAAGCTCTTACGGTAATGACTTTGATGGATGTTGGTTTCGTTTGCGTTATTATGAACCAATTCAAAATCCTAATTTGTCACAGAAAAACGTACGAGACAAAAACTGAACTATGAAATATGGTTCCGTTCTGAACAATAGTTTCGTGTATCACGATTTTATCCCTATGTATTGCTCATTTCACTCACGTCACAACTTTGGGAAGGGAGAAAAAGTTTGTTGCTCGTTCTCTGTGGTCATTGGCTCGAAATCATACGCGGCGTCCGGGACCAATCATGGGACAAGCAGTCGGACGCAGCGAAACTGTTTCCCCCCTTACGAACACGACATTACGTTTACTTCTCAGTGGAAATGATAGGGTAACTAAATTTGGCGATACTGATCCGGGTTGGCCGGGAAGGCCACTAGAAGAAGGACTTAAGCGCGAATCCTACCAGGGCAGCGAGAAGGGTAATACTGACGTTGTTCGGGGCGGCACTCGATCCGCTTCCGCTGTTGTAATCATCTCCGACGGGTCGCTCGTCCGCACCGGCTGTGGTTGAGTTGGGTGAGAATTGAAAAAAAAAATAGTTAATCGAATGCATAATTCACAGCTTATTTTGTCAATCTTTGATTGTGATGTGCTACAAATATCATACTGGAAATAATGGAAGCTAAGCAAAACATTAATCATAATAAAAAAGATACTTAAACCGCCGGCTGGCGAGAACATACATCTCTTTCTGATAATGCATTTAGACAAAACTGGCTGGCTGCAGTCTTCGATGGTTGACCGTAGTTTGTGTGTGTGTTACTGTTTGTGATGTATCTTTTTTTTTCTTGCTTCGGGGCTTTTTTTTCTTGAATCGATTTGGGCACGTTTTCATTGGACTACTTAAAAACTTTTGGGCCAATTCGCGCTCACTTGTGTATCGTATCTTGATTTATTTGGCTTCAAATTTGGAAAGATAGTTGTTCTTCTCGAGGCAAAGAAACAAAACTAACAAAAGTCGCTAGGGACGGAAGCTGTGAGTCGCTAGAAAACTTTCATCATGCTAAAATGAACGAAAAGTGGAAAGTAAAAGAAAATCACGTTAATACAATATGACTTTGCTGTTGCCTTTTTTCTTTGGGCTGGGTGCAAACAAGCTAGTTCTACCCAAGCAGCCATACCGTACCACAAGTCACAAACATAACGTGCTGTTATCTGCTAGACGTAATAACTATGTTCAGCCGTGCTGCAAGATGCAGGATTCAGATGCGTGGGTGGATGTGTGGGTATTGGTGGGTGTTTTAGGGTACTGAGGTTGTGCGTGCAGAGGTCGTGCAGTTTGAACTAATGTAATAGCATAATGCGTGCATGATGTGCAAACTAACTACAAGGGAAACATATTCGATGGTGGTGGTAAAAAGTACCTGGGTGACGGGAATTGATTTCACTGAATATCTATAAACAGGACACGATTTGGAGTCATTCTCGAAGATAAGCAAATTATTCCAATACATTGATTGGTAGGCAAAACAAAACCTACTCTTGAGATGTATTTCTTTGACTTTGTATTTTGTATAACTGTTCACAAAGACGGGTGAGAATTGCCATTTTTTCGATTAAGTTGAATTCCGCGATCGCGATCTCTTCGGAATTGACCTCTATTTTATGAACAGGTGGTTGCATAACTTTATCCTCTTCTGGTTTAAATTCATAATGCACAACATCGATTACATGATTATGTCCGTAAGGATCATCCACTTTTTCGAATACAAACAATGTGATGTGTCCTTACCAAACAATTGGTACTCGTTTCTCTGTTTCGACAAATGGTTCCTGAGTCACGTGTCATACTTATAAGCCCATGTCTAGTACAAATTAATTATGATAAATGATGGATCGGATTCATTTTTGAAATTCATGTGGTTTCGCATAATGTTTAGATTATTTAGCAGTTCTCCTGCAATTCGATAAAATCCACATTATGAATTGAATTAAAATAATTGTTCAATTTAGTGTCATTGACGTTAATGAGTGAAAAACACAGTGTGTGATATACAGGGGAAGAAGATTCACAAAATAATTTACAATTTTCTCCCAATTAAATCCTCAATGTACGAACAATATATTGCAGTATTTAATTGCATAGAAACCATCAAAATATCAAACAGCAAAATCAATTTACAATGAATAGCTCTAATAAGGGTTTGTCATTTTCGGAACTATGAAATGAAGATATTTTTTTACTGTATTTTACTGTCATTCTGTATCGACAGCATCGTAATTTTTTCGACACTGATGCCAGACAACATCATCGAAACAGATATAAAAACCACTCAATAAAATGTTCTTCCTGAGTCATAGCGTTTCATGTCATGAAAATGAATAACATAAAATTATGTTGATATCAATACAATTATTATTTTTACATTTAATGGGCCTATAATGTGAGTTTTAGCAAGTTTTAGTCAGTTTTTTTTTCACATTGATTAAGAAAATTGTATCGCAGAGCTCGGAACACTGCCACGGTTGCTTATGCTTTCAAAAACAGTAAACGGAAAAGTATTACATTCAATCAAAATGCCTCGACCAACGAAGAGAAGGGTTGAGGCTCTCCAACGTGAATAAGTGAAAACAATACGATCAACGAAGGAAAATATTAAGACATTTTCAAAATCGAGTTACTGTGTGGAAGAAATTGTTAATACCAAAAAAGCCCCAAATCGCATGTGTTATAAATTTGCTCATGTTACGCTCGCGTATAATCAGAATTTTACTTCATATGCAAATACACCTTCTATATATATTAGAGTGCCAATGAAAATGGTCATCTCTAATTTCAAAAAGTTACCTCATAAAAAATGTTCACCACCTCGAAAAAATACCCTATGTCAAATATTAGCTAAATCGGACTTAAGGGAGAGTGGTGCAAAGCGGTCAAAGTTTGAGTTTTTTTGAAAATTGAAAAATCACCCAAGGGAGTTTTGGTAAAGAAAATCGGGCTTTTCTAAATTTTTTTTGATGCCATATGTCTTAAAATTTTATGAAACGTTGAGATCTAGTGTCATATCGAAAAAAAAATTTTTTTTGTAAAACAAAATTTTTTTTTGGCACTTGGTAATTTTTTCCTCTGAAAAGTCGATTTTTAACAAAACTTTTATTTTAAGTTAACTGTAAATCTCGATGTGTCATGTAATTTTAAGACATTTGGCATCAAACAATTTTTTTTAAACCCCGATTTCCGGTGATTTATAGGTTTTCAAAACACTCAAATTTACACGTTTACAACACTAATTAATGAGGTTCGAATGAGCTAATATTTAGCATACGATATATTATCCAAAATCCAAGTTCCAAATGAAAAATCGAGATAACTATTTTTATTGGCACTTAAAACCATGTTTCGTCTCGTAATCCGAAAACGAAAAAAAAGTCCTAGATTGTCGATTTTTGATATTTGTTTTTATTTCGATATGACACTAGATCTCGACGTTTCATGTGATTTTAAGACATTTGGCATCAAATTTTTTTTTCGAAAACCCCGATATCCTTTACTTCCCCCTTGGGTGATTTTTCGATTTTCAAAAAACTCAAACTTTGATCGCTTTGCGCCACTCTCTCTTAATTCCGATTGAGCTGATGTTTTGCACAGGGTGTTTTTTTGATATGGTAAACATTTTGTATAGGGTAACTTTATGAAAATTTAGGGTCGATTTTTCCCATACATTCATTGGCACCCTAATATATATATTTATATTTGCAATTGTTCATACATTTAACTTCAGTATTGAATTGTTTTTTTTTTCAAATGTATTCTAAGACTCGTGTCAGTGAAATGCCACACAGTCTGATAAGTGAATTGATCTATTTACGTGTGCTTTGCTCTTCTCTCACAAATACTATTACCCCATTTTTAAACGTGGTTTTGCCTATACTACTACAATGGCTTCCTTCTACCTTCACCTTAAATTATTTAAATTATTGTATTGGTGGGGTGAAACGGACAGTTGCCAGTAGGAGTGAGATGGACTGTGAAAAGTCCGTTTAATCTATTCCTAAGGAATTCTCTGCGTCCATAAACGGAAATCAAATCGCCAAAGGCGGACTGTTTAGAAGCTGATTGGTACCAAATGCAATATAGTTGAGGGTCTGTCCGTTTACACTGCTGGAAGGCAAAATATCACTTCTAGGTGGATGATTTCGATTTTTTCATCATTTATTGGACATTTATTATGGAAATTCGAGATGAGTTCAACCCTTGGTTGAATGAAATTATTACTCTCACGAGCGAGAAACCTCTACGCTTCGTATATTACAAACCTGTCCATATTACCCGCATCGAAAAAAATGTTGTACTTTTTGGTCTGTTTTAATTTCAGTAAAAAACATTGAAACACAATATTTTTGTAAAACATTTATCCGATTAGGTCGAAAAACATTATATTGAATTGCAAGGAACTGCATTAAAGTTTTGGGAAACATGAGTTTCCAAAGATATAATTGAAGTTATTCTTAACTTGTCCGTATTACCCACACCTCCCCTATCTGCATATTTTTGCATCTTGCAAAACTGCACGATTACAACAAACGGTCTTCTTTGCGTTTTATAAACTCGCCAGTTTTTTTTTCGATAGCAAACCTCTTTCAAAAACACCTTTTGTTCCGGGCCAATCCGCATTGTTGGTTTGGAACGGATGAAACTTTCAATTGAAAAACAGCGAGAATCCTTCTGCATTACAAATGAAGCAATTTAACGATGAAATGAATAGTACCCATTCGAGCAATTTTAATATTTAATGAAAGAAAAATTGAAATGTCAGACAGCAGATATGCAGATATGAACGATACAGAAGAATCGATGTTTCAGTTTGCTTGGGGAATATCCCGATATCACTTCACTACGACGAACTAAATCGAATCAATAGAAAATGTCTCTGGTTAAAGTGAATGAAAGCAGTAAAAACAATATGCTGCTGAATACGAACAAAACCATTGCGGAAAATTGAAAAATGAAAGTTTAACTTTCAGAGCACTAGCTCGAGTTTTCCGACATTTTTCACTATACAGTGCGACGGCAGATGAAAATTTAATATCTTGTGAGTAATCGATTAGAGTTTGGTTGATATTACTTGATGGGAAGTGTGCGAAAACGATCATTTTCTTCACACTGTTTTGCAAAATTATTGCCCTAAATAAGTGCCCTTTTTCTTGTATCTGTTTTGATGGTTATCGTATGAGCATTTCGTATATTTGTTTTCAAAATTTTTAAAAAGTAAGTTTTTGGGAAAAAAGAATAATTTTTTAGTGTAATTTTTTTTAAATTTGTTCAATATTTTAAAATGAAACTGAAACAATTTCATACACTTCATTTTCCGACCAATATTTTTTGAATCTAATGGTTTTTGAGATAGAAATTTATGTTATTATGATTTTTTTTTCTAATTTTTTTGCAAAATATTTTTATAAGAGAATTAAATGTATGAAATTGTTTAAGTTTTCATTAAAAAATATTAAACAAGTTTTCGAGAAAAAAATTACACTGAAAAAAATGTTTTAAAACTTAAAATTCATTTTTCTCAAACTTTTTTTTTATTCTGCAAGAAAATCATATGAATAGCTCATATAACAACCAACAAGTCATCCATACAAGAAGAAGGGCACTTTTCCAACAACAAATTTTTCATGTTTTATTTGATAAAGATTAGATAAAGCCCTCGAATGTGTCTGGGAAGATCTTGATTCGCAGCACCTGGAAACATAGTGGAGCATCTGACGAATTTCGTTTTCATCGTAAAGAGACGTCAGGGCTTGAATCTCATTTGTTTCTCATTGTGTCACGAATGGAACTCAAAAAGAATCCAATGAATAATATTGTAATGATAAGAAGATGAATATATAAAAAAAATATGACGGTGGTCGCTAAATTTTCAGTGTATACACAGTAAATAAAAATGATCTTTTTTTTTTTTGATGAGTGTTTTCTCAGTATCGGGCATTGAAGCATTGAAGACTGCAACATCCCAATTATGAGAACACTTGTAATACTAACCTCGAGCCAACCGCGAGTAATCGGTTACATATTACTAACATAGTTCTAAACAAACATTGACAAAACTTCCGGCCCCGTTAGGCTGACGCCATACGAGCCTTAATAAAAATATATATTTTGGATAAAAAAAAAGAGTGTTTTCCCTCAATGAGAATTTATTTCTTATTTGTGATATTTTCCAAAATTGCATTACTCTCACGAAGATATAGAAAAGAGCTTTAAAGATCTCTTTTTAAAGTCTGGTTGTTCCACGCTTAGTGTCAGTTATCAGATTGGATATCACGGCCATTTTTAACATTCGTTCTGAAAGGCAAACTGAACCCGAGCGGTCTGGGTTCAATCCCAGCTGGCGTCGTTGGGACTATCTGAGGCGAAAAACCTCTGGTTCCCTCTCAGGAGTTGTTGAGTCTGATAGGTAAAAAACAGGTGGTGGAGTCGCCTCCCTGGTCGATGATTGGCACTAATATTGGCGGATATATCTGCAGAGACTGTTTTGTTACCATTTTAGGTTTTATACTTATAAACATATGACATGATATAACGAAACTGTCAGAAAACCCACAGTCCAAACTGACATAGTTTTGGGAGTTTTGATCTATATAAGACAGCCAATGAATGGCAAAAAAACTGAATTGAAAAGAGGTCCAAATAAAATGCGACAATCTAAAATAAACTCAGCAGTTTATATACATTGTTCAGTCTTTAGATAGTCAGTATTACCATCGCTGAGCCTCATACACCAAACAACGAGGTTATTTTAACGAAATCGTTTTTGTTTAACACGTTGCCACGTCAGTAACCGGTGACTGACAGCGAGTTTTCGCTTAGGCTGCTGCAGGTATGTGTCACATTTACCCGAAACCCACTCACCCGAATGACATTCACCCGAATTCCACTCACCCGAATGTAACAAATACCTGAAAGCGACAGCTACCCGAATGTAACATCTACCCGAATTGACACTTACCCGAATGCGACATTTACCCGAATGCGACAGTTACGCTAATGTAACAATTACCCGAATGTAACATCTACCCGAAAGCGACACTTACCCAAAAGAAGGATATATTCGAACAATACACAAATTTTACTATATTTGTATTTGTATTTGTATATTTAATTCTGATCAGTGTTATATAAAGATCATATTTGTCTCATACTTTCATTTTCATCCAAAACGTATTTTTCGTGGGAAGTACAATTCGAGAAATACTGGCATTGAATAAAATACTTTTCAAAATAATGAAAAGTGAAAGAATGCAGTTTTATAACATATTATTAAGTCCATCCATTCTTATGGATGACGCAGCCCGTTTACGAGCGTCGGACGCCATACGTTTATCTGGTGCATCACGTTTGCAACCAGGCAATCAAAATGCATGACATGCATAATTAACCGGGCAAACGTAATGCACCAGGTAAACGTATCGCTAACGCTCGGTCGGACCCGACTAAAGGATCGTCTCCTATGTTTCAAACAAACCGGGCAATCGGTGGAACACAGGTTTGCTTGCGAGAGGCCGCCGCTTCCGACGGCGGGTCGGCGGCCTACTCGGATTGCGTCACCTCGGCGGCTTGGTGCCGCCTCGATTCCTTATCCTCGTTGCATTGATCTCAAAATAAATTTCATCACGAAATAATAAACTCATGATAAAAATTGCGCTGCGGCGGCAAATACGTAAGTACCATTTTTTCTTATCTATTCTTTTCACATTTTCATCAAAAAACTTCATGTTAAAGTTACCTGTTTAATTTTCGGAATATTTCTTAACCCATGCTCATTTCTGAATGATTTCTTGGTCTTAAAGAGCAATACGGAAAGGAAAGAAGGCAGCATGTCAATTGTGCCTACACTAATTTCTAAAAATAACACAGCGAAGTCTTCAACATCTTTTTCGAATTTCCTCATTACAATTTCACAGTTTACTTCGTAACTTCCTAACAGCAGATTCGACAAAACTCCTAAACTGATTTGTCGGAATTTTTCCTTCTTCATTCGGGTAAATGTCGTATTCGAGTAAACGTTGCATTCGGGTAAATGTTCATTCGGGTAAATGTTCATTCGGGTATATGTAGCATTCGAGTATTTGTTACATTCGGGTGAATGTCATTCGGGTAAATGTGCTTCGGGTAAACGTGTTTCGGGTGAATGGGACACAGCCCTGCTGCAGTCACCGGTGACTGACAGTATAACATATGATAATAATGGTAACTGATATAAACATATAAGCTTATAAGCATTCCCTTTCGTACAAAAATACCTTCGACTACGATAAGAAACAATTGCCCTAACACGTTTAAAAATTTCCATAGAGTCGCTAGAAAACCGTGGCACTCAAAATGTTAATATTATTCCAGCGTATAAACAGTGATATCATTTTTACACTATAACTAGTAACATCAATTGCAGGCGATAGCTAAAAAGGAAACCATAACTATAACAAGTATTATTCAATCGATAGTGATGTGTTTCTTTCGTTCGAAAAACTACACATCGGAACGCTTATTAAGCTGTTATCTCGTCTAACAAAAGGTCTATCAGTAAATTATTCACAACTAACCAAACATGCTTAATTTTGTGTGCGCTCAAGGGTTAGTAACGTGCGAGAGGTGAGTGGTGTCCCAATAAAATAAAAAAATAAGTAAATTGCTGGTGCCTCTGTTATTGCATATGGTGCGTTATTCTTACGTACTAAAACAAGTCACCCTTAATGATTTGATTTCAAAGCCAACATTAATGCTTCGTTCCAGCATTTTTCACGTTGAAACCGACCTGTTTTCGCTGCTATCTCCTCTGTCTGTTTGTTAACCGAAGTTAGAATCTTTAAAGCATAGATAAGTCTGACAGTTACTATCCTGTTGGGGAGGTTGTTATGAATAGGATAATTGACAACAAATGTTTGAATGAAGCTTCACTTTCGTTGGGGCTTTACGCTGACGTAATCTATTCCAGAAATGGAACTCGGACACGAGCAAATTGCTAGGGCGTAAAATTTGTTAGATCATTTGCTAGTCTTAATCCACCGGACGGAACATCACATTTTCCGAGATAAATCAAGGATGGTAAAACACGAGGTTTAGCCGATAAGCGGTTAGGCAATGGTTAGTCATGCACATATGCTGCGAGTTATACAAATATTTTGTCACATTTGTACTGGTTCGATGTCACTCTCCGTGAGGAGGCAAGCGTTTATGCGAGATGCGTTTATGACTCAATTACATAGAACACACACAAAGGGTCACACTGTTGCTAGGATGATAATCAGATAATCAGCCAGCACTTGAGGTAGAAACGCAGTGTAACCTCAATGAGACAGACATCGCTATGAACGGCACCCTTTGATGCGGCGAATTCACCCAGTTTGGATCCGCAATCGGATGTCATTGGAAGCAGATGAGGAATTCAAATGGGCAGTCTGTTTGTTCACTGGTAATGACCATGCAAATTATGTTTGTGGGTGTGCGTGTGTGTGTGTTTTGATGGTTGGATGATAATGGAAATGGGGTACTGTAGCTTCGGAGTACAAACATAAGCATCACACAAAGCGTACAAACTTTCAAACTGTTTCCGACCACGCAAAAAAGACTTTACCGCTTACTGAAATAATCCGCTTGTTGTTTGTTCGCATATTGCTTTCCGAAGAATGACATGGGGCAGATCAACAGATGGGTGGGTGGGTGTTTGTAGTGGGTGTGTGTGGTAGGTTTGTTAAATTTCGTTGGCTCCATTGGCTCTACCGAACGGCGGATGCAGTTCTGATGCTGCAAGATGCAAACAGTGCAGGAGAATATTTGAGTGCTTGATTATACGGAGAGGAAACGGGTTGGTTCTTAATGTGTTATTTTTGGATAGTCAATATTGGCAAATGGTCGTATCATCGGAAGTGGAACGCAATGTTTTTTTTTTTTCTGTGAGATTTTTTGACGAACATTGGTGTACAATTCCAACCAATCTATTTTCATATACTGTTCGTATTTTGATACAAAAGCTTGTTTTGTACCTTTAACCAATCCCGAAATACAACTTTTTTGTGATTCCGGATTCTAAATCAACAGTACGAATGGAAACATCATGAGAAAGGTTGGTTTCGTCTTCTAGTTGAATTTATTCATTAATCTTACTCAAAGAGCTACACAATGAAGTAATATTTATAGGCTACGTTTCTGAGTTCTTTATTATGCTTCGATATAACGTACAATTTTGAAAGTAAAATGTACAATTTTGAAAGTAAAATGTACGTTATATCGAAGTTACCTTGTAGTTGTCTGTGGGAAATAAATTTATCACTTAGATCAACTTCTTGTATCCTATAGATGTTTGAGAAAAACCATCACCTCACCATCGATTAACCCTTGCTTGGTTTATTCAACCGCGAGCAAGAAATTTAGTTTGCGACAGCAGTCGATTAAAAAATAGTTGACAACATGTGGCATAAAAATATATATCAAGCGAGCCTGTTTTGGCAAAGCTTCTATCGAACAGCTTCAATTGATGCAAAATGTTTAAAATGTCGAGTGCTTACCGTTTTGTCTCATATTCCGAACAGTCTCAAATTCCGAACATTTCATTTTTAAATGTAAATTTACTACACTTTAATGTTATAAATGATTGAGTAATGAAAGCCGCTACACTCTTTGAGGTAAAAGCTACATCTTAACATCATTTACAGGCATTGATACAGCCTATAATTTATAATATTAATCATTTGCAGATAAGATAAAGATACAATGATTACGTTAGCAAATTGTGTAAAAAACAAGCATCGTTAATTTTACAGTTTTTGTAGTTGTTTCAACTTTTTTGTTTGCTTTTTTTTAAGTTAGGTGCTAGGAAAGGCAAGAATCTATGATAAATAGATGAAAACAATTATATTTTATGCAGAAATATTCATTAAATTTAGCATTGAAGTAATGTTCGAAATTTGAATCAAGTTTCTATGCATGATTGAAATTCCGAACACTTTATTTTAAATGTAAATTTACTGAACTTTCATGTTATAAATAATTGAATAATGAGAGCCTTGACATTCTTTGGTTTATAGGCTTCATTTTAAAATAATTTACAGGTTTAGATACTGCCTATAATTTATAATACTAAGCATTAACAAAAAAGTGACCAGTGGTAAAACGTTTGCATTAGTAAATTCCGTAGAAAACAAGCATCGTGAAGTTTCCAATTTTTGTAGTTGTTTTAACTATTTTGTTTGCTGTTTTCATGTTCGTTCGGAACGAATCTCTTTACAAACCACCATAAATTGTTGAAAAAAATTTTTATGCAGAAATCTTTATTAAAATTAGTGTTAAAGTAGTATTTTCAATTTAAATCAAGTTTCGACGCATGAATCAAATTCCGAGCAGAAAATGTTTGATTTACAACTATTTTCAGGCAAATACAGCGATAGTTCACAAATTGGGGTACAAGGACAATCTAATTCTGGAGCAACAATATAAAACAAACATTTGTTAACAAATGTCCTTGCAAAACGTTCATTGCAAAACGCAGGCCGCAGGTGCGTCCGCAACGAGAGTAAAATTGATCTTCTTAATCAGATTTTCAACTAAAACCACAATAACAAAACCGGGGTCCTGAAGTAACAGGTCGGACTCGATTACATACTGATTCAATCATACAGCCATTCTATGCTTACCCGATATAGTGGTTCTCCGATTTCCGTGAAAAGTGGTTGTCTTGTTCCTCAAATATATTAGACTTGTAATTTTTAAAATATTTTTGTTAGGCTGACCATTTCCATTTTTGGGTGGTCCAAAAATTTATTTTTTTCTCATTTTTTATTTCAAAAAAAATCTTTTTTCAAAAAATCATAACTCATAACAACTGGATATTGAATAAATAAAAAACAAATAATGTGTTTTTTATTCGTTTTTGAGCTATTATTAGTTGAAAAAATTGAGTATTTGTACCTACAAAAAAATGAATTTTATTTTCATAATACTTATTTGTTTTTTATAGTTCTCATAGTCTCGCGACCAAGGGCGCTATTTTTTTATATTTTTTCTTGGAAGTTGAGGATTTTTTATATAACATATCCAAAAATCAAAGGTGTGTTCTTTTTCGATGGTCTAAGAATCATTTTTCCCTTTTTTCAAAAATGACGTTTTTCAAAAAATCACAACTTTTGAAGTTTGAAAAATCTGTTCTGTACTTCAAAAGTCAATGTCAATGAGCTTGTCTCCTTTGAAGAAATATTAAATTTGCAAAAAATGATATCCTTTTTGCATAGATATCGTCTAGTCGCATAGGAATATCAAACGAAGACTAAATCATGTTAATTTAGAAAAATAATAACTCAAAAACGAATAAAAAACACATCACTGATTTTTTGATATATTATGTAAAAAATCCTCAGCTTTAAAGAAAAATATAAAAAAATATAGCGCCCTTGGTCCCGAAACCATGTAAACTAGAAAAAAACGAACACAATCAATAATTACGAAAACAAAATCTTTTTTTTTTTTTCCAAAAAAAGACTAGCTGATTCGCATTAGTTTGATAGATCGATCATCTAAATCGGTCCAGTACTTCAAAAGTTATGAATTCTTTCAACAAATGCATTTTTGCTGTTCGGAATTTGAGACAAAAGTGTTCGAAATATGAATCAGTGACATAAACGGTGTTCGGAATTTAAGACAAATGTGATTAATGTAATTTTTAGTTTTTCACGATGAAAATATATTTGTAAATCAAATTTTTTGAAGCCAAGTGAAAAATAAGGCTCTATATTTAGTATACAAAAAATAAATTAATTTCGCGAAAAAGCATCATTATGAGTGATGAGGCATTGTTTAATGGCCATCAAAGCTTAAGTGTTCGGAATTTGAGACAAAACGGTATCATGGAGCAGTGTTCTTCAAGAATGATCGCGAAAACGAAGCAAATGATGGATGGTCTGACTGACGATGGCATGCTTTATCGGGATGAATTGCAGCTGTAGTTTGAACCAGTAAATGAAAGAGAGAATAGAATTGAAAGTTGATATGTTCAGATAAATGCTCAACTCCAAATCAACTCCAAGAGTAGTACTGTCTTGACCTCTGCGAGAAATTTAGGATTATATTCATGCTAGCAAGCAGCAATACCATATAGGGGAAGATCGGGAAAGGCGAACACTTATTTATAGTGGATGAAATACAATTTTATTTTTAATTTGAATGATGTACAAACTTTCAATACAGTGTATCAATTGATTTGACACTCGCTATGTACACTAGGGTGGCAGCGGAAATGGTTATGTCAAATTTCAAAAACCGACCATGTACATTTTGTTTATTGGCCCAAAAAACAATCAAATTATTTCAATTGAAATAATTAATTATTCATAAAATCCAGTAAGACGTTGAACAGAAACTTGCACGCAACAAAAACTTTTATCCGTTAATTTCACACTAGTCCGTAAAGAAGGAACGCGAAACACGAGAAATCTCCTGAGCGGTCCGCAAAGTGTTAAAGCCTTATAAAATGGATATAATTGAACACTGCGGGGTGGAACGATCAAAATTTGACCAACTTAAATTTGACGTATTTATTTTGAGTGTGCATAAAAAAAACTAGTACAAGTCTTCGTTTGTAGGCGTGTGCGCATTGCATTATTCATATATTTATTCCTATATTTGATGGGGCTGTATTCTTTGGGTGTATCATGTTATTTTTGGCATACCATTCATGTCTTCTTTTGATAATGGAAGGATTCCTAATTAGGACAAAATAGAACAAATTTGTCGTGTTTGTTGAAGGAAGAAAGCAGACGATTCTCCAGACATTCTCTGATTGATGGTCCCGGTGGTGATGAGAATTTTCAGCCGCGTACGCAAATTACCTGTCAAATCAGGCATTTTAGAGCAACCTGTATAGTTTCATGATTTTAAAGATGACCGCCACATTTCCCTTTCTCATCGTCGTGTAAAACTTCTGTGCTGTGCCAATACCATTCCCACGCTACAACACATGTTTACACTAAAACTGTTAACCCTGATCTATTGCATTCATATGAATCCTCTTCGATTTATTTTATTTTTCCTTGTCATAAACTATCCAAAGTGGCAAACTCCTCTTCTTCGAATCCATATATCATTGGGCGTTTCTGCCGTTTAGACTTCCGTCCCGGAAGCTGCTCGCCAATCTTGTCAAGTTCACGAGCAAGAAATTTTGTATTTTCGCGTTGCGCTAGCAACATTTATTGTTGTCCATCTTGCTTGAATGCCATTCAAGGAGCCGTCTGAAGAGCAAACCTCAAAATAAAAATAAGGGAATCTTTCTACGCGAGCACACCTATAAAATGAGAGGTGTTCAAGTTTTTAAATGTACATTGAAAACAGATACGTCGTTGAGTTGACCAAATTTTAATCGTTGCAGCCCTTGATAATTTTGAACCATTTGCCGATTGATTATTTTGAGCCTTTTGCTTATTAAAAAGAGGCACAAGAAACCAATGGATGCAAAACAAGACATTTTTTTCCAATAAAATGCCAAACAATAATATATGACAAATCGAGTTTGCGACAGGTTAGATTCCCGCTTACCTTTTGTTTGCATCAACACGTACTTTATGAAGATTTTTTATTGCCATGATATACCCAAAATACTTGAAATACTTTTATTGTCATTCTCCATAATTTAAAGTGTTGTTCTCGCATAAAAAACGTGTTTATGTTTGGTATGAACTTCAAAAAATAAGTTTGTGATCTCCAAAACGTATCTGATACAATCTGTTAGTTAGCAACGAGGACTACTCAACTATAGCTTATTTGATTTGGTATTTTTGGCTTAGCTCGGATACTTGCTTCGTATTCATAGATTTCCAACCCATGACGAACCTAAAAAACGTTTAAAAAAATTTAAGAAAGTGCCGTTATGTATTCAATTATTTGTATTTGGTTGCCATTCCTAACCCGATAATACGACCATTTCACTACTGCGTTGTTTACCGTTATAGAAACAATAAAAACGAGAATCGGTTTTCACTCTGGTTGTTTATGATTCTGATCGACCAGTTGATCACATAGGACAGCACATATACATCTAATCTACGGATGCATCTACTCTACGACCCACGCCAATGACCCATCTTCTAGGTACGAATAAGACTTCACAAAAACGCATACAATCACTTGTCAGAATCCACCTTATTGACAATTCAACGCACGTGGAGCCTCAGCTCGGCAAAGCATTTATTACAAAAAGAAAAACGTTCGCGCTTTGTTTCGCGCATACACTTAAACATTAAGAAGGATCGTTCGCCATTGGAAGGTACTGGGAGATAGCGGAAGCGTTCAATCACGGTTTCCAACTCAAGAAGAGATTCATTCAAAATTCATCGCATTCTAATCAAGTGACAATGATCTACGACGCGTACGGCGACTGCAGGCGTCAAAGTCGCAGTTTTTTTTTAAACTCTGTTTTTGCACTGTTTGATTGGAGCTACTCGTTTCATTTCTGACTTTTTCGTCACAATGCAGGCATTAATTATGACTTCAGTTTTCTTCTGGTTTCTTGACAAAATGGCAGAGAAGAGAGATAGGGGTTGGAAGGAGAACAAGAGTCAGAGAGGTCGGTTTCACTCACCCGCATCCAAAATCAAATCATCGGCGATATTGTTGTGTTGGACATCTTCTTTTTTAATAGCTTTAACATTACCTAGCGTGTCGAACGTCGAAGGGGTGTTTTTACAGCCGTACCACCAGTGCGCTACCGGTCGCGGGAATGGTGGATCGGATTGGTCAATCTGAAATGGATTCTTTGTTAAGACTTTGTTAACTCATAGCCACAGATTTCACAACTCACAGCGAACGTCCTATCGTTAAACCGATAGTACTTATCATCCTTGAAGAAGTAGGTGTAGCCATTGGTGTACTGCAGGGCAGCATCGATGTTATTTGGCAGCCCTTCCCAGTTGGAGATGGGTTTCGGGTAGGTGGATTTAACCGGCGGCCTCTTCAATGGGTCAAACCGCCAGAATTTACTACCCTTGTAGAAGTAAATCTTGCCGTTGCCGCCCCACACCATAGCAGCATCCAGATGGTCGGGAATTCCTGTGAATCCTTCGCTGATTTCCTTCGGATAGTCTCCGTCGATTTGTCGTCCCGAGTACCGCCAATATTTGGTACCCTGGAAGAAGTACGTTTTGCCGTTTTTGTACGTGAACGCGGCATCGATGTTACCTACAGAGCAAGTGAAAGTTTTTAATTTGTAAGAACATCTTTTGATTTCTCCCAACCTTTAAGTCCGGGCCATCCTTCCGAGATCTTCTTCGGATACCCTTCGGCCACCGCGTTCTCCGTGAGCTTATAGTAATTATCTCCCTTGAAGGCGTAGGTACTTCCATCGGCTGTATTGAATACGGCATCTATCTTTGGTGAGGAGCACAACTCGGTATCGGAATCCTTCAGTATGGGTCGTTGTGTCGTCCGGGATGGGCTGAAACTGCTACCACCACCGGCGCTTCCTCCGCTGGTTCTACGTCCGTACAGAGCTTGGATACCCTAAAAATCATAATTCTGGATTAAAGTAATATTATTCTCATGGAATAATTCGTATCGTTTACTTACCTGAACATCGTCCGAGTCCAACCGAAACACCGGATCGTACCCCCGATAGAACGGTGCCATCAGTGCACTTCGCACATCGGAGTGGCTCAGCCCGAGCGAGTGGCCAAACTCATGGGCTGCCACCTGGAACAGGTTTGTCCCCCGACTCTTTCCAATCGTCCAAAACTCCGCATCATCGAAATGTGCATCCCCTCCGTACACTGGGAAATACGCGTGCGCCAGGGTCCCTCCGGGACCATCAAACGGATCACCATCACCGTGCTCGTTCACCTCGAATCGGATATCTATATGCACCGGCGCACTTTTCTTTGGCGTAAAGGTCAGATCGGTGTACTCACTCCACACCGAGAAGGCCTTCGCTATCTCCTTGTCTACCTCGGTTCGGTCCAACCGCGCCGGATACTTCGATATCCGGTAGGTCAGTGCTTTTACCTTCCATCGGCTACCCTGCAGTGCGTATCGCTTGGACCGAGAGTCGGACCCAAAACCGACCTTGTCCCGCACTCCGCATCGTGGCAGTGACATTAGCTCCATCGTTTCGTTGTCCAGCTCGCCGGTTGCATTCAGCCCGGCGAAGCTCTGGAACTCCATGATGGCCTTCTCCCAGGTGTCCTTATCCAGCAGGTTCCCACTGGTTGGATTTCGATATTTTGCATTGATGTAACCAAATTGTGATAGATAAAGCTGCGTGGGGATGAGTAATAGAAGAAACAAAGGTTAGTATATTCCTTCTGTATCTTTCTCAATATCCAATACCGGGAAACTATTCACAGCACCAGTGACCCAAAGCAGCAGGACGGAAAATAACACAACCAGCGCCATCGTGAGTGAGCTCTATTCGGCGCCACTTTCCCACGCTAAATGAGCGCCAGAAGATAAGTGAATCTATTAGCGACATTTCTCGACTTAAGTTTCTCGCACGATGACAATTAATATGCACAGAAAATACCCAAACGAGCGATCGCACGTCAAGGACACCTGAGCCGGTAGCCATTAGGAGGGCCGTTACACATTATCAATTCTAGGCATGCGTCTTTTTCATGACAACTGAAGAAACCTCGTCAAATCAAGATCAACGCCAGTTGGCAACCCACTTACGTGGAGTTTCGTGGGGATGTGCGTTGCTTAGAATCAGGACAATGACAGTTGCCCAACGGGGAGGAGAACGGAGAGCGGAGAACTCTTCGTAAATCATAATAAACCGATCGCCATTAAAAACGAAAACATGTGAACGTTGCGTTTGCCGGTTGTAAAATATCATTCCAAGTAAAGTGTTATTCAGTGGACTGTATATTTCATTGGTAAATGGCGTTTTTTCTGCGAATGGTCTTTCTTTTACTTCATTGCTGATTTACCGACCGGGGAAGTTAACTCACAATGGGAAGACACTACTCATAAATATTTCTTTTCACGTGCCATCGGCGGCATAAATGGACGTTGATGCACTTGAAATAAGTTTATCACGTGTATGGCAGTGCTGCCAAATAGTATGGATAGATGATTGAGTCAAACAAGGCTGAAAGGAGAACGCAGGTGTAGATTTACGGTGCTGTTTGAAATAATAACAATTTCATTTTTCTAATAAGTGAGGTACTTATTGTGAAATTGTTTTTATTAAATGGTTTTACAATGGAATTTGTAAAACAAAAACAGGAAGTGGGTTATATCGATGGTATAACCGCAATGGTGACGTAGGACTATCGTTGATTCAGTTATCATTTGTTTGAAGTTGAATCTGAATCCATTCTGAAAGAATGAATAAATAAATATTTGGGTGACTTTAAAAACGAGATCGTTACGTTGTAGGCTCAAGGTTTTATGCATCCAATATTGGACACAAAAAACCTTGTTCTGAAGAATAATCTTCAGAAGCTTTCCTGCTAACTGCACTTGATTGACAAATCACAAAACCAAATGTATGTGGTCGCAGTATTATATGGATAGAAAACATTAAAATAAACTCGCTTGAATGTAATTTTCAATTCCAAGGGGAACTGGCAGATTATTTTTCAGCAACGATAATTTCTTTCCAGGTTTCTTCTCGATAACCAGCAAACAAAAAGAGTTGCGCGCGTGTATGTGTGTGTGTGTGTGGCGGCTGCTTCGATGTCTTCCCGAGGAACCGTATTTCGATGCTGATACTCTCTTGGTCACCTTCTCTTCTCCTTCTGATCGATCGGCTTTTCTGCGCTCCCTCACAGTTAAAACAAACTGATTGCATTTCAGGTCAGGTCAGGCCAGGTAATGAATCCCTCGATCCCTCGATCCCTCGATCCGTTCAGCTCGTTCAGTAACGATGTTGTCTTGGCGATGTCCTCAGGCGTCGTGCACAAAATACGTAACGCTAAAAATCTGGATGTTGAACCCACCTCCCCTCCCCTCCCTTACGTAACACAATTTCCTATCTCTAGTAAACAGAAAGTAACGCAACATCTACCCCTTCCCCCCTTATCGTGTTACATAATTTGTGCACGACGCCTCACGAAAAATGAATGGGTTTCACCTCCAGAATATCATTTAAGTATGCTTTTCGTGCGTGATTGAATCGAGAGAACACACACACCTTACGATGGCAATTTGGAAGGCAAACTAGAGGAGTATGAAAATTTCGGCGACTGAGCAATAATCGATTGAAAATTATATAAAAACATTTTCCGTTGCGCGCGCATAAAACATTGGATATGAAAATATCCTACTGATGGGAAAGAATAATCTTCAGAAGCTTTCCTGCTAATTAATTACACTTGATTGAAAAATCACAAAACCGATTGTATTCGATCGCAGCAGTACTATGTGGATAGAAAACATTAAAATAAACTCTTCCGCTTGAATGTAATTTTCAATTCCCAGGGAACTGGCAGATTATTTTTCAGCAACGATTGGATCTTTTCGGAATTTTCTCGATGCTGAATGGCATCCAAACGAAAATACTCCTTTCAGTTTGGCCGGTAAAAAACTTTTCTGAACTCTAATCCATCAAATTTGGAGCCCTGAAAAGGGCCGTTGATTATATGCTACAGGATAGCATGCTCTCCTTAGATTCGACGGGCCAGCTGGATGTCCTTGGGCATGATGTGACGCGTTTTGCATGGATAGCACCCAAATTAGTATCTTCCAATAGGCTTCCTGCAGCGTCATAATCACGGAACTTTTGAAGCGCAAGTCGGTTTTGAAGTCCTGAGCAATTCCACGAACCAAATGCTGCAAAGCAAGCTTGCGGATCAGCAATTCGGTCGACTTCTGATAGCGACGAATTTCACGCAAAGTTCCCGGTCGATAGCAATGTGGCTTTTAACACACTTCCTGCGACTGGTGCGCTTATCCGAGCTGCTTTCGTGACGCCTTACCACCGAAAGACTAACGAGCTGTCTGTAGAGTAAGAGAGTAGAGTAAGAAATGAACGAAAGCAAAGGAAGCGTGATATTATAAACCATAAAAGTATAAAATGTACAAAAATGTAAAAGTATAAATGTAAATAATATTCAGAAGCTTTCCTGTCAATTGCGATTGATTGAAAAATCACAAAACCAAATGTATTTGGTTGCAGTGTTGTATGGATAGAAAACATTAAGGTGAAGGTGGAAGCTAGCCACAAATGGCTGCCACAATGGCGCTCATTTCTTTCATCTCCGTCCCTCACCCCTCCCACGAAAATAAATAATTGCGCGAAACTATGTGAAGAAAATTATCGTTTTCGCACACTTCCCATGAAGTAATATCAACCAAAATCTAATCGATTACTCACAAGATATTAAATTTTCATCTGCTGTCGCACTGTATAGTGAAAAACGTCGGAAAACTCGAGCAAGTGCTCTGAAAGTTAAATTTTCATTTTTCAATCTTCGGCAATGGTTTTGTTTGTATTGGTGAAAGCATCGTTATTTTTTCGACACTGATGCCAGACAACATCATCGAAACAGCTATCAAAACCACTCAATAAAATGTTATTCCTGAGTCATAGCCTTTCATGTCATGAAAATCAATAGAATAAAAAAAAGTGTTGATATCAATACAATCATTATTTTTACGTTTAATGGGTCTATAATGTAAGTTTTAGCAACTTTAATATTGGGTAAGAAAATTGTATTGCAGAGCTCGGAACACTGCCACGGCTGCCTATGCTTTCAAAAACAATAAACGGAAATGTATTACATTCAATCAAAATGTCTCAGCCAACGAAGAGAAGGGTTAAGGATCTCCAACGTGAATATGTGAAAACAATACGACCAACGAAGGAAAATATTGAGAAATTATCAGCATCGAGTTACTATGCGGTAGAACTTGTTAATATCAAAAGAGCCCCAATTCGCATGTGTTATAAATTTGTTCATGTTACGCTCGCGTATAATCAGAATTTTACTTCATATGCAAAAATACCCCTTCTATATATTTATGTTTGCAATTGGCATGGTTCATCGGAACATATCGTTCATACATTTAACTTCAGTATTGAATTGTTATTTTTTTTTTCAAATGTATTCAAAGACTCGTGTCAATGAAGCGCCACACAGTCTGATAAGTGAATTGATCTATTTACATGTGCTTTGCTCTTCTCTCACAAACACTATTACCCCATTTTTACACGTGGTTTTACCTATACTACTACAATGGCTAGCTTCCACCTTCACCTTAAAATAAACTCTTTCGCATGAATGTATTTTTCAATTCCCAGGGGAACTGGTAGATTATTTTTCAGCAACGATGATAGCAACGAGGGTTTCGCGCGTGTATGTGTGTGTGGCGGCTGCTCCGATGTTTCAAGCATTACCGTGTCATCACTCTCCTCCTGATGGATTCCCTTCTGGCCTAAGGTGCACAAACAGGCTCTTGGTGACACCGTGCATCAGCGCTTTCATGATAAACGAAGTTAGCTTCATCACAACAGCGACAACATGCTCCAATCGCTGTTCAATTATAACTGAGTGGGTTTACGAGCGGCGCTCGCTTATATACCGATTGGTGATTTCAATAGCCTGTTTTGAAAGCAATTTTAAGGCTATTGAAATAAGTTTTTGGATGAAAAAGTAACAAGTATAGAACGCGTAGACATTTTATCTTTCGAATGAAGTGTTTATCATACCATTTCGGTCAATTGTTTAGGAGCTATTAACGCTCAAAATCTCGGTCTCCGGCGTAACGCTATTATGCGCATTCGTATGGACAATGCATTTCGAGAGAGCGATTCATGGGCGACTAATTTGCACATTAAACGAATCCAATACTGTTCACACCCGAAAAACTAGCGTCTATCTACATCGACGTAATAGTTCCACATTCGTTCCCATGGCAATTTGGAGCATATAGGGAACGTTGTTGAATTTCCTTTCATTAACATAACACTAAAACACTAAAACACTGAAATCCCAAAAGTACTTTCTAACTAACTTTCTAACTGGCTAATGAATAACTAAGGGGTGGGGCTTGTATACACCTAGCGATCTGCACTAATATGTACGAAAGTATTTTGATTGAGTACAAGAGCCGCCGCATTTTGCTTGTGTCGTCAGTGATGATGATGATGATGATTTTTTTAATTAAGAGGCTCGAAAAACCTTTGAAGCCTCTAGCAAAAACAGAAACAATACATCCTTAACTAAACTATCGGCCTTCAGAAGCATGTGATATGTGTGACGCACATCAGCAGAAAATCAAGCACATTTGCATATTTGATGGCACAGTCTCATATTCGTATTGAATGAGCAACTGGGAGAGCACAGAATGCTTGTATCAATAGGTCATTCAGTAAGATGAATTTTCGTTTAGATAATCCCTAACATTTTGTGAATTTACAATAGATAGTTTCAGAAAATTCATTAATTAGATTGTTAGGGAGTGCCCAAATTGAATGATGCAAAAATCTCGTCCATCCATCAGTAAACGACTGGGCAATAAGCGCTCGAAACTGGACTATTTTTGCAATGCCACCGATTTTCTGTTGTTTCAATTTACACCTCCAACATGTATCAGAAAGACTACGTCAAAAAAAAATTTCACTAAATTCTCTTTGGATGCTACACTTATTAGCTTTCTTAAAAAAGATTCGATGCCATGCCGGGCTGTCTTACGGTAGTTGACCGGAACATTAGCTATGATCGATGAAAAGATAAATGTCAGCATGTTCTTCAGATTATTCGTGGCGATCAGCTGCTTCTCTGAATGACCACAAAATTATTAGACTAGATCCTCCATTTTTGGTTCGCCCAAAAATTTTCTATTGGTCTCGGTACTTCGGGAGGATGGCGGACTTCGGTACATCGTCTATCTTCAGCCACTCTTTCTTTCTGGCTGATTTGTTGCTGCTCAGAAACGTCTCCTTAAAACTGACACTTCGGCATAAAAATGTCCATTTATGCCATGTGCTTATTCACAGTTTGACTGGCTGATCCGACCCAGTGTTGAAAAAAATCATCTTTGCTAAGCTCAAATACATAGATTTTCGGGCTAGGTTGCGTCGAAAACCTATATACTCCAAACGAAAATCAAAATGACAGATCCAGACAATCAGTGAATATGAGCGAATGAACTTTTGTTCTTCAATATGTTTTGAAGTTTATTTTTCCACCCAGTGTAATTTTCATCTTGGTTATTCAAAATGCCACAATTGAATTTCATTTTAGTCAAATGAATGTCAGCTGTTGTTTACTTTTAACCTAAGGAAGCTGTGTGCGGTTGGTTTTTATTTATGCCGTTGTTACCGTCTCGCCAAATAAAATCCTGCGCGATTTCTTGCAAAGTTCGTTTCATCAAACTCTGGCGTTTTTGTTCTCTAAATAGTCCAACCTGACTAATTATTTCATTTTTGAATTTTGACTCAAAATCAATGCCAGAACGAATATCGTTTCGAATGTGATGAACATCAATTTGTTGCTTTTGATATTGAAAGGATGAATAACAGCGAAGTTATGAACCCCACTCAATGCCGCATTCATTCATTATAGCAAATTTGTTCATGCATCAGCGATATGAGCAAAATGAACTCGTTTGTTATTGTCATCAATATAATGAGGGCAGTGTATTTCAAGCTGAAAAAGGTCATTTATAGTGAAATAAAATCATATCCGTTACTAGTGAATGTTTGTTGATATTCTAAGACACTGCTCCGACATAGTCTCTCTTCAGCTTCTGCTGCACTTTACGGTAAAGCTGAGTTATGGGAATTGTACGCAATGGTGAATTGAGGCAACTAAACGAAAAATCCGTACTTTTATACCATTGGTTTTTTTTATTTAGGTTCATTAGCATGTAAAGCTGTAACAGAATTGCGTACATGTTTATTAGAGAAGAAATATCCGGTACCCGGCCTATCCGGCCAATATTTACTACCCGGCCGGATACCGAATATTAGAAGAAAAGACAATAACATAACAAGATAAATATAACAGAATAGTTCAGTAACATCATTCATACATAATTAAAAATAAGGTTTGATTACTTAAATGCCAGATTTGTTTACAAAATTAAATAAATATTAACAGATAACATTAATTTTTTATCCGTATTCTAAATCAACCAGTGGTAAATTAGGATGAATAAATAATTAATTATGGAATAAATTACGATGAATAAATAAATTTTCAGCAGCAGATGATGACAACCGACTACGCTCTGCTTCGTACATCAGGTCAGCTTCAAAGAACAAAGAACAGAATACTACTGCAAGGAGCTGAAAGATAGACTCTAGCAAAGCTTGCCAATTGGGGTATTGCTTAGAGTTTAATGACTACCCAATCTACACCCAAACTAGCGTTAGCAGAAAACATTTCATCTTCGACAGAGAAAATGCTTATTCGTTTGCTTACAGGTGAAATAAACAAATAAAAGCACCTTTTTCAAAAGCCTTAAAATGTTTGTACTCTATGATCAGAATATACCGGGAATTTTTAAATAAAACAAAATAGAGTTAAACTTCAGCAAATTTATTTTATCTCCCTCAAATTTGATCCATCTGAAGCAACACAAATGTGCCAACGCTTGACCCAGTCCTCCATGCATCCCTGGTAGGCCGACGAAGGGATGGCCTTTAGTTCCCTCGTTGCATTCTTTTTGATCTCCTCGATCCACTGAAATCTCTTCCCACGATGCGGCAACTTCAACTTGGGGAACAAAAAAAAAGTCGCACGGAGCCATATCGGGTGAATACGGTGCATTCTCGATGGTTGGTTGGTTGATGGTTGGTCTTGATGTTTGATCAAATTATTCAGTACAATTCAGGATCGGTGCGATGGTGCGGTATCATCATGCAAAATCCAAGAACTGTCGGCCCACATTTCCGGTTGTTTGCGATGTACAGGCGGTGTGATCGGATGACACCTGACAGATGTGCGTCATAAGGTCGTAACAACATAAGCAAAAACAAAAATAAACCGGTTCCCACATGCACGGTACGTTTAAATAAAAATTTTCCGGTACTTTTTGATCATAGTGTACCTATGTATGGGATCATTATAAAATGAAGTTTGTAAGTGTTTTATAAGAATAAAAAGAATAGCATAAACGTGAATCTATATCTTTCTCGGTCTGAGCCGTGTATGTGGCAAAGCATGCAATTTGTCACTTGTTTCGCTCGCTCTTATCGACCTTATATTGCTATACCATATATATTATACAAATGCTATACCAGTATTTGAGAGTAGGATATTTTCTGCTAGTTTTTGGCTCATTTGATGTAATAAATTGGGATGCCAAAACATGTGCTAAAAATTTATTTGGGTGTAAGTATGGTGATTGCGGTCGATTCGACATCTTTCCACACAACAGTCGATTGACTACTATTTTCATTTGCCTCTTCATTGAAATAGTCCCAAAAGGTATTGTGAGCTTAAGGGTGAAAGTTTGTTTCAGTTTCGCCTCTTTTGCTTCCCTTAACGGGTGTTGAAGACGACGATGAGCTGTTACTTTTAGAATATTCGTTGCAAGATATTCCATATACCCTAATAAGATTTTCTGATGGGCTGTTTCCATTTAAAGATATATAGCCTGACTCCGTTGATTTCCGTTAAAAGATAAATAATCTGACTTGAGCCTCGGGTCCAAAAAGGTTACAATTAGGAAATTCAGATATTCTCCTAAGTAGTAGAAAGGACTTCCCATCCAGCATTCAAGCAATACTCTCATGCGTGGAAGGTTCACTGAATCTCGGTTTTGTTTTTTTATGCAGCAACATTTTTTTATGTATTAGAAAAAAGTTTGCAGAATATTTCAATCGCGATAATTTATTCGCAAAAATGTTACGAGTCAAAAATCAGAGTTTCGTCAGAGTTTCCCGACACTAGTTCTGAACCAGCTTTGCTGTGTGAGAAGGCACTCTACTCTGATGAAACCCGTAGTTAACGCTCCCATACAATATTTCCATACTTGGCTTCACGACCTTCTGTGAGACATCCATTTTGAAATATAAATCGTTAATTTTAACGTCTTTCTCAATAGACACAAGTGGTAGTTTGATGCGTTTACTAATATCTCCTCAAACCATCACGGAGGCGGCACTTTGGAATCGTGGAATGTTTCTGTCACCATACGGGTGAATCTTCGAACTGTAGGCCCGCAACCTGTCGCTTTGTACATTGTTAGATATTGTTATTTTTCATCCCAAATGATTGTTCACCGTACCGGGATATATAGTAGTTGCTCTGTCAAATCGTTTCTTCTTCGAAGCATCTTCAAACTCCAGAAACCTTAGGTTTCTTAAAAGCTTGGTGTCCCAGGTCATGTTTGAGTACATTGTGAATTGTTGATTTCAGAACATTCAGATCAGCGACCTTTTATGTACAGAACATTGTGATTTTCGTTAAATTTGCTCCCTGACGATCTTAATCTTGCTCAGTTCTTGCTGAACAACTTCTGCCTTCTCTTATGGTCATCCAACGAGGAAGTCTGACGGTACCTTTTGAAGGTTCGATAAACCAAATCACGCTTCTTTCCAGGTTTTTTTTCAACCTATGAAAAAAACGCCTGGGCGCACTTCTAGCAAAAAAAATTGGGTTGGTTATAGCTATGATAAAACCGCAAAGTTGACGTGGGACTAGCTCAGCTTAGCAATAATTTGTTTGTATTGATTAAATTTTTGATTGAATTAAACAATTTCCAAATTCAATCGAATTTAATATATTTGCTTTGTGAGTAAAGAGATTGAATAAATGTCATGTAAGGTCAATTCATGCATTGTGATAGATTATTTTCTTCGTTACAAGTAAAGTTAATGACAGTTCTTTCACGTTTGGTATGATGCCTAGGACAAAATATGTGAACGGAAGAATTATCAAACGATTATTTTATTTTACATTTCCCTCTGAAGTTTGCATCTTTCATGTGCACGTACTTCTCGAACCGCGAATTTGGTTGATTTGATGAACTTCAGGCACTCAGTGCCAGAAATTCAGTGAGCAGGAGATATGAAGGCATATCCTCCAATGCAATCTTGAATAACCGAGCCAAACCGTTGTGTTCGTACCCGTTTTTGTAATCCGTGTTAGGAAAACACATTTCGGAGTGCAAAAAACATGCGGGTGAGGAAAGTACCCCATGCTTGCATGAATCAACAACTTCAACTTATACTTTTTTATATTATAGAGCCTTTAAACTTGAAAGTTCATTCGCCTCTAATGTCTGCTGACTGACTGATGACTGAAACCTCTCTAATTCAGAGAGGTTTTAAGCTTTTCAGTTCATTTGCCTCTGATTTCTGCTAAATTTTCCCAGGTTCCTAAGTTTAGAAGACCGTGTTAAGGAAACATATTCTAGACTGCACAAAGGCAAGCGAGTACAAAAGTACTCGCAGTTTGCATTTCTTTGCAGAACCGATTTCCCCAAGCTCCTTGGATTTAAAGTCTGTGTTAGGGAAACAGTCGGAACAAAAATACCCCGACCTGCATGAATTTGCAATGCCAATTCCTCCATACACCTTGGTTCTGAAATATGTGTTGGGGAAACACATTTCAGTCGGAACAAAAATACCCTCGACTTTCATGTGTTTGCAATGCCAATTTCTCCAACACTGCTTGGTTTTGAAGGCTGTGTTAGGGAACACATTTCGGTGAGAACAAAAATTCCCATACTTTTATGTATTTGCAATGCAGATTTCCCCAAGGCTGCTTGGTTATGAGAAACCAAGCTGTGTTGGCTGTGTTGGGGAAACCGTAAATCGGGCCAATCAAAACGAGGTAGTTAGAGCGTTTAGATAACGCTTAACATTTTACAGTTATTCAACTGTTTATCTAATGAAAAATAACATTTTATTAATTGCGATAGATGCGTAGAAATATTCCCTATCAATTGATGCAAACATCTTTCCGATACAGTAAGAAATGTTCGAGTTATAAGTATTCGGAATCTTTCATTTTTTCTTGCATGTTCTGTGTTTATGTTTTATTTTACCCCCCATATACTGCGGTTAAACGTAGTCCCACGTCAAAAAAAATTTTTTAAGAGGTTGTGTCCTAGACACGACTACATTGTTGACGTAGAACTACGCTGTTATTTTATTCAAGTCACTTGTTATAATTTTCGAATGCTGTGAAATTTTAAAAATAACTTTTCAGTAGAATGGTATGGTCGCTCTGAAATGGGCTATTAATGTAGAATTAGTTGACGATAATGATTCATTCTTGCCCTCGCAGAACAATACATAAGCTGATCGCATGTCGCACTTTAGTTCATGTCAACGCATTGAAAATTTACCTCTAACGCTATTCCGGTGGCTATTTTCGTAATTGACACACACTCGACTTCAGTCGATTATATATTTGTGGCACCAGCACCCTTATTCCACATTTCACAACTACATCAATCTTTCTTTGGCACCGAATGGAAACAACAATAATGGCAATACTTTCAAGTATCAAATATAATGCTATATGTAATCAGTGGAATCGCACCTCTAGACATCGTTCGTACAACGAAAACCAACACCAAACAATCATTAACATAGCATATAGACAGAGCCATACATTGGTTGCTTGAAGCGACTAAGAATTTAGTCACTTCCCATAATTTTGCGCTATTCTCGAAAGAAACGTTTCTGTTAATATTACTGGCCTCGAAAAAAGTTGCATTACTTTCTCATACTCGAGATAAGTGCAGCTGTTATCCTTAGTGGTGAAATCTTGCTTGCTACTGGCAAGCGAAATCCAATCACATATAACATTCTAGAACGATTTTTACTTTCTTGGTGACTAAACAAATGAAATAAATTCTGTCTGCTAATCTCAATAATTTCGAAAAGAGTTGCATTGCTTCATCAAAATTAGCGCAAATGTCAGTCTCGATTAGCTTTGCCTTCATTCTTGGCGGAGATAGTTTTGTTACTGTCATGCGAAACGAAATCACACACAAAATTCCAAACAATTATTTTCTTTGTGAGTCGATGATAGCCTAGTTTGAAGATTTCCCACCTAATTGTGTAGTTTAGAGCCTTAATGCAATGGCGTCAAATTGATGTAGTAATTGCAATGCCAGCGACATCAGCGAGTAAGTAATTTGGTCGCGTCCACAGCTCAATTCGGAACGAAGCCATGTGATGACGCAAAACAAGGAAGAACAAGCGATGTTCATTGCTTCGTATCTAGAACGATACTGAAAGTTTGCCTCAGCGAGGTCCAATAATTATGTGCTAGGTAAATATTCCCCAGCATTCTTCTTTTTGGCGAATCAGAAAACAGGTCACGTTTTTATGAAATAAAGTTAACGTTAATAATTATTTTCACTGTGAACGAATTCTCATGATTCGCATATCAATCGAATCGGAAGTTCTCTAAGATTTGTTTGATATGCTATACATTGCAATCCGCTAATCTCTAAACATTTTAAATTCATGAAAACTGGAAGAATTTTCTTTTTCCAATACATTTGTTCTGCCGATTTGTGTGCTAACCCTACCCGTTTGTATAATGCTTATAACTCGAACATTTCTAAAAGATAGGAAACATGTTTGCATCAATTGATTGGACATATTTCTACGCGTCTATCACAATTGATAAAATGTTATTTTTCATAACTGTAAAATGTCAGGCGTTATCTAAACGTCCTAACTGCCAAGTTTTGATTGGCCCGATTTACGGTTTCCCCAACACAGACTTCTAAATCGATGTAAATATGCACGGGGGTAGTTTGAGAACTAAAGATGACCTGCGACTTAGAAACTTGTAGTAATTCATGTGAAACTGACGTTAATTTTGTAAAGGAGTGAGAGTTTTTCCATCTGGTTCTATAACTAGCCCAAGTTTACCGCAAAGTCATTGGAACAGCTTTGCTATTGCACTCAAACAGTCTCTCGCATTTTTTTTCTTTTATCCAATGTTTCTTTTTTAGTCCAAATGTCTGTATGTCTTAAACCTCTACTCTTTCTCTGCGATCAATTGTTGCTCTTTCAATTTTGACTTTGACTTTCAACTATCTACTCTTCATTTCCTACTATCTACTCTATACTTTGTTCTCTCTTCTCTCTACTCTCTGCTCTTTATTTTAAACTCTCTACTCTTCACTCTCTGCTTTCTACTCTCTACTCTCTACTCTTCACTTTCTTTCTACTCGCTCTACTCTCTACTCTCTACTCTCTCTTCTCTCTACTCTCTATTCTCTACTCTCTACTCGCTACTACAAAAAAAACGCACATGCACGCACAAACGAACACATACACACACGCAGAAGCGCACAGCCTCACACACAAAAAAAATGCGTCGCATCTGCTGACTGCTGACTCTCTCACACTGTTTTTGTTTACATCACCCAACCAACTAACCAAAACATACACTCCCGCACACGCACACGCACACGTACACGCCCACATACAGGCACACGCACACACAAACACATACACGCACATGGACGCGCAAACGAACACACGCAGACGCGCACACTCTCTCACACAAAAATCACATCGCAGCTGCTCACTGCTCACTCTCTCACTCTATTTGTGTTTACGTCAAGAATACGACCTTTTACGACCGTTTACGACTGTTCACGACGACCGCGCTTTATTTTTCAGCGATTTTATTTACAGTAAGATTATGAAACACTGGAATTTTAGTTTCATGAATGTTTCGCGCCAGAACACAACAATGAAGTTCAAATGGCCAGCCTTTTAAATAAAGATAGTTATTATATCCTACAGCATATACTTCAATTCTACAGACTTCTTATATATCTCTGGAAACTCAGAAAAAATGAGTGGTTCTATAGTTGTGAAACGCAGTGTGTATCTAATATGTAAATCTAAAGTCTGGTAGCGATATCCATACTATTCTCTATTAGTTTACCAGGCCAGGCATACCAGTTTGAAATTGTTCGAATTTCAAATGAAAATTATTACTACTGATGTATTAACAATGAAAAAGAAGGGTGGGTAATGTAGGGGGCATAACCGGAGTGACGAAGGACTATACAAAGGGGACAGCTTTTGTTAAATATATATTTTAAATATATTGTTTTATTTTCTTCTCCTACGTGAATACCTGCCTATCTACCTGAAAAATGGATTAGTTTACTGTTTACTCTTTATGAACATGTTGATGGTTCTGAAAAGAACCTTTGGTGTTGTGTTTTTGTTATCACTCGATATTCCCATCTTGTTCGGTTAAACCTTCCTGTTTAGCTATTGCGTTTGCCACTCGCCACAGCTTTCACAGTTGGAAAATTTCTTCCCATCCAGCTTGTGACATGTTGTTCAGTAAATTACATTTAATGCGACGTGCCGGAGAAACACTTTGCCACTCACTGAAACTAATTGTTGCCTTGATGAGCGCCGAACCGAAGCTGCTCTGTTCTTGATGCGGGTTTTCTGATTGTCGTGAGCAGCTTTGCAAGCCAACTCGAGCACTCCGACGGCCGAAACTCTATAATCGCTGTTAGGTATACTGGTGCTCCGGCACCAATCCGTTCGGCCTAGTTACCCTTGCGGAGCAATCAGTGAATGCGACCAACAGGGAACTGGAGACCTGCACGGTTCGAGTGAGACTTTGCCTTTCCCTTAACTTGTCCTCCTTTGTTACGTCCACGATGCCGATGCCGTACAACCACACGGGTTTACGGTTTGAAAGAAAATAAGATATTTTTTTGGGGTCCGCGTGTTTTATACTCTAGCGGTACACACTCACAGGATAGAAACAAATCGGCAGACTCAGCCAGAGGGGCGAGTCCAACGAGACGAACGAATGAGCGTTAAAAGGGAGCGATGGCAAAAAAATACATTCATTACGATTTGTTCGCTCGTTGGATTCACATGCAGGCTAAAAAGGGTCCTTTTCAGGATCACAAAATTATCTTCAATCTGAAGAGTTTATTGTTTTGTTATCACTCGATATCCCCATCTTGTTCGGCTAAACCTTTCTGTTTAGCGATTGCATTTGCCACTCGCCACAGCTTTCACAGTTGGAAAATTTCTTCCCATCCAGCTTGTGACATATTTTACAGTAAATTACATTCAATGGCACGTCGCATTACCACCACTCAGTGTCGGATTGGAGGTAATTTTAACCTGTAATTGAACATTTGTGATGACAGTGGTACAGTGTCGACTTTCAATATGGGGTCATAATTTGGACCCCGAACTCTATGTTTACAAAAATGTCCAACTAAATATGTTGCATTACAGGTCCGTCCAATTAGCTAAATGTCGAGATAAGTGTAAATTACTGTACTTTCAATCTAGAAGCAATTTAAGAATTGGTGAAAATCAATAAGCTCAGAACAACTGCCAAATTCACGGGGAACTTCAGATCAACACGGTTCGAGCGGGATTTTGCCTTTCCCTTCACTTTTCCTCCTTTACCATGTCCAGACATGGCTGCTTGGGTTGGTTCGTTGATGTGTTGTGATGCGAACTGATGTGGATTTAAGCTGACTGGCTGGCTCGAGAATTACGCATGTGTGAGACTGCGACCAATGTTTCGTTCATTTTTTTCTTTTTCCTTTCCAATCGCGCTTCATTCTATTTCGCTGCTGCTCTGGTTGCCCGTTTTGGTTGGTACGATTTGAGGAGCACAAAATGGACCAATCAAAAATGGGCACATAGTGCATTTTGACAATGCTTGATAATTCACAATTATTCAATTATTTATCTCAAGAAAAAAGAAATGTTATTCGTTATGATAGATGCGTAGATATATTTCCTATCAATTGATGCAAAAACCTTTGCAATCTATTGAGAAATGCTCGAGTTATAAGCGTTCCAAATCTTGCATTTTTTCCTACTTGTCCAGTGCCTAGATTTCCATTTCACCCCCTATATCTTCCGGTTAGACGTAGTCCTACGTCAAAAAAAAAAGATATTCGATGCATCTTGAAATAATATTCGAAGTGGTAAACAAGTGGATTGCATAATATAACTGCGTAGTTCTATGTCGAAAATGCGATCGTGTCCTAGATACAACCCCTTATATTTTTTTTTCTTTTCTTTGTTCACGGAGACTTTAAATCATTCCCCTTCGTTGGTCGCCTATAAGTTGCTCGTTATTGATGGTATGGTTAGGGAAGCTTCCAAATGAGCAGAATAAATGTATGGGAAAATGGAAATGCTTTTTGTTTTCATCAATTTAAACCGTTAACACACCAAGGGATTGTAATATATAGCATTAGAAACAAATCTTAGGGGATTTCCGATTCGTCCGATAGTAAATCGCCAAAATTTGTTGGCGGCAAAAATAGTTATTAACGTTAATTTTATTTCATAAAAACGTGACCTGTTTTCTGATTTGGCACCCCCAATGAAAGACGTCAAAAATAAAACGTCATTTCAAAATTATCAGAATAAATCCATTTCCATTTTTCAATCCATTGTTGAAAGTCACTCTAATATAGAAAAAAAATCCACATCATTAAGATTTTTCACTGATAGTTTTTCACTGATATATTTTTAGTTAGATTCTTTCAATTCTCTATTTGATTTTCAGTCAAGTCAAAAATATGATATCTACTTTAACTTTTTATTTCTTCCAAATTTTTGCTTCTATTTTTCTATTCTCATTTGACACTTTTCTCAATGACAATTCAATCTATGACATAAAAAGATCAAGAGAAAAAAAATCACAGATATTGATTTGGCGAGTTGAAAACTCAGTGCAAATTTGATAACCATCCAACAGCTAACCACCAAAGGATATTACATCCAGCGTTGATTCGCATTTTTTTATTGTAGGTTTTATGAATAAAATTTATCTTTGTCATTGCTTCGACATAAAACGTTGCACAGAGTCATGTTATGCAAATTATCCTTTCCCCACCCTCTGTGACTCCTTTCGAGCATTCTGCTGCTTGAATACACAAGCTGCAAACGGTTGGTTTGTTTACGTTCGTCGCTAGGCTGTCTCTCGTAGTATTTGGTTACTTCCAATCACACGAGGAGTCAATTGAATGTTTTGTTTGTGGGAAATAACTATTTCCAACCAGCAAGCATGATCCATCATACTTATTTGGTATTCGTTAGGCTACTAATTACAGGTGTTTATTCAAACGTAGGTGTAAATCATCCGATTCGTCAATTAGTCACGACCCGCCATCCTCTCTAGTTTATATTCGTATATTTACATTCACGTTACTGTCAGAATTTGAAGAGCTGAATCTATCATCATTACACCCGGCGACTACTGATTGCATCTTTGAAAGTTACTTCAACTTATTACCAATTCAGCGCGAGGAGTGCGCACTGAATTCTCAACAGGTGATGAAATGCGCTGAAAGCAATTATCGTAACTCACGGACCTGACCTTGAAAACTACACATTTTTCGTTCAATTACATTTCCCTGCCGGGACAATTATCTTATCATCGACAAAAACTATTAATTTGCCACATCGATCGACAATGTGTGCGTGTTTCGGGGAGTGCTACCTCGGGTACATCACATTAACAGCGTGGTGGATGGTGACAACACCGCTCAACAATCATCAACAATCGACGATTCCATGGGTGCCCTCGGTCGTTATCAGACAGCTATCGATGAACCCATCGCCGGTGCTTTTCCTGGCGAAAGCAGAAATTATTGTTTCCCGATTAGAGTCGCTGTAAACATAGGTGTGCGCCGTTGGTGAACAGTAAACATTACGAAACGCATTCGCCGCTAATGGAGTGTTGGTGCATTGAAACATCGGGATTGCAAACGCCGGCACGCGGCTCCAGCGGAAGGTTGATGATAATGAAAGTCCAGCGTAATTGGGTTAATGTCAGACCGTTGATAGTGGAGACTAATTTAAGTTGACATTGTGGGTTTTCTTTGTCAGATTGATAAAAAAAATTGGAGGGACAATTATGAATTGCGAAAGATTTGTAGCTCAATGAATATGATGTAATTCAAATTCATCTAATAATTATCTAATTCAAAAATGGGTTAGTTAAGTTAAGGTTAAGTTAAGTAAGTCAAATCAAGAGAAACATACACGAGTTCATTGATCATCACATGTTCTACAGGAAAAAAAAACAACAAAGGAAACAATGAAACCATTTCAGTAGAAAACAAATGGTTGTTCCGTATCAATTTATAGCAACCCTGATATACCATTCCATAATACGATCGGAATGATAGATATGATAGATCGGAAAATCAACAACTATTTTTTTCCTAACCGATGCGACATTAAAGTCGTAAAGCCTCGATTAATTCTCTTTCATTTGCTCCACGTGAAACAACTTGTGCACGCGTTGCATTCCCAACTAGCTATAAAAGTTGAGTAATCACCAGCGGACGACGGCTTTTGCTCCCCCCCATATCGACGTGCGAAGTAAAGTTCACCCGCCCAGTAGCTCGAACGATTTGACTTCTATAATTGACTAATGGACGATGTGCTAATTGAATGTGTCTCACCTAGCGTAAAAGATCAAAATATGTGCATACTAAGCTCTATATTTCCATTTCAATCATCGACCGGTGGCGCATTGTTGCAAACTTTGTGTGCGTGTTTCCAGTGGCGGCAATGGAGCAGTCGTTCAACTGCTTCCGATAAAGGAAAATATTATTCTCTGTATAGGCCAACATTTCTCCTTCTGAGGAGGAAGTTGTGCATTTTTTCCTCTACGCAATTTAATCCGTTTCCAGATCCAACTTGACTCGAGTTCCGCGGAAATTGAGACTGATTCACACTTGCAACTATCTAGCGCACCATATTTGCCTCCTACGGTTGCCAGGTGTTCGAGTAAATAATCTCAGACGATGAGTAGTTCACACATGGATCCATCGGCATTCGCGCTAAACGGTGTATTATTCATTCAAGTCTACGCGCTCATTAATTCATGTTGGATCGGATCGAGTCTCGAAATTATACACGGCAGACGACTGAGGCTTGGCGGTGGGACGGAGATTTTTGTTCACCGGAAGACTGCTTTCCCTTTTTGGAAACAAGTTGTGGGATGTTTTGAAGATCATCTCACAAATATTTGCAAGTGATTCTGTGGAATACTTTGCGGCTAAGGGTAACCCGAAACTTTTAGAGTAATATTTTCGTGAGAAAATGACTAATGGCTACTTCTGTATCTTATGGTATAATTTTTTTTGGAGTCCAGAAATCCATGACTTCATTTCAATGACAGTAAAGTAACGTTAAAAATAAAATGTACATAATATTCTACAAGAAAAATCTTCTTATACAGCCATTCCATGCCAAACCGATAGAGTGGTTCTGAGATTTCCAAGTTGTAGTTTTGTTCTTTATTGCAAAATATTAGACTTGTATTTTTATAATTTTTTTTCGTTAGGTGACCATTTCCATTTGTGTCATAGAATGTCATGGTCCGGAAAATCATTTTTTTCCCATTTCCCCAAACATGATTTTTTTCAAAACTTCATTACTTTTGAATCACTGAACCGATCAAGATGATCGACATATCAAATTGAAGCCAATGCTGAGGCTTTTCACATATCTCGATATCAGAGATGGTTTTTTTTTTGTTTTGAGATATGATTTTTCAAAGTTAGTGGTCCAGAAAATCAAATCAAGATATGAAAAAATATAGCCCCCTCTAGTTCAGAGCCATGAAAACACAAAAAACGACTACAATCAATAATTACGAAAACAAAACCCATTTTATTTGCTGGTTCAATATTTTTTAGTGAAAGGCTAGCTCATTGGCTTAAATTTGATATGTCGATCATGTAGACGGCGGTTCAAAAGTTATGGATTTAAAAAAAGATTATTTTTGGGAAAAAGTGGAAATAATTGATTTTTCGAACCACCTTAAAATGGAACGAAAAAATAAAAAAGTGTAAGGGGTTGTATCTAGGACACGACCGTATTTTCAACGTAGAACCACGGAATTATATTATTCAATCCACTTGTTTTGACGTAGGACTACGTCTAACCCTTCAATATAGGGGTCTATTTCATAGTTTCGGGTGGAAAAAGTGTAAGGTTTTCCTACTGGGATTTGAAAGCATAATTCTATGAAAAATACGTTGCATTTAAATAAATGCAGTGTATGTCCGTATTCCAAAACTCTGGATAATCTTCCATATCCGCACTAGCACAAAAATTTTCCGTATACTGCTGACACCTTTTTTGTCGGAGCACACTTTGATACGGAAGGATTTTTGATTATAGAGACTTTAAAATTTTTTCAGTTCATTCGTCTCTAGCCTTGAGAAAAACCCTTGGAAAAACTTTTCTTTACTCCTGCACTACACCTCCACCCTCACTGCTTTGAGAAAGGCATCCGATCGCTCGTCGTCCAGCTCGTCCAGCAACGATGTTGTCCAGTCGGTGTCCACGCAAAGAATGGATGATATGGGTTCAAATCGTGGATAGCTTATTTATACCAAATAAGTAAATGGGAATGCTTCTAGTTTTCATTAATTTAAAACGTTTAGGGATTAGGGAATTGTAATGTGTAGCATATCAAACAAATCTTAGAGAATTTCCAATTCGATTGGTATGCAAATCATCAGACCGTTCACTGTGATAATAGTTATTAACGTTAACTTTATTTCATAAAAAAGTGACCTGTTTTCTGATTTGGCACCCTTCCTGAAAGACGTAGTTCTACGTCAAAAAAATAAGGGTCTAATGTTTTGTGATAAAGAACAAAAATTACCACTTTTCACGAAAATCTGAGAACCACTGTATCGGTTTGGCATGGAATGGCTGTATATGAGGGTGCCAATGAATGTATGGGAAAAAATCGACCCCGAAATTTCAAAAAGTAACCCTATACAAAATGTTCATCACCTCGAAAAAACACCCTATGCCAAATTTCAGCTCAATCGGACTTAAGGGAGAGTGGCGCAAAGTGGCCAAGTTTGAGTTTTTTGAAAAACGAAAAACCACCCAAAGGGGGAGGTAAGGAAATCGGGATTTTCGATGCCAAATTGATGCCAAATGTCTTAAAATTGCATGAAACGTCGAGATCTAGTGTCATCTCGAAAAACTTTGAGAAAATATGTAATCCGCCATTTTGTAGTGGCCGCCATCTTGGATTTGCATTTTTCATAAATAACTGCATTCTACTAGTCAAACCCTTTCATTTGATACCCATATTAGCTATTCAATATGGAATTATTATACAAATTATTCAAAATTTCTGAAAATCAAAAATAAAACACTCCGGATAATCAAGTCTAAAATTCCGGATAATTGAGTGCGACCTATATACCTAAAATAGACTTAGGCAGAAATTTGAATACAAACTGTAGTAGTACTGAATCTCAAAATAATAAAAAAATAAAATTTAGTTTGAGATTAAAATAACGATTAATATTTTTTTTAATATCTGATTTTTCGATGAAAATATTGTTCGATACACCTTATTAAGATGTACTTTCAATATTTTTTTTTCATATTTTTGTCTCAAAGCTATTGAGAATGGCGTGAACAAAACGAAAAGGTGCATTTTTCACCATAGATCCTATTAAATATGATGTACCATATAAGAACTCAAATATATGGTACTGCTGTCAAAATTTTATATTTAGTACCCTATACAATATTTTCCATACAGTTGGTGGTTTGGTTTGGGGGCACTTTTTACTCCCTTACCCAGCCAGGCTATGTGGAAATAAAAAAAAAATTGTGTCGCGCAACACTGAAAAAAATCTGAAAAATATCAAACATATCTACAAAAGCCGTAGGAACCAGTGCCACAAATTATCAAAATTTATTCACGAATGAAGGAATTAGCTTTTTCCCAGTGTCGGATAAATTCTCTTCTGTTGAAACTCAACACCGTATCTGTCATAATGAGTATAACACAAGAGTCGAGACGCGTGAACTTTGTCTGGTATATTGAACGAAAACAGCATGAACGAATTTCGAAAAGCCTGCATTCAAGCACTTTCATTACTGTCAATAATTTCATATGATTATCACGAACGTTAACTTGATCATCATCGCCGGCAGTGATTTTTTATTAAAAACTTGTTCGATTTCCATATTTAGAAGAAAAAAAACCGGAATCCGGAAATGGCAACATTAGTTGTTCGTTTAGTGTTGACCGTTGTGCGGTGTTGAGCGGGTGAGTGACGTTTAGCGTTGTACGTTCCGTTTCCGTTTCCGCTTTTCATGCTCTTTTACAACCGCCATTTTGATCTAACACGATCTTAGTTTCTAACACTTCCTCGTCTAACTCCACTTCACTAACTTCATTTTCGGTCATTCAGGACCGTTTTCAATCAACCGGAAGACACTATCTTCTTTTCCAAAATGGCATTGCAATACGATATTCGACTTGATGCTGTTGATGCCCTTTCATCCAATACCCATATCGTAGAGGTTTTATATCATTGCTGATCATTTAGAGTCAGTATCATTCAACCTGAAATTGAAACAAGACTATGTTCGTTTTCTGCTCGTCTGTTATTTTCACCCATTACCCATATAATTGGGGGTGTATGCCATTTCCAGCCAATCGGGAGTAGATTCATGAAACATAACAAAAGTTATAAGGGTAGTGGGGGCAAATTGGTCATGGAGGGCAAAGTGGTCCCCTGCTTGTTTGGTAGTATAACTATTGACTATAGATTCCGTATTGATAGTCACCTTATATTTAAAGAATTTAATGACTGTTGAGTCACCCTGTACTTCAGTAGAGCTGTCGCATGTCAAAATACAAATAAAAACAGAAATTACTCTTTCGATAGCAATTGAGCCGTAGTTCTGTGCGCATGGTATCTAAGAAATTTCTGCTCTGTTCTTGATGCGGGTTTTCTGATTGTCGTGAGCAGCTTTGCAAGCCAACTCGAGCACTCCGACGGCCGAAAATCTATAATCGCTGTTAGGTATACTGGTGCTCCGGCACCAATCCGTTCGGCCTAGTTACCCTTGCGGAGCAATCAGTGAATGCGACCAACAGGGAACTGGAGACCTGCACGGTTCGAGTGAGACTTTGCCTTTCCCTTAACTTGTCCTCCTTTGTTACGTCCACGATGCCGATGACGTACAACCACACGGGTTTACGGTTTGAAAGAAAATAAGATATTTTTTTGGGGTCCGCGTGTTTTATACTCTAGCGGTACACACTCACAGGATAGAAACAAATCGGCAGACTCAGCCAGAGGGGCGAGTCCAACGAGACGAACGAATGAGCGTTAAAAGGGAGCGATGGCAAAAAAATACATTCATTACGATTTGTTCGCTCGTTGGATTCACATGCAGGCTAAAGAGGGTCCTTTTCAGGATCACAAAATTATCTTCAATCTGAAGAGTTTATTGTTTTGTTATCACTCGATATCCCCATCTTGTTCGGCTAAACCTTTCTGTTTAGTGATTGCATTTGCCACTCGCCACAGCTTTCACAGTTGGAAAATTTCTTCCCATCCAGCTTGTGACATATTTTACAGTAAATTACATTCAATGGCACGTCGCATTACCACCACTCAGTGTCGGATTGGAGGTAATTTTAACCTGTAATTGAACATTTGTGATGACAGTGGTACAGTGTCGACTTTCAATGTGGGGTCATAATTTGGACCCCGAACTCTATGTTTACAAAAATGTCCAACTAAATATGTTGCATTACAGGTCCGTCCAATTAGCTAAATGTCGAGATAAGTGTAAATTACTGTACTTTCAATCTAGAAGCAATTTAAGAATTGGTGAAAATCAATAAGCTCAGAACAACTGCCAAATTCACGGGGAACTTCAGATCAACACGGTTCGAGCGGGATTTTGCCTTTCCCTTCACTTTTCCTCCTTTACCATGTCCAGACATGGCTGCTTGGGTTGGTTCGTTGATGTGTTGTGATGCGAACTGATGTGGATTTAAGCTGACTGGCTGGCTCGAGAATTACGCATGTGTGAGACTGCGACCAATGTTTCGTTCATTTTTTTCTTTTTCCTTTCCAATCGCGCTTCATTCTATTTCGCTGCTGCTCTGGTTGCCCGTTTTGGTTGGTACGATTTGAGGAGCACAAAATGGACCAATCAAAAATGGGCACATAGTGCAATCGGGAGTAGATTCATGAAACATAACAAAAGTTATAAGGGTAGTGGGGGCAAATTGGTCATGGAGGGCAAAGTGGTCCCCTGCTTGTTTGGTAGTATAACTATTGACTATAGATTCCGTATTGATAGTCACCTTATATTTAAAGAATTTAATGACTGTTGAGTCACCCTGTACTTCAGTAGAGCTGTCGCATGTCAAAATACAAATAAAAACAGAAATTACTCTTTCGATAGCAATTGAGCCGTAGTTCTGTGCGCATGGTATCTAAGAAATTTCTCGTGAAATTTAGTTTATTCAATCTGATATATTGCACAAATCATCAGTTTGGATCAGTTTGGATATTTTGTTTAATCTCAGCGATTAATTAGCATAGAAATTATTTTCATGTTTGGAGGCAAAGTGATCATAGGTGAATAACAACTTACAATGCTCTGTTTACTGAAGCTGATATACCTCATCACATTCTGCTCTTGAAGAGGTTCCTTTTGTGGCTTTGACCCTGGAAAAATATGCCACTCCAACTAAACCAAGCCTCATTATGCGAATCGTTATGTGTTTCTTACAACTTTTTGTATGTATCAGAAAATTTAAATTGAGACTCTAGGTGAATAGACCAAGCTTATTTCATATATGTACCTACTATATCAAATATGATTTGAACAAACTTAGACGCATAAATCTATCCCATTTAGCTTGATATGTGCGGGTGACCATGTTGCTCCCACTAGGTGACCACTTTACCTCCAAGCAAAAAAAAAGTTCGTTTTTTTCACCTTTTTTTCTAATGATGAAAGATTGAACTTTTATAGTAAAAGCCGTTTTCTATCTTGAAGAACAATGAGTTGAACTGTTATATGCTTCGAGAAACGGGAATTGAATTGGTATGAGGACGCAGAAAATGGGCATATTCTTTAGGGTGATCACTATGCCCCCACTTCCCCTAATATACACTCCATTTCCGAAGGAAACTATAGTAAAAGAAAATAGTAAAGGTTCGATTAGGAGATCAATCAATAAAAAAAAAAGTTCTGCGATTGGACCCATGAAAAAAGTGAATGTTTGAAGGTATTGATAACAAAAAATCAATTTTGCGTGGGACGAAGTTTGTCGGGTCAACTAGTGGAATAAAAAAATAATAACTGTAAGACTTGATTTAATATTCGAAACAAAAAAAAACTTAATTAGTTACACTCCTTACTATCTAAACTAAATTAGTGATTATCAAAATCGTTGCTTAACTCTATAACATTATTTTTTCAACAATCTTGCCAAGTAATGTTACAATCAATAATAAGGACGTCATGTATTAGAGCCGATACACAGTTCGGATCATGATAAAGGTTGTAGTTGAGATGGCATTGGATCTGTGTATCTCTTGTTGGCAGAAGTAATGCAACGATTTCCGAAAATCGAATAAAAGTGTCATAGAAACATTTTAAATTATGGAAAATGTTTATGGGAATAACACAATGAATTTCGAAAATGTTTGGTAAGGACGTGTTCGTGTTCCTGGCGATAACTTTACCTCGGCCTTGACCAGCTCAAAATTAAAAAACAAATATAATTCTCCAGTATTCCGTAATAAACAATTCACGTTGGAAAAATGTATCAAAATGAATGGTAACTACATTGAAAAAAAAAAAAGATCTGAACATTTGAAATTAATGTAGTCTTCTATGTTATATCGTTTATACCCATCAACATTCAGAGACTGTAGAGTTAGAACGTTTTCAAGATAACATAATCTATATCTTATCAAAATAAGGAGAGCTGACAGAATCTTAGGATTCTACAAGCTCAAAATATCGAGCTTACTGATCATCATCAAAAGAAAATATTTACATATTTAGTGTGTGCCTTCGAAATGCGAATAAAGCAAAAATTGTGCTTCCACATCACATCTCAATAGCCGAAGTAGCATTAAGCTTCATGAATGCATTTAAACAACTCACAACATTTTCATCGGAATCGATGTCTCTGAACGATCGATGATGAGTCAACCCCGGGCTGGTTCCGAGAAAACCAAACTCTTAAAGTGCAAGTATGATTGCAAACATCGGAAGCGCCGATAATAACAGACGAGAACAAAATTGCACGCCGGTGAGTCATTCCGAAATCGCGAAAAGAGTCCTAATAAAAAACGTCTGAAAGGGTTCACTGTATCATTCAATTTCACCTCTGGAAGTGAATCAACGATTCACATTTACGCATCGGTTCCAGACTACTATCAAAATTTCATTGAACCAAAATTGAACGCAAAAACAACTGTTTATGACCACCACGATCGTTCCTTCTTTTTTTTAATTGAATCATTCCGATCAGGTTGGCATGCATTCTTGTTGGTATTTTTACGAGTTCGAATTTTATTGGGTATCTTTACCCACAAGATGTATACAGATAAAAAATGGACAGAGGGAACAAATGCCCCAACAAATTCATGGAAAACTACTAACTGTCCCACTGGTGGCTATCGAGATCCATTAAGCCGGGTTCAGACGGTGCGAGTAAGCATACGAGTCGGTCTAGTCAGTTACTGCAGTACAGCTACTCACACCGTGTGAACACATCATGCCAGTTAGTGTCATGTGTGATTCGGCGTGCGAGCTACTACAAATTTTTTTGAATTTACTCGCACTCGCATCCCTCAAAACGTCAAAAACAGAATTTAGCGCTCGAATCAGGGATGCCAAATCTTTACATTGTCTTTACATGTCTCTATTTTTAAGATATTTGAAAATATGCGAAGATTATTATAGACTTGAAAATTATTGAAAAAACAAATAAAACCCTCATAGTTTCTAAGCGGAATCGTTGTTATTAAACGGTTTTATTTAGCTTGCCCTGTAATCTGTTTGTATGTTTGTAACATGTCCCACATTAATAGAAATTTGACCCCCTTCTTGTTGATCGATTGATCTGAAATTTGGAACACACCTTTATCTCTGTAGTCATTACAAAACTGCGTATTTCATTATCTTGTAAATCCAAGATAGCGGCCGCTACAAAATGGCGGATCCCTTTCTTCCTCAAAACCTCATCAATGTGGGTTTTCCAAAACCCCATCAATATGGGTATCAAATGAAAGGGCTTGACTAGCAGAATACAGTTATTTAAGAAAAATGCAAATCCAAGATGGCTGCCACTACTAAATGGCGGACTACATAGTTTCCCAAAACTTCATTAATATGGGTGTTGGGGGGAAGCAAACTACGCCACTGATGACTTGATCTGAACCTGCGCATCCGGACGGTGCCACTCCATGACGCACCCAGACAATCATTGACAGCTAGCTGTCATCACTGTCATTCTGAAAACTTCTCTCGTACCACACATTCTTTGCTAATCACAAAAAAGGAGTAGAGATAAAACCCAAAATAAAGTTGAATTCCCAAATTGTTAAATAATTGAATCATCCTGTCGTGCTTTGAATTTAAAACGAGGAGATCAAATGTAGGTAAAACCTAATAATGTAAAGTTCTTGTTTAATTATTGTTTCTCTTAATAAATACAGCTTTGAGCTCGCTATACATTGATAAAAACGCGTGCTGAATAGAACCTCCGAAACCCCCGTAACAATGGGTATCAAATGAAAGGGATTGACTAGCAGAACACGGTTATTTATGAAAAATGCAAATCCATCAAAATTCTACCAAATGGCGGACTACATATTATGTCAAAACACCATTAATATGGGTATCAAATGAAAGGGCTTGAATAGTAGATCACAGTAGATCATGAAAAATTAAAATCCAAGATGGCCGCAATCACAAAATAGCAATATACTTTATTAAACGTTTTATTTAGCTTGAACTGTTCGTATGTATGTATGTATGTCTGTAGGATTGTCCCACAGTAATAGAAATTTGACCAATAGGAACTGACCGGATAGGAACTGCTGTCATTTTAAAACTGCTTATCTTGAAAAATCCGATTTGGCCTCCGCTCAAAATCGCTGATTCCATATCATCTCAAAAAAAAGGTTGATTGAGATATGTGTATCAAACCAACGAACTTGACTTGGAGAACACACTATGTATTTTCTGCAATCTACTCAATATCGGTATCAAATGAAATTTTTTGACTGATAGAATACAGTACAATGCCTTTATTGTAGAGAAATATTCTAATGAAACAGATAATGTACTAAAAACTAGAAAATAAAATGAGTAAACAAAAACTTTTTAAATTATAAAATCCATTCATTTTCATTATCCACAATTAGTGATTTCATCATATGTCCCACTATTTTATTTTAGTCTTATCAATGCCCTAGACTAATGAAGGAGAGGTGTGATAACTACTAACTGCAACTTGCCTAATTATTTTCTCTAGCTTTTAGTACATTATTATGTTTAATCACAAATAAACCGTTTAACTTAAAAAGTTTTTTTACTCATTTTATTTTGTTTTGCACGCTGGTGGGGCACGTTTTCTTTTTGAGATAGTTTTCTTGGGATTCTAAATATAAAATCATTATCGGGCACAATTTTCATTCGAAATTCACTCACAACTTCCAAAAAAAAGTATTGTTCTAAAAAACAGAATACATATTCCATTTAAAAAAGTAGATTTTCATTCATTATTTTAGTTTTTGAGGCGTATTTATTCCTCCTGCAAATCTACTATCATTTTCATTTCACAAATTGGTACACGAAGCTGCTGTCAAGGCGAAATAAATCAAAATTTGAAAAATCTTTTAGACTGCCATTTGTAGCACTACATACTTTCGGAATTATTTTAGCTATGGATGCTTTCGAGATTCTAAAAAAATATCGACAATAATCTGAACGATATTCCAGAAGAAAGGTACAACATTTCTAGTTTCACTCATGTAGGTATAGCATCCCTCATGAGTGTATCTTGCGTTGTATTTGTGGAGCAATTAAATCCAACAGTTTTTTCACTTTTTCAGTATATTGTATTTGTTGCTCCTTTTTTTTGCATCCAATTCCTGGACCGAATCCTTTTTTCTTTCTGCTTTTTCCGGATAGTACCTTCAGTTCAAAGAAATTCAGCACAAAGTATTTTTAAACACGGCCAGTGTGTGTTTAGCGATAAAATTGTGTAATGATAAATTCAACTGAAAATCTAAGACGAAAACTGCCAATAAAGAAGTCGATTTCGGATCAATCATCTGACAAATTCGGATCTGATTGCTGTTTCTGACGATTTGATGGACATTTGAAAAACCGCCTGGCATCTCTGGAAAACCTGTGCCGTAGTATCTAGTTTCTTGCCAGCAGCTCACATTGTGTGAACGGACAAGGCGAGTCAACCATTTGTCAAGCGAGTTCACCGGGTCAGTAGCTGCTCATTGTGAAGTCAGCTACTAGCAACGTATAAATGGGCCTTTAGTGCATACATCAATTTGAACATACACACACACATATTCTCCAGTTGTGTATTGTTCATTCTGTTAGCGATGCGCAATGCACGCAAATCACAAACATTGTCGTGAAAATAATCATGAATCTAGCCATGTTTGTTTGTCGCAGCCGTTTCAGCTTATTTCCTGATTCGATGTGTTACTCTCGATGTGGTATATAGGAGAAGTGTGTAATACGCACCCCCTAAGTGAGAACGGGTTTATCTTGACCGTGCTCTTAAAATTTAAGGTAACAACTACGTCAGTCCTGCGAGTGTGAATGTTCATACATTCTTTTCCCCTCCTTTTTGTCCTTCACGAACTATCGGCTCCCATCCTACTAACATTAGAATAAGTTAAATTGTAAATATATATTAGATGTAAGGATAGTTTTAAGAATTGAGTGTGAAGTGTCAGTGTGAATGAGAATGTGAATGTGAATGTGAGTGTGAGTGTTAACATATCTCCTTACATCCCATCCTTTTCCTAATGAAAATGTGTCACCCTTCTAAACTCAAGTCGACCGCGAGTAATCGGTTTCCTATTTTATTAACCATATAATTAGGGAAACATTTTAATATATGCTAGTAGAAATAAAGTCAGGAGTATGGCTCCTTTAAACTTATGTAACTGATCCTGTAAAAATAAACGGATTAATAAAAAAAGAAGGGTGGGTAATGTAGGGAGCATAACCGGAGTGACGAAGGACTATACAAAGGGGACAGCTTTTGTTAAATATATATTTTAAATATATTGTTTTATTTTCTTCTCCTACGTGAATACCTGCCTATCTACCTGAAAAATGGATTAGTTTACTGTTTACTCTTTATGAACATGTTGATGGTTCTGAAAAGAACCTTTGGTGTTGTGTTTTTGTTATCACTCGATATTCCCATCTTGTTCGGTTAAACCTTCCTGTTTAGCTATTGCGTTTGCCACTCGCCACAGCTTTCACAGTTGGAAAATTTCTTCCCATCCAGCTTGTGACATGTTGTTCAGTAAATTACATTTAATGCGACGTGCCGGAGAAACACTTTGCCACTCACTGAAACTAATTGTTGCCTTGATGAGCGCCGAACCGAAGCTGCTCTGTTCTTGATGCGGGTTTTCTGATTGTCGTGAGCAGCTTTGCAAGCCAACTCGAGCACTCCGACGGCCGAAAATCTATAATCGCTGTTAGGTATACTGGTGCTCCGGCACCAATCCGTTCGGCCTAGTTACCCTTGCGGAGCAATCAGTGAATGCGACCAACAGGGAACTGGAGACCTGCACGGTTCGAGTGAGACTTTGCCTTTCCCTTAACTTGTCCTCCTTTGTTACGTCCACGATGCCGATGACGTACAACCACACGGGTTTACGGTTTGAAAGAAAATAAGATATTTTTTTGGGGTCCGCGTGTTTTATACTCTAGCGGTACACACTCACAGGATAGAAACAAATCGGCAGACTCAGCCAGAGGGGCGAGTCCAACGAGACGAACGAATGAGCGTTAAAAGGGAGCGATGGCAAAAAAATACATTCATTACGATTTGTTCGCTCGTTGGATTCACATGCAGGCTAAAGAGGGTCCTTTTCAGGATCACAAAATTATCTTCAATCTGAAGAGTTTATTGTTTTGTTATCACTCGATATCCCCATCTTGTTCGGCTAAACCTTTCTGTTTAGTGATTGCATTTGCCACTCGCCACAGCTTTCACAGTTGGAAAATTTCTTCCCATCCAGCTTGTGACATATTTTACAGTAAATTACATTCAATGGCACGTCGCATTACCACCACTCAGTGTCGGATTGGAGGTAATTTTAACCTGTAATTGAACATTTGTGATGACAGTGGTACAGTGTCGACTTTCAATGTGGGGTCATAATTTGGACCCCGAACTCTATGTTTACAAAAATGTCCAACTAAATATGTTGCATTACAGGTCCGTCCAATTAGCTAAATGTCGAGATAAGTGTAAATTACTGTACTTTCAATCTAGAAGCAATTTAAGAATTGGTGAAAATCAATAAGCTCAGAACAACTGCCAAATTCACGGGGAACTTCAGATCAACACGGTTCGAGCGGGATTTTGCCTTTCCCTTCACTTTTCCTCCTTTACCATGTCCAGACATGGCTGCTTGGGTTGGTTCGTTGATGTGTTGTGATGCGAACTGATGTGGATTTAAGCTGACTGGCTGGCTCGAGAATTACGCATGTGTGAGACTGCGACCAATGTTTCGTTCATTTTTTTCTTTTTCCTTTCCAATCGCGCTTCATTCTATTTCGCTGCTGCTCTGGTTGCCCGTTTTGGTTGGTACGATTTGAGGAGCACAAAATGGACCAATCAAAAATGGGCACATAGTGCATTTTGACAATGCTTGATAATTCACAATTATTCAATTATTTATCTCAAGAAAAAAGAAATGTTATTCGTTATGATAGATGCGTAGATATATTTCCTATCAATTGATGCAAAAGCCTTTGCGATCTATTGAGAAATGCTCGAGTTATAAGCGTTCCAAATCTTGCATTTTTTCCTACTTGTCCAGTGCCTAGATTTCCATTTCACCCCCTATATCTTCCGGTTAGACGTAGTCCTACGTCAAAATCTGAACAAATAAATCAATTGTTTAGAAACAGAAACTGAATTAAATGAATATAATACCGTTAAAATATTTTGTTATTCATCTTTATAAATAAACTAACAAAAACCCCTACACATTCAAGTTCTGTTCATATAAGCTGTAATCACAACACATCATGCTGCATTATGCGATTTTCCATACACAAATTTCCCCCTCAACTGCATTCGAGATAGCGTGATTGGTGATGATGATGATGAATCGCACAAATCGTGCTGCTCGAGGCGGGCTAATTGCTCTGTTGTTTCGATCGGAAACTGCGACGTTTGGCATTCGAATGGGCAGTGTGAAAACGGTTTGATTGTAGGTAATAAATTTTACGCTTCTTACATCCCACCCGTCGGCAGGTGCTACCCTCTACCGTCCTTGTAGCTCGTGGAGTCAAGTTTAATGACCCCAGGAGGAACAACCGATTTGGATAGTGTCAAACGGAACTGCTGTTCTCACAGTGGAAGGGTAAGAATCGCGGTGGTCACTGTGACAGTGGACTAGTTTGCGGTCAAGAGTTGAATAAACTAGTCGCAGAGCACGTGGCTAGATGTAGGCGAGAGTGTTAGTATCGATCCACACTGGAGCCGGCCGGAGCTGGTTTTTCGTAAATATTATGGCAACCAGAATGTACTCAACTGGAATACGAGCAGGAAAGATTTGTTCAAGTATTTTGGTTCATTAATTTCATGAAGATTGGTTATGGTCATAGACTTCATCTTGTGATGCACTTGAGAATAAGAATAACATTCCCTACAGGAAGCAGTTTGTTGTTTTATGTTTCATTGATTTAATTCTGTAACAGCGATACTACATGCCGCGGAAAAAGCTTCACAATCTTTTGTTTTGACTCCAAACATTCTCCATTAATTTGACTGGCTAATTACCTTTTTTTGCTTTCATACATCATCATTCCGGCAGTGAATTGATGGCTGTAACTCCGATTAGCCGGTGAATCAGCGCTGGAGAGATAGATACATCAAAACGGTGGTGTAATGTGTGTTTGTGTGACAAAATAGTGTCCCATCGACTAGTAGTTGAGCAGTGTTTAGTTTTTTTTTCGCACGATACCCCAACCAACAGCACGAGTCGGGTAATCATGCCTGACCCAGAGTTAGTCGGAAGTTTTTATTACCGCAGCGTGGCACCCAGCAGCTGATGCTGATGCTACAAGCCCAGACACGCCTGAGATGCGATTGACCTTCCGCATTTGATGTGCTAATAGATTAGTAACGACGGCTACGATGAATAGCTAAAATGTTCCGTACGTGTGCTCGGCTCCGGTGGGATGAACCTGAACCAGTGCGAGTCGGGTCGGAAGTAGCTCAGCTCAGCAACTGCTGTCAAAATATCGTAGCCTTTATTGGTTTTAGCACCGGTGGAATATGATTCGTTTGAAAACGTGCTGTGTTAATTAAATTAGGTTTCTGGAATTGGAATCTGGAATCTTTGAATTGTTCGAATGAAGTATTTTTCCAACGGTTGTCACTGCCGGGTGCAGATTTCTTTTTATAACTGTCTTGATTCCTGGTTTTCATCGGAGGAATTTCCCTAGGGAAAAATCCCGCAATCTTAGCAGATATTAAATTATAAGGTTGTTAACATTGTCGTTAACATTGACGTCACTTATAACAACGGAAAACTTCGAATTCGATTGATACTAAGTTAATGCTCAGTTATTTTGTGACTACTAAACGATACATTTGATCTGTGGAATATTTTACAACGCAGTGCAGTACAAGTATAATTGGAGTGCATCAATTTTCCCCATGCATTTAATGAAATATTCGTAGAGTTATGAAGTGAATAATGAACTTAGGACCATAGCTGAAAGGTACCTCTTCTGTAACCAAATATAGAGAACCGATGACCCACGGTGCGGATTATTTGGATGCAAGCGTCAACAATGAGGAAAGTACTACAGGCCCTATAATGTGAACGCCGAAATTTACTTACGGGTTTCTGTTGAATATTTTAATTCATTTGCTCATTTGTTCATTAACCGGCAGCTGCCGCTACCATCTGCGATCAGAATTTCTTTCGAATGATTTTCTATAATGGCGTATCCAAAATAATTAACCTTTTTTTTTTTAGAGAGATCATAGTTCGAAATGCAGCCATGTGATTAATATTTGTTGTACAACAAAGGTGTAGGAAAGACAATAATTTTATAAGAAAAAGATTATGAGTACACAGTTAAAAACCTGCTGAAAAAATTTATGTAATAAAACATAAATTTCATATCTCAATACAGCCATTTTTCATATGTTTTTCTGAGAATATTGTACTAATTTAACAAATCTTTAAGCATAGTGGTGCCGTGTCGCTTTCGGTTATATTTCAAGGAGAGTTGTTCTTAGGATAAATCGTTATACAGGCATTCCATGCCAAACCGATAGAGTGGTTCTCAGATGTTCGTCAAAAGTGGCAATTTTTTTCTTTATCGCAAAATATATATTTTTTATGTTTTTATTAGGGGCCCATTTACATTTTAGGGTGGTCCGGTTTTCTTCCACTACATTCCTTAGCTTTCAAGAAAAAATATAAACAAAATATAGCACCTCTAGTCCAGAGCCATGAAAACAATTAAAAACGACTACAATCAATAATTACGAAAATAAAATCCATTCTTTTTGCCAGTTCAATTTTTTTTATAACTAGCTCATTGGTTTCAATTTGATATGTCGGTCATCTAAATCGATTCAGTGATTCAAAAGCTTCTTCTTCTTCTTCAATGGCACTAACGTTCCTAGAGGAACTTCGCCGTCTCAACGTAGTATTACTTGCGTCATTTTTATTAGTACTTAGTTGAGATTTCTATGCCAAATAATACGCCTTGAATGCATTCTGAGTGGCAAGCTCTAGAATACGCGTGATCACAGTGCAAGTCGGAGGAAATTTCTTTGACGAAAAATTCCCCCGACCAGAACGGGAATCGAACCCGAACACCCGGCATGTTAGTTATGACGCTAACCACTCGGCCAAGGGAGCACTGATTCAAAAGCTATGAATTTAAAAAAAAGTCATTTTTGGGAAAAAGTAGAAAAAAAAAATGATTTTTTGGACCACCCTACAATGGAAATTGGCACCCTAATAAAAAAATTGTAAAAAAATACGGTTCTAATGTTTTGCGATAAAAACAAAATATTATGCCTGTATATATAGTTCTTCAAGCTGAATTACATATAGATTACATTTTTATACTATTTTTATAAAAAGATCACGAGTTTATTTTTTTTGTCCCTTTTATTTATTTTAGGCTCATTGGCATTTTAGCTGTAACAGAGCCGAATTTTAATCGTGTACATGTCACATATTTATCATATCTATAATTAGCACATTACACAGTTGCCATTTTTCGGCGTTAGAGTATTCCCTTCTATACCATTCCATATAGTACACATTTACACAGTAGCAGCCATTTAGGCGTAAGAGTTTTCTATCTGTTCTTCCATTATCCAGTTAGACCGGACAGCGGAGACAGTTGATTGATCATTGTTGAGTTATTTATAGAACAGCAGCCCGATGTGTCTTGCAGAGCAGAGCAGTTGTATGGATGAATCGATCATATTTCGACCGTGGATCGATCTCCATCGCTGATGATTGTTGCGTGGACGTAGTTATTCTGTAACAACACAAAGATGGTCAATGAGGACCCTGAGTTTCGAACTCACGATCGATCGCTTACTAAGCGAACGCGCAACCAATGTGGCTACGGAGGCCCCCAAGATCACGAGTTCCAAAATATAAAAAATTCATAAATTTGAAAAAAAGCACATCTCCTGCACGGCGCACAGTGGTCCCTAAGAAAATTTAGGTGGCCAAAACCCAAAAAATGAAGTTGCATAAAAAATATCCTATAGTCTATCCTATATTTTATAATGTTCAAGGCATCTAGGATCACGTTTTCACCCCATTCCGCGCGCGCATCATTGCCATGACAACGCGATAAGATACCAGTATCGAATTGCACACAAAGTAAGTACTATTTTGGAAGTTTTTCCCCACAAAACTTTTTTAACGAAAGTGTTTCTCAAAGTGTCTCTTATAACCCGAAAAATTTAACCAACATTTCGTCAACTTTGCAAACGTTTCTACGAAAGAAAATTAGGAGATTTGTAAGTAAGTTAGTAGAAATATGGGGCTCTGCAAACGATATGGTGGACCGATTTTCAAATAAAGAAAATGCATGGCTGATGTTGGAATTTATAATTCCTTCAGAAACTGGAAATTGTTGTGTTTTTTTTTAATTATAAATGGTGCTTTGAAATATTTTATAGGTTATAAGAATTTTGATGTTGTATAGGGACTGCGGCACCGAGTAGAGAAAATGGATTTCAGATTCCACAGATTCCAAATGTCTCTGACCACTGAAATCTTCAATCTATGGAGTCTGTGGAATCTGTGAAGTTTGTGAAGTCTGGAATTTGTGAAATCTGGAAATTGGAATTTGTGGAATATGGAATCTGGAATCTGAAATCAGGGATCTGTTGAAAATATAATTTGTGAAACATGGAATATGTGGAATCTGGAATCTGTATTCCCAAGACAACGGTACATGACCATTAAATTAAAATGGGATATGCGAATCGATATGAAGTTTGGTTTCCACACCTATTGATGAACCACGTCTCTACTTGCGGTTTGCTTCTCCAGTGACATGGAAGGGATCCGTTCTTGAAGAGACTTGTCACTGGAGACGAGACTTGAATTTTATACAAAAATATGCATCGCATACACACTTGTTCTAAGGAAAATAGACCTTCGACTGTTGAGAAGCCTGAACTCATACTCCGTACTCCCCAGACCTTGCTCAAACCGATTATTATTTGTTCCTCTCCTTGAAATCTTTTGAAACCAAACGAAACCAATACTGGAGAACGAATTCAATAAATACAATTGATAACTGAACCAATATGAGCGAAGGCATGACAAAGTGTTTCTACATCATGACAACGCTTGGCTTCACGCTGTCAAACCCGTTAAAATGGGAAGGCCTTCTCGAACTTCGTTAGCACATGGTCGAGCTGATCAGCATTTTTGCTCATAGAAAGTCATAAAAAAAGGCCGCGGATAGCCTCAAAAGACCAAGGCTTATAATTTAATTTAATGATTCATTTTTTCGACAATAAATTATTATTTTCATGAAGAACTTATCAAACTTTTTCTGAAGACTTATCGAGCAACCATTGATAAATCCACGATGATTTTGTTATATTGTACCATGTATCAGGCAAACCATGGAACTACTGTTATTCTCTGCAATTAGAGGTTCTATAAAACCAATATTCATTTTGTGACTATTCAATAATAAACAATAAAACATCGACATCAAATGTCGACACAACCCATCATCTATGAACAACTCACGTATAACGATTCGATTACTCGCACATTCACTACATTACATCTATGTACCGACCATTTATCATTCAATAGCATCGCACCAAACGATAACATTTGACTATTGGGCCTACGGTCTTCGTTTGCCGTCCGCCCGGAATTTGGCGGCGGTGGGTGAAGAAGGCACAAAAACTCATTTTCGTATTCCATTGTAGTACCCGGCTTGAAAACAGTCGTCGCCCTGGCCAAATGTTTCCGCCAAGGTTGTGAGAATAAATAATCACACTGAACGGGGCTGCCAGCTTCGCGAAGTGTTCCTGATGAAACGGGAAGTAGGTAACGGGGAGGATGGCGTCGGCGGGTGACGACGCTTCTGCTAAACCCCATTCCACAGCAATGCGCGCGACGCTGTTGATCTGCAGTGACAGATAAAGTTTATTAGCCCTGGTCTCGATCGTCAATAAAGTGCCGACGCGAGTTCTGGACAAATTGGTGTGTATTTTTATACTTGTGCACAAGCCATACATAAGAGGGGATCAGTTGCTTCGACAGCGCAACGCTGAACACAAGAAAGTTCATAAATCGTTGCCCACCGAACCGTGTCGACCGTGTGACCCGAGAAATTATATTTTCATTGAAAAGTTCAATGAAGTAGTAAATCTTTTCCACCAGTCAGTGGGGATGCAAATATGCACTCAAGCGACAAACGGTGCTCTGGTTTTGATATATGCTATTTATTTTCTGACAGCCGGAGGATTACGAAGCGAACGAAAGTAGTTCACAGCCAAGAGTCGGGGACCGGAAAGTAAAACTTTCACTCTTTTCTCCTCAAGGATGACCGGAACAAGCGGACAAGATTTACGGGTATTATAACCAATACTGCATTGCTTTGAGTTGGGCAAAAAGCATTCTTAAATCGTACTATTTTCAACCATGACAAATTGGATTTTGGATTTTAGTAGCGTTGGGCACGTGAAATTAGTAGCAGATTTATAGTTTCACAACCTGAACTGAGCGTTTTATGGCTCGGATTACATGGCAATATTTGGTGGAGACGTCAAATCAATTACTGTGAGCAATCATCTCACGAATATGGTATTATCGCAATGTATTCAAACGATTGTGACTGTGTGAAGTGAAGGGATGAAATTGATGCCACGTGAATGTTGTCACTGTCGTTCCTAGGAGTATCTTCCCCAGGGGAAGGAATAAAAAAAACGCGATGAACCTGAATGGTTAAAATTGCTAATTTATTCTCTTCGGACCGAGTGATAAACACGATTATACGTTTGAATCAGCTAGAAAAAGCTGTTGCCCGCCCACGTCATTGTTGTTCAGTTTATTCAGCTTCTGCAAGGGTTTTTGTTATGGCATTATCAAATGCCAAGTTCACGGTCGAGGATGTGTTTCGATAGCATTGAGTAGTGCAACTGTGAACCTTTTTGGGGGTATGAGGTTTACATGGCCGTGATTTCATCGCCTTCGCTAATTGTTGGGTGTCGAGGAAAGGTCAACAAGATTATTGATATGATTTGCACTAAACGTATGCGGGTTAGAAATATAAGAGCTCGCGTAATATTTTTTGAGCCAAACGTGAACTTTAAATTTCCTCATGTCTGTAGATAGCTAACTTTTGCCTTGACTTTTTGATGTAGGACTACATCTATAAGGAATATGTGGGGAGTAAGATGAAAACCTTAACACAGAACAAGTAGGAAAACATGAAAGATTTCGAATGCTTATAACCCTAACATTTATTAAAGGATCGGAAAGATGTTTGCATCATTTGATGGGAAATATTTCTACAAATCTATCACAATGAATTGAATTTAATTGACGTAGAACTATTTCTTTCAGGAAGGATGCCAAATCAGAAAACAGGTCACATTTTTATGAAATAATATTAACGTTAATAACTATTTTCACTGTGAACGAATTCTCATGATTTGCATACCAATCGAATCGGAATTTCTCTAAGATTTATTTGATATGCTATACATTACAATTCGCTAATCTCTAATCGGTTTAAATTCATGAAAACTATTTTCCCACGCATTTGTTCTGCCGATTTGTGTGCTAACTCTTCCCGTATTTCGAATGCTTATAACTCGAACATTTCTTAACAGATCAGAAACATGTTTGCATCAATTGATAGGAAATATACGCGTCTATCACAGTGAATAAAATGTCATTATTCATGAGATAAACAATTGATTAACTTAAAATGTCATGCGTTATCTAAACACCCCAACTGCCAAGTTATGATTGGCCCGATTTACGGTTTCCCCAACACGAGCTTCAAAATCGATGTACCCGTGGAAATCCGGTTTGCAAATATACATGCAAGTCGGGAGTATTTTTGTTCCCACCGAGCTGTGTTTCCCTAACACGGACTTCAAAATTAATGTGCCTGGGGGAATCCGCTTTGCAAATAAATGCAAGTCGAGGGTATTTTTTGGTGTTGAGTACTTTGTACTCGCTTGTCGTTGTGCAGTTTCTCTAGAACGTACTTTTAAACTGAGAACCCTGGGAAAACCGTCATTTCAGAGGATAGAGGTGAATGAACTTTCGCGGTTCGAGAACTATGTAAACATGAGATGTGCAATAATTTCAGAGAAGAATGCAAAATACAATGATCATCTGACAATTCTTCCATTCACATATTTTGGTAGTCGTAGGCATCATATCAAACGTAAAAAGACGTTCATCAAATTTATTGGTAACGAAGAACATAATCTATTGCAAAAATTTCGATGCATTTTAAAATAATATTCGAAGTGGTATGCAAGTGGATTGCATAATGTAGTTGCGTAGTTCTACGTCGAAAATATGCGATCGTGTCCTAGATACAACTCCTTATATATATATATTTTTTTTTGATGCGATAATCAATTGAATATTTGTAAAATTTCAAGCGTTATCTAAACGCCTCAACTACCACCGATTTGTGCTCCTCAAATGGTGCCGCTCAAAAGAAGCAACCAAAGTAACAGCGACATACATTTTCCCCAACACAGACTTCAAAACCAAGGTGCCTGGAGAAATCGGCATTGCAAATACATGCAAGTCAGGGGTATTTTTGTTCCCACCGGTATGGATTTCCACAACACAAACTTCAAAATAATGGAGCTTTGAGATTCCACAGATTCCATATTCAACAGATTGCAGATTTAAGAGATCTGATACATTTGGAATCTGTGGAATAAACAATCTGTGGAATCTGGAATCTGAAGAATCTAGGATTCAGAATTTCCTCAGAAGCCAGATTCCACAGGTTCCAGATTACAGATTTCACACACTACAGACTCTATAGATCCCACAGATTCCACAGATTTCACAGATTCCACATATTCCAGATCAAAGGTTGCAGATTCCACAATTAAGTGATGAATTAGTCAAAAGTGTTGAAAGTCACTATGATATAGAAAAAATATATTCCACAATTTCCAGATATTTCACATATTCCACAGACTCCTTATTTACAGATTCCAGGTTTACAGATTAAAAATTCCACAGATTCCAGATTCCACAGATTTCGGATTTTACAGATTCCACAGATTCGATAAATACCACAAATTTAAGATGCCACAGATTACAGTTTTCTCAGACTCCAAGTTCTACAGATTCAAAATTCCAGATTTGACAGGTTCCATAGATTCCAGTTTTGACAATTTCCAAATTCCACAGATACTAGGTTCCACTAATTTCAGATTTCACTGATTCCACAGACTCTACAGATTCCAGATTTCGCAGTTTCCAGATTCCATAGATTCTGGATTTCACAGATTTCAGATTTCATCGATTCCAGGTTCCGCAGATGTCGTGGATTTCAGGTTCCACGAATTTTGAATTTAACAAATTCAAGATTCCACAGATTACAGATTTCTCAGATTCCAAGTTCTACAGATTCTAAATTACACAGATTCCAGATTGGATAGATTTCACAGATTTCAAACTCCACTAATTCTAGATTGCACAGATTCCATATTCCACAGATTCCAGATTTCACAGTTTCCGAATTCCACAGATTCAAGATACCAGATTCCAGACTTAACAGATTCCACAGATTTTAGAAATCTGAGACATCTGAAATCTGTGGAATCTTGAATCTGTAGAATCTTGAATTCAGATTCCAAATTCACCAGATTCCCACAGATTCCAGATTCCACAGACTCCAGATTCCATATTCCACAAATTCAGCAGATTCCAGAGTTTGCAGATTCCAGAGTTTGCAGATTCCAGACTTCGAAGACTTCAGATTCCACAGATTCCAGATTTCGAAGACTCCAGATTCCACAGATTCCGGATTTCATAGATTTCACCAATCCCACATATTCTACATTCCATAGATTTCATACTTCAGAGATTCCAGATTCCACAGATTCCAGATTCCACAAATTTCTAATTTCACTGGTTCAGTTTCAGATTTTGGTCACAGATTCTTCATTCTTCAGATTTCAGATATTTCACAGATTCCATATTCCAAAGATTCCTGATATCATAAATTCCTTATTTCAAAGATTCCCGATTCCATAGGTTCCATATTTCCCAGATTCTTCATTCTGTAGGTTTAAGATATTTCACAGATTCCAGATTCCACAGATTTCTTATTTTGAAGATTCCACAGATTCCAGGTTCCAAAGATTCCGTATGTACCACAAGTTCAGATTACAGATTTCTCAGATTCCAAGTTCTTCATATTCCAAATTCCACAGATTCCAGATGTGACAGTTTTCACAGATTCCAGATTTCACAGATTTCAAATTCCACAGATTCCAAATTCCACAGATTCCAAATTCCACAGATTCCAGTTTCCCGATTCTAGATTCCGGTTCCTGGAATCCGGATTCCATATTAGGTTCCAAATTTCGTAAATTTTAGTTTCCAAATTTCAGACTCCAGATTCCAGATTTCCGGTTCCATATTGCAGATTCTAGGCTCCAGATTCCAAATTTCAGATTTCAAATTCCAGATTCCAGATTCCAGATTTCGGATTGATGAAATCTCAAGGCATTTCACATTTCGAATCAGTTATTCTGGTGCTTAATTCTACATTTTGGATTCAGCTTTAGTATTCAGTGGCCTTATATAGAGATAACGCGTTTTATACAACATCGTGTTCGTTTCCAAATTTGATATTTTTTCGTATCCTGACGATTGAGTCAAATGCGTTTTGTTTTGTTTTTCAACAAAGAATGAAAAACGAGTTCTGCATTAAAAAAAAAATACTAAATTTTGTTTGTGCCGAAACGTTGAAAATTTTGCAGAATAGATATGGTGATCCAACGATGTCGAAAACAAGGGTGTATGAATGGTACAAGACATTCAAAGACGGTAGAGAAGAGAAGAACGAACCTCTTCAACTGATGAAAACTTCGACAAAACAATAACAAGAAGTGGATTATATCTTTGATATAACCGCAAGGTAGACGTAGGACTATTGTTGGCTCGGTAATCATTTATTTGAAACTGGATCTGAATCAATTCTTAATGCATGAATGAATGAATATTTTGAAAGATTGCTGAAAGTTTTTCCTATTAGTTTGTGGGTGAATGAGTATAAGTATGGCATTGTTATTAACATAAAATTCAACTCTTTCGAACTTGTTGCTGGTCCCGAAACGAACCGATGGAATTTGAGTGCCCTTGTAAAAGCAACTGAAAATGTTTGATATATGATTCATTTTTGTTTTCGTGAGAATAACACGAGATTTTTCATTATCACTCCATACGCAGTATAGAAACTGAGGGCGCCATTTCACGGTGAAAACGAAATAAAGTTTTATAAACTTGCATAAAATTCATTTCGTTTTTATCGTGATGTGGCAATTTTTCATGACTGTTCCATGCGAAAGCAGAACAGAAACTGATGCTATTGGATTGCATCACGGGAATACAAAACCAAATGCGTAAATGAGTGCGAATATTCCTTCGCTCGGACGCATTCACACGCAAATAATTTTTCATGACTGTTCCACGCGAAAGCAGAACAGAAACTGATGCTATTGGATTGCATCACGGGAATACAAAACCAAATGCGTAAATGAGTGCGAATATTCCTTCGCTCGGACGCATTCACACGCAAACAATTTTTCATGACTGTTCCATGCGATAGCAGAACAGAAACTGATGCGAGTGAAAGTACTCACGCCTTGCGTGTGTCCGCTATGGTTTCCCAAACACTCATGCAAGCGAGCAAAACAAATTGCATGTATTCGCTATGACGGTTTCTCCAGGTGCCTAGATTTTGCGTCCGTGTTCGGGAACACATTGCGATCACCAATCATCATCAATGAGCTAGATTGTTATGATTTCAATAGCTTGCTTTCAAACGATTTTTTGGACTAATAAGTGACAATTATATAATTCGTTGACATTTTATCTTTCGAATGGAGTGATTGTTATACCACTCCATTCAGCCGGTAAAGCAGTATTAACGTTCAAAACCTTGCAGATCAGCGTCACTCTCTCGTTTTCGAAACTTTGAACTTACACCCCGGTACAGAAATGAAAGTCGTAGTCCTACGTCATAAATTATGCTAGAAAATCGTCATTTAAGTTTGAGTGCCCTAGTCCGTGAGTGAAATATCTCTCACGAGACCTTTTGTTATATTTTGGGCATCAGAAAAGTCGCAGCACGACTGGTGTCAAAAGAGTTCAATTTTCTTAGAAAAAATAATCGCAATGAAGTGGCTGAAGACCTGCTTGAACGATCAAATTCTGATCCCACGTTCATCCAATGCATAATTCCACAAATTCACATGGCGTGTGACTTTTTTCTATTCCCGAAACTCAAATTACAGCTTTGTGGGATCCGTTGTGACAGTAAAACAAATCCCGGTATGTATTTGACAGAATGTATGTCACTGTAAGCCCCGTAATATGTCAAAATATTCTTGAGGCAATGCTTTTTGGCTCATTATATTTTACTTGAATTTTTTATTTTTATATTATAACAGTCCGCATAGATTCAGAAAAAAAATCTAACGACACCAATATCCTGCTGATTCATCTCTAACCCTGATCACAGCGCACAACGCTGATAAGACAATGCACAATAGTCCAGGAAATGCATTTATGTGAAAATTAGCATCTAGAGCTCGACAGTTATTCTCTAGACAAAAATTGTCTTCGACAAAGTTGTTGCGAAAAACCCGTTTTTTTCATGGTGACCCTAACGTAACGTAGAAAAAAAGCGCTATATCGGTTATTTCAAGAGAAAAGAAAAGACTTTGTTCTGCAAATTTGGATAAAATAACTGAGGCTAAAACATTATCGAAGCATACTTACCTCTATCTATAAAGATAAGAAAGTTAGATTTTTTATTTCATCGAAAATATTGGTAACTTTATGTTTGACAACATCAAAATAAGCGGTCTATCATGTGCAACAACTTTGTCGATGGCAATTGTTGTCTGGAGAATAATTGTCGTGCTCTAGATTCAAATTTCCACTACATTTACCTGGACCATTCTGCAATGACATCCCTTTCTCATGTTCCTTGCCTGATCCCACGATAATGTTATGTCCCTGTTATGTGTTATGTGTTACCTCTAGTAAACCGCAAATCATGAGTCCATTCCTACTGATCGAAACGTTTGATAAGTTGAAAAATATTGATCTTAGTATGAACAATTGCTATTAATGTCGATCATTTAAAAAAGATTATCTTTATGTATTTTACCATTAATAATAAGAATAAGCTAATAAGAAATGGGAAATCAAATGAGGGATTTTCTACATTCTAAAATAAACTAAATGACATATTGAATCAGTATAATTCGTCCCATCGTTAGTTTTGTCATGATCACATTCTATAAATTCAGGAATAATAATTCAAAAATGGAGCTTTAAGATTTGAAATTCATTTCCATTTGATACATTTGCAAAAGTCTTTTAGTATTCACCTATAACAATCTGTATGGTTGTAGTTTTCCAGTTTCTTTGAAAAGTGCAAATCATGTTTCGCTTCAATATATGTTTGGCGGCTCTAATATTGAACAAAATTTAGTTCGTAATTAGTTCAATATTTTCCCGAACAATCTAACAATAACAGAAACACACAATGAACATCACATTCTCCGGTCGAAGGTTCACGAGACATGTAATTTTTTTTGCATTATCACGTTTTACGATTCGACTCACCCGACAACAACAGCGACTAGAAGTATTACATCCCAGCACCCAGCCAGTGAAGGTGAAATCCCATGACTCACACCGAAACACGACGACCGATTCGTGCCTTCCGCTTGTCTACCGTAATCATAGGATGACGCCACATGTCGCCCTGTGTCATTGGACCGGCTGAGTTTGAACGCAGGTTCCGTTTTTCAACCAGAAGTGAAAAGTACCAAACCTGGTAACCTGCCAGCGGCCATCTTCAAAGTTCATCTGACCTCCCAATATTTTCTCCATATATACATAATCCAACATGAACCCCATTCAGTCACGCAATGGTATTCAAATGCTGGTCCTTCCGTTTGTGCCCTGCAGTTGGGGATGATTCTCCCACCCCAATCGTATCGGGCCCCAGCCGAAGGTGAATCTAATTACCAGTTTTTCATTACCGTCGAAAAACAACTTCTCTGAAGGATATTTCTTTCGTTTCGTTTCGAGTGCGTTGACCCAACTTTCCGTCTCCCAAAAAATGTATTATCCAAGAGGTTGATACTCCGAACCACGCAAGGTATACCAGCCCGGGAAAATCAATATCCAAAACAATAAAACCAGCTTCTAGCGGGCAGCTTCGAAGAACACCTTTCGCACTCTGATTGGCAATAATTTTCACGCGAAACATGAAGGTTAGAAAATGGCACTTGAAAAATGTCCACCATTAGATCGAGACGCCGCGACGGCCGAGGTAGGAATGCTTAACCGCCAATAAACTTCTAAATATCAATTCAAACAATTGTTCTGCGTCTTGTTTCTACTCGACTGCTACTGACACGGGGAGGATAAGTGGGAAATTATGTGCTTGGAACGGATTCGCGACTCCCCCGAAGGCACTTGCACCTGTTGTTTGCACGTCCGGTAAATAAGCGCCTTGCTAATCCACGGCATTGCTTGCATAGCTGGCGGGTTGAGATCCCATTTTTAACACCCTTGCCGGAGCGAAGCGAAGCGAGCCTCTCCTAGGAGATATTTTTAGAGCAGCTAAATGTCACAATTACCAGCACACCGCGCCACAATTGCTCTTCCGGTCGCGGGGTATAATGCTGCCCCCAGCGGAAGCTCGCCATTCTGCGAAGGGGAGGTGGCTTTCTGGCTAAGTTTGCAAATGTTTAGAAAAGCTACATCACCACCGGTAGATGAAATGTCTCCGAGTGCAAAACATAATCAACATGTTTTGTTATGGCGGGGGTTGACTTTAACAGGGCTGTGTGGTGTGACTTGACTTAGAATTTGGGTATCATTAACATAGTGTTTGCGAGCCCATTGCGAAAAGTCGTTCTTGTTAGTATAGGATATTTCTGGAAGGTTACTGTTAAAAGCAGAGCTATATGAATACATTGACTAGCGGCGATCGATAGAAAGTGGTAAAATTGACCTTTGAGGGGTTAATAGAGGTGTACAGCTTAGTTACTTCTGAAAAATGAATACTGCTGTATGGATTGTAAATATCAATGAATTTATATGTGTTCGCATGTCTTATTTCTATTTTAGATATGTTAATCAAGTCAAAATGACATGAGAACTACCAACGCTTGTTCTCACAAATAGTCTTGTTGTGTTAGGAATGTTAAAAACGATTTTTTATACCCTACCATTTTGTGTACCATCTGTCAAACTAGCGATAACAACATATTCAAAAAAAAACCAAAAAAGTTGTACATGGTCTTGTGGTCGGCATAGCGTGAACAGTCTTGCTCCAGCCAGCGATATATGTGTTTAAAGCCTTTCTTAAGGCTGAGAGTTCATTTGAGCCATTTTAAATTAGATTCGAGAGAGTTACGAAAAATCACCCAAGGGAAATCGGGGTTTTTCAAACAATTTTTTTGTGTCAATTAATTTAAAATTGCATGAAATGCCGATATTTACTGTTATCTCAAAAAAAAATTTACTTTTCAGATGAAAAAACAACCGAGTGCCAAAAAGTTTATTTTTGAGAAAAAAATTTAGATAACAGTATATGTCGACGTTCCATGTAATTAATTTTAAGACTTTTTAAGATATTTTCTAAAGCCCCAATACTAACCTAAAACATTGCGGAGGACACCAAATTAATCAAACCGACCGTTTCTGAGTTTATTTTTGACGTAGAACTACATCTTTCATTAAGGGTGCCAAATCAGAAAACAGGTCACGTTTTCATGAAATAAACGTTGATAACTATTTTTGCCGCGAACGGATTTACATACCAAACGAATCAGAAATTCCCTAAGATTTGTTTGATATGCTATACATTACAATCACATAGTCTGTATATGGTTTGAATTGATGAAAATTGGAAACATTCCCATTTTCCCATACATTTGTTCTGTCTATTTGTGTGCTTTCCCGAACATAGCTGTCAATAACGAGCAACGAAGGGGAAATCGTAAGATGTAAAGTCTCCGTGATCAAAGGAAAATAAGAAGAACGAAGGGGAATATTAGCCTAGAGTATAAACAGTGGATCTCGCTGAGTCAAACTTTCATTCTTCGTGAGGAAATCGTCTGAACAACATCGTTGCTGGGCAATCTGGACGGCGAGGGATCGAATGCCTTTCTCAAGGCAATAGGGGTGGAGGAGTAATATGATGGATGAAGTAAAGTTGCCAAGGGCCTTTTTGAAGGTTAGAGACGAATGAACTGAAGAAGTTTAAAGTCTCAAGCAAGGAAGGAAGGCAAAGTATCGTTCTGCATTCAAATAGTGTGTTGTGTGTATATTTAGTTGCTTCAAGCCATCGATACATGGATATTTGTGTACGTATGTGCGTGCTTCATAACCCATACGTGAAAATAGTGCATCTTCGCTACGCTGAAACCCCATTTGTATCTGCTCCCGTGTGCATTGGCCCTGTAACGATGCAACACTCGCCTAATTTATGCTATGCTTTTTATGCTATGATTGACGATTATTTGGTGTTGCAAATTATGCAGTCGTAATGATAAATATAAACAAGGAGGGAAGACAGCGGGAGGGTAATATTTACGCTAGGGTACTAGTAATGAATCTCTGCTGAAGCAAATATTCAGCCTTTAAACTCGAGTCGACCACGAATAATCGGTTTCCTATTTTATTAACTATAGAATTAAGGAAACATGTTTATATTTTCTAGTAAAAATATAGTTCAGAGCGTGGTTCCTTTGAACCTATGTAACTGAGCCTGTAAAAATAAACGGATTATTATAAAAAAAATATTCAGCCTTTTTCCAAGCAGTTAACATTGTTTGTATTCTTTCATCAATGCATTGAACTGACGCTATGGTGAAGCAGGTGTTAAGGTTGTGCACCAAAAAATTTTTTTTACCAAGTTATTCAATAAGTTATATTAGGCTGTCAAAAAAGTTCTGCGGTATTTCCGCGAGGTGTCGTTGTAAGCGCGTAGTTCTAGTTGTATTCATTGTATCGAGTCATACTATAGCTTGTTGGAAAGGTATTTTTGCGCGCTATAATATAGTCCTTGACAGTGTTTTGTTTGGTTAAGTCGTTCGTGAGTTATAGTGTCGTAAATATGGAGCAAAATAAAGAGAAAATCCGACATATTTTACAGTACTACTATGACAAAGGCAAAAATGCATCTCAAGCTGCCAATAAAATTTGTGCAGTTTATGGACCCGATACAGTTTCCATTTCCACCGCACAACGATGGTTTCAACGTTTTCATTCTGGTGTAGATGTTGTCGAAGATGCGCCACGCTCCGGAAGGCCTGTCGTCGAAAATTGCGACAAAATCGCTGAATTAGCCGAGAAAGACCGGCATAGTAGCAGCCGTAGCATCGGCCAAGAGCTGGGGATAAGTCATCAAACCGTTATTAACCATTTGAAGAAGCTTGGATTCACAAAGAAGCTCGATGTATGGATGCCACACACGATGACGCAAAAAAACATCTTTGACAGTATCGACGCATGTGAATCGCTGCTGAATCGCAACAAAATCGACCCGTTTCTGAAGCGGATGGTGACTGGCGATGAAAAGTGGGTTACTTACGACAACGTGAAGCGCAAACGGTCGTGGGCCAAGCCCTCATTAACGGCCAGGAAGGTTCTGCTGTGTGTTTGGTGGGATTGTCAAGGAATAATCTATTATGAGCTGCTTCCCTATGGCCAAACGCTCAATTCGGACCTGTACTGCCAACAACTGGACCACTTGAAGGTAGCACTCATGAAGAAGAGGCCATCTTTGATAAACAGAGGCCGCATTGTCTCCCATCAGGACAACGCCAGGCCACACACTTCTTTGGTGACGTGCCAGAAGCTCCGGGAGCTCGGATGGGAGGTTCTTTTGCATCCCCCATATAGTCCGGACCTTGCACCAAGTGACTACCACCTGTTTTTGTCCTTGGCGAACGAGCTAGGTAGTCAGAAGTTAGCCACAAAAGAGGCCTGTGAAAATTGGCTATCCGAGTTTTTTGCCAATAAGGAAGCGAGCTTCTATAACAGGGGTATTATGAAGTTGGCATCTCTTTGGGAACAAGTCATCGAACAAAACGTCGCATATTTGACTTAAAACAGATGATTGTAACTAATTTTATGAACAAATGAAAATTAAAAAAAAAAAATGCCGCAGGACTTTTTTGACAGCCTAATATTATGTTATTAATTTATTTGGGCTCGCGTGCCAGTCGCAAAACTGCTTTCAACTAGGATTGCATTTGCGCTAATCTTGATCATAATGAAGCAGTGCTACTCTTTTCGAGGTTATGGAGATTAACAGATAGAGTTTATTTCGTTTATTTAGTCACCAAGAAAGTAAACGTCGTTCTGGAATTTTGTATGTGATTTGGTTTCGCTTGCCAGTAGCAAAACTTTCTCCACTAAGGATGACAGCTGCGCTTATTTCGAGCATGTATTGCTCTGCGAGCACAAGAATGAATCATCAAACCATTATCGTCAAATGATTGTACAAAAAAACATTTCAGGGCTACCAAACTGGTAGAATGGTTATTTCAAAATTTTCGTAGCATTATGAAATAATATCTGCAGTTATAAACAAGCGACTTGAATCAAACCACAGCGTAGTTCTACGTCAACAATGCAGTCGTGTCTTGAACACAACCTCCTATAATTTGTTTTGAAAATTTTCAAGCTATTTTTATTGGGGCTCAAAATTTTCAAAATTAAGGCTAGAGTCAAAATCGAAAACCGATGATGCAAAATGCCATTTTTGGTTATAAAGAATATGTCTGCAAAATTTAAACCAAATAAAAAAATACAAAAAAACTTCGATCTTTGAATTTAAACGGAATCCCTCAACAACCAAACGCTACAAATCATGTTTTGTGCCATTTATGCAAACAAGTATAAATAGGAAGGACTCAACTCTAGTGACTGAGTCGTCACGTGGAATAAAATCCCCTGGCTAAATGTTCCAAACGATGTGATGCAGCATTGTCATGAAGACAAATGACCTCTTCCGTAATTCGGATCTTCTGGGTTCTACCTAAACCATTCCTTGGACAGAAATAAATTTATGGTTTCGAATATTCAGAGCTTAACCTCTCAATATTATGCGATCAACAATTGTTGTTGTGTTTGTATCAGATGGGTTATCATTGTTTCCGATCTATAAAACTCTAGTGCTTCAGATCATTATGTTGTACTATTAAATTATTGTAAATGTGATGGAAGCTACTCAATCTCTATTTGTTCATTGTCTTATGACAGACAACATTTCGTTGAGATTCAGTCTTTTATCGAAATGTAAATTCAAAAACAGTGACAGTTTCTTAAGAGAAGTATTGTTTGATTGAAGACAGACTTCGCTAAAGTTGTTTGAAAATTGATGTATTTCACGAAAAGAAACTAAAGTACACTGCTGAAAACTATATTTGGAAATGAAAGCTTCTTCGATAGAAAACAGTACCTTCATTTTTAATTTTTTTTTTGTCAACCGAAAATAAAGCTTGTAATCTTTGAACTATTATTTGATATCATTTACGAAATTCATGCCATTGGTAACACCATCTCAGATGGCAGCGAAACGTTGTGGGTGTAAAGACATTGGTCATTCAAGCAACTCTGCTTCCTTGAGAAAACTGATGTTCTTCTCGTAACATTTTTGTTCTTAATTTTTTTTTTAATTTTGATTTTTCTCTTACTTTCTTAGAAATACGGTGGAATCCGTTTATAATGACATCGAAGAAAGGTCATAATAAGCGGACGTCACACAAAGTGTTTTGTGAAGAAAAAACCGTATAATAATTAATATATAATTTAATATGAAAACTATATAAAACTAATTTTATATGAAAACCAAACTTCGTTGTGGAATTACATATGAGCGGTGGGGTTACCATATCTACAGAATAATCTGTATTTATACAGATTTATCTGACTTTTTGGAACCAAGAATCTGTAGTTACAGATTACAGATTTATTAGGTTTTCATACAGAATAACAGATTTTTCAAAATAACGATACAATATTAGTTATGACTTGATCTAAATAATATTTTTCCTATCTCACCATATATATTCATTTACATTCGAATCAGTCTGAATGAGAATCATTTTGGTATTCATATGTAGTGTGCAGTACTGCTTTCTCATGTTCAGTCTAAGGTGAAATGATGGAAAAATATGTGTCATCGGCTAGCTTTACAATAAATAAATAACACTGTTTATATTTTTCTTACTGAAGCACAGTGAATGCGAATTTCTACGTGGATATCATCAACATCGTCAAATTCATAATAATTATCATTGATTGGATACTAAAGCTAAGATTATGCTCAAAAATTGAACTTATATATTCAATACAGATTTTGATACAGATTTTCTGAGATAAAACTAAGATAAAAAGATTTTTTGAAACCAAATACGCAGATTTTATTATGGCAACCCTGATGAGCGGAGTCATAATAAACGGATTCTACAGTAAGTTTAACCCAAAAACTATAAGACTTTGAAATGTTTAAGTCAAAGAATGAAATATAAGAATTATTTGAATTTTCATTACACTACATTACAAAAATAAATTTAAAGAAATTCACTGGAAAAAAACATTTTCAAACTTAACATTATTTTTTCTAAAAAAAACTGTTTTTTTATAATTCAGAGATATATTTCAATAACAAAAATATCCCATATAATAATCAACAAGACATCCATAAAACGGAAGAAAGACACTTCTACAGGAGAACAGTTTTTCAAACAACTTGTTCATGTTTTCTTTGTGAAATTAGTACTAATGTTTAACTCGCAAAATTTTTGTGAGTTAATTCTCGCGATTGGAATATGTCAAGAGCTTATCAATCCCGAGAATTTACACATAATGATCCGAGTAAAACATTTTTTTTTTCATGCAAAAATGCTATATATTTCAAAAACTATAAAAGACAGAAAGTTTGTGTGTTTAACAGAAGTACAAATTCTAATACTGTCCAAAACTTTGCCGAATATACTATTTCGCTATTTTGACTTTAAACAAAATTAAGATTAGATTTTCAAAGAAAACATGAAACAATAAGAAAAACTTTTTCCGTGTAGAAGTGCCCATTCTCCGATGTATGGATGACTTTTCGATTGTCTCATGGACCATTCATAAACTTTTATGAGATCTTATAGAAAATACGTTTTTGAGAAACATAAATTGAATTTTTCGAAAAAAAAATTTCGATGTTTTTTTTATATTTTATTTTTTTTGAACAATCTTTTACATTTTCTTCTCTGAGCAAAATTGTGTATGTTGAGTATGTTCTAAAATTAACGGTTTTAAATAACCGTGTTATTTGTATACTTCTATATAAATAGAGATAATTTGGTGCCCGTTCCTTACGATTTAACAACAGAAAGAATTAACGAATTTTCATAATTTGAAATAATTAATGGGTATGAGAATTAATGTGAAAATGTTGAAATCAATTGCGTTCGAAACGCGTTTCTTCAATTATTGATTGCAATAAAAGTAGAGAGTGCCACTTTTTATTTTATCAGGAATATAGGTCGCGTTCAGAAAAATGATTTCGTTGGGAAACGTGAATGTTCGAAATTATTTGGATTAAAATATCAATTGTGGGGGGGACGAAGTTCACCTGGTCTGCTAATAGATAATAAACGTGTAATATTCAGAGTATCGTTAACTTTCGGATTAGCACTGTTTTTTACAATTACAATTTCATAAAGCTTAGGTAAAAATTGAAGAAAAAGTAAACTTTACACACAGTGTTATTTTGCTGGAAAAAGGATAATTTGTATCCATATTCTCGAATTTTACCACGAACATTGTTCAGCATGTCTCGATTTCGCGTCCCTTTGACCATTTTGACGTTTATAGCACTTTTTTTTATGAACTCAAGTCAGTGTTATTCAGTTGAAGATTTATAGACAATCGTATTGTAAAATAGAGAGTATGTTGACGTAGGTCTAAGTCTAATAGGACTATATGGGGAGTAAAATGAAAATTCAAACACTTAACATGTAGGAAATAACAAAATATTCTGAACGCTTATAGCTCGATCATTGGATAATAGATCGTAAAGATGTTTGAATTAATTAATTTTTTTAGATAAATATACGAGTAATTGTAAAATTTACACGCCAAATAACCGGCCGCTGCCCTGACCCTCTCCAATTTAAAAAAAAAATCCAAATTTTGCTGTCTTATTGAAGTATGTTCTCCGACTAAATCGGTGAAGAGTCAATAAAATTTAATAATATATTAACGAACATATTCAATACATTGTAAAAAAATACTCATAAATCGAACATAATTTTGAAAAAAATTATATCTTTAAACAACCCGTCTCAGCATTTTACATATTTCTATCAGAATACAGTTTTTATTTCAAAAAGTTTGGAGGCTTGTGGTGCCGCTTCAGACACACAAGAAGTTAGATATGATTTTTTAGTAATTGAAGAAGTTTCGTAATTTGTGAAATTTCAGCTTTTCAATAAAGTTAATAAAATATGAATATGATCGACATGCACCTTTACATGGACAAATAATTAATAACGTTATATCTTAAGACTATCCGTTTCTGAATTATAATAAATTCAATTCCACTTAAATCAAAGCTCTCCAATCGAGATGAGCGGGAAATGCTATATGAATATTTCGCAAGTTTTAGTAACTTTAGGCTACTTTAGTTACGAAAAAAAGTTTAACCTTTAACCTGACGTAATTCACAGGAGGAAAAAAATATTTCTACACTCAGAACTTCCGGATTGCTGAACTGGTCATCTCACCCCCGAACTTGAACTCAGTTGAAACCTTCGGTGGATCCAATTTAGAAGAATTTACGCCGAGAGAAAGCCGTATGCTACTGTAGATGAGCTCAATACTACTATTTTGGAACTTCTGTTGTTCTGCAAAATTAGGTAAACATGATGTTCAACTGAATCTGAAAATTGGTGATTCTGATGGTTTCAATACATTCAAAACTGTGAAAATCCAAATGGTCTCATAGCAACTAGACAGCACACACTATATGAACTTAATGTCATCTGAAGTACTAAGTTCTGAACAATGATAGAATACCCTTATTATATGCGTTACTACACTCTGTCCAACTTCTAAAAGACCACCCTGATTCTATTTCGTTGCAACACAAACATTTAGAATTTCAACAAGATACATTCATACATTGTGGAATGCTTAGAATAAAGTATATTTAACGTCATTTTATTTCAAAAGAGTTGTTTGTTTATTTATTGTGCTTAAATATGATAATTTCAGCTGTCCAGTTTCTATAAGACCACTTCAAAATTCATAAGTATTATCAATGAAAAAATCAAAACTATCGACTGATTTACATGTCAATAATTGGTAACCTTGCCATTTCGACTAATAACCCTGAAAATTCGTATTGGAATACTATTTGCCAAATTCTGCTGAACGTTTTTCTCGATATTTTTCCGTTTTTCCAAAATTGCGACCTTCAGTTCTTCAATTGTGGTGTACCGTTTTCCCTCAGTGTAGATTATGCGTACAAGGATCCTCTAAGATTTTCAACAGGATTCAAGACTGGAGAGCGAGCCAGTTAAATAAATTAGGTTTTCGGTTTAGCATTATTTTGCTGGAATGTGAATTTTTTGTGACGATATTCATGCAAAAAGGGTAGGAGAGAGGATCCCAGAACATTTGTGTAATCCTTGAATGATGTGAAAGCTATTTTGAGCTTTCCGGTTGCACAGAATCCCGCCCAAACCATGCACGAGCCTCCACCAAAATTCCTGGTTGAAAAATACTGTTCCTTCTTCCGGAAATCACGCCAATACCCGTTAAAACCATGAGGCAATCCAAATTGAACTTTTTTTCGTCAGTGAAGATAACCTATACATTGAAGAACTTTTCGTTATGGTACCGTAAACCGGGGTGACCATCCAAAAACTACAATGACTCCACGTTCCATACAAATTTTTGGATTTTTTTATATGGACAAAAGTTTACTTGGGGGAGTCTGAAATAGTCAAAATTGAGTCTTCATAGTTTATGGATAGCCCCTTAGGGGCCATCCACATTCGATTAACGTGGAGCTCTCTCCTTCTTACCGTATCCTTAAGGATAATTGAGTACTACTTGATGGGACCTTCCAATCCGACGAGAAATTTCTCTGATGCCAACATATTCTCGGTGAAATGTATCGATTTGTCTTTCTTCTCTCTCCGTGAGGACTTTTCCCTTCGGCATTTTACAGATTTAATTCATCAAAGCAACTAAAACAACGGAAAATGTAACTGGTCTTATAAAAACTTGACAGTTGAAAATACGAAAACATTCGTTTACGCTCAGCGCTTGCACACATAGATATGAAAATCATGCAGTGTATGGTAGTCACCAATACTACACACTAGAATATAAATTGAAGCATTGTTTGTTCACAATGACACAAAGCAGCAAGATCACCACCTGGTCTTATAGAAGTTGGACAGAGTGTATAAGGTGGTTTTATCTAAATTGGACACAGTGTACAAATTCAAAACATTAGTCGTAGAATTCAACAACAATTTACAATATACCATATCGGAACAGTTTCTGGGTTAACGATGAAGTATCAAGTTATAGAAAAACTTTTATACGTAATTGTAAAAAATGAAAAAAAAACAGGAAGTGGGTTATATCTATGGTATAACCGCAAGGGTAACGTAGGACTATCGTTGATTTAGAGATCATTTGTTTGAAGTTGAATCTGAATTCATTCTGAATGAATGAATATTTGGGGGACTTCGAAAACGAGAGCGTTACGTTGGAGGCACAAGGTCTTATGCATCCAATATTGGATACGGAAATATCCTACTGATGGGGAAGAATAATCTTCAGAAGCTATCCTGTTAATTGCGATTGATTGAAAAATCACAAAACCAAATGTATTTGGTCACAGTGTTACACGGATAGAAAACATTAAAATAAACTCTTTCACATGAATGTAATTTTAAATTCCCAGAGAAACTGGCAGATAATTTTCAGTAACGATTAGATATTTCCACATTTTCCTCGATACTGGAAGCCCACCAGTGGTTAATACTAACTCGATAACCATCTGTTAATAGCACTTGATTGAAACATATTTGGTCACAGTGTTACATGGATAGAAAACATTCAAATAAACTCTTTCACATGAATGTAATTTAAAATTCCCAGAGGAACTGGCATAATATTTTCCGGATCTTTCTCGATGCTGAATGACATCCAAACGGAAAGAATTCCGCGCGTGTATGTGTGTGTGTAGCGGCTGCTTCGAGATCTTCCCGGGGAACCGTTTGTGGCATCACTCTCCTCCTGATGGATTCCCTTCTGGCCTAAGGTACAGGCTCTTGGTGACACCGTTCATCCGCGCTTTCATGATAAACGAAGAGCTTCACCACAACAGCGACAACATGCTCCAATCGCTGTTCAATTTGAACTGAGTGGATTTCCGAGCGGCGCTCGCTTATATACCGATTGGTGATTTCAATAGCCTGTTTTGAAAGTAATTTTAAGACTATTGAAACAAGTTTTTGGATCAGAAAGTAACAAGTATAGAACGCGTAGACATTTTATCTTTCGAATGAAGTGTTTATCATACCATTTCGTTCAGTTGTTTAGGAGCTATTAACGCTCAAAATCTCGGTCTCCGGCGTAACGCTTTCGTTTTCGAAACTTTGATTTTACACCCCGGTATAGAAATGAAAGACGTAGTCCTACGTCAAAAAACAATTGTAAATTCGTCAAACAACTTATCCGCAAATCTATAGTTACCTTCAAAAATCATAAAATGGCATGAAGTGTAGATTCCCGATTAATCACAAAACCCTCCACAAAGACACACGTGTAGAATTACACTCGCGTCGTTTTATTTGTCATTTGAGAACAAAACATCGATCCGTTTACAATCAATATCAACTACACCAAAACAGAATTACAACATCACTGAACGATTGAAATATGCCACTTGTCACCTCGTGCCAGTCGTTTGTTTGTTCAATAAGTTAATTTATGAATTCATAAAAAGAGTGATGATATCGTTGGCCATTAGCCAGAGAAACTAGTTGTTGTGATTTTATTCAAATACGTTGATTTATATAAGATACGCCTCTGGTTTAAATTCTTCTTTCGCGTCGGTCCCCGACTATCTAACGAATATCTTTAAACGTCATCGATTCCATGTTCCACTCCAGGTGCGTTGTTTGGCATCGTAATCCAAACTAATCGCTAATTCGTTTTTAAAACTGAATTAGTGCCAAACTAACTCTGTAATAAAAAAAAAAGTTTCCAGTTTCACGAATGCGGTGGTTTGTTGGTGTGCGTTATATAGTCTGATTTCGTCGACGTCTAGTGGCGATATTAGTGCTTGGGAGATAAATTATTCTCTATCAGATCAGAAGGGAGTTACATTGGTGATCCCGAGTGCCAACCGGTGAAACATCTCAGTGCGAAACAAACAGCTTTCGGGGCGAACCTAGTGCGACACTAGGTTGAAACTGAGTGAATAAAAAAACGTTTTGACCGCAGTTAGTGTGGCAATGGGGTTGAAACTGAACAAAAACGCTATAAGTATTAATTCAATAACGCAAGTAATATTACGTTGAGATGATGAAGTTCCTCTAGGAACGTTAGTACCATCAGAAATTAATATGAAGAATATAAGTCGTTTTTTACTTATTGGAATACCGATATCGATACCATGAATTCAGATGAAATAATGATTCAGATTTCGCTCTATCATTAAATTGTCCGGTATAAAGCAAGTGTCGATGGAGATAAAGGTCGTAAGGAAAATAATAAATAATTTAATTGCTGCGACGAACAGATAGAAACCGTTAATCTGATCATTGTTAAACATCCATTTACAATAGAAGAACTCTATCGGCGTGACCGAAAACAATGAATCGATCACGTAATGTAATTGAATCTTGCATAAATTTGTAGCATTCAACACCTAAACCGTTGCGCTTGATCATCGTACTCATGTTTTTTCTACATGTCATTCGCGATTGCCTCAACAGCCTCTCTCAATCCAGTTTTGCGAGCAACGAGATTTTTTTAAACTCCCCCGAAAACTTCAGACTCAACAACTCCGTCAGTCGAATCTCCTAATACATATTCAGTTTCCAAAACTCGTTACATCGTTTTTAAAAATAGCTCTAATTGAAGTCAACGCTTAATATGACCCACAATTAAAGCCTCACGCGCACAAGCGCAAGCCCGGCGGCCAAAATCTGTCCGGAAGGTGGAATAAGATTACACTCACAATTAACTTAAACGTTTCGGGCTGAGCTCGACTGCATAATAAGATCATTTGCGAGTGAATTCATTCGCCAAAGACCATTTAGCCTGAAATGAATGTTGTGTTCGTGGTGTTATCACCAATCGATACGGTATTGTGTTCTGTGTGTTCTGCAACGAGGAGGAATTTGATGAGTCAACGACAGGTATCGATGGATCACCGTTTATAATTGGAAACCTATGAGCATCATCACATGCTGTGTACAGGTACAGAGGACCGGTTTTGTTGGAATATGCTGCACCGGAGAAAAAAAAGGCAAGATCACGCTGAGATGCTCATCGCTTTTAAATTGACCGGTGGAATTTATGTACGACCCTAGCCTGAGCACCTTATGACTTTCAGGGTTACTCCTCATTAGTCCCACCATAAAGACTAGACGTGAGATTTGGAGCATTCGGTCATTCAACCAAAACACATCTCGCGGCATTAATATACGGAAACAATGGAAACGGAATATTTCCCCGAGTATAAATTCAGTTCCGAGAACCAATTAATTCGGCAGCACTTCTCGGCTAAACGCAACCATAGCTCTGGCCAGTAAAAATCGCTGGGATTCGAGGGCGGCTTGAAGATTTCAATTGATCTTAATTAGTGTTATGTCACGATTCATGGTTTCGAAACGTGTCTTCGTGTCGCCTCTGATGCTGCTGGAGTCGGTTTCAACACTGGAGCGCGAATACATGTAAAATTGGACGCCAGAGGAATCGCTTACCTCTGCCTGTGACGTTGTTTGCACAGGTGTTGACACAACGGCAGTGCATGAGATGGCAACGAGGGCCAACGTCGGCCACAGCCACTGTATCCTGCTGTGGGGCATCGCGTCGTCGTCACTGCTGGCCGCCGATTCTGTTTGTGCCGTTACAGTACGGAACTGCGTGGGTGATTTTAAACTAGACGTGGAGAGAAACGGTGTTGCGATCCTACAGCGACATTGGATGCTGGAAAGAGGCGAAGAAGATACTTCAATTAGAGCGATTACCAACGCATTAGTTTAATAGTTCCTTATGAATGTTGTACACTGTATGATTTGATGATTTGCAGATGATAGTGTTTATTTGGGAGTGTAGATTTCATTTGGAATTGAGCATTTAAGATAGAAAGAATTCCCATTACAGTTCAAAATAAAGTAAATTTCAAATTTGTGTTACTCTGCGCCGTTGGCCCGTCAGTTCTTGGTTTCATAGGTTGAAACAATTTTTTTTTTTACGTATGTTATTATGTATGGAACACACTATTTTCGAAACTACTGCTTTTTCGCGGATCTTCAGTTTTTTTTAGAATATTTCAATCAAATTTTCGTACAAATGATTGCGGCTTCATTGTTCGCTCCCATAGTTGAAATTTCTTGGGCATGGTTGGCGCGTAGCCCCAAAGAAAGTTCCATGTTCTATTCTGTTGAATGGTTCAGGATATGATTTGGAATTTGATTTTGTTCTTTCCTTTCTTCGTTTAGCTGTGTTTTTTGGTTTGATCTAACGCGGGTTGATATGCTTAGAGAAAACTATCTGGCTTACTAGTCCTAGTGATAGCCGATACCGGGACGTATAATCCGTTAATAAAAGTATTTGTCATCATATTTTCATATGTAGACTTTAATACATTTACACAAGGTTTTATAGTATCAATAAAATCAAGTTGTAAATCAATCAATCGATGGCCTTTGGATTGAACTCACGGTCATTGGTTCAGGTAGCTGACAGGCGCTTTTAGACACGAAAACTCCTTAGTCAACAATGTGAAAATGTGCCTCATTCGAAAACACGATTTTCTTGCAAAAATTGACATCAATATCCATGTGTTCCAAAAATCCACCCGAGAACATACAGCGCTGCTGGTGATTTCATTCTTGCGTTAGGGGGAGAGTCTGTTTCAACGGATCAACATATCGTTGTCTAGCTCCAAACGGTTCTTTACATATTTCAGAATATACACACAAAGGTACAGAGCCTAGGTCTCATGATGGCCGTAGCCAAAAGCAGATTTTGAAGCTCGTTTCCTTGACCTTCCATTATTTATCTGAATTGGCAGAGGTAATTGAAAAAAAGCAATAAACCATTTGGAACGAATCATAACCTGTTCTCTTCAATACTAAATTTTGCTACTACAAGATGAACCCGATTATGTACTGTCTATAAATAATCCAATCTCGATTTATTATATGTGACTTGTTGCGAAATGTTGATTTAAATATTTTACCCTATGCAAACTATTAGATCAATCGGACTAAATTTTCTTGTATCGCAGACGTCAAAATTCATCGACATCGTAGGATGAGGTGTTAATCAAATCTTTTGATTATAAAATTGCGTTCGTTGTGTCGTTGCTGAACCAATTTCGAAGCTTATTGCTATTTTGATTATATTCAGAAAAAAAATATAGGAGGTTGTGTTCAAGATACGACCGCATTGTTGACGTAGAACTACGCTGTTATTTTATATAAGTCGCTTGTTTATACCTTCGGATATTATTCTATAATGCTGTGAAATTTTAGAAACGACTGCCTAGTAGAATATTTTCATTGTAGAATCAGTTGACGATAATTGATTGATGATTCATTCTTGCCCTCGCAAATCAATACACTAGCTGATTGTATGTCGCAATTTATTTCATGTCAATGCATTGAAAATTTACCTCGAACGCTATTCCGGTGGATTTTTTTCGCAATTCACATAGATTCGGCTACATTATATACATGTTGCACCAGTACCATTATTCCACATCTCATAACTGCATAAATATATAGTTGGCACCGCATGGAAACAACAACAATGACAACACTTGCAAGTGTCAAATATCATGCTACATGTTATTTACCATTGCCTCAAAGGAATCGTTCGAACAGTGTAAACCAAGCGCCAAACAAGCCATAGCATGCATACAAAGCCATTACATTGGTGGCTTGAAATTACTAGGAATATAAACACTTCTCATCATTTTGCGCTATTCTCAGAAGAAACACTTCTATTAATATTACTGGCCTCGAAAAAAGTTGCATTACTTTCTCATGCTTGAGAGAAGCGCAGCTGTCACCCTTAGTGGAGGAATTTTTGCTACTGGGAAGCGAAATCACATACAAAATTCCAGAACGACATTTACTTTCTTGGTGACTAAACAAGCGAAATAAACTATTTTCGTTAATATCAACCACCTCGAAAACAGTAGCACTGCTTCATTATGATCAATATTAGTTCAAATGCAATCCTAGTTGAAGGCAGTTTTGCGACTGGCACGCGAACCCAAATGTCTTATAACATTCCAGGAAGACATTCAAGATGCTTGGTATTCCCCAAATAATTTTTTGGCGCACAACCTTAACGCCTGCTTCGCCATAACGTCAGTTTAATGTGTTGATGCATTCTCAAAGGCCCCAACGAAGCCCTTATGATGACGAAAAACAAACAATGTTAACTGCTTGGAAAAAGACTGAATTATGTCACACAGCTTGTACTCTGCTGTAACACCCATCGATGCGAATTCGCTGATGAGTTTGTCAAGAGCGACAGCCTTCACCACCAGCACCAACATCGCGTGCATCATTAGATGACGCTTGCCTCGAAATTTTATTGCCCCTGGCAATGCGTTCGTTTTTTGCAGGGCTCGAGCCTGCCTTCCACTTCTTCTTGTTCATCACACACTACACGAAGCGTCCAGTTTATGACGCGAAAAGAAAAACACACGATACAAATAACGCGAAAAACGAACAGAAAAACCAAACGACGATACCCAAGTTGGATTACCACTGGTGGGGTCCAATCTTAGATCGAAGCCCAGCGAAGGCAAAGTGAACTGGATTGCTCAACAGTCCGATGCCGAATGAAAGTTTGCCTCACCGAGATCCACTGTTTATACTCTAGGCAAGTATTCCACTTCATTTTTCTACTTTTCCTTTGTTCATGGAGACTTTAAATCCTACGATTTCCCCTCCGTTGGTCGTCGATAAGTTGCTCGTTCTTGATAGCTCTGTTCGGGAAAGCACACAAATGGACAGAACAAATGTATGGGAAAATGGAAACGCTTGGAAATGGAAATGGAAAGTTTTCATGAATTTTAACCATTTATAAACTAAAGGATTCTAATGTATAGCATATTAAACGAATTTTAGGGATATTCCGATTCGTTTAGTATGTAACTCACCAAAATCCGTTCACGGCAACAATAGTTATTAACGATAACTTTATTTCATAAAAACGTGATCTGTTTTCTGATTTGGCACCCTTCATGAAAGATGTAGTTCTACGTCAAAGATCGCTCGTTGGTAGCCAAGGGGTGAGACATAGTGAGAACGTTAGAAACAGCGTCGAAAATGCGAGCGAACCGTCAACTATTTTTAGACATACAACTTTTGTCCACCAACTCTGCAAATGTTCGTTTACTGAAATGGTGAATTCCTTCCAGAGCAATTCTACTTTTGGGGTATGGAATTCGTTCTCCAGATCTTGAAAATTACCATCGTAGAATCCTAGAATTGCTTAAACTACAACTCCGGAAGAGGAAAACAAAAGAAGCATGCATGAAGCATAAATCTGTTCTCCACATCAAGCTGCACAGATATGTTTTGTTTTCATTTCATTCATATCAAGAGATGAATCTCTAGTGATTTCAAGGAAAAACACTGAGCATAATAGTATGAAATTCGACCCGCGGGAAAATTTGTACCAATCTGTACTAAATGAAGAAAATCTTGTTAGTATCAAAGAGACGTCAAAATTCGCAGTTCATTCGTCTTTGACATACACGGACAAAATCATGCACCAGGTGCTTCTTTTAGACGACGACTGGGGTGCGCAAGCCAATCAAAACGTGGAATTTGGCGCAGTTGGAAATCAATCCAAACACATATTGCACGGTTCCGTATTTTTAAACGGTTTTATTTAACAGTTCGGCTGGAAAGTTTACAATGTAACGCAGTAAAACTATTTTTTGTGCAAAATTCAATTTATCGGTCCTAAATTTCTTGCCAGCGGGTATTCTCTTTGGGTCTGCTAACAGAAAATAGTCGCTGGGGCCAGATCTGGAGAATACGGTGGATGCAGAGCAATTCGAAGTTTAATTTATGCAATTTTGCCATCGTTTTCATTGATTTGTGATTTTTCATTTTTTCTCACAATAATAAAAGTTGCTTCACTCTCAATACTGTAACTCACGAACCAATCGACCGATTGCTGTTAAATTTTGACACATATCCATTGAAAGATGGTGCTTTGTGATAGTCAAGTAGATTTTTGCAAGAGGCGCCATCTAGACGTCAACCTTATGAACTTTTCAGCCGAACTGTTATATATGGAAAAGTAAATTCATTTTTGAGTGGAAAATTTTAATTATTCAAATAATTGTACTGGTGGGGTAAAACGGGCAGTTGCCAGTGGGAGTAAAATGGACTGTGAAAAGTTTGTTTATTCTACCCCTAAGAAATGCCCTGTGTCTAAAAACGGAAATCAAATCGCCAAAGGTGGACTTTTTTAGAAGCTGAATGGAACCAATAGCAAAATAGTTGAGGGTCTGTCCGTTTACACTACTGAAAAGCACAATATCACAATATCACTGTATTAATTTGATTTTTCATCGTTTAACGGACATTGGTTGGTTGAATAAAATTATTCTTCTCACAAGCTATAAACCTCTACGCTACATATATCACAAATATGTCCATTAGAGTGCCAATGAAAATGGCCATCTCGAATTTTCAAAGCGAACTTGATTAAAAATGTTGATTCCCACGAAAAACTACCCTATGCAAAATATTAGCTCAATCGGAATTCGTTTAAAGTATCACAGCGGTCAAAATTTAAGTTTTTTGAAAATCGAAAAATCACCCAAGGGGGGAAGTAAAGGAAATCGGATTTTCAAAAAAAAAAATCGTCAAAAATCGACTTTTCAGACAAAAAACAGGAAGTGGGTTATATCTATGGTATAACCGCAATGGGGACGTATGACTATCGTTGATTTAGTGATCATTTGTTTGAAGTTGAATCTAAATTCATTCTGAATGAATGAATAAATGAATATTTGGGGGACTTCGAAAACGAGAGCGTTACGTTGGAGGTACAAGGTTTTATGCATCTAATATTGGATACGAAAATGTCCTACTGATGGGGAAGAATAATCTTCAGAAGCTTTCCTGCTAATTGCACTTGATTGAAAAATTACAGAACTAAATGTATTTGGTCGCAGTATAATATGTATAGAAAACATTACAATAAATTCGTTCGCTTGCATGTAATTTTCAATTCCAAGAGGAACTGGCTGATTATTTTGCAGCAACGACATCTTTCCGGATTCTCCTCGATTCTTCTCGAAATCCACCAGTGGTTAATGCTAACTCGATAACCACCTGTTGATTGCACTTGATCGAAAAATCACACAATTAATTGTATTTGGTCGCAGTATTAAATGGATAGAAAACATTATAATAAACTCTTTCGCTTGAATATAATTTTCAAGTCCAAGTGGGACTGGCAGATTATTATACAGCAACGATCACTTCATTCCGGATTCTTCTCGATAACCAGCGAACGTAAAGAGTTGCACGCGTGTATGCGTGTGGCAGTTGCTTCGATACCTCAAGCGGAACCAATTTCCGATGCTGGTACTTTCTCGGCCGTCTTCTCTTCTCCTTCCGATGGATCGGCTTTTCTGCCCTCACTCACAGTTCCAAACAAACTGCATCTCTTTCAGGTCAGGTCAGGCCAGGTAATGAATCCCTCGATCCCTCGCCGTCCAGCTCGTTCAATTACGATGTTGCCTTGTCGATGTCCTCACGAAAAATGAATACGTTTCACCACCAGAATATCGCTTATATATGCTTTTTGTGCGTGATTGAATGTAGAGAAGGTGTGGTTTACGATGTCAATTCGGAAGGCAAACTAGAGGGGAATGAACTCTCTGAGTTTGAAACTTTCGGCAACTGAGCATTAATCGATTGAAAATTATATAATTTTCACGATGCGAAACATTTTCCGTTGCGCGCGCATACAATATTGGATACGAAAATTTTCTACTTATGGGGAAGAATAATTTTCAGAAGCTTTCCTGTTAATTGCGATTGATTGAAAAACCACAAATGTATTTGGTTGCAGTGTTATATGGATAGAAAACATTAGAATAAACTCTTTCGCATCAATGTGTTTTTCAATTCCCAGGGGAACTGGTAGAGTATTTTTCAGCAACGATTAGATTTTCCCAGATTTTCCTCGATACTCGAAGCCCACCAGTGGTTAATGCTAACTTGATAACCACCTGTTAATTGTACTTTATTGAAAAATCACAATACCAAATGTATTTAGTCGCAGTGTCACATGGATAGAAAACATTAAAATGAACTCTTTCGCATGAAAGTATTTTTCAGTAACGATTGGATCTTTCCGAAACTTTCTCGATGCTGAATGGCATCCAAACGAAGAGTTCCGCGCGTGTATGTGTGTGTGTGGCGGCTGCTCCGATCTCTTCCCGGGGAACCGTTTGTGGCATCACTCCTGATGGATTCTCTTCTGGCCTAAGGTGCACAAACAGGCTCTTGGTGACACCGTTCATCCGCGCTTTCATGATAAACGAAGAGCTTCACCACAATAGCGACAACATGCTCCAATCGCTGTTCAATTATAACTGAGTGGACTTCCAAGCGGCGCTCGCTTATATACCGATTGATGATTTTAATAGCCTGTTTTGAAAGCAATTTTAAGACTATTGAAACAAGTTTTTGAATCAAAAAGTAACAAGTATATAACGCGTAGACATTTTATCTTTCGAATGAAGTGTTTATCATACCGGTTCGTTCAGTTGTTTAGGAGCTATTAACGCTCAAAATCTCGGTCTCCGGCGTAACGTTTCGTTTTCGAAACTTTGATTTTACACCCTGGTATAGAAATGAAAGACGTAGTCCTACGTCAAAACGACCAAGCGCCAAATTGCGTTTCATGCAATTTGAAGACATTTGGCATCAAAAAGTTTTTTTCGAAAACCCCGATGGGTGATTTTTAGGTTTACAAAGAAAACTAAAACTTTGACCACTGTGCGACAGTAGTAAATGAAGTCCGATTGAGCAGATATTTTGGATAGGGTAGTTTTTCGTAGGTATCAACATTTTTAATCAAGTTCGCTTTGAAAATTCGAGGGTCTTTTTTTTCTATACATCCATTGGCACTCTAATGTCCATTACCCGTATCGAAAAATATCTGATCGGTATGTTTTAATTTCAGTAAAAAAAACATTGAAAAACACTTTTTCGTAAAACATTTGGCCAATCCGGTCGAAAAACAGTATATGGAATGCAAACAACTATCTTAAAGTTTTGGGAAACATGAGTTTCCAAAGATATAATTGAAATTCTTTTTAACATGTCCGTATTACCCCCACCTCCCCTACAGAGTTATGTGGTGGAACTATAATCATCACTATAGTTATTGTCATCATCTGTTGTAGACAAATCGCGGTTCACAATCAAATGAATATAAAAAATAATAACCAAACCCACTAAACCGATTAGCAAATCGTTCGTGAACACTAAAATTTTTGGGTAATCACGTCCCTCTAATGACCGGAAGAGGAATTTTCCCGGCCACACTCCTCCAAGCAAGTCATGAGTAACATTTGTAGCGTTATGTACTCAGAATTTAGTGAACTTATACTATACAGTCACAGTGTCAATATTATGCATGCGTAACGATCTGATAAGATACATATACGTAGGTTGGTATCCAGTGATAGTGATACTGAGACAGTGGTGCAAGTTTTTCAACAATTTCAAACATGAGGCTCATTCTGGTCAAAGTCAATGTGTGGTTGGTAAAACCGGCTAATAAAAGTTTTTCATGGCGTTTAACGTAAAAATATCATAACACCGTTATCATCCACCATAGAACGGAGAGGAACAGGCCTAATAATTCGTAACCGTATTGAAATATGCACGGCCAAACATCGCTATCTTATCGCTTCGTTTGCTGTCTTATCGTCCAACCTACGACAGTTTAAGTTTGCGAACCCACAGACACAGACAAAATTGCACAATTGAGTAGTGGTTAAGGTCTTCCCGAGTCTTTCGCCATCGCCAGCATTCGTACTGCCGTAGAAGGCTAGACGGTTTCTTAACCCGAACTGGCAATATCCATATTGATATTTACTTAGCGCATAATCAATCTGGCGTAAAGGTGGTTCCAGTTGATATGGAAGCCAAGAATGCAGCTTGAACACCAGCGAGAGCGAGTAATTATGTTCCGATTGCGAACGCGTTGTTCAGTGACTGTGACACACAGAAATAATGATCCGCTGGATTGGCAGCGACAAATTGGCATCACCGAAGCGATGGATAATTTCCAAAGCATTTTATCGCCCGCAATAATACTCCATTTGCTACGTTGTGAGAATGGGAAGAGCTTCTGAATGGCAAAGTTGTCTTTCGAAACTGTCACCGGAACGCTCTCATACTTGATGACTAGAAATTTGGTGACCTTTCGAAGGGCTTGTATCAAGTGTCACTAATTTGTCGCGCCATTGAACGAGGTTGAGGCGAAATGAGTTACCACGCAGGTTGAAGCAATTGTGCGAATTCAGTTGTTGCCTTTATATTTTCTACTTTCTAATACATGAATACCTGAACAATCATACGCGTGTCATCTGCAACAACATTTGTGAAATATTGTTTTGCGTATGAGCTTGATTATAATATGTTTCTCACCATAACCATCATTTTTTTCTCTTTAATAATTCCGACGAGCAGCACTGACTAATGCCTCCATAAGTTGCATTCACCCTGATTTTCACTATTCAAGTGGCACGCCTCAGCAGCGAGGCCGCGCCGAAAGGACACAAAACAAATCAGAAACACACATCGGCTATCAAAGGTTTTTGCCTCCCACAGGTCGAAACATCCATCGGCAGCCATCACCGCTGGTTCGGCGCAAGTCGTTGTCAAAAGACGGACGATTTCGCATAAATAAGCCCAATTGGCGAGTCCGCTCACGTTCGGCTCGCTGGCAGCGTGTGGAAATATTGGAGGAAAAATATGGTCGTCGAGAATTCTACCCCATCCCGATTCTTTATTCAAATCAATGAGATGTACATTCCTTATACACCTGCGCGTGGCCGTTGGCCAATTGTGTCCCGAAACTCCTTTGCGATTCGTTCGATCGCTTTGGGACACTCCCAGATTTGGTGACTTGGGATTCGCGTCACTGCGCCAACGTCAACCCGGTTGAACTCGGTTGAACCCCCAGAATGTCAGAAATGTTCGGCCTTAGACCGAGCCCAGCAAGCGCCCCCCAAAGGCCAAATCCAACGAGAGCTGAGCGGTAGTTCAGTCGGGCGGTTATTATACAACCTCTCGCATATTAATTTTGACGGCGGGAAGAGATTCCCACGGAGGATGCCTCTTTATGATTACTTGCCTCAAGGTGTGAGGCGCTATGAAAACGATAACAAACTATTAAAGCCGGTTGGCACAAGAACGGGTGGCGTCGGATCGTTTCTGAATTAACAGAGCGAGAATTTCCGCATATCGGCCGTCTACTGGGAGCGCGCTAATATGTGCTAATTGTGTTAGGAAGCCACAACATAAACATAGAACTATACTGGAATGGAATGTGCGATTTTTTTCGTTTGGTTGAGAGAAGAGAGACATGGCCCGGTATTATATCATGAACAAACTGAAGTTGACGTGAGAAAAATTACATTACCATGAAATTCGTAAAATCAAATTTACTCGCTGGTTACGTTTAGCAGATCATCGTTGCAGAGGCATAATTTCGAAAACTCCATTGATAAACACTGCGTTTCACGGTTCTCGATCACTATGAATATAAAATTCAGCAAATCTGTTCGCTATCTAACAATCCGTTTGGATGATATTTGATTTTTTATATTCAATTTCTAAAAAAAAATATTGCTTTAATTATTGTATGTCTTGCAGTGTCAGCAAACCAACCAATATTTCAACAAGAATTTGGTAGCCATAAAGCATGCAGGACTTCTAATGGGGTTGTGGATTCAAGACGCAGCAGCATTTCCTCATATTTAAAACAATTACGTCAAATAGTTAGATGTTCGCAGATCAGCGGCAACGGTATGTTTTAGTCTGATTCGGCCAGTCGTCATCACTTAAAATCGGTTGTAGAGTAGTCAACTTCATGTCAAAACAAATGAATCTAATTATCTGAATTTCAAATCTTGTAAAAATTCTCCGTAATTGCAAATCAGCGAGTTCATGGAAGCGGTAGAACAAATGTCAGCGCTCGAGATATTTGTTTGAAGAGGAATACATATGCAGTTTCAATGTAATCAGGGTGTCAACTCAAAATCCGAAAAAAATCCCTGATATTCCGTGATTTTCCAGTAATGTTTTAGAAAAAGACTTGTAGACTTGCAATCATTTCTTTTTACTAGTTCTGTAGTTATAACTTGAAACATTTGATTGGCAAAAACAATGAAGCTTATGAACGTATGATGTTATCCAAGTTGGAACATAGTATCATAAATTTGCATAGTACAACTGTTTCCTCACGCATGTTTTCATAAAAACATTCGGTGTTAATGGAAAAGCAGAAGACCATTTTAGGTAAAAAGTTACGTAAACCCATTCTTCCCAAAAAATTTCCATTTTTCAGATCATAGTGAGCAAACTTGTTGCATTTGTTGCTAGTAATATTGCTTCAGTGCTAAGTCTGCTGGAGCTCCAATGTCAATACGTCCAAAATCAATCAAATATCAAAATAGTCAATAGTCAAAAGCTTCTAGAATCATTTTCCTGTCAAATTTCGATCGGAACTAAGGCCGAAAAGATCAAAAGAGGATACGACTTTCGTCGTAGAATACGCTTCATAAGACCAAGATTTGTCTGTCGTAAAATTTAAGTTTTTTTTAATCAATTCATCCATTCCAAACATTCCAAACAAAGCCAAACATCATCATAGAGCTCATTTTATCACGACTTAGTTAGACCTTTTCAGCTTTCTGGCTGTCATGAAACATGAAACAACCATGTCTTTTCAGAAGTGACTTATGTCACATATCTGTTTCCAGACACCACAGCATCTCAGTTTCGATAGTATGGGTTTCAAGCATGAATTTATCGATAGTTTTCGAAGAAGAACCAAGGTAGAGAATTGATTGTAGTTAAACTGCAATATGGAACGGAACGGCATATGGAACAGAACGTGTACACTAGCTAGTTGCAATCAACCATAACGAAATCCTCGGATCTTGCAGTTAGTTTTACCGGCCATTTTGAACTTAGTTTTGTTATGCTTCCTATGTTACAGATAATAGTAATATTATATTTTTGGAACACACAAATATTTTTTTTATAAATAAACGATGAAAATTTGAATCAGTTAACAGTCGGTGAAGCGTACCAACATTATGATTTTATTGTACCTCTCTTCTGGTTACTCGATCATATCTGCCAAATGTCTGCAAAAACAGCTCGAATATAGAAGCCGTCTACTTTTGTGCTGTTTACCCTTCGGAAGGACTAAGTTCACCTACAGACAAAAGCAAACAACATATACTGAAAAACCTACAGAGAGTCAAACTAGTCAAATACATTTTTTTTTGGTATAATTAACATTCTAATTACTGTAATAATCAAAATTGTAATTTGATTATTGTTTATTTGATTATTTGATTATTGAATTTATTTTTTTCGAGACTGGTGATGAAAATCTCAGATATTCCCTGATTTTCCTTGACATTGTTAGAATTTCCTAATATTCCCTGATTTTCAAGGAAGTTGACACTCTGTTTTTTTAGCTTTGACACTGTTTGGAAAAACTTCAAGCTTCAATTTGATACGTCAATTATTTGAATCGGTCCAATGGTTAAAATGTTATAAACTTTTGAAAAAAGCTATATTGAAAAAAACGATTTTTCAGACCATCGGTTTTGAAAAATCATAACTTAGAAACGATAGAAATAAAATCTCTGGTTTTTGGATATGTTTCGTAAAAAAAACCTCTTTTTTCAAAGAAAAAAACAATGTCCTGTAAACTATAAAAAAGCAAATACAATCAATAATTACAAAAAAAAAACAAAATCCTTATTTTACAAATGCAATATTTTTTTCATAAAATACCAAATAATTGTCATTAATTTGATATGTCGATCTTCTGAATCGGTTCAGTAGTTCGAAAGTTATGAATTTTTGAAAAGAAGTCATTTTTGGAATGAAAGAAAAAAAATGGGCGCCCGATTGAAAACATTAAAAATACGGGTCAACAACTTCAGTAGTTTCAACACATTCAAATCTTCGGGTCAATTATTAACAATCATACAACTCTTAGATATTTTGTCTTTCGAATGAAGTGATTATCATACCACTTCGTTCAGCCGACAAAGATTTATTAACGTTGAAAAACTTTGAACTCCAAGCGTCACGCTCTCGTTTTCGAAACTGTGAACTTACACTCCGGTACAGATATTAAAGACGTAGTCCTACGTCAACATTATTTTCCTTTATTAATGAAGAAACCGAAGAGTCGAATTATCAATAAATGATAAGAGATTTCAATGAGGTGATCAATCATCCCAAAGAGATTTTTTTATGTACAAAGACCACAATTTCATAAAAATAGTATTATTACCAAAGAGCCTGGCTGGGTAAGGAAGAAAAAAGAGCCCCCAAACCAAATCACCCGCTCTATGGAAAATATTGTATAGGGTACCAAATAAGGAATTTTGACTATTTTTTTGAAATATTTGAAAAAAAAATACTGAAAGTACATCTTACTATGATGTATCGAGAAATATTATCAAAATATTTTTTCATCAAAAATTTAGGTTTTAAAAAAATCTTGAAAAACTGATTTTATTTTTGAAGATTCAAGAAGAAGGTTTCATTAAGGCTTCGGTTGCTGGAGTGATACGATTTCTCTAAAAATACACGTTCTTGTAAAATGTACATCTTGACATTAGAAACCATCCGATCAGAGTAGCCGAATATTATCGTCCCGAAGTGGGGAATACAGTGTTACCATCGACGGAGCGAAAAAAAATCTTATAAGGAGCTATTCGTTTTTTTTTTTGCGTGGGCGGTTAATCTGGAAGACCCTGTAGGTCAAGTGTCGATATGTTCAGTTTTACGTATTTAATCTACAATTTACAATTTTTTTATGATTATATTCATCGATTTAATAAAAATAAAAAAAAGCACACGGTGAAAATTAGAAAAACATTATAAAGTAATTGATTTACCGCAACCTGCTGTTACTTCTCCTCAGTATTTTGACAAATATACGGAAGATTTGTTGGGAAATGCTCATGCAGACCGGGCCTGACTCCAAGTGGATACTCCCGTATCAATAATGTTTTTTTTTTTTTTACAAATGTTGTTACATTCGACAGTGTGTAGGTATTATATGACATTTTGACACTTGGATAATATTGCAAATGTTTATTGTCACATAATTTTCACCGCTCTGCTATCACAATTGGAAAAATTTTATATTTCGATTTTTGACAACTCTATGTTCACTAAATATGTAATACATTCTGTCAAATTTACAATGCGAAATTTGTGTTTTAAATAAAATGCTTTATTCATCAGAAAAATCAGTACATTCAAAATATGCTTCTTCTGAATCAATATACTTTTTTCAAGAAAAATCCATTCATCGAAACATTTTTTATAGCTGTATTCAGAAATTGCCCTAAAATAGTATGGTCAATCCTCGATACATTATAAAAAAAAATCATAAATATAAAAAACTCTCACGTACAAATTTCAAAGCTGTGTCTCAAAAACTGAATTTAATAATTCCAAAATTTCAAACTGATAGCAAATTGTACCGTAAAGCGCTCCAAAGTTCTGAAAAAAATCACATATCAAAAACAGGTAAAGGAGGTGGGGGTAAAACGGAAATGTAAAGAAGAACTTCAATTATATCTTTGGAAACTCATGTTTCCTCAAATTTTTATGCAGTTTCTTACGATTCAATATACTAGTTTTCTACCTAATTGGTCAAAAATTTTACAAAAAAGTGTTCTTCAATGTTTTTACTGAAATTAAAACAGACCGAAAAGTACAACTTTTTTTTCGATGCGGGTAATATGGACAGGTTTGTAATATATGAAGCGTAGTGGTTTGTCGTTCGCGAGAGGAATAATTTTATTCAACCAAGGTTTAATCTCATCACGAATTAATCCACCTAGAAGTGATATCGTGCATTTCAGCAGTATAAACGGACAGACCCTCAACTGTTTTGCTTTTGGTTCCAGTAAGCTTCTAAACAGTCCACATTTGGCGATTTGATTTCCATTAATAGACGCAGGACATTCCTTAGGAATAGATTAAACAGACTTTTCACAGTCCATCTCACTCTTACTGAGAACTATCCGTTTTACCCATCGGTACAGTTATTTCAATAATTTAAATTTTTCATTCGAAAATGAATTTACTTTTCCGTACATACCTAATATCGCTTCTCTGTTAACTCTCAAAACGAAATATAACCAGCAGCGAATTGAATTTTGATATTAAACCACTCAAAAATCAGGTTTTGTTTCCCTATTCCACTTTTGATGCCATAGTGTAGCTTAAATATTATAGAATAACATGTAGAAGTTGTTCTCATCGACAGAAATTTGAAATTCAAAATTTAAATATACAAATCAACCACCTGTTCATTTTACTCCCACTGTCCGTATTACCCGCGGTTCCCCTACATATAAATGACAATTATTTTTTAATTGATCTAAAAATAAAAAATAATACATTACAATTATAGATTTTAGGAAAATAAAAAAAATATTATAAAATAAACAAAATAGAAAAAATGATAAATGAAAGGGGCGTAAGTGACTCGATCGAAATCTCTTCATCAACTTTTTCTTTAGTTAATGACTCAACTGGTTCCATGGATCCATTTTTGGTTTGCTATAGAATCCGATAGATGAGGCTCAGATCTATCTTTCACATTGTCAAACACAGCTGGGAATGTGTTTGCAGCTAAGTTATGACCAAAAGAGAGAGTCGATGTAGAGAAATCGATTATGTCACTTACGCCATTTCCTTTTAAGCCCCTCAAATGATAAATTATGAATATTTAAAAAAAATTATTATATATTTTTGTACCGAGCAATTCTCGGAATTTTCTGAAAAAAAATCACAAATATCAAAGAACACATACGAACATATTTAAATAGAAGTTAACACAGTATTGGGTCTCAAAATTCTAAAAAAAAAATCAAAATTTTATAAATTTATATTTTTTTGTATCTGTTAAAATTCCGAAAAAAATCACACATATTTAAAGAGAGCGTAGAAGCATATTTAAATAAGAATGAGTGTAGTACTGAATCTCTTAATCCTCCAAAAAAAATTTAGTTTTTAAATTTTTGATGAATTAATGTTCTGATAATATTTCTTGATACACCATAGTATGATGCACCTTTCAGTATTTTTTTCAAACTTTCAACTCTAATCAACCGAGAATTTTAAAAGTACGTTTTTTATTATAAATCCTATGATCAACCTCATAGGGGCTTCATAGAAAAATAGTCAAAATTTCTTATTTGATACCCTATACAATATTTTCCATAGAGCGGGTGATTTGGTTTGGGGGCACTTTTTACTCCCTTTAGGTAAAGTTTAACTTTACTAAGAGGAACATCAATATCGCGAGGACAAGGCAGCTACCAACAGGTTTAAAAAAATCATAAGAAACATTCGACCAACATTTGAGTGTACCGATTCGGCAGTAAAGTATAACAGCATAATAACAACACCTTCATGCATGGTCAATCACGTACAAGGTATCTCGTATGAAGAAATTATATGCGAATGTAATGGAATGATAGAAAAGCTGTAAAATATGTATATGTTTCAGCAATGCATAGTATTCAAGAGTAGTGCTTTTATTCGTGTCTGACTTGCCCTCTATTCAATAACGTACGCATATTTTTCGACGCACATTTATCAAACAATCCACCTATGAATTCAAATCGAAATTCGAACGACGCGTCCCAAAGCGGTTGAGCGGCTCGTGTCCAGGCCGCGTTAGAGAATGACTTGACATCAGACATCCGATCGAGCCGTCCAATCGCTCAACCTCCCCCTTTGAGTGCGAAGACATGCGGAAGATAACCCGGGCCGATAATGATGCCACACTGATTGATGCTGTCAGCCGTTGCCCATTATCACCAACGCGAAGAACGTAAATTAGAAGAATATTTACAGCGATTCTAGCGCTATATCATCGGGGGGAGCCAAAGTCAATCGGCCAATGCTAATCAATCCGACACGTGAACGTGAAGATAATTTTTTCCGCGGAATTAAAACAAATAATTTATTCCGGCCAGCAGTTTATAGCGATTCAATGTTGTTTTTTTTCTTCTTATTTTCTGTTTTGCTTAGTGTCGTCCGCGTCTGGGGCTTCAAGTACTGTACATACACACAGCCATGGCTGCCAGACAGCGGCGCACGGATTCTTTGTCCAGAGGCCGAGTCCATATCGAAGGTGCTCTCCAATGAGTCGATTATTTATTGATCGCTGTCATCTACGCCTCAAGACATTCCCTTTCTTGTGTGCCTCTCTTGGGCAAGTGAAAAATACGATGCAAATTTGAGAGGCACGATGACCTTCCGCGGGGCCGTAGACACAAACCTTTTGACGCAGCTTCTGTTAGTCACATTCCAAATTCTGTATTGAAAAATTCCTCATAGCAGCGAACTCCAAATCGTGTTTGAGTTGAAACGCTCGTCTCCACAAACAACAATGTGACCCAGGACGGAAGCGAACTAAAGCCTATAAACTGATTTATAATTTTGGCGGTTTCTATGACGCCGGACATAGTCACAATTCTAACGGTTCCGAAACAAACCCAGTGGTGGTAAAAAATAACAGTCGAAGAAAGCGACATACAGTTTCAAATAACCATGTGAAACCACCGAGAGGGGAGAAACGTCGAAGGAAACCCCAATTCAATTCAGTGACGCTGGAAAACAGTGATAAATAGTTCCCTACTGATAGTGCTACCCCTCCGTAGACAACGAAGCGTTTCAGCTGCTACCGAAAACAAATCACTTTCGTTAGCTCTAAGTAAACACAATTGTTATAGTTCTCCCACGATGTCGGGCTGGGGAAGAAAAAAAATATAAACAAACCGCTGCTCATTACCGACCCGATCCCGACTAAGTTGTTGTTTAGAACGGCACAAAAACAAATGTGCGTGAAAATCATCCCTCCCGAATCCTGCGTTTGACGCAAGAGCGCGCGCATCAATCAACCGCACAACTTTTTTTTTTTATTCAAATGTTTTGCATCTCATTTAGGGAGGGGGATAAACTACGAACTCAAAGGTATTCGCTAAGTTGTGCACTTAATTAGCTACGGACATGCAAATAGTTCAACTTTGAGGGCGTGTGGTCCGGAAAAAAACACACGAGGCACGCTGAATCGATTTGAATGCAACATTAGAGTAGCGCACTCGGTGGATCCATTAGGGCATGCGACGAGAACTTTGCGGTGATATGCGAAACTGTGTGGCCGATGAATTGAAGATAATGGGTATAAGCGATGATTCGGGCCACAAAATGTCGTAGTGAGATAAAAAAAACTCTCGAACGCCCTCGCATTTGATGATAAGTTCTAGCTCACAATAGTTTGAACTGAGTTTACATAACATTTATCTACGACGAAGGAACTTCTATAAACTAAAGCGTTTCTATAGCATCGCAAATAATACTTTTATCAACGAGATATTGTTTTTGTAACCGCGGCGGCGTTGTCCTGCATTGCATATTCCCAACGTTATTAGTTGGCTGGAGAAAAGCATCAGATAACTTCATTATCTATTGAAACCTGGATGAATGGAAATGATTCCAATCGGTAAACTATTTATCAATTCAGGTTCGCAAGATTTCATAATTGATGATTGCCCTACATTTTATTAATACAAAATCAAACGAACAGCACTCAACAACAATAAAATTAAAAAAGCGAGATGCAACATCTTTTCAGGGATTTGTAAGTTGTAACATGCAAAACTACTCTACCCTTACACCTATAAATGCAAACAGTAAAAGGTGATCTTAAGCTTAAATGTGAAAAACACCACTTTAGGATATGTCCATCTCTGGGTGGATACTAAAACTAACGTCAATGTTCCATGGACATGTCAATGCCAAAATTTTTTTCACAGTTTCTCAGACAGAAATACTACTGCCATACACATGAAGCATACATTTCTGCATAATTCGAGAACTAATCAAGCAAATGGAACCAGATTAGGTATGTGGAGGTTTCAGGGTGCTGTAAATGTTTTTACGGTTGTTAGACACTCCTCCCCCTTCTCTAAGGGGTGGCTGCCATACAAATGAAACACAAATTTCTGCATTACTAGAGAATCATTCAAGCAAATGAAACCAAATATTAAGGATGTGGAGGATTTAGAGTGCAATAAATGTTTTACGGTTGTGAGGAACTCCACCCCCCACTCTAAGGGGGGGCTGCCATACAAATGAAAGACAAATTTCTGCATAACTGGAGAACTAATCAAGCAAATTGAGCCATATTTGTCATGTGGAAGAGCAACAAACATTTCTAAGGTGGTTTAATACTCTTCCCACCTCTCTAAGGGGGGCTGCCATAGAAATGAAACCCAAATTTCTGCATAACTCGAGAACTAATCAAGCAAATGGAACCGAATTTGGCATATGGAGGTTTTAGGGAGCAATAAATGTTTTTATGGTTGTTAGTTCATTTGATGTTTGCTCCAACGAAATTGATTTTTGTTTTGTGGAAATGGATTTTAGTGTGATAAAACGCACTCATATATCCTCTTTTATCTATATAAATAAAAATGGATCACCGAATGTGTTGATAAGAACAAAACTCTATAAAGGAATTGTCCGATTTAGGACTGTTTTAATTCTATCATATTTTCTGTATCAACTATTTATTCCATGTAACGGAGAAACATGTCATTTGCAAGGTCATTTCAAAGGGTAGATTAGAAAATCAATCAATGATAACGAAAAATAAATTTTGGGCGGAACGAAGTTTGCTGGGTCAGCTAGTTGATTATATATTGCGACCGAACCACATACAGCTTATTCATTTTTAATACGACAGGTTTAATTGTGAAGGAAAAACTTCTAGGGAATATGTAAAGTATTATATGTTCATAGTGAACGAACGAAATCCTACAGAATCTGGAACATCTGGAAATGAAGTATATGTTTATAATTTTAAAGCTACTAGTTTCTAGTCTGTGATCCCGTGGCCGAGGGGTTAGCGTCACACAACATCATGCCGGGGGTTCGGGTTCGATTCCCGTTCTAACCGGAGGATTTTTCGTCAAAGAAATTTCTTCCGACTTGCACTGAGGTCACGCGTATTCTAGAGCTTGCCCCTCCAGATTACATTCAAGGCGTGTTTCCGGCATAGAAATCTCAACTAAGTACTACTAATAAAAATGACGCAAGTAATACCTACGTTGAGAAGGCCAAAGTTCCTTTGGGAACGTTAGTGCCATCCAAGAAGAAGATGTGTATACATTATAAATATCGGGAAAGATTTTTTAATTATTTTAAATGATTTTTTGATGTTCGAAATTTGAATAGAAATAAAAAAATATATTTCTAACGAAATCAATTACAATTTTAACCAACTCAATTACTAAACCTGAATTTGAGGGAGTTCCAGTACGACTTCCAGTACGATTCGATGCCACATCCCTATTCTAATACTTCTCTATTGCTTATTCCCATCTATATAAATAAAAATGGAAGGCCAAATGTGTTTTTAAGCGCAAAACCCGAAGAAGGAACGGTCCGATTTGAGCCGTCTTTATGTTGTTGTATTCGTCTATGCCCATAGATCAATGTTATAATGAGAAAAAGTTTTGAAATTTCTGAAAAGCTTCGAGAGAAAGTTGGAAAAAAATGCTCATATGTTTCACAATGACAACGCGTTTGCGGAATTAAGGATCGTGTTCCGTTAACCCTTCTTGAAGCATGTATCCATTTCACATCGATAGACCACGAGTGAGGTTAGAAGTTGTACGTTCTGGCACAGTCTAATCGCAACGAATGTGGCTCGACGTTATACGTGAAGGGGTTAAAAATGAATGAAGTTAAAAAAAATATAATTTCTGAAGGTTTTTTCACGTTCAATTTTTTTCTTTGCATAAATACCAATAACGCCTAACAATACACAATAGCAATATTACAGAGACTCGCACCGTCTGTAAGTATACGAGTTACGATTTTGCGCGCGAGTACAGGGGGGTTAATGAGATGCGAAAATGATTATCAGGTGGGAAATGAAAATTATGAATGAAAATTTACTTTTCTGTGTCAAGTATGTATTCCATGTAATGGAGAAACATATTATTTGCAAAAAAATTAAGAATCGAAAATTGCGTCTGAAAAAAATCAACGTTTTACCTGCTTTAACATTTACTGATATTTCTAAGTTTCCAAGAAAACATCAGTATTTTCGGTAAAGAAATGCATTCGAAAATAAGTCTAAGTTTTATAAAATAAAATAAGTTTTGTTTTCAGTATTCCAGTATTCAGTTTATCAATCGAAATAGAGTTTTATTTTTATCGGTGGAATACATTCGACAAAAAATTAGAGGATTAAAGAGTCACATCTAATTTTTTTTAAGGCAGTATTCTGGTCTAGAAATTTTAAAAAAATCTTTTCTTTTTCCTTCATATTTCTGTAGTTTAGGCATTCAGGAATATACCCTAGAAAGGAATTATCGAAAATCCTATTATTTACCGAGTTAGAGCCATTCTAGTGATGGGGTATCTAATCTGATACGGCCATGACAATGAACTTCAAACGTGTTTTTCTCGAAACTACTGAACCGATTCATTACCGATTCGAATTTATATGGATACAATCTATGTGAATCTTTCTATCGCATGAACCACTAAAAATGATATATTTTAAATTTTACTATTTAAAAAAAAAATGAGAAACGTAAGAGAAAAACGTTTGAAGCCGCATTTTGTTTTTCAAGCGGCCGCCATTTTGTCGAAAAAGATGTTTTTGCGATAGCGGTACCTCTCACTTCATCAGCTTGTAACTATTCTAGTTGTTGGGGAGCCTGGCCGTCAAAATTTTAAATCTCCGATAGCTCCGTTCCAGGCCCCCAATATCGAAGGGAAAACTCCTTTTCCCCCACACAAAACACCAATGTTTTTGCCGTCGACCACATCAAAAATATCCACATAAAATACCGACGACAAACAAACAACGCAGAAAACACTAGTGCAACCACAATGCACTGCCGAATATCCGTCATACATAAAACACAAAACAGTACAGTCCAGTTCACATCGTGATTTCATATCATTGTTCTATTTACAGGTATTCTCTACACATTTCTACACTTCACTTTACAACGTTTATGTTTTATTTACAGGTACAATATTTACAAAACATTGATTCTGACCGAAGTTTCTGTCTTCCGTGGCAAAACTAAAAACCGCCTTCCGACTGAGTTTGAATATTCATTCTCTGGCGGACCGATTAGGATTACCGTCGCTCCGCTATTTGCAAAATTTGCCGTTAGTATATTGAACAAGGGATCCGCTAGTTTGATTCCTCCTAGAGTTGGCCATCTGGAAGTATCCACCGTTTCCATCGGACTCTTTACCGCCATTCCAGAAAGCTCCAAAAATTCCATTTCTCGAGAAAAACTTCAGCTCCGAGACCTTATTGTAGCACGAATCCTCTGTTTTACTCTAGATTCAGCCTGGTCAATTCCCGAGACAGGAATGTCAACTCCTTCTAGATGCACATTCAATCGACGACTTAACCTTTCTGAGATGAAATTGCTCTCCGCACCAGAGTCAAGAAGAGCACGTGCAGTAACCCGATCTCCGTTATTGTCTTCGAGTACCACCACTGCAGTTGCCAATAAACCCTTCGATTGTTGTTTGGAACCATTCCTAGTTGGGGACGTTTGCCGATAAATTAACTGCAGGTGATGACGATGTACCCGATGCTTTTCGATTTCCTCCGGTAGAAATTGCGTTTGGTGAACTTGAGAGAGCCATGGTCCTAAGCTGAGTATTTCTCTCCATCCTGAAGCACATCAAAGAGTGATGTCGGCCCCTACAAGTTCTACACGAAATGTTCGATGAACAACTCCTCGCTCTATGGCCCTTCCGGAAGCAATTGCGACACAGATTGTGTGTACGCAAAACCTTTTCTCTCTCTGCTATCGTCATTCGCCGAAAGACACAACATTGGTTAAACCAATGCCTTCCCTTGCAGGTAAAACAACATGATTCTGGCCTTCGCACCACGTTGAAACTGCCCCTTGTTCCTGCCTGATTCTGCCTTGCAGATAATTGTAGTTGATGAAAACTCATAGTCTCATTTCCTGACGCTGGTATCGAACCCAATACAAGCCTCCGTTGTAGGAACTCGATAAGTTCTTCGAGTACATCATGCTCCTTGACTGCCGAAAACTCTTCCCATCCTCTGCGGGTCAGTGGATCAAGGCGTGTGGTCACCAAGTGGATCAGTAGAAGGTTCTTGTAGTCAGCAGGTTCCACTACCTGTTCCAGTACTCGAATCGTTCTAACAAGTTCTTCCAAGAGATGTAGATCCCCAGAAGATTCCGTTGTCAGCGTTGGCAATTGGAATAGGACTTGCCGCTTCTTCAACTGCTTACTGTTGTCATACCTTTTACACAACATGTCCCACGCTATTTGGAAATTGGCAGCAGTGATCGGTGATGGATCGATCAAATACCTTGGCTCTCTCTACAAACATCCCTTCAGGTAGTGCAGTTTTTCCACTTCCGGTAGATCCGTTTTAGAGCAGATAAGCGACTTGAATAAATCCCGGAATCTAAACCAGTCATCTCCACTGAAGGTCTGCAGTTGTATTGGGGGCAGACGTACATGGTCCAATGTACCCTGCATCGAGAGCTCGCTGCACCTACAAGAGCGATCAGGTATTGATTTGTCCTCCTTCTCCTTCACCTTGTCCAAAAGAAAAGATTTGGACTCCGTCGCTGAACTCTTGCCTCTCCTTCTCAAGGCCGTCATCCGACTCCTCGTAGTCATCGTGGGCCCTTATTTCTACTAGTGTGCTGCCGAACCTTTCCCACAGATCGCCCAATTTCTCCAACCGTACCTCAACTTGAGAACTGCTCACGTCACTCCGGAAATGTTGAATAAACCTTCGGATGTCGTTGAAGGATGGCTGAATATCCTTCAGTTTCGCCATTAGCAACCGTAAGGTTGGAGGTCTCGCGGTGAAAGATCCTGGTACAGCAGGCATAATGACTCGAGAAAACAGCAACAGAAATAATAACGGTGTAGTATCCTGAGATGAAGCCTAGCTTCGCCAGGCATATACCATGTAAATTACCTGATAAACTAGTGAAAGATGCTACGGATTATACTTCGGCTGGACACATACTACAAGTAGCATAACTTAAAAAAAAAAGCTCCGCTCCGATGGTGTCCAAACCGGTCTATGTCCCACCACAGGCTCCGTTTCTTTCAGTCAGAAATCTCCACACGACAAAATTGGCCGCTTCCAATTGTTCACACAGATGACGTTCCAGCAAGGTCTTTCACCGAATGTTCAATATCCAGAATTCATCCACAGTTCAAAGGAATTGAACAACATGTTACTCCAGGAGTTCACAAATTGAATTTAGAGTTTCCATGTCCACAGTACAATGTCGGATATATTTCACAAGAGGTATTGATTGTTCAATAAATTCGTCCAATGCACATTTACAAAAAACAAGTGTGTAATCACGTCCATAATTCAAAATTTACAAAATAGAATTCCAGACACGTTCGCATAATTTTTCATAAAGTTCATAAAGACATCCACACCAGTCGAATGTTCAAAAAAATTTTCGCACAATTCCACGGTTTCAAAAAGAACGTTCACACAAATCCGCAATATAATGCCAAGTAAGTATTGGGTAACTTGGTATGGCAATATTTACGACCAATTTAAAACAAGATTGAAGCCAAACCAATCTATATATATATATATATATATATATATATATATATATAGTCAGTCAGACAGACAGACAGACAGACAGAAAACCATTTTTATATATATATATATATATATATATATATATATATATATATATATATATATATATATATATATATATATATATATATATATATATATATATATATATATATATATAAAAATGGTTTTCTGTCTGTCTGTCTGTCTGTCTGACTGTCTGATTCTTATGGACTCGGAAACTACTGAACCGATCGACATGAAAATTGGTACGTAGGGGTTTTTGGGGCCGGAGAAGGTTTTCGTGATAGATTGAGACCCCGTTTGAGTTTTGTGTTTCATTTGTATGAGGGGGGGGGGGCTGCCATACAAATGAAACACAAATTTCAGCATTACTCGAGCAAATGCAACCAAATTAGGTATCTAGAGGTTTTAGGATGCAATAAATGATTGTATGGTTGTTAGATACACCTCCCCCCTCTCTTAAGGGGGCTGCCATACAAATGAAACACACATTTCTGCATTTACCGAGAATTAATCAAGCAAACGAAACCAAATTTGGCTTGTGGAGGTTTAAGGGTGTAATAAATGATTCTATGGTGGATAGATACTCCTTCTCCCTCTCTTAGGGGGGGAGAATTTTAGGGGGCACAAAACGTTTCTATGGTGAATAGACACTCCCCTCCTCTCTAAGGGGAAAAGGGGAGAGGGGTCTGTCTTTATTCTATCATATTTTCTGTATCAAACATTTTTTTCATGTATCGGAGAAACATGCTATTTGCAAGTGTTGGAAAATATTGAACGAGAATTGTGTCTGAAAATAATCTGATATTATAATGATGAGTTTTGGTAGAAGTACTTGGAATTTTTTAGTAAAAGGTAAATTCAACGGGGTCGATTAGAAGATCAATCAATGAACAGTTCTGCGATTGGATTATGAACGCTTAGTAAGAAAACGTGAATGTGTGAAGGTATTGATAACAAAAAACAAATTTAGGGCGGGATGAAGTTTGCCGGGTCAGCTAGTCGCAAATAAAAATAAGCTTATCAATCAGTTTTCATTTGGACGGTGTTAAGTCAGAGCGGACTATGTCGCAAAATAAAAAATTGCGAGTTATTGATTGCATTAGGTTAAACATTTTGTAAGCTACATTCCACATTTATTTGATTTGGAAAATCACGCGTACGGCAGAAATAATTATTCGAAATCGTTTTGAACACTCAATGAAAACCCCTTATAGCACCAAACTTCAAACTCGTTTTTCTCGAAATCATAAGAATGTCACATGCTGCGGTCTGACTTAACACTGACCATTTGATTGTTAGAACGTTCCTAAAGGACTTTGATTACTACAGAGATTGTCGCGACTGAATGAAACATTACCCCACCGTCTTCGATTATCAATCTTTCATTAAATAAGTATAGCACATCAAATCGATAGACAGATTTGGAAAACAAATCTATACAAAGGTTCAAAAATAAGTTAAAAAACAATACTTTCATTCTTCAAATATATCCAATTTTATCGACCATTAATTGATGTAAAAACTTCATTTGAATTTCCCATGTTTACAGCGACTCACTTAAAAATTTCGATGGTGCAATTGTTCTACTATTTTTTTTTGTTTCGAGTATAAATGTTTCAGAATACATATTTTTCAAATTACTAAGAATAATCGAGAATATCCGATTTAACTTTGCACTAAAACTAAGCAGAATTCAATATTCGGATGACACAAAAAAAAAACACCCAAACTTAGTATTCAAGACTCGTTGCTTCTGCTCAGAGTGCGATAGGTAATGAAACATTGCGCTTTCAAAATGAACCAGGAATCAAGCGGCGAAGTTCTAAATGGAAGCACTCCGATGAATCTTAACCGGCAATAGTCATTTGTAGTATCAACTACGGTCTGACACAGTGACAAAGAATAACTGTGGAGCAGGATTAGAATCGAAGTTTGTGAATGAAAGTTTGGCATTAACTCAATATTCTGACGTTCTATCGATAAAATACTTATAGTAACTTTCGTTGGTAGAGAAAAGGCACGTAATTTTACTGACTGGATATTGTTAAAACTTTTTCCGCATATATTTAGCTTGCTAAAATACCAAGTTATTATAGAAATCTTTCCACAAGCTTTAAAAATTACGACAATTGAGACACTATGAGTGTCCCGCATAGCGAACCTCAATATTATCTTCCAATGATAACAGTCACACTCGGCATTGTCTTGTTGCTACAAAACCTGACCGCCCGGCCACGGGGATGCGTTCATATCATGAGACAATATTATGCAAACTTACCTAAAGAATTCGTCTCCAGCACAAAAATCGCGTTGGTATTTCCCTGGAGATAATCCACCTACTCAGCTACTGTCCCAATTGCGTGCACCCGTTTTATTTGTTCAAATGTCCAAATGTGGTTCAATTTGTTCTCATTCACTTTCGCAGGGAGCACTCACCCGACAATTCTTCGTATAAAAGAATAATTTAAATGACACCGATGGCATTAATACTCTAAGCTGGCAGTGCTTAATTTTGGGATTTCGCAAAATAAGTTCCCTCGAGGTTTTCGAGTCCTCTCACGTGACGCTAAGTGCAACAATTAGCGGGTGCTAAACGACGGATTTTGTCAATCATAAACACACGCACGGCCACAGACGAGAATCGGCGAACCAATCGATTTTCGGTGCGATTTCGTCAGTTTGGGATTGAGGTTTTGTTTTTGCTTCACTTGTCACACTTTTCACAGCTTTTTAATTTTCCACCTCAGACTGAATATCACTTCAAAAGGCGCACAGAAGTGAGAGAGAGGAAAAAAACTTTCCGTTTCTTACATAAAACGCACTTGTTTCGAACTTTTCATCTACTCAATCACTCCGCCGAAATCGCCAAAACTCGTAGTCATGGAGAGACACAATACCACATTGGTCGCCAATGACTCAACCAACCGCCGGATTGATTGTTCAATGCTTCCAGCAGCAGAGACTTCGCTCGCGCGAATTGTACAGGGGAAATGTATGAATGTGAGATTTAAAAAAAAAACAGCAGCAACAACAAAAAAAACTCCCCGAGCAAATATGTAAATTTACGGTTCGAAGAAAACGTCCAGCCAGTCCGAGCTTACGAGAGTGACTGATTAGCGGCGGCGGAATGGAACAGAATAAAAACTTTAGCATTTCGCGGGAACAGTCACGGGGCGGTAGCGCTCGCGCGCGATTCTGTCGCGGAATCGGAACCGTGAGCGAGAGTGAATTCGATCACGGGAGAGCGTCGGTGTCACAATCGATGCCTCAGTAACGGTGTAGGCAAATCGTGTGAAATGCTAGCCGAGTGTTTTTCGACAATGGAAAATAGAAAACATACGACATAAACAGATAAACAAGGTAGAACAGAGCTTGGAATTTTCAAATACAGGAGTTTTCACAACAAATTTTCTTTCAAATGTATGACTTGAAAACCTGAAAAAAAAAATAATGGAATTTAGGACACTAGGTTGATATTCATGTTATCAGGGTTTTTATGAGTGTTCAAAAATTAAAACAAACACGTTGAGTTACGAAACATCGCAAAGTTTCTTCCAAAGTGTACACTAGAGGGCCTAGGAAAATGGTCATCCCGAATTGTCAAACGGGACTTTATTAAAAATGTTGGTTCCTACGAAAAACAACCCTATGCAAAACATCTGCTCAATCAGACCAAGGGTAGGGAAAATCCAATCTGGATTTTCAAAAGAAAATTTTTGATGTCAAATGTCTTAAAATGGCATATAACGTCGAGATTTACTGTCATCTCGAAAAAAAAATGTCAAAAATTTACTTTTTGGTGCTACAAAAATTTAGCAAAACTCAAATTTTGACGTTTGCGACACTAGTAAATGAAGTTAAATGAGTATATATTCTTTGAAAGCAAACTATTGGTGGAGTCGAATGAACTGACGTAGCTTTAAGTCTCTATAATTCAAGACAACAACAACAACAAATGATTAAATTCACAAATATCTATAAATATGGGTATCTGTTTTCCTCTCAGTCACGATTAGTATGCGGGTGATGCAACACACGGCTAAGGAAGCAAGTTTGTCGTTCCCTTTGTGCACAACGTGGTCGAACAACTTGTATGTAGCGAAGGTAAAATATTCAGCAAAAAAAGCAATCACGCAAAACTGGTGCAAATTGCCCTATACATAATACATTGCATGTCACTTATTCTCAAACTCTTTTCCCCCTTTATGTTAGATATAATTTGTATACCATTTCCAATAGACAGAATATTAGTCGCTTCCAATCAGTCTACATAAATTTTGCGCTCGCTCTTCCTTCCTCACAACATCCACTTCCCGTCTGAGAAATTATTTGAGTAAACATCGTGTGTCGGCGAGTGTCGAGCGGAAATTGGTTTCCTTAAAATTTATTGTACCGTTAATAAATTGCCGATAGACGTAATCTTACGTTGATCGTACTTAATTGAAAAAATTACAAAACAAAATGTATTTGATCGCAGTAAAATATGATAAATGAAAAAAAAAAATACCGACGCGCACCGGCAATCCATGTTGACTCATTGATCACCAAACGAAAAGAGTTGCGCGCGTATGTGTGTGGCGGCTGTCTTCAGTACCCAGCAATTCTCCTCAAGCGGAAACCTTTTTCGATGCTGGTTCGCCTTCTTGGCGATACCGCCATCCGGGGGCAAATTGATCACCGGGGTGAAATTGATCAAAATATACTCCTGAAAAAAAATCTTAATTTTTAAAGGGATAATTAATTTTAGGAGTAATTAAATTATCACAAATTTTAATTTTTTTCATAGACATGTTCTGGAGGTTATTTTTGTTAATGGCTTCCAACGAATCATAAAAATTTGCATAAAAATTTACGGGTGTGATTATTAAATGATTATTAAACTTAGTTTGTAGACAATTTTTACATGATCTAGCAATATTTTCTTTAAACTGGAGGTGAATCGACTACGCCTACCCAAGTGACCCGCCCCGGGTTGTCATCCGGTCACACTACGCCACTGCGTAAACATTAGGTAACATATCTTAATATAATAACTTGATTATTATTTTTTTATTTTATTTTATATTGATAAATACTTGCAGATTAGGGACTACTCCTGCTTATGAGAACCTCGATAAAATAAAGACCCATCGGACACAGCAGTTCACAGTTCACAGTTCACAGTCTATATGATGTTACACATTAGAAGTAAACTCCATGCCGTATGTAATATGGGGGAGGAGCATCGATTTGAAAAGCATGATTTTTATTGGAATATTCAACATCTGACGTATCTTTTCGAAAACTGATAATTGAATTACTCCAATATTGGTAGCATTATCAACGTAGTCTAAAATATCATTTGCAGAGTAAAATAAGCCTTCAACTCTGCTGGAGAATTATAAACATTAAACATTACATTAGCTTTAGATGTGTTAATGGGGACTAGGTTACACTTTGATCAAAGGAAAACTTGTTTTAGGTCAGTTCTTATAAGTTGAGTCATCTCTACTACATATATATTGAGAGTACAGAAATATAACTGTACGTCGTCAGCAAACATATAAATCATGCACACTCTGAGCAAAGCCGGTAAATCGTGAATAAATAATGCAAATAATAAAGGTCTAATGGTCGACCCTTGGGGAACACCTGATAGGATGTTGGTTCGACCTGAACTGTCTACGACTTGATTCCTTTGAGACTGGTATGATTGAATGAGAGATACATTTCGGTAGGAACAAAAGCTCCCCCTACTTTCAAGTATTTGCAATGCCGATTTCCCCCAGGCAGCTTGGTTTTCATGTCTCTGTTAGGGACCCGCCGCATGTGTCGTCAATTTCGACCAATCAGAAGTGGGTTTTTCTGTTAGGATAGGGGTTGAGATTTTTCAATTGTTAGATAGCTAGTTTCATGACATATATTATTTTCTTCAATATAAAAAAATTGTTATGGAGTGCCAAAATCGATTGACGTAAAAATGTCATCAATCCATCATGAAATGACTGAGTAATAAGCGTTTGAAATTGGACAATTTTCTCGATGTGCTCGGTTTTCGATTTTCAATTTGTACTCCAATATGTTCCCGAAAGACGTAATCCTACGTCAAAACGAGTAAAACAGATTCAACAGTTCTAAAAAATGTAGTATTTCCTATCAAAAGCATTTTGTCCTCATCAGTGTGAAGAAAAAATCTACAAAATCTTAAATGCGGATTTTTCGTTTTGCTTTCATAACAAAACCCGAACTCCTTCATCTGATACTTGCATGGTAGGAGCGTTGTCGAAAATTATGAACTGCACTTCATGAAATCAAACCAAAGAAAAACATAACTACTTTATTCGTTGAATTATTCACTTGTTACTATCTTCACTTTTTGGGTTATAAACAATTTTCATGTTAAATAATTATAATAATAATTTCCATCTATAGGTATATAGTATAACATATATCAAACAAACGATTTTGCGTAATATTCAATTGAAATCCATCAATTTTTCGTACATTTTTCTTAGAGTGGCCCCCATATATAAAAATATAACACATAGTCCTACGTCAAAACTGCAACAAAAGAACTACAACGAGATAGCACTCCACCATCGAAACACACCCCTGACGTCATCTGCCGTTAATCACGCTCGCCGCAAAGTGCGTGAAGTACCTTTAAAATCACCCTCCACATCAAAGCAAATAATACGACAAAACAACAACACGGGAGCTAGACAAGCAAAGAGTATTTTTCTCGCAATGGAAAAATATTCAGAGAGAGAGAGAGAGAGAGAGAGAGGAACAAAGAGAAAAAAATGTGAGAGGATAGACGCTAGCTCAGGATTTTTATTCATGAAAGCGAGTCTCGATTCTGCTACCTTTGTTTTGAATGCGGGGCCGGACACGTTGGTTTTTATGGCATCACAGATCACAGAAGAGAGAGACAACTGCTATAAAGTAAAAATGTGCTACCTTCGTTGGATCGCGTCGTCGATGTTGATTAGGATGATAACAGCATTTTTTCTCTTTCTCTTTTTTTGTAGATTTTGATGACGATTGCGATACGTGTGGACGATGTGTCAAGGTTACTGGTATTTTCCCTGTTTTGGGTGTTTCCCGATATAGATTGGAAGGAACAAGAATTGATTTGTCATGTGTTTAAGGTTTCTGCAACCTTGGGAAGAAGATTAATATCCGACAGACACGTACAATCGAAGATAGTTACTATTAGTAATAATTAGAATATTAGCATTCGCTTTCTTTGAGCAGTGAGCAATTGATCGAAGTGAAAACAGTAATCAGATCTTAATGCGGAAATATCAATGATTTGTCCGTGGCGATGCTGATCACGCCCGACGTAAACGTGAGGATATCTCTTTCCTCTATCTTTTCCAATATTTATCATCCACGAGAGGTATAGCTATATCGGATAAAGGATTGGACCTACTCAAGGAACCCAGTGTCTATTCTTTCTTCTGAACAGAACAAAAGAGTGGAGAAATAAATTCCCCCGCGTGGAGCACATTTCAAGAACAAACAGAAAGCCCGCCTTCAACCACAAATTATCCTTAGAATTCCAGACGATTCAACACAAACCAAACTTGACCAATCAATGAACTTCCGATTAGAGCGGCGGTTATTTCACCGAAGGGTGGTAACCATTGGACGGCGATGAGTCATCGGTTGTGAGTGTGGCTTTCATTGCTGGTCGGTGCGAATGATTCTCTCGGTTCAAGTGCGAGGCAATTGGTTAGGAGCATAGAAGTCGAACGGGAGTAGGCATGTAAGAGCAACACGCTTAACGGGAAAAGTGAATCATCACGATGCAGATACAGATTTTAGATACTAATAAACACACATTGTTTAAAAAAATCTCCTCCAACCATATATCTTTAGCCGGTGCCTTGTTTGGTAACCGAGAAAATTTAAAATGAGTCAACGTGAGTCGAATCCATAATTATCGGGGGTCGATTCATCAAATATTGCTTTCAAAGTTCATCGAGGGGCACAGAAAACAAAAACAAATATTTATATTATCATCTGTTCATTCATCATCATTTGGAGTTTTGCGGTCGACTTAGTCATAAAATATGGTTTTCTGTCTGTTCCATTCCAACCGATTTATCCGTGTGAACGACTAGCTGTCACCCCTCGGAAAATAATTGATTAGTTCTTTTTTGAACACCTCAAACAAAATATACTAAAATGTATATTTAACAAGTATCATCCATTTATTCACTTGTTTTTTTACGTAGGACTACGTCTTACATTAAGGGTGCCAAATTAGGAAACAGGTCACGTTTTTATGAAATAAAGTTAACGTTAATAACTATTTTTACTGCGAACGGATTTTAACGATTTGCATACCAATCGAATCGGAAATTTTCTAAGATTTGTTTGATATGCTATACATTACAAGTCTTAGTCTTAGTCTTTATATCGTTTAAATTGATGAAAATTGGAAGCATTCCCATTTCCCCATACATTTATTCTATCCATTTGTGTGCTTTCCCGAACAGAGCTGTCAGTAACGGGCAATTTATGCAGCCGCTCGAATAGAAACAACGAAGGGGGATAGCAAAAATAGAATATTTGCGAAGTAAACTCCACCCCTGCATAGTATTGCATCTCCTTGCAAAGGTCGCTTATTCTGCTCGTTTTGTGTTTTATGTTTCCCCTCGAGCTGTGAACGCTAGCGAATATTTCACATGAAGTGTGTTTCGATGTTTCATTTTTATCGCTGCAACTGTGTGCGTGTTTGATGCATGTTGAATGCCGATGTACGGAAGATGCCTCTTGTCAAATACTCAGTGCCAGGGCCCGAAATCTTCGAGGATGAAAAATGAAGGCCGACTCTACTCTCAGTAGCTTCGCTTCGACTAGAACTGCTTCGGCAGTCGCCGTCAACGTAAAGTGACTTGACTAAAAAAATGAATTGACTAGCGAGGATGACTGGTGAACTAGTCCAGTCAGTGGTTATTTTAACTGACGCGACCAATGAATACAAATTTGCCTCTTCATTCAACTGACTTCAATCCACACTTCTATTTCCCCTTACCACAAATTTTATACCCGCGTACGCAATCTTTTTTTTTACGTACATATAAAAAGGAACGAAAACATGATTTCTGATGCATAAAACATTGTGAGAGGTTGTATCTAGGACACGACCGCATATTTTCGATGTAGAACTACGCAATTATATTATGCAGTCCACTTGTTTACCACTTCGAATATTATTTTGGAATGCATCGAAATTTTTGTAATAGATTATGTTCTTCGTTACAAATAAATTTGATGAACGTCCTTTTACGTTTGATATGATGCCTAGAACTACCAAAATATGTGAACGGATGAATTGTCAAACGATCATTGTATTTTACATTTACCTCTCAAATTATTGCACATCTCATGTTTACATAGTTCTCGAACCGCGAAAGTTCGTTCCCTGGCCCAGTTTAAAAGTACGTTTTAGGGAAACATTCCGGTCTGCACAACGACAAGCGAGTACAAAAGTACTCAACACCAAAAAAGTCACAGGAGGGGTTGTGCCCAGGACACGACCGCATAGTTGACGTAGGATTCCGTTAGGCTATCTGTTGATTTTGGATATGTTTGAAGAATCACATCGTTAAACTCTTTGATAATGATTTGGTGGCTCTGTAAAGGACCGTTTTGTTTGGTTGTTGGGTATTGTTTATTCATTCCACCAGTGTTTACCAAGTGATGATGACAGAAGGATGGTAAACAGTCGTTGGATGGTGCGTATCAGATAGAAGATACCGAAGTGGTACGAGATATGATGAAAACCGCCCTCTGGGATACTAGACGAGATGCCTCCTATGTTATGTATGGATGCATTAAAAAAAAACTCACCAATGTAATATAAGATAATTACCAATAGCAAACACAATTATCATTTTTTCTCATAAGTAAAAACATATTACTTTAATATAGAGAAAACATATTTGAAATGAAATGGTAATTTTCATTTATAAATTTTACTTTCTGAGTGTTCATTCAACCCAATGAGAATTTTAATTGGACTAACAACAACTAATACTATATGTAGAGCATATGGGAAATCACTTTGTCTAATATTTCTTCACTTTTCCAATTTTTCTCGCCGTAGAAACTTTCTTTGGGTGAAAATGAACACAACGAAACAAACAGCTTAAACCAAACGACCTGTTCTCGAGCGGGAACACACCTTGGTTTTTATTTATGAAAATTCAAATGAATCATTTCATATATCAAGTCATTTTTAACACAACTGCTACCATATACAATTTTACACTTACACTCGTGCTAAATTTTTCACAATACACGATCGGTCATTGATATGAAATTTCACGAAGCAACCAACATTAAAGTTCCAATTTTAAATTTTATTCGCTAGAATTAATCGAATCACTTACCTTACCTGCAGTATAAAAATACCCCGTCTTGCAGATATTTGCAATGCCGATTTCCTCCGGGCACCTTGGTTTTGTTAGGGAATGCATTTCGGTAGGAACAAAAGCTCCCCCTAATTTTATTTATTTGCAATGCCGATTCCCCCGAGGCAGCTTGGTTTTGATGTCTCTCGGTGTTGATGTTTCTGAACACATTTCGGTAGGAACAAAAGTTCCCCCTACTTTCATGTATTTGCAATGTCGATTTCCCCAGGCAGCTTGGTTTTTATGTCTTTGTTAAGGAACACATTTCAGTGGCAGCAAAAGCTCCCCCTACTTTGATGTATTGGAAATGCCGAACCCCCCGAGTTAGCTTGGTTTTGATGTCTCTGTTAGGGACCCGCCGCATGTGTCGTCAATTTCGACCAATCAGAAGTGGGTATTTCCGTTACGATAGGGGTTGAGATTTTTCAATTGTTCGATAGTTAGTTTCATGACATATATTATTTTCTTCAGTATTAAAAATTGTTATGGAGTACCGAAATCGATTGACGCAACAATTTCATCAATCCATCATGGAATGACTGAGCGGTAAGCGTTTGAAATTGGACAATTTTCACGATGTGCTCGATTTTCGATTTTCAATTTGTACCCCAATATGTCCCCGAAAGACGTAATCCTACGTCAAAATACCCCCGACTTGCGTGTATATTCTCACAGGTACATGGAATTTGAAGTCTGTGTTGGGGTAACCGTAAATCGGGCCAATCAAAACTTGGCAGTTGGGGCGTTTAAATAACGCTTGACATTCTACAGTTAATCAATTGTTCATCTCATGAAAAGTTTTTTTTATTAATTTTGATAGACGCGTAGAAATATTTCCTATAAATTGATGCAAACATCTTTCCGATCTGTTAAGCAATGTTCGAGTTATGAGCATTCGAAACACGGGTAGGGTTAGCACACAAATCGGCACAATAAATGTATGGGAAAAAAGGAAGTTCTTCCAGTTTTCATGAATTTAAACCGTTCAGAGATTAACGAATTGTAATATATAGCATATCGAACACATCTTAGAGAATTTCCGATTCGATTGGTATGCAAATTATGAGAATTCGTTCACAGTTAAAATAGTTATTAACGTTAAATTTATTTCATAAAAACTTGACCTGTTTTCTGACCCTTCCTGAAAGACGTAATTCTACGTCAAAAGAAATTACCTCATCAATGGACGGTTTATTGTCTACCCATCGTGAATTCAAACCAACGAACTTAGACATTTATCAAGTATGCTATAAAGGTCCTCGCGTTAGTATTAGTAAATAACGTGCAAAATAGCGCGCACACACTGCACGCTATTTTATACGTGTGAGTAATTTTCGTGTACGATACAAAATAATCTAGCTCACCTGTAGGGTATGTCAAACCACGTTGAATTCGAACATCGATGCATGCATCGAGATCAAGGATGGAAAACAAGGGAGCATGATGTGATTTACGATTAATCGCAAACTGCACAGATCGTAATCTGTGCAAACTGCGACTAACTATTAATCCTCACCCATCATAACCAAATGATTTTCTCTTGGTAACTCTGAGTTGACCAAAGCATTACTAGACTGAAACTAGTCTGAATAATTGAGTTACTCTCCTTCCTCGTTTTGCTTTCAACTCCTAACAAGAATTTGCTCCATGGGAATGAGTGTCTCTATGACGTACGATTCTCGCTCTCTCATCCGGGCGTTCAATTTTCCTTTCCGAGCGCGTTTACTTCGATGAAACTGGGTAAAATAAAAAAAAATGCGCTACAGCAGATAGGACGACTTTAATGTTTCATGTTTCACGGAGGATTTCTCAGATGGTGTTTAAATTAATCAAGAGACTACAAACAATAATCCCTCTCAAATCACTAATTTTATGAGTTAATGTAAATGCGTTATTGGCCAAGGCTTTTACGACATCGAACACGTGGTCTTGCGAGATATATTTTTCCGCCTGCCCAAATACAGACCACTTTTTTCGGGGCCGAGTAAACTGGTGTCTAGAAAAGACCTTGATTACCTTGAATTAATAAAAAAACATAAATTAGCGCAAATATGTCAACATGTGTTTTTTTGTTTAAGCACGTAAATATTTGCTCATAATTTTTTTGGATTGTGGCACTCTACATAATTTGTATGCAGATAGACTATCCACAGTTTGTGGGGGAATGGAATACTCATACAACTCAAATGGATAATGATTATCTGCTATCACAAAGCTGAGAAATTTTTTGACGTTTTGTTTTACTATTGATTCATTCAAAAAAAAAAAGCTTTATTTTTAAATGTTTTCTTATCCTGAGACTGGCTCACCATATTGCACTGCTACTAAAACCGTAGGCTAACTTCAAGGATATTTTTTATTCATTTTCGGCGAATAATCAATAGAGTGCCGTGTTATGAAACATCAGAATAATAGCAAAAACAATATAACGATTATAAGGTGTTGGACAGGTTATTCCAGACGATATTGGAATATATTCCATCTGATCATCTTTAGAAAGGTTAATGACCTTCAAAGGATAAATTTATCTTGGGCACATTGAATTGATGTTCATGACTTCCAGTCGGACGTTTATTCGCTCTGATAATAATTGTGTGGTCCTCACAAAGCATATATTCCAATGCCGTCAGTTCACTGAAATTATTCGCATACCGTTTGATGATAAGGTAGGATGTTGATAATCATTTGCTGCGATACCTATTGTTCCAACAGTATTCATTCGACAATATGAAGACTGAATACCTGAAATTAACCAGATTCTACCATGCAAATCTGCGGTCAAAGCAGTATGTACACTTGAGAGATGCAACAAGTTTGAAGGGATATAAAAAACATTAGTCGTTCGACAAATCTACTGCCACATATGTCGGAAGTCCACGATACATGAATATCATACGTCCATACTATTTCATTACATTTATTCGCAACGAAGAACGTAACCACACAGAATTGAATTAATCAAATATGTGATCCGTTTTATCTACAAAATAAAAAAGGGTCTGAAATTCAATCGAATTCGAAAGGTGTTTCGTGAAGTCACTAATTGAATTACTGTTGGAAAAATTATTTGGAGAGAAATGTGAATGTACAGAATTATTGGAATCTAAAAACGATTTTGGGCGGGATGAGATTCGCCCAAATCTGCTGGTAATAAAATTAATCAATTGCATCCATTACCCGTCTGCTGTTTATCGGGCGGGAGACGACAGCAAAATAAAATCGACACGAGACTGAGTCAGCCACTCACTGCGGACCAGGGATGGTAAAAAATCACATTCAACGATCAATGAATAAGTATATCCCTCTAGTCGGATGTTTTTAAATCACCCCCAGCAGGCGAGGCTCTTTTATTCTTCATATGTACACAGAGAGAATACTTGGAACGGTGAGCTACCAAGATCTCAAAAAAGCAATATGAGAGCGGAATCCCAACTGCTTGCACTCTCGAAGCATTACTTCTACTACTCAGGTTTTATCGTGAGTGCAAGCCACAAACGATTAATCCCATTCCATAGAGCGGATGATGAGTTCTTGATCGGAAAGTGTAACAAGAGACGATCAACTGAAATCTTACGACACTCATCGAGGGATTTTTAATTCTCTATTGCACTGTCCGCAGTGAGTGGCTGACTCAGTCTCGTGTCGATTTTATTTTGCTGTCGTCTCCCGCCCGATAAACAGCAGACGGGTAATGGATGCAATTGATTAATTTTATTACCAGCAGATTTGGGCGAATCTCATCCCGCCCAAAATCGTTTTTAGATTCCAATAATTCTGTACATTCACATTTCTCTCCAAATAATTTTTCCAACAGTAATTCAATTAGTGACTTCACGAAACACCTTTCGAATTCGATTGAATTTCAGACCCTTTTTTATTTTGTAGATAAAACGGATCACATATTTGATTAATTCAATTCTGTGTGGTTACGTTCTTCGTTGCGAATAAATGTAATGAAATAGTATGGACGTATGATATTCATGTATCGTGGACTTCCGACATATGTGGCAGTAGATTTGTCGAACGACTAATGTTTTTTATATCCCTTCAAACTTGTTGCATCTCTCAAGTGTACATACTGCTTTGACCGCAGATTTGCATGGTAGAATCTGGTTAATTTCAGGTATTCAGTCTTCATATTGTCGAATGAATACTGTTGGAACAATAGGTATCGCAGCAAATGATTATCAACATCCTACCTTATCATCAAACGGTATGCGAATAATTTCAGTGAACTGACGGCATTGGAATATATGCTTTGTGAGGACCACACAATTATTATCAGAGCGAATAAACGTCCGACTGGAAGTCATGAACATCAATTCAATGTGCCCAAGATAAATTTATCCTTTGAAGGTCATTAACCTTTCTAAAGATGATCAGATGGAATATATTCCAATATCGTCTGGAATAACCTGTCCAACACCTTATAATCGTTATATTGTTTTTGCTATTATTCTGATGTTTCATAACACGGCACTCTATTGATTATTCGCCGAAAATGAATAAAAAATATCCTTGAAGTTAGCCTACGGTTTTAGTAGCAGTGCAATATGGTGAGCCAGTCTCAGGATAAGAAAACATTTAAAAATAAAGCTTTTTTTTTTTGAATGAATCAATAGTAAAACAAAACGTCAAAAAATTTCTCAGCTTTGTGATAGCAGATAATCATTATCCATTTGAGTTGTATGAGTATTCCATTCCCCCACAAACTGTGGATAGTCTATCTGCATACAAATTATGTAGAGTGCCACAATCCAAAAAAATTATGAGCAAATATTTACGTGCTTAAACAAAAAAACACATGTTGACATATTTGCGCTAATTTATGTTTTTTTATTAATTCAAGGTAATCAAGGTCTTTTCTAGACACCAGTTTACTCGGCCCCGAAAAAAGTGGTCTGTATTTGGGCAGGCGGAAAAATATATCTCGCAAGACCACGTGTTCGATGTCGTAAAAGCCTTGGCCAATAACGCATTTACATTAACTCATAAAATTAGTGATTTGAGAGGGATTATTGTTTGTAGTCTCTTGATTAATTTAAACACCATCTGAGAAATCCTCCGTGAAACATGAAACATTAAAGTCGTCCTATCTGCTGTAGCGCATTTTTTTTTATTTTACCCAGTTTCATCGAAGTAAACGCGCTCGGAAAGGAAAATTGAACGCCCGGATGAGAGAGCGAGAATCGTACGTCATAGAGACACTCATTCCCATGGAGCAAATTCTTGTTAGGAGTTGAAAGCAAAACGAGGAAGGAGAGTAACTCAATTATTCAGACTAGTTTCAGTCTAGTAATGCTTTGGTCAACTCAGAGTTACCAAGAGAAAATCATTTGGTTATGATGGGTGAGGATTAATAGTTAGTCGCAGTTTGCACAGATTACGATCTGTGCAGTTTGCGATTAATCGTAAATCACATCATGCTCCCTTGTTTTCCATCCTTGCTGCGGACAGTGCAATAGAGAATTAAAAATCCCTCGATGAGTGTCGTAAGATTTCAGTTGATCGTCTCTTGTTACACTTTCCGATCAAGAACTCATCATCCGCTCTATGGAATGGGATTAATCGTTTGTGGCTTGCACTCACGATAAAACCTGAGTAGTAGAAGTAATGCTTCGAGAGTGCAAGCAGTTGGGATTCCGCTCTCATATTGCTTTTTTGAGATCTTGGTAGCTCACCGTTCCAAGTATTCTCTCTGTGTACATATGAAGAATAAAAGAGCCTCGCCTGCTGGGGGTGATTTAAAAACATCCGACTAGAGGGATATACTTATTCATTGATCGTTGAATGTGATTTTTTACCATCCCTGATCGTGATACGTGAGATTCATCGCGCCGTTGTCAGGGGATTACTCTCGCACTATTCTGAGGTTCGTCCGACAGTGATGTGACGAGTTCATTCGATGGTGACGAACAGATGAATCACAACTGAAAACTGATGTATTATAAGAAACGTCAAATCTTGCACCTCTTTGAAAAGGGCCAATGCCAGGAGTAGTAGTTCACCACTATTTTGGAAAATCAAATTTTAAATTTCTTAATTTTTATAGTTTAGATATGTATTTGGTTAAGACTGTTAATATGAAAAATACATTACAACTTTGACATCATTTTATAATAAGATTACATTATTTTACTATATCCAGTATATACATTTTGAATAATAAACATTTCAAATGATAAACATTTTTGCATAGGCCCTTTAGGGTCACCATAGCTGTTTTAGATGTTGAAAATAATTCCTGATCGATTGCTGCTGGATTCTATACGGTGGAGCGAATTTATACGTTATTACGTTGAAAATTAACATGAACGAAGGTATGCATTTTGGTGATCGATTCATACATGAATTCTTAATAGATTTCAACTGTTAGCAGGTCTCTGGAATGCGATCAGTGCCTCTGAACATTACAACAAACAACAAACGAGTGGATATACTGCGAACGCTACCGACACTTCCAGGCAAAGAGGAGCAAACTGCAGACGGTTTAGATGTAGCATTTTGGTTTCGGTAAGCTCGAGGTACAGGAGCCATCATTGAGACCGGATAACTTGCGAAAGTGCAATATGAGTTAATCATTGACTCGACGAAAGAAGACCAAAAAAACGAATCGGACTAGAACTGCGGATCAAGCAGTTGTAACTGGACCAGTACTTGATTGATGACAGACTTCAATAACGGGCTACAGAGAAAATGGATCGGATTACAACTGATACCGATGCAATTAGGATTCTCGTTCTATGGACGTCTTGCACTAAAGACTATAAAGTTAAATTGAATGTTTTCTATTATTGTCTTTATTGTCTTTATTGTTGAATTTGTAGAGTCTGCTTCGAAAACGAGTATCGAGTTGTGGTTCTCGGATAGTGAAAAAGTTGTCTGGGTTACACTTTGGTTCATCCCCGGCATGTGAGAAATTGCTCCAAAAAAATATCACAACCATAAAGGCTTCCATAGCGAATCGTTAGTTCGAACAATATTTATTGTTCGTTTTTTTTTGCTTTGAATGGATATAATCATGAATAAAACCAGAATGAGAACAAACATAAAGGCATTACTATTTCAACTTGTTTGTTTTATGTCATACTCGCGGAAATCGTGCAAACAGAACAGTGTTACGAGGAAAAGCAGTACCGACTCAAACCGTCACGCATTCGCAACGATTGTAACCAAAAAGCGACTCCGAGAATATAACGACAAATGAACAAAGTTCATCGACAAATGAACAAAATACATCGCCTCTCGGAATACTAAAGCATTCCTGAACGTATTGTTGCGTTGTAAAAAGCCTCTCGGAATAACCTCCAGTGACTAAACGCCCGACTGACTGTTTAGTCGTTTTGGCGGAGAAACTGCGTGAAGAAGCCAAAAGTCATTACTAACTGAATATGAATATAGTCAGTCAGATAGTCAGCTGACTATCCTCAGTTGATTATGACTATGCAGAGCACTGCTCAGTGCAATGTGTGCTTCTCGAAATGATTCTACAAAAACACGCAAGCCATTTAAACTTTTCAGGGTCCCCGGAACTTTTTACTAAAGAGTTATTTACTAAATTTCGATGTATTCGCAAATATTATCCGAAATGATGAACCAACAAATTAAAGAAAAATGAGATGTTCTACGTCCTTAGCGGTCGTGTCTCGGATACAACCCCTCGTCATGGGTCGTTCTACAGTTGCTGCCATGGTCCTGGGAACATGTCAGATTTTGTAGAGAGTTTCATCATGTAGCAATATTCATTGGACTAAGCGAAACTTTCCGAACTGTGTCTGATCTATTGACGGGAAACATTCAGATTAAATGGATCCGGCGGATCCGGATCGATGGCGTTCAATTTCAAAGTACTTTCACTTCCATTTTTTGGAAGAATGTCGGAGTGAGAGGTATGAGATGTTACCACTACGCCAGATCGCCTCCAGCAGATCATGGGTTACATTTGGATATGAATTAGGTTTTTTTCCGGAGATGAAGCGTATCCTTTAATGTGAAACTTGCTTCGCCCTTATCCACGTACAAAACTTGATTCAAACAATGGATGATCGATCGCACGTTTGTCGAGGGCAAGAAAACGTATTAAATGTGCGTTTGGTTTGGAATAAGGACCGCTGAGTAGAGCATATTTGGCAGCCCATTGAACATAGGTGAAGTTTGTTGCTGAGAGTGTTAAGACGATATGCATATTGCATAATATTACAATTGATCAAGAAAACTGCTGGACAAACAACTTCATCCATCCAGGATCAAGAAAATATCTTCAATGGAATATTTAAAAAAAACTCAGGTTTTTAACGAGGTTTTTACGCAGTTTTTCCAATCAACGCGTTTTTTACGTGGATTTCCCAATTAACGCTGTATTTTTGGGCAGTTTTTCCAATTAACGCCAATTTCCAATGACGTATCCCCCGCGTAAAAAAACCTGGGTGTATTTCAGCGGATTTCTGAACAAAAATATACTTTACTGAATTCGAAAAAAATGATAAGAAGAATTTTGATGAATAAATCTTTTTATTAAATCGAAGCAATACATTTCGAAAAAGAAATAAAATAACATATAAAAATGTTTGGCATTTGTGTTTCCCTGATTGTTCTCGGGATAATCTGAGACCGCCCGAAGCCGAACGGCGACTGCCTGCTCTCTCTTCTTCGAAAAAAAAGTGAATCAAAAAAATAAAAATAAGAAAATAAAAATAAACAAATACATGCAAATTTGGTTCAGTGTATTTTTTTTTCACATAATACATTTGGACCAATTTTGGAATGTATGAGCTAATTGATGACGTTTAACTAACAAAATATCGAGTTAAGTTCTCCAAACGGTCATCCAGAGTCCGTACTTGTTCTGCGCGGACGTTCCGATCCACACTCTTATCATTTTAATACAGTTAAATACAGTTGTCCCGATCCGCAAATGTGTTTACTTCCATTTTTACACTTGACGATCGTCCCGATGCGCACTCTTATAATTATCATTTTTATACGGTCATCCCGATTCGCAAATAATTTTATTTTCATTTTTACACAGCACTGTCGTCCAGATCCGCAAATAATTTTACCTCTATTTTTACACAGCACGGCCGTTCCGACCCGGACTCTTATCATTATCATTTTTTCATATGGTCGTCCCGATCCGCAAATATGTTTGCTTCCTTTTTCTTATGTACCTATACGGTCGTCCCGAGCCGTACCCATTTGTGCGGTCGTCATGATCAGCGCTTATCCCCTTTTATTCTACAGTTTCATCGAACGGTCGTCCCGATCTGTACTTATTATAAAATATTTATTTATTTTTACCTTGCTATATTTAAAAAAGTGGAACATGTCGATGGTAATAATTTGTTCGTTTCCCTTGTGAATCTTTAGAGTAACCCTCATTATTAATATATGACGAAGTAATAGGTAATAATTAATGCATTAATGCAATGGATTTACAAGACTGATGTGCGTCAGTACTTTTTTTTAATATCATCTACTAAACATAGAAACAAAATTTAAGAAAAAAACTTTTTTTGTTACCCTACAGCAACCAAGGTATTAGGCTGCATTAATTGAACAATAAATCGTTGTTTCTGGCAGCAAGTTTCAATTTTGCTATCATCCAAGTCAACCGAACGGTGACTGCCTGCTGATAAGACAGCGGATGATTAGCCGAGTGTCCAGTCCACTTGATCGCTAAACTGACGAGGGCCGTGTTACCAGAACTGGGTATGCCACACAGTTTTGAAATGGAATAAAATAAGTAAAAAAAAACTTTCAACTAAACCGTTTCATTGTGATTAAACATAATAATAATGATACAAATAATGTACTAAAAGTTAATAAATAATAGAGCAAGTAGCCTAAACAGTTATTACACCCCTTCCTTCATTAATCTGGGGCTTTGGTGAGAGTAAAAAAAATCTTGGGGCACGTCGGGCTTCCATTTTAGAGTGATCCAAAAAATCAACTTTTTCCCATTTTGTCCAAATATGACTTTTTTTCAAATAACTTTTTCATAATTTTTGAACTGCTAGACCGATTCAGATGATTGATTTATCAAATTGAAGCCAATGAGCTAGACTTTTTTGAAAAAATATTTCATTTGCAAAAAAAAAAATGGGTGGTTTTTTTTATCCCTTTTATTTATTTATCAGGCTCATTATCATTTTTGCTGTAACAGCGCCGGGTTTTAATCGTGTACATGTACATATGTTTATGTTTCTATAAATTGTAAATTCTACAATCGTTAGTAGTAGCCATTTAGGCGTAAGGGTATATTATTTCTGTTCTTCCATTGTTCAGCAGACCGGACAGCGGAGTTGATATTGATCATTGTTGGGTTATTTATAGAACAGCAGCCCGATGTTTCTTGCAAAGCAGAGCAGTTGTATGGATGAATCGATCTTTGTTCCCCCATGGATCGATTTCCATCGCTGATGATGGTTGCGTGGACGTAGTTATTCTATAACAACACAAAGATGGTCATTTGAGGACCCTGAGTTTGAACTCACGATCGATCGCTTGCTAAGCGAACGCGTAACCAAGTGGCTACGAAGACCCCCAAAATGGGTGGTTAATGTCGGAGACATAACCGGAGAGACGTCTACACCAAGGGCGGTCAATTTGAATAACTTATCGAATATCCGAGTAGTTTTTCTGTACCCATTAGCAAAATTGGGAACAAAAGTGCCCACGGCTTGCATGTATTTGCATGTTGGATTTCCAAGATTCAAGATTTTGTAGCATTTTGTATTTCCAAGATTTTGTAGCAGCTTCCATCTTGAATTTCCAGTTTTATAACGACAGCAGAGACAAAGGTGTGTTTCATTTAAGATCAATCGGTCAACAGGAAGGGGGTCAAATTTGTATTAATGTGGGACAGCGCTACATACGACCTTATAAAGTTAAAAACATACATACAAACGGGTCAAGCTAAATGAAACCGTTTAATATTAAAAAAAAAAGGGTTCGTTATGCTTTTATATCAATAATATCCGGCGGGTGAATCATTATGTATGGATCGTTGCATGTATTTACGCCCTTTTCAAAAGTAACACTTGAGTCAAAAAATTCACAATTACTGAGGAAAACTTATTTTTCCTCCAACCCAAACGGAATACAAACTTTCATTCGAATCAAAAATACATGTTTTTCTGCATTTTTAGGACGATTTTATTCGGAAATGCTCTATAGGAGTGTTATTTCGCCTACTTTCGAACAAAGATCAATTTCGTTAATTGTAGAACATATCATAGAATTTGCAGTGAAATTTTAAAAATAGTTGTTGGTTGTTGGGTGTCAACTAACAATTTGTAGAGCCATTGGAGATATTTAATTCAGTTTATAGAAACTCAATAATACCTTATAAACTACTAACCATAATGTTATTTAAATCCATTAATTTAGATGTTTCACAACTACATCCTGTACTAAATTTTCCCATTTTCAAATTTTGATTCGATTATATACAGTGAAAAGTAATTGGAGACTATATATAATCGAATCCGTCCTGTATTTCACTTTTGGAACAGTTGGGTGATGGATAGCAGTTTTTGACAGCATAGCCAAATCACTATTTATTTCACCCGTCTGTCTGATTCAAATCACCTCATTTATTCAGGTGAGCATTTCTCCATTGTTTGAAATTTACTCGCATTGAATTCTATTTCTTTCTAATGCTCTTCATAGAATAACTCGCATACGGACATCAATCTGTATAACGTAGGCAACCCTTTTCCTTGAGATAATTTATGTCCAGTGACATCTGGCTAGGTGTGTTTGTGTAAACGAACGCCTCGCTATTGAAATACCGAGAAGTCCAACCGAGGCTTTTGGGTTACCTCCACGCATAGAAAAAATAATAATAAAAAAAACAAAACAACAAGGAGCAACGGCAAGAAGATTTACAATGCAAAATAATTCACTCGAACCTCAATGTTCCTATACGGGCAAAGTGCGCTCAAATGCACTTCTCGCCGAAGGCACCTAGACGCCTATTTGTTGAATCCATCAACGAGCGTTTAATTGTCGTAAATCTGTTTTTATAGTTCTGTATTATATAGAAAATAATAAAACGGCAACGGCAATTAAAGTGCATCGGCGTGGAAGGAGCGGGCTTTTCGGCCAAATATCTCTTATTGCGAAGTCTTGCGGAGCAGTGAATGTTTTTGTTTTGGATTCGGAAGAGCATGTGCCGGTGGGTCAGACTCGATAAGGTTTACGACAAGTGTTACTGTCTGTTGAATGCAAAACTTTTCGGCAACCAATGTCGGCACATGACCACGATCCTGACCTAGCAGATACACCGGAAACGTTGTTCTATTAAGTGTGAATATTCAGGTTGTGGACACTAGTACTACTAGATGTTCAAGAGATATATGATGAAGTAATGACAATTAATTTGCAAATTTTGAGAACCTATCTTTCTCTTAGGTTCGTGTACGGTACGGGCATAAGCTATTAAGACTACTATGCAAAAATGCAGTTTCAAATCGTTAAAAAATCAATAAAAATAATTGTTTTTTTTTAATACACCAAACATGACATTCTAAACATTCTCTAACTATTACTGAATGACATTGTAAGGACAAATCAATTTGTTGAAATTATAATTAGAAACCATCAGAAACAATTTTCGTTCAAGATCATTGCACAATGGTCCAGGAGATACATTTAAGTGGAAATTAGCATTTAGAGCTTGACAGTTATTCTCGTCAAAGTTGTTACTCATGATAGAGCGCTCGTTTTTATGTTGTCAAAAATAGGGTGACCAAAATTTTCGATGAAATAAAAAATCTAACTTTCTTATCTTTATAGATAAAGATAAACATAGTTCAACAATGTTGTAGCTCATATTATTTGAGACATCTTTGTAGAACAAAGTTTTTCTCAAGGGGGTCTCCGAAGCCACATTGGTTGCGCGTTCGCTTAGTAAGCGATCGATCGTGAGTTCAAAACTCAGGGCCCTCATTGACCATCTTTGTGTTGTTACAGAATAACTACGTCCACGCAACAATCATCAGCGATGGAGATCGATCCATGATCGAAATAAGATCGATTCATCCATACAACTGCTCTGCTCTGCAAGAAACATCGGGCTGCTGTTCTATAAATAACCCAACAATGATCAATATCAACTGTCTCCGCTGTCCGGTCTGCTGAACAATGGAAGAACAGAACGAATACTCTTACGCCTAAATGGCTACTGTGAAATGTAATGTACCATATGCAATGGTATAGAAGGAATACTATAACGCCAAAAAAATGGCAAGTGTGTAATGTGCTATTTATAGATATGATAAACATGTGACATGTACACTATTAAAATTCGGCTCTGTTACAGCTGAAAAGCTAATGAGCCTGAAATAAACGAATGGGATAAAAAAAAAGTTTTTCTCTATCTCTTGAAATAACCGATATAGCGTCTTTTTTCTATGTTACGGTAGGGTCACCATGAAAAAAAAACTGTTTCTTTGCTCTAACTTTTATGTTTCAAGGTGTACAAATTGTACAATTGTACAACTGTCTTCGAAAGACTTTTAGAGCTTACTAATACAAACATTTTTTGATGCAGAACTTATCAATATCTCAACTTTACTCAAAGTTATTGATATTTCTTCCCAAAAAACACGCTCTTTTCATTTGTTTGTCATTCTTTCTGGGGCAAACATAAAAAATGTTTGTTGACGGAATTTGAAAGAACAGATTTCACTCTATATAATATGTGGTTTTCAAAACTATGTTATTTTTTGTATTTGAGTAAATTGAAATTGAAATCATGAGTTTTTGGAAAAAAAGGTTGGTGCAACTCAGATAGATGGCGCTAAAAACAACTTTGTGGGAGATATTTATTGTTTAGAAAAAAACTGTCTTAGACCAAGTTATTACATATGATAGAGCGCTCATTTTTATGTTATCAAAAATAGGGTGACCAAAATTGTCGATAAAATTAAAAATCTAACTTGCTTATCTTTATAGATAGAGATAAACATAGCTCAACAATGTTGTAGCTGTTGAGTAACAACTTTGTCTAAGACAGTTTTTGTCTAGAGAATAACTGTCGAGCTCTAAATGCTAATTTCCACTTAAATGCATCTCCTGGACCATTGTGCATTGTACATAGACAGTTACCCTGGTATGCTATAAAGGCCTTCGCATTATTATTAGTAACTAAGCAGCAACATATTTTGTGCAAAAACATCGTAGTTCTGCAAACTATTTTCATTTGTGTGAGTAATTCTCGTGTACGATATAAACATTCTAGCCTTCCTGTACACCCAAACTAGCGTTGGCAGTAAACATTTCATCTTCAGCAGAAATAATGCTTTTTCGTGTACTGAAGGGTCAAATGAACAAATAATGAACTGTTTAAGCTTTAAAATGTTTGTATGTATAGGAACAGATATGTCTTAATTTTTTTCTTATTTCATCTTTTTTCAAATATAGTGTCAACGGGGATTGAACCAATGCCAGATGAAACGCAAGGCTGTTTAACACGACCACGCTGTCCACATAGCTACTGGTGCTGTTGCATAAATGTGTGATAACCTCACCTCATTAGAAAATGAAGTTGAAAAATGTTTTCTAAGAGTGAAAAGGAGAGCACAAAGGAGAACTATATCCATTTCGGTCTGGGCCCTGTATTTGGCAAACTGTACGAAAAGCTTTCATATGCTTTCATTTCAATGTGTCTGCTGCTTCGCTAACTCATTTTGGCTCATATTGGCTCTAGCGCATTTCCTGTTATTTTGACGTAGGACTACGTCTAACCGGAAGATATAGGGGGTGAAATGGAAATTTAGGCACTGAACAAGTAGGAAAAAATGCAAGATTTGAAACGCTTATAACTTGAGCATTTCTCAATAGATCGCAAAGGTTTTTGCATCAATTGATAGGAAATATATCTACGCATCTATCATAACGAATAACATTTCATTTTTCTTGAGATAAATAATTGAATAATTGTGAAATATCAAGCATTGTCAAAATGCACTATGTGCCCATTTTTGATTGGTCCATTTTGTGCTCCTCAAATCGTACCAACCAAAACGGGCAACCAGAGCAGCAGCGAAATAGAATGAAGCGCGATTGGAAAGGAAAAAGAAAAAAATGAACGAAACATTGGTCGCAGTCTCACACATGCGTAATTCTCGAGCCAGCCAGTCAGCTTAAATCCACATCGGTTCGCATCACAACACATCAACAAACCAACCCAAGCAGCCATGTCTGGTCATGGTAAAGGAGGAAAAGTGAAGGGAAAGGCAAAATCCCGCTCGAACCGTGTTGATCTGGAGTTCCCCGCAAGGGTAGCTAGGCCGAGCGCGTTAGTATCAGTGCATCAGTCCACCTAGCCGGCGTTATATAGTTTCGGCCGCCGAAGTGGAGAAGCTGCTCGCGACGATAAGAAAACTCGCATTCAGAACAGACCACATTCGGTTCGGTGGACATCAAGACAACAACAGGCAGTTGCAGCGAGTGGCAAACGCAATCGCAAAACGACAGCAGGTAGCGGAAGAAAAAAGTTTGTTCTTTATACAATCTGCTTTGGTGGCAAAACCAGAACAAGGCGGCATCGAAGGCGTTCGAAATGGTTTTTCTTAAAACAACGAGTACTAAGTTTTCTACATTGGAACCATTCCATAAAACAAGGCGCTTTTCAGGGCCATTAAACCTTCCAAAAAAGAGTTTAGGAAATACAGTTCAATGCTTTCTAAAACATTATCCAAAATAATAATAAAATACAAATTGATTTTTTCATAATTTGTTTGCCAGGATCTGATGAGTATGTGAATTTGGCAGTTGTTCTGAGCTTATTGATTTTCACCAATTCTTAAATTGTTTCTAGATTGAAAGTACAGTAATTTACAATTATCTCGACATTTAGCTAATTGGACGGACCTGTAATGCGACATATTTAGTTGGACATTTTTGTAAACATAGAGTTCGGGGTCCATATTATGACCCCACGTTGAAAGTCGACACTGTACCACTGTCATCGCAAATGATCAATTACAGGTTAAAATTACCTCCAATCCGATACTGAGTGGTGGTAATGCGACGTGCCATTGAATGTAATTTACTGTAAAATATGTCACAAGCTGGATGGGAAGAAATTTTCCAACTGTGAAAGCTGTGGCGAGTGGCAAATGCAATCGCTAAACAGAAAGGTTTAGCCGAACAAGATGGGGATATCGAGTAATAACAAAACAATAAACTCTTTAGATTGAAGATAATTTTGTGATCCTGAAAAGGACCCTTTTTAGCCTGCATGTGAATCCAACGAGCGAACAAATCGTAATGAATGTATTTTTTTGCCATCGCTCCCTTTTAACGCTCATTCGTTCGTCTCGTTGGACTCGCCCCTCTGGCTGAGTCTGCCGATTTGTCTCTATCCTGTGAGTGTGTACCGCTAGAGTATAAAACACGCGGACCCCAACAAAATATCTTATTTTCTTTCAAACCGTATACCCGTGTGGTTGATTGCATCGACATCGTGGACGTAACAAAGGAGGACAAGTTAAGGGAAAGGCAAAGTCTCACTCGAACCGTGCAGGTCTCCAGTTCCCTGTTGGTCGCATTCACTGATTGCTCCGCAAGGGTAACTAGGCCGAACGGATTGGTGCCGGAGCACCAGTATACCTAACAGCGATTATAGAGTTTCGGCCGTCGGAGTGCTCGAGTTGGCTTGCAAAGCTGCTCACGACAATCAGAAAACCCGCATCAAGAACAGAGCAGCTTCGGTTCGGCGCTCATCAAGGCAACAATTAGTTTCAGTGAGTGGCAAAGTGTTTCTCCGGCACGTCGCATTAAATGTAATTTACTGAACAACATGTCACAAGCTGGATGGGAAGAAATGTTCCAACTGTGAAAGCTGTGGCGAGTGGCAAACGCAATAGCTAAACAGGAAGGTTTAACCGAACAAGATGGGAATATCGAGTGATAACAAAAACACAACACCAAAGGTTCTTTCCAGAACCATCAACATATTCATAAAGAGTAAGCAGTAAACTAATCCATTTTTCAGGTAGATAGGTAGGTATTCACGTAGGAGAAGAAAATAAAACAATATATTTAAAATATATATTTAACAAAAGCTGTCCCCTTTGTATAGTCCTACGTCACTCCGGTTATGTCCCCGACATTACCCACCCGTCTTTTTTTTAGGCTCATTCAATGTAATAAATCGGGATGCCAAAACCTGTGCGGAAAATTAATTTTGGGTGTATGGTTGAAGTATAATGTGGATTGAAATGAATCTCTAATTTATATCATTACTGTTAATGTCAATACGGGTGATCGTGTAAGAGACGCCAATGATTGCCTTCTTGAGTTCTATACTCTTATGGTCCATACTACTTAAGATATTAATAACGACTCAATAGACTACGAATATTCCTTGTGCCATTTTATTTTATATTACCTATTTCCAGAATATATCGAATGAATATTCATGATGTATTTTGTATTGTTTTGATTTTTTCATGTATAGTTTTGTTGTTACTTACTATAATACTATTCGTACAATCACTCCTCATTAGTTCTTTGTAGGGTTTTGATCTTGCAAACAAGCTGACCAGTCCATAATCTGAAGCCCCTATGTTATGAATTGCTGTCAAATTTACCCATTATTAATACCGTTGATGCAAAAACAGAAGTAAATGATTCTGAAGTACTTCATTGCACTTCTGAATGTACATTGGTGTTGATGAAAAGCTATCTGAACCAGGCGGTTTAGAAAATATTTTCCTCAAACCACCAAACTGCCGCCAGCAAAGTTGATTAATGCTTGAACCTTCAACGAAAAACATTCTTGAAGAATTTATATGGTTACTAGCTGACTCGGCAAACTTCGTCCCGCCCACAATTTATTTATCGTTATCACATTCACGTTTTCTTACTAAGCGCACGTTCATGGGTCCAATCATAGAACTGTTCATTGATTGATCTTCTAATATACCCTTTAAAATTACCTTTCACTATAAAATTCCTAGTACTTCTACCATAACTCGTCATTACTATATCAGATTATTTTCAGATACAATTCTCGTTCAAGATTTTGCATCCACTTGTAAATAACATGTTTCTCCGTTTGGTGGAATAAATGTTTGATACCAAAAAATATGATAGAATAAAGACAGCTCTAAATCGGACAATTCCTTTCTCGAGTTTGCTCTTATCAATACATTCGGCAATCCATTTTTATTTATATAGATAGAAAAAGCTATAGGAGTGAGTTTTATCACATTAAAATCCATTTCCACTTTCGAACAAAGATCAATTTCGTTAGCGCAAAGACTAACAACGCTTGTCACTATGAAATTGTAAAACATATGGGAATTTAATTTTCTTCAGAGTTTTCCGAAAATTTTCAATTGTCATGTTTGGTTGGAATATGTTTGATTGAAATATGTGTATGATTTCCATGGTACCCTCCACCATTCCAGAAGAGGGAGGGGTGTCATACCATCCTAGAAACATTTTGCATACCCAAAAACCCTCACATCACAAATTTGGTTCCATTTGCTTGATAAGTTCTTGAGTTATGCCCCTCCTTAAGAGAGTTTGCTTGATTAGTTTTCGAGTAATGTAGTAATTTGTGTTTCATTTGTATGGCAACCTCCCTCAGAGAAGGGGAAGGAGTGTCCAACCACCATAGAAACATTTATTGCTCCCCAAAACCTCCACATGCCAAATTTAGTTTCGTTTGCTTGATCAATTCTCGAATAATACAGAAATTTGTGTTTCTTTTATATGGTGGCACCCCTTAGAGACCTAAAACCTTCATATGCCAAATTTGGTTCCATTTGCTTGATCAGTTTGCGAGTTATGCAGAAATTTGTGTTTCATTTGTGACTGACTGATGACTGATGATTTCTATATACAGTGTCGGACAAAACATCAAGACTCAAGCAAACAAAGAAAGTGACAAAACTTTGATAATCCAATCCATTCATAATAATTTATTTGCATTGTTCGAAGACATTTGTAGAAAAACAATAGTCATTCATTGACAAATACATTTTAAGCATACTTAACAACAAAAATGACACGACAAAATTCAGCGGCGACTGGTGGAGCAGAGGCTAGGCGACAAAAGCCCCAGAAAGGTCATGATGCTGACGGCGAAGTATCTGAAGCGGCGCGGCTGAAGTTCGCAAAAGACCACTTCGATTGGATTGGTCCGCCTTTCAGGGTATCAATTTTTTTGTTTTTTTTACCATGAATTTTAAACCGGTCTTAATTTTTGTCGCGTCATTTAAGTTGTTAGGTAAACGCATTTTTAATGAATGGCTATTATTTTAACAACAGATGTTATAAATTTCTTCGAACAATGCGAATAAATAATAATAAATGGATTGAAGCATTTATTGGATTATTTTTCCTCAATGTTTTGTCACTTTCTTCTTTTTTTTTTGCTTGAGCAGTGGTCTTAATGTTTTGTCCGACACTGTAAATATTTCTTGAGGAATGTAGTGAGACTATATATCCACGGGTCTCGACCGTAGGTTTAATTCGAGAAGCTTCATACAATTTTCAATTACTAATGGGTTCTTGATATCGCTCCGGATTAGGATAGTTTTCAAAACCGAACCTTCAATGGTAAAACACCTGCTATGACTTCAAGATTCATGTTGTCAGTTGATTGCATACACTTCTTCTTCTTCTTCAATGGCACTAACGTTCCTAGAGGAACTTCGCCGTCTCCACGTAGTATTACTTGCGTCATTTTTATTAGTACTTAGTTGAGATTTCTATGCCAAATAACACGCATTCTGAGTGGCAAGCTCTAGAATACGCGTGATCACAGTGCAAGTCGGAGGAAATTTCTTTAACGAAAAATTCCCCCGACCAGAACGGGAATCGAACCCGAACACCCGGCATGTTAGTTATGACGCTAACCACTCGGCCACGGGAGCACATTGATTGATTGCATACACACTAGCCTTAGATTGTGCAAGATTGTTGTTATTGATCCTTTCTACTTCACTCGGTACGTATTGTTTCGAATATGGTGTGCTTACATTGCGTTTCCAAAGCTAATTGCAGATGGGGATGCGATCCATGAAAAAGGAGGACCAAAAATATTAATTTTTAGCAATTTATGACATTTGTGATTTTTTTTTTAATTTAGAATCTTTTGCAAACACGCCACAACATGCACACACGCTAATGACGAATTTCATGCCAACTCGTCTTAGGAGTTGGCAGCACCATTTCTGATAGTAGTGAAACATTGTGGGTGTAAAGACATGGATCATTTAAACAACTTTGCATACTTGAAATATTCGAAAAAGAATTAGACTAATGAAATGTAGGAAATTGTTTTAAAAAAATACCACAAAAAATACCAAAAATTGAAAACAAAATCGCTGACAAAAAAGTTATTTTAAAAATTAAAATTCATTTTTTCTCAAAAACGTATTTTTTTAACAATCCCAAAAATATATATATGAATAGCCCTTATAATTTCCAACAAGCCATCCATTCATCGGAAGATGGGCACTTTTACAGGGAAAAAGTTTTCCGAACGACAACTTTTTCATGTTTTCTTTGAAAAAAATACAACTTATCCTAATTGTGTTTAAAGTCAAGATAGCAATAAAGTGTATTCGAAAAAGTTTCAGATCTTATTAAAATACAAAACTTTTGTCGAAGACATCAACTTTTTATCTTTTATAGTTTTTGGAGTATAAGTCATTTTTGTATGAAGATTCCTGAAAAAAATAATGTTTTGCTCGTAACATTTGTGTGCGTTTGACATGTTCTTCAAAATTTTGTAGGACTGATAGATTTTTAGTAGGTTTTTTTTTTAAATTTTGAGTTTTTTCACCTTTTTTCGAATCATCTTAACTTAAAAACTATAAGATCTACAAAAAGTTGGTCAGACAATGAAATGTAGGAAATTACTTAGGTTTTCATTAAAAATTATCAAAGATTTTTTTGGGAAAAAAAAATCATTAAAAAAAATATTTTGGAAATTAGAATTAATTTTTCTCGAATGCTTTTAAAATTCTGAAAAAATAGATATAAATAGCCCTCAAAATTTCCAACAAGTTTTCCATACATCGGAAGATGGGCACATTTACAAGGAAAAAGTTTTTCGAACAACAACTTTTTCATATTTTTTCCTTGAAAAAAATACTTTTAATATTTAATTCGTAACATTTTTATGTATAAATTATCGCAATTTGCATGCTCTGCTAACTTTTCTTTATTTATAAACAAGAACTTGTCAAACGTGAGAATTTACACACAAAAATGTTACGAACATAACATTAGTTTTTTTTCAGGAGTCTTCAAACAAAAATGACTAATATTCCAAAAACTCTAACAGATAGAAAGTTGATGTCTTCAACAAAAGTTTATATTTTAAGAAGATCGAAAACTTTGTCGAATAAACTATATCGCTTTCTTGACTTTAAACAAAATTAGGATTAGTTGTATTTTTTCAAAGAAAATATAAAACATTTGTTGTTAGAAAGACTTTTTCCCATCTTCCGATGTATGGACGACTTGTTGGAAATTTTAAGGGCAATTCATAAATATATTTTTGGGAATTTAGAGAAACGTTTTTGGGAAAAATGAATTTTAATTTTTAAAATAACTTTTTTTTTTCAGCTAAATATTTTTCCAAAAAAAAAATGGTATTTTTTGTAAAACTTTAAATAATTTCCTACATTTCATCCTTTGACATGAATTTGGTAGGTATCATAGTTTTTAAGTTATAATTTTTTGTAAAAAATTAAGAAAAAAAAATGCCTTTTCCAAAAAGTAGTCTAACTATTGTTTGAATATTTCAAGTATGCAAAGTTGCTTAAATAACCCATGTATTTACACCCACAACGTTTCACTGCTTTCTGAGATGGTGCTGCCAACGGCCAGTCGAGTTGACATGAAATTCGTCTAATGCTTGAAGATGCATTCAAATAATATTAGGCTGTCAAAAAAGTCCTGCGGTATTTTTTTTTTGAATTTTCATTTGTTCATAAAATTAGTTACAATCATCTGTTTTAAGTCAAATATGCGCCGTTTTGTTCGATGACTTGTTCCCAACGAGATGCCAACTTCATAATACCCCTGTTATATAAGCTCGCTACCTTATTGGCAAAAAACTCGGATAGCCAATTTTCACAGGCCTCTTTTGTGGCTAACTTCTGACTACCTAGCTCGTTCGCCTTGGACAAAAACAGGTGGTAGTCACTTGGTGCAAGGTCCGGACTATACGGCGGATGCAAAAGAACCTCCCATCCGAGCTCCCGGAGCTTCTGGCGCGTCACCAAAGAAGTGCTACCTTCAAACGGTCTAGTTGTTGGCAGTACAGGTCCGAATTGAGCGTTTGGCCATAGGGAAGCAGCTCATAATAGATTATTCCTTGACAATCCCACCAAACACACAGCAGAACCTTCCTGGCCGTTAATGAGGGCTTGGCCACCGTCTGAGCCGCTTCAGCGGGCTTCGACCACGACCGTTTGCGCTTCACGTTGTCGTAAGTGACCCACTTTTCATCGCCAGTCACCATCCGCTTCAGAAACGGGTCGATTTTGTTGCGATTCAGCAGCGATTCACATGCGTCGATACGGTCAAAGATGTTTTTTTGCGTCAACGTGTGTGGCACCCATACATCGAGCTTCTTTGTGAATCCAAGCTTCTTCAAATGGTTAATAACGGTTTGATGACTTATCCCCAGCTCTTGGCCGATGCTACGGCCGCTACTATGCCGGTCTGTCTCGGCTAATTCAGCGATTTTGTCGCAATTTTCGACGACAGGCCTTCCGGAGCGTGGCGCATCTTCGACAACATCTACACCAGAATGAAAACGTTGAAACCATCGTTGTGCGGTGGAAATAGAAACTGTATCGGGTCCATAAACTGCACAAATTTTATTGGCAGCTTGAGATGCATTTTTGCCTTTGTCATAGTAGTACTGTAAAATATGTCGGATTTTCTCTTTATTTTGCTCCATATTTGCGACACTATAACTCACGAACGACTTAACCAAACAAAACACTGTCAAGGACTATATTATAGCGCGCAAAAATACCTTTCCAACAAGCTCGATATGCCAATAGTATGACTCGATACAATGAATACAACTAGAACTACGCGCTTACAACGACACCTCACGGAAATACCGCAGGACTTTTTTGACAGCCTAATATAAATTATTCACATCTACTCTTAAAAAGCCTGGAACTGAAATCAGAGGCAATAAAGTTGGAATCACAAACGATCAAATCTCTAAGAATGACAAAGAAGATCAATAAGTAGAACCTGATAGCGGTTCGATGATTTTCTTATTGTACGATGTTTAGAAATTAAAACGATGTTGTAGGATGTTCTGTATAAATATGAACTCCTGAAACCAAGTTAAACGCATGCTGGTCAGAACATGCGACCAGAAATTAGAAAAAATATTCCATCGTGATAAGAAAGCGAATGAGAAGTCATAACTCATCTGTCATGTAACCCAGTTCTTGTTCAATAAAATTGATACTAAACCAATACAGAGCTCTCTGCGTAAAATTTGATCGGACCAATCCTGCCATTAAAATACAAATAATCCTTTTGAGGAGAGATCCACAAATTGTCAGATATATTGAAAAGTAGTGGGAAACGAAGGACTACAATTATGTTGTTCTTTTAATAAATTATCCTAATAAACCATTCATTTTCACTAGGAATGTCGATGTCCAATTTATATTTCCAATATAAGGTCATGTGAGTGATCAAGACAGCTTTGTCGTTGTTGTCTTGGGAAGACATTCGACAGTTTTCATGTCTGAATAGCAACTGCAAGTTTCGATAATGATAATATGATCACGAAACAACATTGAAATCCTAAATTGGAAAATATGTTCAGTAGCGAATCAGATATTCAATTTTCCAAGAAGGAGAAGAGTGATCTCATTCAATGAAACAAATGCCTCCGGCTCTGTACCATGTACAATTAGTTCATATCAATAGTAATTTATTATACTGCGGAAATCATTCATCCAATGGTATTATAACAAAATCTTCACCTATCGCAATAAAATTACGGTTCACGCAATTTGATTACACTCATCAATTCTGTCAGCTAGCGAAAGCAGCGACAAACACGGATGCCCTTGGCATTCTCACGTATCCATCAAACGATCACCCATCTGCGGGAAACATTGCTGTTCCCCTGCCGTCTGCAGCGCTCGAAGTTAACACCCTTCGACATCCAGCGTGATGCGCACTATTCCCCGTTGAAACGTTGTATAATCGCTGGCAGTGTTCATCCGCAAAACGTACAACTTTTCCGCCGCCAGTGGATGCCATGATCCGAATGTGCACGCTGAATTAATCTGCGATTACGATACAATTAGCATGCTGATGATCTTCAGTAAGTATCACGTTACCTCCGTGTCGTAATAGTGGCAGAGACCGTTCATGCGGCTGCTCGGAATATACTCGATCATATCGATGGAGCGGCAGGCTGGCAGCAGGAGCCCTAATCCTGGGGATAAAAACATATATGTACATGCAAATTGAGCAAACGAATGGTACGAAATGCTTTACCAATGAAACCCGATGTGGGGGGATTTCTCATAATTTTGAACTTGGACTTATCCTGGAGAGCGGTCCACGCTCGCCAGATGCTTCTCGGATCCACCAGATGGAAGTTCGCTCCAGGATATTTTTCATTATAGCGCTTAAAATTATCAAACAGATTAAAGTCTGGCGACTTTATCCTGAAATGTAAGGACAAAATTAATCGTACTTTAGTGTAGCAATTTCCTCAATCCCTCACCAATCACTCAAGCTTTGGTTGAACTTCCCGGGATCCCAAGCTGCTATCGAAATGTTTGTGAACAATTTGGCAGTGAGCAGTTTAAACTCCGGCTTCGTTACCACTTGCGAATTAACCACACGCACCGTAGTTTTCGCGCCAACATCATCCTCGAACCCACTTGTGGGAGCGTTGTTGAATCGCATTACGATATCATGCTGATCGATGAATTCCCCCAGTTTAGAACCCTTCAGTGACCCGGAACTAGCGATCACTGCGCACGTGGCACTTGTCTGGTTAAACAATGGCCCCAGCGGTAAGTAGCTTCCGATTTCGTTCCAATTGAAGGGAGTGTCTCTCCAGGAAACCGTCCGTACATTTGCCCTCGTTAATCGGCAAAGCTCCGTTTCCACGTTGTCCGTCCGTTCATACTGAACCTGGTAGTAATCGTTTTTCTCAAACGACTCCTTCACTACCCTTCTGAATTCGGATATAACTTTCGATTTGAACAGATGGGTCTTATTGATGCATTCCGGGGAATCCGGATCGAAGCAGACGTACTTGGCCGGATCGAAAGCGGCGACTTTAGCTTTTTTCGATGTGCTAAAGTGAGGTCTGGTCCGGGGAGCATCCTGTTCGTTGGTCGTTATGGATGGCTTCTCCACGCCGGCCTTCAGTTGACGTTCGCTGGCGTTGTGCTTAGCGTGGAACACATTTCGTTTATCCAGTCGGTGGCTTGCTATTACTGTAAATTTGATATTATTTGATTTTTTAAATTTCGCATAATGTCTGTAATACACACCTGTTGCATGGTGAGATGACGAGATGGCAAGATTCATGAATATAATAGTTAGCGCCAACAGGAAGAGAACTGTTGTGTCGGAGTTGCTGCGATTCATTTTCTTTTATCGCTCGGTATGTGTGTCCTGGATGAGAATTATAGCGCAGAGGAAGATATTTTATAGCTCGATGTTTAAGAGTATACACTCTAAAATAGAATAAACGAACGAACAAACGAACATTTTATTTTTTTTTTCTTAATTTTTTACAAACGTTTCAAAAACTATGATACCTACAAAATTTTGGTCAAAGATTGATTTTTTTTCCCAAAATATATATTTCTGTAAAGGCTCATAAGCGTTAACCTGATTAGCTATGTTAGTAATTTGTAACCGATTATTCGCGGCTGGCTCGAAGTTAGTATTACAATTTATTGTCATAATCGGGATATTGTAGTCCAATGCACTGTACGTGTGCCCGACACAGGATACTTCCTATTGGGATGCAGCTGACCATTGATCAGCAACGCCCCCCTAGTCTGTACCTCATATCTAGTCTGTTATCTTCACTCCACATGCGCTGCCAACTAACGAGTGTGTGCTGACGAGGAATGTGGAAAAATTCATTAAAAGCAATTTGCTTTTCAAAAAGTGTGCCATCTGAAGCGCCCATCTTAGCTAGCGAGTCCGCTTTCTCATTGCCTGGAATCGAGCAATGGCTGAGGTAGTCTTGAATAATTTTTCGACAAAAATACTCAGTAGTTGTCTTATTCTTGTTGGGAAATAAGATGAGTGTTTTTCAACTTTCATTGAGCGGATTGCCTTTATTGAGCTGAGACTATCTGAAAAAAATCAAATAATGCTCGATGGGCAATGTTTCAATGATTTCTAGATCGTAGTATATCGCACCCAGTTCAGCGACATACACGGAACTAGGATCTCTGAGTTTGAAAGAGGCACTGGAGTTTTCATTGAAGATACCGAAGCCAGTGGACCCGTTTATTAATGAAACGTCTGTGAAGAACATTCTATCAGATCTAACTTTACGATATTTTGCCGAAAAGAGAGTAGATTATCTGAGATTCCATGGATGTTTTGACGCATGGACAGAAATAATGAAATGCAGGAAATTTTATTTTCATAAAAATATTTTGAAAATTGAAATTAATTTTTTTCACGAAAAATCATTTTTCTAAAATTTCCAAAAAAATATATGAATAGTCCGTACATCGGAAGATGGACACTTTTTCAAGTTAAAAGTTTTTCTAGCAACACCTTTTTCATGTTTTCTTCGAAAAAAACTGCCTAGTTTTTGTAGCGATATGATGTATTCGACAAAGTTTTAGAACTTATTAAAATATGGACTTTTGTCGGTGACGCCAACATTCTATCTTCATAGTTTCTCAAATATTTGGCACCACTGCGACCATTAGTTTGATCTATTGAAAATAATGTTTAACTCGTAACATTTTTGTGTGTATAAATTCTCGCGTTTGGCATGTTCTTGACATGTTTCTAAATAGATAAAAGTTTGCAGGACATGTTCATCGCGATAGAACTCTTTCCCTGTAACATTGCCTTTTTTCGATGTATTGGTGATATGTTTGTAGTTGCATGGACTTTTCAAATAATTTTCGTTCGGAATTAAATAAAATATATTAAAAAAAAACAAATTTTAAAAATATTTTTTTTCAGTGTCATTTTGATTTTTTTTTGTATTTTTTCTACGAATGATTAAACAGTTTCCTATTTTATATAAAATTTTATTAAAATTCTGAACAAAACAAATTCTAGTATACAAAAGAATTACAAAAATGCATTTAAATGAAATGAAACGTCTGTGAAGAACATTCTACCAGATCTAACTTTACGATATTTTGCCGAAAAGATCGGCGGAACTACATCGGAGAGTAGATTATCTGAGATTCCATGGATGTTTTGACGCATGGACAGAAATAATGAAATGTAGGAAATTTTATTTTCATAAAAATATTATAAAAATTGAAATTCATTTTTCTCAAAAATATATTTTTTAAATTTTGAATTTGTAACATTTTTGAGTGTATATTATCGCCATTGACATGTCCTGCATCTTTTATCTATTTAGAAACACGTAAAGAACATGCCAAATGCGAGAATTTACACACACAAATGTTACGAGTAAAATATTTGAGATTTTTATATTTTTTCGAGAATTTTGAATATACAAAAAAACGAAAAATTATATGGAAAATGCGAAAAATTAATTTAAATTTTTTATTCCTGTGTATTTTGTTTTTTATTTTTTGGCATTTTTTTTAATGAAAACTCAAACAATTTTCTACATTTAATTTTTTCTACTCGTAACATTTTTGATTTTTCATGTATTCCAGTTTATGAGTTTTTGAAATTTTTGTAAAAACTTAGAAAAAAAAACATTGGCCCCTTTTCGAAAAGTGGTCTAATTCTTTTTGAAGATTTCAAGTATGCAAAGTTGCTTAAATGACCAATGTTTTACACCCACAAAGTTTTACTGCAATTTGAGATGGTACTGCCAATGGCCAGTCGATTTGGCATGAAATTCCTCAGTTTTGAATTCAATTTTTCGATGAGCGACAGGAATTTAATTGAAGACCATTTATTTTTTGACGTAGAACTACGTCTTTCAGGAAGGGTGCCAAATCAGAAAACACGTTTTTTATGAAAGAAAGCCAACATTAATAACTATTTTCACTATGAACGAATTTTCATGATTTGCATACCAATCGAATCGGAAACTCTCTAAGATTTGTTTGGTATGCTATACATTACAATTCGCTAATCTCTAAACGGTTTAAATTCATGAAAACTGGAAGAACTTCCTTCTTTATCATACATTTGTTCTGCCGACTTGTGTGCTAACCCTACTCGTATTTCGAATGCTTAAAACTCGAACATTTCTTAACCGATCGGAAAGATGTTTGGATCAATTGGTAGGAAATATTTCAACGCGTCTATCACACTTAATAAAATGTTATTTTTCATGAGATGAACAATTGAATAACTGTAAAATGTCAAGCGTTATCTAAACGCCCTAAATGTCAAGTTTTGATTGGCCCGATTTACGGTTTCCCCAACACCAAACTGACCAGACGTCCCGCAATACGCGGGACAGTCCTGCATTTCAACAAAATGTCCCGCGTAAGCTTCCGTCCCGCGTTTGGCAAAAGAAACGAAAATGTCCCGCGATATCAATATATTTCAATATCACAATTTGATCATGCTGATTTTCTCGAATGGATGAAAAAAAAAGACGGGTGGGTAATGTCGGGGACATAACCGGAGTGACGTAGGACTATACAAAGGGGACAGCTTTTGTTAAATTGATTTTAAATATATTGTTTTATTTTCTTCTCCTACGTGAATACCTACCTATCTACCTGAAAAATGGATTAGTTTACTGTTTACTCTTTATGAATATGTTGATGGTTCTGAAAAGAACCTTTGGTGTTGTGTTTTTGTTATCACTCGATATTCCCATCTTGTTCGGTTAAACCTTCCTGTTTAGCTATTGCGTTTGCCACTCGCCACAGCTTTCACAGTTGGAAAATTTCTTCCCATCCAGCTTGTGACATGTTGTTCAGAAAATTACATTTAATGCGACGTGTCGGAGAAACACTTTGCCACTCACTTAAACTAATTGTTGTCTTGATGAGCGCCGAACCGAAGCTGCTCTGTTCTTGATGCGGGTTTTCTGATAGTCGTGAGCAGCTTTGCAAGCCAACTCGAGCACTCCGACGGCCGAAACTCTATAATCGCTGTTAGGTATACTGGTGCTCCGGCACCAATCCGTTCGGCCTAGTTACCCTTGCGGAGCAATCAGTGAATGCGACCAACAGGGAACTGGAGACCTGCACGGTTCGAGTGAGACTTTGCCTTTCCCTTAACTTGTCCTCCTTTGTTACGTCCACGATGCCGATGCCGTACAACCACACGGGTTTACGGTTTGAAAGAAAATAAAATATTTTTTGGGGTCCGCGTGTTTTATACTCTAGCGGTACACACTCACAGGATAGAGACAAATCGGCAGACTCAGCCAGAGGGGCGAGACCAACGAGACGAACGAATGAGCGTTAAAAGGGAGCGATGGCAAAAAAATACATTCATTACGATTAGTTCGCTCGTTGGATTCACATGCAGGCTAAAAAGGGTCCTTTTCAGGATCACAAAATTATCTTCAATCTAAAGAGTTTATTGTTTTGTTATCACTCGATATTCCCATCTTGTTCGGCTAAACCTTCCTGTTTAGTGATTTGTTGCCACTCGCCACAGCTTTCACAGTTGGAAATTTTTGATCCCATCAAGCTTTGTGACATGTTGTACAGTAAATTACATTCAATGCGACGTGCCGAAGCGCCACTCAGTGTCGCATTGGAGGCGATTTTAACCTGTAATTAAATATTTGCGATGACAGTGGTACAGTGTCGACTTTCAATGTGGGGTCATAATTTGGATCTCTATGTTTACAAAAATGTCCAACTAAATAAGTCGCATTACAGGTCCGTCCAATTAGCTAAATGTCGAACTAATTGTAAATTACTATTCTTTCAATCTGGAAACAATTTAAAAATTGGTGAAAATTGAATAATCAGGAAAGTCCCCAACTATCAATAAGCTCAGAACAACTGCCAAATTCACATACTCATCAGATCCTGGCAAACAAATGATGAAAAAATCAATTTGTGTTTTATTATTATTTTGGATAATGTTTTAGAAAGCATTGAACTAAACTTTTTTTTGAAAGGTTTAATGGCCCTGAAAAGCACCTTGTTTTATGGAATGGTTCCAATTTAGAAAACTTAGTACTCGTGGTTTTGAAAAAAAAAACCATTTCGAACGCCCTCGATGCCGCCTTGTTCTGGATTTGCCACCAAAGCAGTTTGTATAAAGAACAAACTTTTTCTTTCTGCTACCTGATGCCGTGTTGCGATTGCGTTTGCCACTCGCCACTCGCTGCAACTGCCGGTTGTATTGATGTCCACCGAACCGAATGTGTTCTGTTCCGAATGCGGGTTTTCTTATCGTCGCGAGCAGCTTTGCCAGCTAACTCGATCACTTCGGCGGCCGAAACTATATAACGCCGGCTAGGTGGACTGTGCACTGGTACTAACGCGCTCGGCCTAGCTACCCTTGCGGGGAACTCCAGATCAACACGGTTCGAGCGGGATTTTGCCTTTCCCTTCACTTTTCCTCCTTTACCATGTCCAGACATGGCTGCTTGGGTTGGTTTGTTGATGTGTTGTGATGCGAACCGATGTGATGTACGGTTTGAATGAGAATGATCGTTACGGCAGCGGAGCGGGGATTTTTAAGCTGACTGGCTGGTAGAGAATTACGCATGTGTGAGACTGCGACCAATGTTTCGTTCATTTTTTTCTTTTTCCTTTCCAATCGTGCTTCATTCTATTTCGCTGCTGCTCTGGTTGCCCCTTTTGGTCGGTACGATTTGAGGAGCACAAAATGGACCAATCAAAAATGGGCACATAGTGCATTTGGACAATGCTTGATATTTCACAGTTATTCAATTATTTATCTCAAGAAAAATGAAATGTTATTCGTTATGATAGATGCGTAGATATATTTCCTATCAATTGATGCAAAAACTTTTGCGATCTATTGAGAAATGCTCGAGTTATAAGCGTTCCAAATCTTGCATTTTCTCCTACTTGTTCAGTGCCTAGATTTCCATTTCACCCCCTATATCTTCCGGTTAGACGTAGTCCTACGTCAAAAAAAAACTTTTATTTGGCAGACTGTTCAAGAGCGCTTCTAATGCATTCAAAGATTGATACGTTGAGCTGGTTTCATCGCACCGACATTGGGCTTTTTGTTTAGAGAGTGTCAACTGGAAGCGACAGCAACAAAATTGAAAAATGATTTTTATAAAAGTACCCTATTGATCCACAGGGACCAACGTAAGTCAGACGAAAAGTTCATCTTTAGTGCCCTAGCTCGGTCAGGGCTTAACGTCTTAAATAAGCCGCAAGAACTAGTGTTTACTCGACAGGAAGAGGCAGAGTTGTTTGATGAAGTATCGTAAATGAAGCGCTGGGTGGTCTTACGGAAGTTGGCCGGAACCTGAACCATGGCCGATGAAAATATGTATATTGGCGTGTTATTTTACCTCTTCGTGGCTTTGGTGGTCGTCTGTCTCTCTATTTTGGCCATTCGCCCAAAAATTTTCTATTGGGCGCAGCTGAGGAATGTTGGGAAGGTTGGTATTCTTCGCGACAATGTTTATCTCCAGCCGATCCATCTTCCAGTGATCTTTTGGCATAATGGGCTGATCCCAGGTTCGGCATAAAGACCACATCACCTTCCCAACTCCGGCAAGCACTTCGTACTATATATCTCCCCGTTCACCATATAACTCGAAAGAAGTGCGGCTTGGACATTCCCTCAACGTCTGTCAGAGAAGGACCTTCTTCGAGAACTTGATGTGAATGATATATTCGACGTCATCGCTTACCTTGGGAACGTAAAGTACCCGGTCCCCTGCCATTCGAATTTTAACATCAAGTACGTCTCGTCTTTCATTATGAGTACGAAAAGAAGTTTTTCACTTTTTTCGCCGGAAAGAAGTTTTTCACCAGCACCTCAAGTTACTCCTTCTGAGTGATTGCCTGCTGCTCAGATGCGGCCGGTCTCATCTGACGCTTCCGCATAAAAATGTCCATTTTGGCCAGATTCTTCTCCACCGTTTGGCCGGTTGCTTTTATCTTCCGGCTTAAGGAGCGGCAAAGCGATGATATTGTAAATACCAGATCGACTATATCTGGCGGACACAAAGTGCCTCAGGCTGTCCAACGCCTTCGCTGTGGGGTGGAGCTTGCAGTATGGAAAAATCATCAAGTTACTTGACAGTGCTGCTGCTTCGAATCAACAGCCTTGAATCATTTTCGTTGTAAACTTAATAAACGTAAGATTTAAAGAAAATTTGTTCCTATAAATTATCTTTCATCGCCATCCGAAATTAGTCCATTTTTTTGAATGCATACGTTAACACTAAAATCGATGAAAAATTAATTGAAATTTTCGAGCATTCCATTCGGTAATTTGAAGAAAATTGAATCGTGCTTGCCAGGCGTAAATGCTCTGATTGAGCGAGTGATTTTCGGACGTAAACAAAATCTAAACCACAACTGAGTTCCGATACTCAGAAAGAAATAATACTGATCAGTTTAGACTCGCTAAACTATGGTTTTTGTTCACATAACGTATATACATAACATTTTGTTTTTTGTGTCCCGCGTTAGACCTCTGAACATCTGGTCACTTTACCCAACACAGACTTCAAAATCGATGTGCCTGTGGAAATCCGCTCTGCAAATATACATACAAGTCGGGGGTATTTGTGTTCCCACCGAGCTGTGTTTCCCTAACACGTACTTCAAAATTAATGTGCCTGGAGGAATCCGCTTCGCAAGTACATGCAAGTCGGGGGTATTTTTGGTGTTGAGTACTTTTGTACTCGCTTGTCGTTGTGCAGATCGGAATATGTTTCTCTAAAACGTACTTTCGAATTGAGAAGCCTGGGAAAATCGTCATTTCAGATACTAGAGGTGAATGAACTTTCTCGGTTCAAAGTAATCCATTATTTTTGGGTGAAATTCAGAACTGTTTTTAATATGCTTCGAATTGTCCGATTCGAGTAAAATATGCACCGTTTTGTTGTAAATTTCGTTGCCATTCTAAAAATAGCTTCATCATGTCTCTATCATAGAAGTCTTGGTCCTTACTTGCGAAAAACTCTAGTAATAGATTTTTACAATCTTCTCTTCATCCCAATTTCTTATCCCCCTGGAATTTTTACAATACGAGGAAAAGGTGGTAATCGTTTGGTGTCGGTTGCGGACTATATGGTAGATGCATTAAAACATCCCAATCAATCTCTCGGAATGGTGTGGCCTTGCGTTGTCCTGAAGCAATCTTAATCTAGTGTATTGCACTAAAATAAAAATAAAAAAAAATTAAAAATTTGAAAAGAAAAATTAAATTGCACGTATTTTACTCATGCATTATCGACACCATAAACATCAGTCACAATTTCAGCGGCCTGGCTTGCATTTTCGCATTTTCAAAAGAAAAAAGTGTAAAATGTACCGAATTTTCTCTTTGTTAACCTCCATTTTCAACACCTGTAACTCACAACTGAATGGAACAAATATAAAAAAGCAAAATAATTTTCTTAGTGCTTTACAACGAGCCTATACCTGAAATTGTACGATCGATATCACGCGAGATATTGATTACTAAAGCCAGCTATCGAGAAAATAATGGATAACTTTTTCCCCAACTTAATATTTGTTTTTCAAAATATTGTATATGTCGTGGTGAAAACGAAAACTGTTTTTTTAAATTATATTGAAGAGTTAATTTATCATTATTAGAATGATTCGATTCAGGTCAAATATACACCGTTTTGTTCGATAATTTATCGTAATTTTGAAGGTATTTCAACTATGCCACTCAAAAAACAATCCACGTTCTTATTAGTGAAACGGACCGAGGCAATCGATTTTCACATAATTTTTTTTATGTGGATTTTTTTTCTCCATAGTCAGGAACAGATGATATTTATTTGGTGCCAGATTCAGACTATAAGATGGATAGATAAAAATGTCCCAACTTCTGTTTATGACGAGTCACTACCAATTTCTGTGTCCTAATGGACACAATTCCTTTTCTATTATTCAAATTTGAACGCTTTCGTGAACAGTAAAGGTTCAAATCAGGAATTTAGAAGATAATTTTCTTTCAAAAACACCGAAAACATATTAAAACCTTCTATCTTGGTTTGGTCACCGTTTATGCCGACTCACCGCGTTTCGAGAACAGCCAATTTCACGTGGCTTAGTCGTAAGTAACCTGCTCTTCATCGCCAATCTCCAATCGTTTCCAAAATTCAGCAGCAATTCGTGGATGGAAATTCGATTCATTAGCTAAAGGCTATTTTGAGTAATGTTACTCATAACACTCCAGTAAAATTTAAAGTTATCCTCTCGAACATTTTTTCTCAAATTGTTTATAGTAAAATTTGTTCAAACATAATCTAAAATGAAGAATCTACCCAACGAAGATACATTTTTCATACACCTTCTCACTTCTATTTCTATTATTATTTGAAGCAGTGCCACTCTCGATACATTTGTTGCTATTTAAAACGATTATCGTTGTATTTCAAAATTATTCATTCATTACAATTCCTTCCAAACACTTCTCTACCAATCGTTGTTGCCACCAAAACACTGAACACGTGGAGAGCCGTTGTCATGATAACCACTCATTTCTGATGTTTATTTTTCTTCGCTCGAGAGTGAATCGATTGTTCAGCAGAATCAAGATGAAAATACACTGATTACCTATCTAAATGAACGTGAACACTTGCGTAGCCATCACATCCGAACCGCATCACATATAAACAACAACTTTTGCATCTTAAAAGTTTAATTTTGTTTTACACACATTTAACACATGACAAAAACTGTGAAGCCCAGGCCCGGAACACACCCTCGCTGTCAGCAGCACATTGTCCTACTGCCTAGAGACAGCTCCCGAAACGGACGAAACCGACGGCTGCTGTGCCTCCGGTTGCCATGACACTCACCAGATGAATGAATCTTGAGACGGCTGTAGTTCTTTATTCTAGCAGGTGAAAGCACTCGTGTGAGGACTGAGGACTTCCGGGGTGCGCTTGCGTAGATGGGCGCCACCGACATGTAGGGAAGAAAGTGTTTTCGCTCGACGGAATCGCACGACGATGTCAATGGGATGTGAAGCAGACATAACAGAACTCCATTCATGGGTGGAATTGGCGGGTGTACTGATTAATTCGGGGCTTTTGTTTCCGTGTGATGCGGAGAAAGGATGAGTTGATTTAGTCGATTCGATTATTCAATATTATTCTGTCAAATGTGGTGCATCCGTTGATAATTATAGTTTTCTAAATTAAATTTGAAATCAAACATTATTTCTCTATGTTTGATTTCAAATTCAATTTGATATTAAATCTTAGTACAACACTGCATATTATAACCAAAAAAAAGGTAATCGCTCTTTCGAAGATGACTTGGACCGGACCATGTGACATTTTTACGATTTCGAGAAAAACGAGCTTGAAGTTTAGTGCTGTAAGGGGTTTGTGTTGATTATACAAAACAATTTGGATACGTCATTCCTGTTGTACGCGTGATTTTCCAAATCTGATAAATGTGGTATGTAGTTTACGAAATGCTGAACCTAATGCAATCAATAACTCGATTTTTTTAAATTTTAATTTTCATTTTAACGTTATAAAACAAAATATACAGTGGTGCCCAATTTGTGGTTCGGAAAGTTAAAAAAAATCGAGGGGTTGTATCCGCTCAGGACGTAGCACTACACTATCTTTTTTTTTATATTTGTTGGTTTATCAGTTCGGATATTATTTGCGAATATGTCGAAATTTCATAAATAACTCTTCAGTAAAAAGTTGCGGGGACCGTGAAAAGGTTTAATGGCTTGCGTGGTTTTGTAGAATCATTTCGAGAAGCAACGATTCTTTCTTGCCTTTGCGAGAACAATACACTAATTGGTCATATGTCACAATTTGTTTCTTTATATTAATGCACGCATTGCACTGAGTATTTAACGAGAGGCATCTTCCGTGCATCGCCATTCAACAAGCATCAAACACGCGTCTAACAGATGCATAGGGTTACCATCTGTCCTGATTTAGCTGGACATGTCCTGATTTTGAGATCTATTTGGGGCGCTCTGATTTATTTTGCACAATCTAGCCTTTGTTCTGATTTTCTTGAGAAATTCGATTTTGATGCAGAATCACAATTATTTTCAGTGTATGTTTTTAGTAAAACCTTTTTTATTGAAAACCACAGTTTTGTGAGCATATGAAGAGTAGCAGTTGGATTTTCCACGAGATCTTTCAACTATTTTCATTTAGAGATTTTGTTTCATTGGCCACGGAGATGGTTTTCGTGTTCTGTTCGATATTCCAAGCTAATTTTTACAAATGTCTAAACGCAAGTGTTATTTCACCAATGAATTGCGCTAGAAGTATCTCTTTCTCACAAAATAACTTAAGGATTATGGGGCCAACGCTGCATATATTAGGCTGTCAAAAAAGTCCTGCGGTATTTTTTTGACTTTTCATTTGTTCATAAAATTAGTTACAATCATCTGTTTTAAGTCAAATATGCGCCGTTTCGTTCGATGACTTGTTCCCAACGAGATGCCAACTTCATAATACCCCTGTTATAGAAGCTCGCTACCTTATTGGCAAAAAACTCGGATAGCCAATTTTCACAGGCCTCTTTTGTGGCTAACTTCTGACTACCTAGCTCGTTCGTCATGGACAAAAACAGGTGGTAGTCACTTGGTGCAAGGTCCGGACTATACGGCGGATACAAAAGAACCTCCCATCCGAGCTCCCGGAGCTTCTGGCGCGTCACCAAAGAAGTGCTACCTTCAAGCGGTCCAGTTGTTGGCAGTACAGGTCCGAATTGAGCGTTTGGCCATAGGGAAGCAGCTCATAATAGATTATTCCTTGATAATCCCACCAAACACACAGCAGAACCTTCCTGGCCGTTAATGAGGGCTTGGCCACCGTCTGAGCCGCTTCAGCGGGCTTCGACCACGACCGTTTGCACTTCACGTTGTCGTAAGTGACCCACTTTTCATCGCCAGTCACCATCCGCTTCAGAAACGGGTCGATTTTGTTGCGATTCAGCAGCGATTCACATGCGTCGATACGGTCAAAGATGTTTTTTTGCGTCAACGTGTGTGGCACCCATACATCGAGCTTCTTTGTGAATCCAAGCTTCTTCAAATGGTTAATAACGGTTTGATGACTTATCCCCAGCTCTTGGCCGAAGCTACGGCTGCTACTATGCCGGTCTATCTCGGCTAATTCAGCGATTTTGTCGCAATTTTCGACGACAGGCCTTCCGGAGCGTGGCGCATCTTCGACAACATCTACACCAGAATGAAAACGTTGAAACCATCGTTGTGCGGTGGAAATGGAAACTGTATCGGGTCCATAAACTGCACAAATTTTATTGGCAGCTTGAGATGCATTTTTGCCTTTGTCATAGTAGTACTGTAAAATATGTCGGATTTTCTCTTTATTTTGCTCCATATTTGCGACACTATAACTCACGAACGACTTAACCAAACAATACACTGTCAAGGACTATATTATAGCGCGCAAAAATACCTTTCCAACAAGCTCGATATGCCAATAGTATGACTCGATACAATGAATACAACTAGAACTACGCGCTTACAACGACACCTCATGGAAATACCGCAGGACTTTTTTGACAGCCTAATACATTTCCATGGTTCTTCTCTGCACATACTGGGCATCTTTAGTCAACTCATTCACCTCGGACAAAACGATTGTCTTAAATTTCCTCTGCCCTCTTGGATCAATCTGCTGCGTTTGACAATTTGATTGATAGAATTCGTCACGACCACTCTGTCATATATCCCGGCATCCAATGGATTCCACGCCCGGTCCGTTTAGTTCCCACAGCAGATTATTACCGGCCCGAAAAGACCGTAGGACATGATATGTCGTTTTTGTTTTGACTTTTGTCAAAGTAAATATCAGATTACGGTTAATTCCAGGGATACCAGATGAATTTTTTGAAAGTTTTCGACGAAAATCTGAAATGTCGATGTTTATAAATATCTGCCAATTACGATTGTAAACGAGAGAATCGCAAAGTAATGTCTTAAAACAGAGGTTGTAAGCGCAGGGAGCTGAACCAAGTCATAAAGAAAAGAAATGCCATATCCCAGCAGTTTGCAACCGGTTCTGTTTGGTTCGACAGTAAAATAAATGGAATCTCTGCCAGTGATAATACAGTTTATGTTGACAGATAAAAACTTAACGATTCCATCACGTTTGAGTTGTCTCAATGTGCAAAGCTGAGTTGGAGATCCGATTGACATCGCCAACATAGATCGGAATGCGGTTGCCTAATGTGTAGAAGGCCTAAGAAAACCGCACCGGGAACGACAACAACAAAGTTAGAAAATTGTTTTTAAAAAAATCCACTATCGATCCGCTGGTATGCTGGCCATACGAAAAGTTCATTGTCCTTTCCCTAGTTTGGCCGAGGCTCAACGTGTTAATTAACGTTCCTATTGTTGTTTGCAATCTGTGAATGTGAATCTTTTGATTTACAAAACAAAAAAATAACTTTAAAATCACTCTTGCTATTGGGAGTACTGCCTCAGAACAGGAAAGCGCAAACTCAATCCGCCAGCCTTGTGGAAAAAGTGATTCGAAAATTACAATATCGAACGTTGAATGTGAGGTGAAGATCACTCTCGTAATATTCAAGCGACACCCAATATGGAACTGAACAATGAATAATTGTATTGATTATGAATAGTGCACCCGTGGCCGAGTGGTTAGCGTCTCACATTATCATGTCGGGTGTTCGGGTTCGATTCCCGTTCTGGCCGGGGGATTTTTCGTCAGAGAAATTTCTTTCGACTTGCACTGTGGTCACGCGTATTCTAGAGCTTGCCCCTCGGAATACATTCAAGGCGTGTTATTTGGCTTAAGAAAACTCAACTAAATATTAATAAATGACGCTAGTTGATGCATACGTTGAGACGGCAAAAGTTCCACAGGGAACGTTAACGCCATTCAAGAAGATCAATATTATAGTTAGAAGCTATAAACAATGTGTGGTACTGACCACAATCGACGAAAATTCTGTAGTCAACAGTAATGATAGAAAAATGATTGCGGAGATGCATGAAAGAAGTGTGGAATCAAGAGTAGGGACATCTTCACTGGAAACACTGTCGACTGATTGTTAGAGCTAGCGTGTCTGTTAAACTAGTACTGGAGAAAGAACCATGGTCAAACCACGCCAAAGTGAGCAGACTGTGATAGAGTCACAAAACTTTCATCAGTAGTAAACTGGTAGTATGAAATCAAAAAATACACTATTCACTTCTCCTGTATTATACGAAATATTTTCTCTGGTAACAACAAACAAAGTTTCTTTTATTATTTTCTCATGTTATTCTCTTTATTCATAGTTTTTCCACTTCACTTTCACTTCCTTACTTTTGGTTGGCATTGTTGTTGGTTGCCTTCCGAAATATGAACAGCATTGTTTTAAAAGTATACAGAAGCGGTGAAATTATATACAAATTAGCTTCAATTCGACGTAAAACAAACATTTTTTTTCCTTAGTTTTCACTTATCCACACTGTTGGGTGAATAAGCACTCTTCTTGCACCTTGGTTGAACCCACAAGATGTCCTCGTGTTTCCCATTTTTTTTCTTCTTTGCCACCTACTTTGTTTTGTTACTTGTTAAATTTCCTAGTTTCCAGATTAATACTTATATATATAGAATTCTTTTTTTTTGTCTTCTTTTTTAAAGTATGTGGGTGAGTTTCTCTCATTTATTTTGTTTCCTATTTGTTTAATATTAATCTACTCTCCGTGGATCCGATTTGCAACAATTTTCAATCAGAGTAAATTCCTACTAATACATCGTATATATATATATATTTATTTTCTTCCTCTTATTCACTGAAACATAGGTAACAAACAGTTCTACAAACTAAAAAGTTCAGGACTTACTGTGACTTCTTTTCTTATTTTTGCTCTTGAACTCGTTTTTTTTTGTTTCTGGTTGTTTCTTTACTTTTTAATGGTAATTCGTTTTCGCCTTAACACTCTACATTGTTATTATGTGTGTAGTTTCCAATTTAAGTTTTTTTTTGTTGTTGTTGTTAATGATTCGACTTACGTGTAAATGTGTTACAGTGTTTAATGTTAATGTCTGTGTCTGTGAGTGATGTTTATTCACTTTTGGTTACATGTGCGTGCCTTTCGTTAGGCTTCGAGATTTATTTCACTCCCGCTCGGTATAGTTTCATCTGTGTTCTAACACTCGCAACAGCAGAAACGTCTCCTGGTGGGGTTTTTTACTTGAACTATTGTTTTTTTTCTTCTGTTAGTATTTACTTTGTTATCCGTTACAACTATTATTTTTTGTCACTTATTCAAATCTGTGGCGGGGGCGATTGCTATTAAATTTTCATTCATTTTGTTTACTAACCTCTGGTCTGGTGGCTGTAGGTATGTGTTTTCGACCCGTTGCAGGGTTGACGCGTATCGGAACCCATTTTGAAACCCCAAAACCAAAAGTCAACTAAATACATCCATACGTTGGGGGGGGGGGGGGGTTTAATTCGGTGAACTCGGTTCGTGTCTACCCTTCTGTCCATCGTTTCAGTTTTTCTTTTAATGCTTTGCTGTAGAATTAGATAACTGTACTTAACAATTTTTATTCCTTTTTCACTTTTTGTAACTTTTTTTCATCTACGGTACGGTTTTCTTTTTTTTTGTATTTTTTTCTGCCTTTTTTGTTATATTTTTATTATGTAAATTTTTTATCTATTCTTCTCTTTCTTCTATAAAACACATTTAAGTTTGTTTTTGTTTTTCTTCAATTATCTAATATACTTCTCTGTTTGTTGGGTTTCCTTTTCTCCGTTTGGCTCTGTTCACTATTTGTGTTTTATATTGTTTCTTGTGTCTTGGCTGGCTGGGTAGAATTTGGCGTATCAGAACTTTCTTTTCTGTCTCTCGACCACCGTGAAGATTTGCCACGTTGGTTGTGAAGGTTTAATTTTCCCTTAGTGTCACTAACTTAGGATCGAGAAATTTCGCATTTGTGGTTATCCACAACCACTTGACGACCTGACGTCAAGAAATCGTTCCGAAGTTGTAGGGAGATCATTACGACAATTTTTTTTATTGTTTTTGGGACATAGATTCAAAGAGATAATCAATATGGGGCGTTGGAAGAATGTTGTCGGTAATTTACACAGAAGGGAAATACAGGTTGCCTCGGATTTCAGAGATATCAAATGATCAGAAGTTTATGGCTTGTTTTCACAGGTGATCTTTAAGAAGAGTGATTAAGGGCTGAACATCATATGCCTTCCACGTACTTTGAAAATCATAAATGAAGAAGATATCGTTTTTCTTAGGAAAGCTCCAAAATAAAACACTTGAGAAGATCAGTGTTTCTCTTCAAGGTCGCTTGCATACGGGCAACGAGCTCTCAATTAGGATCAATTGGATCTGTAGATTCAAATAAGACAATACCCATTCAAGTATCTGGTTTACCAGCCGAATCATCGGAGACTGTACAACGATTGCCATTAATCAATGACTGCGCCAGTGGTTGTGTCGTTAACGTCACAGCCTCACAACCCAGCTGGCTTGAGTTTAACAATCCCTGTCGATTCCGTTGAGATTTTATGGATACGTCTTCTGGTCGATGTGTTATTGGGTCATAGAAGAAGTGTTTGCCCGGCCTCGGCGATTGAGTCAAAGTGATCGAATTGTGCAATTGGAAAAAAAAACAAGAATGTGAAACCACAAATCAAAAAGTCGTCAGCCATCTTATGTGTTTGTATTTGATATTTTGAATACCATATATTTAAAAGATTTTACCACATACAGAGAGTACGTTTGCTGATGTTCCGCTCAGTATTGCGGAATTTTCCATAAAATTTACCTGTCTCGTAGACTTAACGTCTCGTTGAAAAAGGACCTAATAGAACTACATTTAACTCAAAAAAAAAAAAACTTTTAATATCAATAAAAAAATATATGTTCGTCAACTCGCCACTAGACTTGATTAGTTACACATTGGTTGAGATTTTGAAGCCTCAAGGCGAAAGTACGTAACTAGTTGCAAAAATATTGATTTTGCAACGCAATACTTTCTCTAAAATGAACAGCAATCTTTATTCAATCATCATTTATATTTGGATTGAATTGAGTTTTTATACTTTCTTTGTTGAAACAATATTTAGTTAGTGAGTAAACATTACTTCTTAGAAGAAGTGAATCCATAAATATCCATGTTTTTTGGGAATGTTGGGCGTAATATTCCATGTTGAATGAAATGCCAAAACGAATGTATCATATTTTTGAAATTCTATGATTTGAGTCGAAGTACTCAATGTACTCCGTAAAACATTCTTGAGCTCATGAATCTGATATCGCTGTTCAAAAGTCGGGGAAACGTCAAGATGAGTTATTTTAAATATTTTAAAAAATATGTTCCTTTAATCATGCCCATGATTGCTAAATATTGACAAACACGCAGTGTAAACAAATATTTTAACTTCTCCCAGTGTCCATTTTGGATAAGATCGCTTATCTGTTTTATCGTTTTACGATTTTCCGCATAAGAATTGTCGAAGCTTACGGCTTATGGAGAACAAAATATCCAAGCATTTCAACTTGAAATGGTTGTAATTACGGAAATTGCTCTTCGAAATCGATTCCATCAGGTGGTACGCAATTACTTCAAAAATCCCGAAAGATGCAAAGAAAACAAAAAAGAACCGAAAAAACTAATCAAAACCTCTCATATTACACCTTCTCACATGGATAAAAAAACACTAAGTTTCGCTCAAACTCTCAGAAATAGGCAATGAGATATACACTCTGTCCAACTTCTATAAGACCAGGTGATGATCTTGCTGCTTTGTGTCTTTGTGAACAAACAACGCTTCAATTTATATTCTAGTATATTTGTATTGGTAACTATCATACACTGCATGATTTTCACATGTGTGTGTGCAAACGTTGAGCATAAACAAATCTTTTTGTATTTTTCAAGTGTCAAGTTTCTATAAGACCAGTAACGTTTTCCGTTGGTTTTAGTTAGTTTGATTAATAAATCTGGAAAATTCCGAAAGTAAAAGTGCTCACGGATAGAGAAAAAAGGCAAATCGTTGCATTTCACCAAGAAAATGTTGGAATTAGAGAAATTGCTCATCGGATTGGACGAACCCATCAAGTAGTTTTCAATTATTTGACGAATCCTCAACGATACGGTAAAAAGAAGAGAGCTTTAAAATCCCTTATGCAATTGAAGCAATCTTTGAATCTGATTGTTTCACGGGAGACAATTCGTCAAATTTTGGTAACAAGTCCTTACATAGGGAGGGCTAAATAGGTTAAATCTCCTAATCTCAGATCATCTCACATCGAAAGACGTCTGAGTTTTGCCAAAGCTCACATGAATCAACAGTGGGACATGGTATGTCACGACAAAGAAAGTTTTCAAAAGAATACATTTTGCTATATACCATAACGAAAAGTTCTTCAATATTTTTTTTACTTCTAACTTTGCTAGGTTACCTTCAGTGACGAATAAAAAGTTCAATTTGGATGGTCCTGATGGTTTCAACGGTTACTGGCGTGATTTACGGAAGGAGGAACAGTATTTTTCAACCAAGAATTTTGGTGGAGGCTCGTGCATGGTTTGGGCGGGATTCTGTGCAACCAGAAAGCTCAAGATAGTTTTCACATCATTCAAGGATTACATACATGTTCTGAAATAGGTAGGAGGTTTTTGCGTGGATATCGTCACAAAAAATTCTCATTCCAGCAAAAACAATGCTACTATATATACCAGCAAAAGAACTAAGCAATGGATTAAGGACCAAAAACTTATTTTTTTGGACTGGCCGACTTGCTTTCCAGACTTGAATCCTGTTGAAAAACCTTGTGGGGATCCATGTACGCACTGACTAGCAAGGCACTGCACTGACTGTACCACGATTGAAGAGCTCAAGGTCGCAATTTCGGAAAAATGGAAAAATATCAAGAAATCTGTTCAGCAAAATTTAGTAAATAGTATTCCAACAAGAATTTTCCAGGTTATTAGCCCAAAGTGACAAGGTTGCCCATTATTGACATGTAAATCAGCCGATCGTTTTGTATTTTTCATTGATAATACATATGAATTTTGAAATGGTCTTATAGAAACTTGACAGCTGAAATTATCATATTTAAGCACAATAAATCAACAGTTCTTTTGAACGAAATTAACGTTAAATATACTTTATTCCAAGCATTCTACAAGGTCTGAATATATCTTGTTGGAATTCTAACTGTTTGTGTTGCAACGAAATATAATTAGGGTGGTCTTATAGAAGTTGGACAGAATGTAGACTGACAGTAGCCTAACATAAAATTCGATTTCCTCTGTGTTTATTGTGATTATAGTCGTCTTTCTACAAGTCAAGAAATATTTCGGGTACCTTTGAATTTTTTAGGTTTACTTCAGTGACAAAAAAATTCAACCACGATGGTTCTGATGGATTCAGCGGATATGCGGGGAGACCGCATATTGAAAATATCGTGAAATTCTCGCGTAACTTTTGAAAACGACCAATCTACATTGACCGATTCTCTTCATTGACTTTCTCTTTCGATACGCTCGGCCTTGCAGACAAATTTGGTGCCTGTTTTATCACATAGTTGGATAAATGAGGATTCCTTCTACACTATTGATCTTCGAACACATAACGAAATCTTGATCAACATGTCAAAAGGGTCTATCTTCTTTGATCGATTCTCTTCACCGACTTTCTCTGTCGATAACCACGGCCTTTCAGACAGATTTTGCTCCAGTTTTGCCATGTAGTTTGACAAACGAGGTCCCCTTTCACACTCCTTATCGTCGAACACATCAGGATATCCTGTTACCGCTGAGTTATTGATGAAAGAGAATGTAGATGAAGAGAATCGATCAATATAGATAGGTCCTTTTCAAAAATTACGCGAGAATTGCATTTAAATGAATTGGACTGGAAGATGAAACCCTGCCCGCCATTAACAAGTTGAACCCCGCGTCGGTCCTTATTGACTGACAACGGTCTTTCTTTGGGAGACAGTTAATCACCGGGACCGACAGTTACGAAGTATGAAAAAATTGTTGCAAATTGCTTTTGTTACAATATATGACTACTTCCTGGTCGATTTTCTGACTATATCTTTGGAAGCAGTGTCACAGTGGCACTATGATGTGCTCTCTAGCTCTCTTGATGCAGAATGCGCAGCAACAATGTTTTCAATTGCTCACAAGACTTCACGCTTTGTTTTTCAATAGAACCTATCTGTTTCGATCGATTTTCTTCATCGACATTCTCTGCTGTTTATAAACTCAGCGGTGAAAGCATTTTCAGAATGTTTCCGACGATCTGGATTCTAGAAGAGAACTTTGTTCGTTGAACTATCTGAAAAAAATACAGCAAAGTCCGTTTACAAGGCCGTTATTATCTAAAGAGAAAATCGATAAAGAGAGTCGATCAAAACAGATAGGTCCTATTGAACAGTTAAGCGTGACTTCGTCAGGCAAGAAAAAACGTGAATTCCCTGGAAGAGGGACCCCGGTTTTAACTGAAGATGAATAATCAGCTGTAGAAATCATTTCTTTTTCTGAACAAGTATTTTCTTGTTTTCGAAAAATCGGAATCATAACCACGCAATCAACCACAGCTTTCTTGCGCATACTACATACACCACTTGAAAAATTGTAAGAAGCAGAAGTTTTGGCTATTGTCTGATTAAACGGGTATTTAGAAAAATGACTAATGACATGTTTCTCGATTATAACGCTTACATTGATAATTTTGGAAATAATGAAAAATCTGAATATCGTGTGAAGATGAAGTAAAGATTACTTTGGGCATGTTAGCTTTCAATTGTTTTTCGACAGAAAAACAGTAGAATCCCGATTATCCGCGGAATAGTCTGGCTAGGTCACCGCGGATCACGAAAATCGCGCATAATGCAATAAATGACTAAAAAAGAGATGCAAACACAATATTTCAGCATGATAACTATGTTTTATCAGTAAAGGAATCATTAAACTATCCATCTATAAGGTTGTGTACACCAGAAGTCAAATAATGTGAAAGTTATGACCAAAACCAAAATGCAAAATCCTACACCTCACCGATAATTTCCGGGAAAGTCCATAGCATTACTATGGAACTCGCTTTCGCGGATCATTCGCGCGCGGATAACCGAGGTTCCACTGTACCCTTTGAGTTTATATCATCGACATTCTGATGTTGGATGTATGAGTACGATCAAAATGATCACTAATAGATGGCACCAGTGGCACTAAAACGTGTCAGGCAATGTTTTACCTTTTTTCTTGTTCAAACGCCAGTTTGGTTTTTCTTTTGGTTTCATTGCATATCATTATTTGGAAGTGTAAACAACGTTTCCATTCCTTTGTCTTCCCACACTCTCGAGAAGCTTTGTTTTTATGGTTGTTTTCTTTGAAGAAAAGTACAACAGAAACCTATCGAATGTTTTGTGATGCCTATGAGAAACGTGCTTCATCAATTTCAACCAGTGGTTTAGACGGTTCAAGAGATGAGATGCGAAGATGCGACAACGAGTGCGAAGGAAGGCCAGCAGCGGTTGAAGACAATGATTCGGAAGCGAAATTGAACCAAGATCCGTGTCAGTCGCAAGAGCCATATCATTGCGTCTGAAGGTCTTTAATTAAAAAAAAACCTTTAAAATGTGATTTGAAATCGTCTAATTTAACGATAAATAATGTGAGTATCTAAACCCTTTGCGATCGGAATTAAATTCCCCTTGAAAGAGGTCCTGTTATCTGTCCACGTTAATATTTTTTTGTTAATACCGAGCACCGTTATCTATTGTTCATAGAAGCTCCGTATTAATTTGTAAACAGATTCACTTGACATCTTAATTCGTTTAGTAAGTGTGTAAACTGTTATATGATTGAACAAAGTATTCAGGATTATTCCTTGCTGTGATGGCTGAGAGCAGACAAACGACTGCAAAGGGTTAAGTCAGTCGCAACAATGGTAAAATCGCATCAATTGAATTTCGAAGTACATCTCCACCCATTGTATTCCCCAGAACCCCTTCTGCGTGATGAAATAGTAGGGTAAGTAGTTTGCAGACCCTAAACGAGTGTTCCGGGAAAGGTTTTTGGTTTTAATGAAGAAAGTAAAGTTTACTCCAGCGCTCAACTCTCAACAACGAGTTCCATAGTGAATCTATAGGCCTTCCCGGAATATTTCAGTGAGTGATAGGCCCATGCTCTTTTGTTTTGGTCATGGCTTTACCATTATCTGACCACTGTTGTACTCGACCTTGTAGATGCATAGTTTAATGATTTCTGTATTGATGGAACATACTTTTCATGCTGAAATATCGTTCGGACCTCCTTTATTGCGTTATCCGCGATTTTCGTTATTCGCGGTGAGCTTGAGAGACTACCTCGCGGATAATCGAGGCTCTACTGTATTAATTTAACAATACGCTATTGAAAATTAGAGTTGTTTTACAGACGTTCCGTACGAGTGCCAATCTTATATTGCCAATCTCAGCTTTTTGGTGGATTGGTTATTCATATACCGGATGTTATGAAATATATCGCCGGTCGGACCTATAATATAGGGTTGCTCTCGGATTCTCAAGAGTAACCATCATAGCCGTATAATGAAATGATAGAGCGGTAAGTCACGGAATATTTCGCCGGTCGAGTTTATCATTGAAGGGTGATTGGCCGGTGAGCTCCTGTGCTGTTCGTCTTCTGCTGTGTGTGTATGAGAAAGAGAGTGCTTTTCTATTGTTTACCCCTATAAATTAGTACAAATTTCATTCTATACACACTAGTTTTCTATGTTCACTGGATATTATCCCCTTCTTGTTTGCATTGTTTCACTAGTAATGTTTAGATCAACGTATGTTCCTCTTATTTATTTGCTTTCTCCGTCGCCGTGTGATGAGATAAGAGTGTAATCGTTGGGAATAATCGCTAAATCACGCGTTAAGTTATGAAAACTATCGCTGGTAGAATTCATAATTCCGTCGCCGCGTGATAACATGACTGAACACTACTACATGGATTGAAAAGCCTCGGAAAAAATGAATAAGATTCATTTCGAGAGGTTCATCTGCCACTAGCTTATGTGTGAAGTTTCATGACATTTGGTTTTTTTTGTTCGCAAACTACAGTTGTTTAAATGAGCATTCGTATGGAAAATGGAAAAAGAGGAATATCGTATTTTGATCAAACATTGTTTTTTGATGCGAGAAATTCCTGAACAATCAATGCAGGGCTTGACGAAATGTTATTCCACTTCTGGTCCTTCGAGAGCAACAGTTTATCGGTGGATTAGTGAATTAAAAATGGACCGCACAAGCTCCAAAAAGAGGCTACGAATCCAGAAATCGTAAAACAAGTGCATCGACTCGTTTAGAACGATCGTAAAGAGAAGTTACGCAAGTTAGCTGAGACCGTAGGCATTTCAAAAGAACGAGTGGGATACATTTTGCACGAAATTTTGGGCATGAAAAAGCTAGCCGCGCGATGGGTGCCGCGTTTGCTGACCGTCGACCAAAAACAGCGGCGCGTTGAAGACTCAACAGCCGGTTTGGCGTTGTTAAAGCGTTATTGTGTGGACTTCTCTCGACGTTTTGTGACAATGGATGAAACGTGGTTTCATTACCACTATCCTGAGTCCAATATGCAATCTGCAGAGTGGCACTGAGGTATATTTCTAAGAATTAGAAGTTTCGTATTACAGAAAGGGAATCGAAATGTTGGAAACACGCTATACAAAGTGTATTACCATCGAAGGAAACTATGTTGAGGAATAATTACAGCTTTGCCCAAAAACCGATTGTTTTCATTAAAAATCCCAGATTTTCAACCCATGTAGTATGTGCTCTATGTTATGAAATAGATCGCCAAATTTCTCATAGAACGATGTTTCCGGTTGATTTTTCAGGCTACCCAGGGACAACATCCGTCACCGCGTGATATGAGAGATTATAATACGCATGATATGTTGTGGAATATATAACCGGTTGTTTTTATTATAGATGAATCCTCTTGGTTACTTTCTCAAGTCACCCAAGGAAAAGATCGTTACGCACGATTAGTCACGAATTATATATCATGTCGTATACGAACTTACGATCAGTAGCTGAATTGGAAGATATTGCAAAAAATTAGGGCGACAAATGCAAAACATACTATTCCACTCAATTTACGATACAATGTCTGGTTAATTCATTCGAGTGTAGCATATCGTTCATCAAATCAAAACTAGCGTCCTAAATATGCGCTTAGAAGTTGTCCAGAATGGTTCTAACGAAGAACCGAGAATGTTTCCTCACTAATGAATGACGAAACGTAAGCGAAGATAGATTTCTGATTTTTGATCTTCTATAAGGCCAAAAGATCCATCGGACAACGGCTCGAGAAGATGTCTCAAGCAAGTTAAAATTCGTTATTTTTGATAAAATTACTGAAAACCCGCTGATCTTGTCATGCTTACCAACCCGTATGCAGCTGCGGACGAAAACCGATGTTTTCTCTACGAACGAGACTGATTTATAAGGAAAAGTTCTAGTAAAAACGAGTGTTATAAGACACAGATGTACACAAGCATCCTATGAAGTTTTGGCAAGATTAAGTTAGCTGCCATTTCAGCGGTACCGGCTGCTGAAAAAAGGGTGGCAAACTAATAAGAGATGCTCCAAAAATGAATAGATTGTGGAATAAAATGGCCGGCCAGTTGAACCAAATGAGCTCCAAAAATTTATGCAAGGCATCCGAAGAAAAGTTACAGATTTCTTCAAAACCAAAACTATTTGTTATTTGTTATTGTGGCGCAGAGTGAGGCTATCAGGGCTCTGCATAGTCATAGTCAACTGAGGATAGTCAACTGACTATCTGACTGACTATACCCTCATTCAGTTAGTAATGACTTTTGGCTTCTTCACGCAGTTTCTCCACCAAAACGACTAAACAGTCTGTCATTTCATTCTTCCCAGTCAAATTGTCCTCATTGCATTTTGAAGTGACTACCCCCAAAACGAATTCGTTCCTCTCTTTCTCTCTCCCATGTACGTGTGCATGCATCGATGTTTGAGTTCAACGTGGTTTGACATACGCTACAGGTGAGCTAGATTATTTTGTATCATTCACGAAAATTACTCACACGTATAAAATAGCGTCAGTGTGTGTACGCTGTTTTGCACGCTAATACGCTAATGAGCTCACGATGGGTGGACAATAAACCGTCCATTGATGGGGTAACTTCTTTTTTGCATCAATAATCATGTTTTCGTTCCACTTTATATAAACGTGAAAATAATATTGCGTACGCGGGTATAAAATTAGTGTCAGGGGGAAATGGATGTGTGGATTGAAGTCAGTTGAATGAAGAGGCAGATTTGTATTCATTAGTAGAGCAGTTCTAGTCAGTGTCTTAGAATATCAACAAATATTCACGAGTAACGAATATGATTTTATTTCAGTGTAAATGACTTTTTTTTCAGCTCGAAACACACTGCCCTCATTATATTGATGACAATAACAAACGAGTTCATTTTGTTCATATCGCTGATGAATGAACAAATTTGTTATAATGAATGAAGACGGCATTGAGTGAGGTTCATAACTTCGCTGTTATTTATACTTTGAATATCAACAGCAACCAATTGATATTCATCACATTCGAAACGATATTCGTTCTGGCATTGATTTTGAGTCAAAATTCAAAAATAAACAAAAAAGCCAGACTGGACCATTTAGAGAACAAAAGCACCAGAGTTCGATGAAACGAACTTTGCAAGAAATCGCACAGGATTTGGTTGGCAGACGGTAACAACGGCATGAATAAAAACCAACCGCACGCAACTGCCTCAGGTTGAAAGTAAACAACAGCTGATATACATCTGGCTAATATGAAATTCAATTATGGCATCTTGAATAATCAATATGAAAATGACACTGGGTGGAAAAATGAACTTCAAAACATATTGAAGAACAAAAGTTCATTTGCTCATATTCACTGGTTGTCTGGATCTGTCATTTTGATTTTCGTTTGGAATATATAGGTTTTCGACGCAACCTAACCCGAAAATCTATGCATTCGAGCTTAGCGAAGATGATTTTTTTCAACACTGGTTCTAGTCGAAGAGAAGCTACGGAGAGTAGAGTCGGTCTTCATTATTCACTCTCGAAGATTTCGGGCTCTGGAGGCTATAGATAATTTGTTCTCCAAGAAAGGAATCGCAGTGCCAGAGAAGTGTTGAATGATTTTTTCAGATAAAAATTCATCATACAGTGCCCCATAAGCGAAAGTTCATTTGAGTCAAGCCCTGGATAATCGTATCCTCAAACACAATCTCACGAAGAATTAGACCATCGAGACACTTCCCAGATATCAATTGAGGTACACTGACAAAGTTACGAAGAACCAGCAAGAGAATTGCCAAACGTCCGACCCGCTTCGACACACGGCAGCGCGTTTTTCGGTCGAGCCAAAACTCGTGTATTCATTTGTTGTTGTTATTTTTTTCCTGTTTCTCCTACTATTCGAGTAAGATTATGGGTTTTGTTTCACTGTCGAATTTCAACATCTATGAACGTTTTTTTTGTCTCTGTACGTTATTGTTTATAATACTGTTTGTTTTATAGATCCCCTGTAAAGCTTGTCTCGTGGATTTTTCTCTCGTTCCTTCACTAGTTATTAATTGTTTGGTTTTCGTGTTAGTGTGTATTCGTTTTATTCTGACTGTCGCTAGCTGCTAGATGTGTACAAACTTTCGCTCGCACCTATCTCGTTAATCTCGATCTGTGTCTTGATTGAAGAAGGGAAAAAACTAATAGTAACGACGAAATCAGGTCTGCCTTCTTCTATATTGGATGAGTTGCAAGATGTTCCAAGTACGAGGAGTGGAAAATTGTGCAGATTTTCGTGTATTCATTGCTGCATATTGGCAGCAATCATCGACAGAAAGTGGTTGCCAAACCTCTCGTTTTCGGTCACGCATCAATTTACTATTCGATTCGCGAATGATGCCCACCACAAAATGTCTTTCAATCTTCCTTCTTCTTTAGTGATAAGTTATAGTGTTTTCTTAGATAGAGATATACTTTTATATGTAATAGATTTGATTTCTTTTTCGTTTTTTTTCTATACTAACATTATTTATTTGTTTTTTTTTTATTTTTTTCTCGACTCTATAGTACAATAATTGGAATCAATTATCTTGTAATCACCGCACTTGAGGAAAAAAACGATTCCCATCATTTTGCTTCCAATTTGTTCGTTAGTTCTAAATAGTTTTGTTGTTTCGTGTGGAAGTGAATGTTTTGGTTGTGAAAGTGAGATTTTCTTCCGCCTTCTTACTCCGAACGAATGGCAAACCCAAATTCCGGCAGAGATAAGAAACTGATGTGCTTCTTGTGAATTTGAGTTTCTAAGTGATATTTTTTTTTGGTTTTGTTTAGAACCGGTCAACTTCGAACAATGTTTTGGCCTGTTTTCAATACTTTCCTACTGTACAAACATAGCGATTCCGTGAACGAGCTCCTGTGCTGTTCGTCTTCTGCTGTGTGTGTATGAGAAAGAGAGTGCTTTTCTATTGTTTACCCCTATAAATTAGTACAAATTTCATTCTATACACACTAGTTTTCTATGTTCACTGGATATTATCCCCTTCTTGTTTGCATTGTTTCACTAGTAATGTTTAGATCAACGTATGTTCCTCTTATTTATTTATGTTTTTTGCTGCTCGCCCCAACCATTACTTATGCCATCGTCGGCTATTCCCGCGTCAAAACAATGGCTTGTTACTACTAGTTTTACCATTTTGCTATCACTATAAAAATAAGTCCTCGAAAATATATCTGTCAATTGGTACGAACAAATCAACAACACCTCACTTCGTTGCAATAAAAACATAATGCCAAGAACAAATACTTCGGGTGGGTTTTCTCTGATCGACGTATTCTGTTTCAGTTACTTTAGCCTTTATTTTGTTTATGGTTTTACCTTTGACCTACACGAATAACATTACAACTTGATGACGTCTCTAGGATTTTATTTTGTTTCTCTGTTTGCTGTCTCACCGCTTGCCGATGAATGAACGTGTTTCATCTTTATTTTTTGTTGTTTTCACTGTTCCTTTATTGTATTTCTACACCGCTAAAATTACTTCGTACATTCTTCCATCCGCCTCCAGTAGCTGCTGAATAAACTTCTTGGCCGTTTTCCTCTTTAAATCTCACATTTATGTAACAAATATTGGTTATAATTTCATTTGTTTTAATTACTATTTAAATGCTAAAAATATGGCTTTCGAACGTTAACAATTTTGTTTTTATTATTATTTTTAGGTTTTATTTATCCTTGGTTTGGCCATCGATCACGGCCGTGTTGCTGTTGTTGTTGTTTTTTTTGTTGTTGTTGCTGTTTTGATGTATTTTTGTTTCTCGGGACAAAAATAGTCCACCACTGGTCCTGCGCTATGGCAACCGTATTTTCTTTTCTTTATTAATTTTATTCTGGAGAGGAACCAATCGTAGGCCCTTCCGGTGAACCCAACCACTAGCGGTCGTGCCCTGGACATGCGATGCTCCACGATACAAACATGATGACCGATTAGTTTTAATTTCATTTGTTTGATCTAAGGTTACAATTTATGATAGATTCTATTTGGGTTCGCTCGGCTGCCACGCTCACTTCAGTATCTTTGCGTGTGCAAGAATGTGAGAATGCCCCCCAACACGAACAAACATTCTTATCGCTTTTATTTTGCTTGCTCCTCAACGAGTATAAAAGTTAAGAAACTGTTTCCATTAAATTTTTGACTACTAATTCCAACTAGTGCATTTATCGTTCACGATTAAATAAGTACAGTTTATTGGTGGATACTGTATTCTCGCTTCTTTGTTTTGTTCTATCTCCTTAGGATTCTTGTTGTTTTGCCGTTCCATCGATAATTTCGAAGTAATAATGTCGCAGTCCACACTTTGTATCCACTTATGCTTTTTTTGTTTGTTTTGTTTGTATGTTCAACAAACAACGATTGTTGTAAAAATTGACCGACTAATTATAATAGAAACGACCTAGCTGTACCCAAAACCCAAGTCCACATTTACGCTACCAATCGACACTTCCAACCCTTGTCCCCCTCTTCTTTTTTTCTACACTCACCTTTCAGCAAATATCAGATGGTAGCGGAGGATTTACCGAATGATTCGAAAAAAAACACATTCTCCTCTCTCCACTCCATTCCCTTGCTTCTTATTGATTTTGCTTCGTTTGACCACTAAAACGCTCGAAATAAGTTCTAAACTTAACAACGGAAAAAATCTAACTCGAAAAATACTTGTTTGCTTACACATGTTGTTGTTTCATCTTGTAAAAACTTTTTTTTCTGTTGAACCTTTTCATTTCTTATCTTCTTCTACTGTTAGCTTTCGTTTACGTCTATTAGTTTTCTCACTTTGCTTAACAATTAATAATTTTTTATTTCCCCTAAAATTGTTCATTATTATTATTCTTTTCCCCTTTCCGCGCACTTCAAACTTCCACCTGTAGGTGCACCATTCATTGGCCCAGCCCAGTGCACTCTCGCCCCTCTTTCGCCCGCTTTTCTTCTGTTCCCCACCTTCTTTTTCGCTCTTCGTGTCCTTCTCGAGCTGGGCCCCATACACCTCAAAAACAAACGCGGGCCTCGGAAAGGTATAAAATTGAAAAGATTACAACTTCCACCCGATGACACGATGATGTGCTGCCTTCCACCCCGCGCACCACCCACCACACCAGGAAACGCACTTACAACAGCCCACCTGATATAAAAATGCACCTTTCCTCAGCTCCACTCACTACTCACGACTCGCCTAGCTCTCTTTCTCTTTTAGTGTCGCAATTTTTGCATAATCTCCGCGGCGTGGGTTGAGGGGTTTTTGGCGTGGTGGATTTTTGTGCTTCTTTTTGTTAATCATTTGTTCTCTTCCCGTTTCTAATGTTGTAGAACCTCACAACGATCCGGTTTTGAGTCGAATCGTCAATTAATGTTATTTTTTGTTTCTGATTTACTTAATTTTCGCTTGCTTGTTTGTTTTTTTTTTTGTTTGTTTGTTTGTTTTGATGTTACAGTTCGGGGTTTTCTTTTTCGTCATACTGAGTTTCACGTAGTTTTATTGGTGCTGATTTGTGTGGGGTGTGTGTACTTTTTCGTGTGTAAAAGAAAGTTCTTGTATGTGCGTGTTGACTTAGTTGGTAGTGCCCAAGGTTTCACCTTAACTATAACCCGGCCAGTTGGAGCAAGATCTTCGTCCATGCGACAAACTCGTCCAAACACCGCAGTCGCATCGTCCACGAGTTATTAAAGTAAGTGTTATAAACCGCCTTTACACTACTTAATTTAATAAATGACGACGACGATGCTAGCGATGACGCGGATGATGATGATATCGATGATGCTACCGAAGACGCCGGTGTCGTCCAGAGGCCCACCCCAGAGGAACCGGGACTGCTGGTGGAGCCATCGACCGCCCTAGGCTCCTGTTGTTCCGGGGAGGACACAGACTGCTGTGCCGCTCGGCACTGACCCGACTGCTGCAGTGCTGTCATTGTTGCGCTTGATATACTCGGGCACGTGCGTAATCGGGGCGGCAGCTGGCTGCTGAACATCACCTCGGCGAGAATATTGCGTGTGGTTGTACTACTCCTACTCCTGCTGATATCGTTGCTACTAGAAGAAGAACTGTGGAGGCTGGTCGTGTTGGAGCTAGTTTTATTCGCGGTCGCTACTTTGTCCAGTTGGGCCCTTCCGTTGGCACCATCGTCACCGCTACCGCTGCCATCGTCCGGCTCGTCCTGCAGCAGGGGATCACACTTCGCACAAACACCGGACAGAGGATTCGCCTCACAGTGCCTATAGCAGCAATCCTCATGGCCGCTATTCGATTTCATCGTTTGCTCACCCGTTTCACCGATGTTCAGATCTGGACGGAAAAGGAAAAAACAGCGAAAAATGTTAGTTTTTGTTCCGTTTGGCAAGCAGAGATTAAAAGTTTTTCAGTGTACCTAGAAAATGTAAACTCTCACTGCCACCTTCGTCGGTTCCGAATGTACAGTTTTGGTTCACTGTACATAAGTAAATACTGTACCGTAAGTAGCGACGGTATAATGTTCTTCAGTTGGCGTTCTTTATTAAATAAGCAGTAATTATGAATAATAATGGCTCAACTGAATGTAAATTTTTAAACATTGTTTTCAACGTAGCCAATGGTGACAATAAATTCTAAATTATTCAAATGATCATGTCAGAACCCAAGTGTCTCCGCCCAGAGAGGTATCTGAGCAGAGTTCCGCAGTGGGATGAGTGAATGAGATCGAATATAGACAAAGCAGGTTTGATCTATACTGATCGATGGTTTTATTACGACTGAGTGCTCTGAACATTTCGTGTCCCTTTTATACGATCAGTCCCATAGTCATTTGAACAGCGCGATTCTATATCGGTTGCGTCTGGAATATTCGCTATAATACAATTGGGCTTTGTATAGCGGGTTCGTTTCCACCTGTTCCTATCCCATGATAATTCTCTGGTTATTGTTTGTGTGTTGTGATTGTTTACTTGTTGTTTTGTTGTGATTTTTTTTTGTGCTGTGGTGAGTATTATGTGTATTGTGTTTAGAATAATGTTTCATCATTTTTATAGGTGATTATCCCAGGAGCAAAAATAGTAAATAAATAAAATATTCTTATATGTGTAATTCACTAACTATTCTTCCTTTTCAGGTGCGGATTAAGGTTCTGCCTGCTGAATTTAATATGTTTAGTGTTTTAGTGTCAAGTGTTTATAGTAATATGTAAAGTGTTGAAGATTTTAAAATAAAATTGTTTTTAATAGAATCGAAGTGTGTTTCTGTTTGGTGGATTCTCTTTTTGGCCAGTCTGGGCCGTAACACCAAGAGTGATGGTAATGACATAGACCATCATGACCAGTCAATCTTTGGACGTAGAGCTACGTCTTTCATTAAGGGTGCAAAATCAGGAAACCGTTTTTATGTAATAAAGTTAACTTTAATAACTATTTTTGTTGCGAAAGGGCTTTTGACGATTTACATACCAAACGAATCGGAAATTACCTAAGATTTGTTTTTATGCTATATATTACTATCCCCTGATGTGTAAATGGATTGAATTGTTGTAAACTAGAAGCATTTCCATTTTCCCATACATTTGTTGTGCTCATTTGTGAGCTTCCCTACCCATGCCGTCAATAACGAGCAACTTATCGACGATCAATGAAGGGGAATGATTCAAAGTCTTCGTGAAAAAAGAAAAGAAGAAGAAGAAGAACGGAGGGGAATATTTGTCTAGAGCAGCGGTACTCAACCTTTTTTTCAGATGGGCCACAAACACGTGGTAGTCATGGTGTCGCGGGCCGCTTGTGTCTAAGACTCGACCGCATTGTTAACGTAGGAATTATGAATGCCGAAAAACAAACATTATAGTAATTCAAGAATGAAACTTTTTAGCACAAATATTTGGTTGCACTGAGGGCCGTTGAATGAATGCTCTCAGTGAGGGAGAGGTTTCATTGTTTGCGAATGTTTCGCAAACTTCCAGTTTCCACAGAAGAACACAGCACTCACTGCTGAAAATAGCTTTTTCACACCCAGCTTCAAATGCGTTGCACTTTGATGACATTTTAAACCCTGAAACAATGCTCGATATCACGAAAAATTAATTGATCGATCGGAATGTCAGCATTAAATCATTCACGATTTATTAGTCATCTTGCTAGTGACCATTTGGCAGCGACAGCGGCAGCATTCCAAATGGTCTTTGTCAAGGCCGAATGTTTTATTTAGTTTTCCAAATTGGCCTTTTTTAAGGCTAGAGGCGTATTAACTGAGAAAGTCTGAGAATCTGAGAGAGACTCTATAATTCAAAACATCATCATCATTACACCAATAAATCCGAACACGCTTCCAAATTTACAGAATCTCTCTTCCACCATAAATTCAACAATTTGTACGTGTGATTCAATTATACGCAACAATCTCCACATATCTGTATGAAAACTCGCACCATGTTGGTTTTCATACCGTTATGTGAAGATTGGTTATATTTTTAATATTTTTTATGCTTATCTTGTGCAAGCTCTGCACGTTCGTTCAACATGGTAACAATACAAAAATTGAAACCAGCCAGGGTAAGCACGATATTTATACTACTTTCACGGCCATCCGACGACATGCATCATCTACTGAGTTCTTATGATATCACCAAAATTTACAAATTTTTGTGATTTCATTTGTTGGCTTTTAAAGCTGTGAAAAATTAGGTCAATAATTAACAAACATCACTTATACACTTTTTATCTTTTGAAAGTAATTGTAATACCACTTCTCTCAACCGGCAAAGAAATGTTAACGCTCGAATCCTTGCTCCCCAAATGTTACCATATCGTTTTCGAAATTTTCAACTTGCACTCCAGTACAGATGCAAGAATGATGTGGTGCAAAAATAAAGAAACACTCTCCACCAGACGGCGTGAAAATCAACACAGTGTCTCCACCGAACATACATCACTATGCGGATACCAGTCTTTCATTTGTCCTATCGAACAAATCAGCTTTGTCTGAAATCAGTATTGAGAAAGACTGCGGTCTGCAAGTTCGAATTATAGAGGCTTTAAAACTTCAATTTATTCGGCTTTAACTTTGAGAAAAAAGCCTATTTGGAAAACTAAACTAAACTCTGAATTATGAATGTTGTGAAATAGCTTGTTTATACTCGATAAATTAAAAAACGCTGCATTTTCTATTTCTATTTCATGAAACCGTGTTCTGTTTTCTGATTTTGCACCATTACTGAAAGATATAGCCCTACGTAAAAAAAGGTGATGATTTCATAGGTTTTCGTTATTGTTACACATTAAAAATAGTTCAAAATAAAGTAACACCAGATGGGCCAACCGGAAAAGTCTGCCCGGCCCGCGGGCCGCAGGTTGAGTATAGCTGGTCTAGAGCATAAATATTGGATCTCGCTGAGGCAAACTTTCAGTATCATTCTAGATACGAAGCAATGAACATCGCTTATTCCTCCTTGTTTTGCGTCATCACATTTCTTCGTTTCGTTTGAGCTGTGGACGCGACCAAATTGCTTACTCGCTGATGTATTTTGTTAAATATATTTTTAAATATAATGTTTTTAGGGGTCCGCACATTTTGTACTCTAGCGGCACATGTTCACTGGATAAAGACAAATCGGGAGGCTCAGATAAAGGAAACGACAGCAAAAAAAAAATTATAGGAGGTTGTGTTCAAGACACAACCGCATCATTGACGTAGAACTACGCTGTGGTTTAGTTCAAGTCGCTTGTTTATAACTGCGGACATTGTTTAATAATGCTACGAAAATTTTGAAATAACCATTCTACCAGTTTGGTCGCCCTGAGATGTTTTGACGTAGAACTATGTCTTTCATTAAGGGTGCCAAATCAGAAAACAGGTCACGTTTTTATGAAATAAAGTTAACGTTAATAACTATTTTTGCCGCGAACGGATTTTGGTGATTTACATACTAAACGAATCGGAAATACCGTAAGATTTGTTTAATATGTTATACATTAGAATCCCCTGGTTTGTAAATGGTTAAATTTCATGAAAACTTTAATCGTTTCCATTTTCCCATACACTTGTTCTGTTCATTTGTGTGCTTTCCCGAACAGAGCGGTCAATAACGAGCAACTTATCGACGACCAACGGAGGGGAAATCGTAGGATTTAAAGTCTCCGTGAACAAAGGAAAAGTAGAAGAATGAAGGCGAACACTTGCCTAGAGTATAAACAGTGGATCTCGCTGAGGCAAACTTTCATTCGGCATCGGACTGTTGAGCAATCCAGTTCACTTTGCTTTCGTTGCGCTTCGATCTAAGATTGGACCCCACCAGTGCTAATCCAACTTGGATATCGTCGTTTGGTTTTTCTGTTCGTTTTTCGCGTTATTCGTATCGTGTGTTTTTCTTTCCTGTGCACCCGTGGCCGAGTGGTTAGCGTCCCACACTATCGTGCCGGGTGTTCGGGTTCGATTCCCGTTCTGGTTGGGGGATTTTTCTTCAAAGAAAATTCTTCCGGCTTGCACTGTGGTCACGCATATTCTAGAGCTTGCCACTTTAGAGTACATTCAAGGCGTGTTATTCGGCATAGAAATCTCAACCAAGTATTAATGAACGACGCTAGTTAATGAATACGTTGAGACGGCAAAAGTTCCACAGGGAACGTTAACGCCATTCAAGAAGAAGAAGAAGTGTTTTTCTTTCCGCGTCATAAATTGGACGCTTCGCGTAGTGTGATGAGCAAGAAGAAGAGGAAGGCAGGCTCGAGCCCTGCAAAAAACGAACGCATTGCCAGGGGCAATAAAATTTCGAGGCAAGCGTCATCTAATGATGCACGCGATGTTGGTGCAGTGAAAAACGCTCGCACTGAACCGAGCCTTCGAGAGTGTCACACCGCATCGAATAACAGCGTAGTAGGTGATTTCGGCACGTCAAGCGTTAAGCGTTAAGGTTGTGAACCAAAAAACAGGAAGTGGTTTATATCTATGGTATAACCGCAAGGGTGACGTAGGACTATCGTTGATTTAGAGATCATTTGTTCGAAGTTGAATCTAAATCCATCCTGAATGAATGAATAAATAAATATTTGGGTGACTTCAAAAACGAGAGTGTTACGTTGGAGACTCAAGGTTTTATGCATCCAATATTGGATACAAAAAACCTTGTTCTGAAGAATAATCTTCAGAAGCTTTCCTGCTAACTGCACTTGATTGACAAATCACAAAACCAAATGTATGTGGTCGCAGTATTATATGGATAGAAAACATTAAAATAAACTCGCTTGAATGTAATTTTCAATTCCAAGGGGAACTGGCAGATTATTTTTCAGCAACGATCATTTCTTTCCAGGTTTCCTCTCGATAACCAGCAAACGAAAAAAGTTGCGCACGTGTCTGTGTGTGTGTGTGGCGGCTGCTTCTATGTCTTCCCGAGGAACCGTATTTCGATGCTGATACTCTCTTGGTCACGAGAGTATCAGCATCGGCTTTTCTGCGCTCCCTCACAGTTAAAACAAACTGATTGCATTTCAGGTCAGGTCAGGCCAGGTAATGAATCCCTCGATCCCTCGCCGTTCATCTCGTTCAGTAACGATGTTGTCTTGTCGATGTCCTCAGGAGTCGTGCACAAATTACGTAACGCTAAAAATCCGAATTCTGAACCACCTCTCCCCCCCCCCTTTCGTAACGCAATTTCCTATCTCTAATAAACAGAAAGTAACGCAACATCTACCCCCTCCCCCCTTATTTGTGCACGACGCCTCACGAAAAATGAATCAGTTTCACCACCACAATATCATTTCAGTATGCTTTTCGTGCGTGATTGAATCGAGAGAAGGTGTGGTTTACGATGGCAATTTGGAAGGCAAACTAGAGGAGAATGAACTCTCTGAGTATGAAAATTTCGGCGACTGAGCAATAATCGATTGAAAATTATATAATTTTCTCGATACGAAACATTTTTCGTTTTTCATGTTATGCATCCAATATTGGATACGGAAATATTCTACTGATGGGAAAGAATAATCTTCAGAAGCTTTCCAGCTAATTACACTTGATTGAAAAATTACGAAATCAAATGTATTTGGTCGCTGTGTTTGCCATATAATTAGAAAACATTAAAATAAACTCTTTCGCATGGATGTATTATTCAATTCCCACGCAACTGGCAGATTATTTTTCAGCAACGATTAGATCTTTCCGGAATTTTCTCGATGCTGTATGGCATCCACATGAAAATTCTCGTTTCAGTTTGGCCTGTAAAAACTTTTCTAAACTCTAATCCATCAAATTTGGAGCCCTGAAAAGGGCCGTTGATTATATGCTAAGCTAATATAGCACCCTCTCCTTGGATTAGATGGGCCAGCTGAATGTCCTTGGGCATGATGTCGTCACATCACGTTTCACGTTTTGCGTGGATAGCACACAAATTTGTATCTTCGAATAAGCCTCCTGCAGCGTCATAACAGCGGAACTTTGGAAGCGCAAGTCGGTTTTGAAGTCCTGAGCAATTCCACGATCCAAAAGCTGCAAAGGTAGCTTGCGGATTAGCAATTCGGTCGACTTCCGATAGCGATGAATTTCACGCAAAGTTCCCGGTCGATAGCGATGTGGCTTCTTCACCTATCCTGCGGCTGGTGCGCTTATCCGAGCTGCTTCCGTGTGCCTTACCACTGAAAGACTAACTAGCTATCTGCTTGGTCCCAAACAAACGAGTCGTCACGGTGCGAGAGTAGAGTAAGAAATGAACGAAAGCAAAGGAAGCGTCATTTTATAAACCATAAAAGTATAGAATCTAAACCCCACCCTTATTATATTCGTTGCTTACCCTGAGAGAGAAACGAATAACATCGAAGTAAGTATACAGTAATGTATTTGAATCCGGACACTTTGCGTTACATTTAATACCATACCGCAGCCACAACATTTTCTGCATGTTGAATTAATGCGATTGATTAGTAACTATCAAGAAACTATCAGTAACTATATTAGCAACTATTAATCGCATAAATTCAACATGAAAAAAATGTTATGGCTGTGGTATGATATTGAATGTAATTCAAAGTGTCCGGATTCAAAAGCATTACTGTAAAAAAGAGTTAACTCGACTGAAATTTTTTCGGTTCGGCCTGCAAAAACGAAATTAAGGGCCCCCGCCGACTGCAGACTGACTTGTCGACCGATAGTTCGGTCGGCTTCTTAATCAGTACGGAGAGGTGTGCACGTGCGCAAATTACACCGATTCAGTTGCGTCGGTTTTTGCACCAGTAGGCCGATCCGACCAAACTGTCGGCTGAAAAAAAGTCTATAGTGTGCGGGGGCTCTAATTGAAGTGTACAGCATAATGCATAGACGTAAGTATGAGCTTCCCCATCTCACATTCCAATAAGATTAATGGGTTTCCAAGTGGGCGCGCTACATACGGATACGAATGATTTCAATAACCTGTTTTCGAAGCTATCATTAAGCTATTGAAACAATTTTTCGACTCAATAAATAGCAATCATATAACTCTTGGACATTTTATCTTTTGTATGAAATGATTATCATACTGTTCCGTTGATCCGAAGCAGAATGAATCACGCTTAAAGAAGGAATGGATTTTTTCTTGGAATTTAGTCAGCAGAAATAATGCCCTTTCCCAACAATTAAAAACGACAAACGGTAAACAGTTTCATCAAAGTGATTTCTTCGATATGGGGATATATTCACTACATCATGTCATATATTTCATATTTTTCATTATGAAATTCATATCCATGGCACCTATCGGTATCGAATTATCGACACTACTCGTTTCCATTTTCGTTAGTCATTCGGTGGTAAGGCACACGAAGTCAGCTCGGATAAGCGCACCAGTAGCAGGATAGGTGGAGAAGCCACATCGCTATCGACCGGGAACTTTGCGTGAAATTCATCGCTATCGGAAGTCGACCGAATTGCTGATCCGCAAGCTACCTTTGCAGCATTTGGTTCGTGGAATTGCTCAGGACTTCAAAACCGACTTGCGCTTCCAAAGTTCCGCGGCTATGACGCTGCAGGAGGCTTATTCGAAGATACCAATTTGTGTGCTATCCATGCAAAACGCGTCACATCATGCCCAAGGACATCCAGCTGGCCCATCGTATCCGAGGAGAGCGTGCTATATTAGCTTAGCATATAATCAACGGTCCTTTTCAGGGCTCCAAATTTGATGGATTAGAGTTCAGAAAAGTTTTTTACAGGCCGAACTGAAAGGAGCATTTAGCGAAAATCGTGGTTTCGATAATAATTCGTTACCGGTAGGTGCCATGGATATGGATTTCTTAATGAAGAATATGAAATACATGACATGATGTAGTGAATATATCCCCATATCGAAGAAATCACTTTGGTGAAACTGCATTATAAAATTATTTGTGTACGAATGCCGCAATCGATAGTCGACTCTAATTTGCGCTGGGTAATTTCCTCGGAGGACTCGATTCCTCCTTTGAGCATTAATAATCTCTTTCTGGCAAAACGATGTGGTATTAATCACATTATTTGAATGATAGAATGAATAAGTTTTCTGCCAATTTTCTTTCAACCTCCAAACGTATCTTTCTCCCGTTTGTCGTTTTCGCGTTCGCTAATCCTTTCTCACAACACCCATTTCTAGTTTGAGAAATTGTTGAGTAAACATTGTTTGTCAATGCGCGTAGAGCGGGAATTCCTAAAGATTCATTGCACCTCTAATAAATTGCCGAAAGACGTGGTCTTACGTTGATCGCACTTGATTGAAAAAATCAAAAACGAAATGTATTTGGTCGCAGCATTATATGAGTAGAAAGCAAATAATCGCTCGAAAATGACTTGATTTTCGCGATGTGAAACATTTTCCGTTTTTCATGTTATGCATCCAATATTGGATACGAAAATTTCCACTGATGGGGAAAAAAATATTCAGAAGCTTTCCTGTTAATTGCGATTGATTGAAAAATAACAAAACCAAATGTATTTGGTTGCAGTGTTATATGGATAGAAAACATTAAAATAAACTATTTCGCATGAATGTGTTTTTCAATTCCCAGGGGAACTGGCAGATTATTTTTCAGCAACGATGATAGCAACGAGAATTCCGCGCGTGTATGTGTGTGTGTGTGGTGGCTGCTCCGATGTTTCAAGCGGAACCGTGGCATCACTCTCCTCCTGATGGATTCCCTTTTGGCCTTAGGTGCACAAACAGGCTCTTGGTGACACCGTTCATCAGCGCTTTCATGATAAACGAAATTAGCTTCACAACAACAGCGACAACATGCTCCAATCGCTGTTCAATCATAACTGAGTGGGTTTACGAGCGGCGCTCGCTTATATACCGATTTTTGATTTCAATAGCCTGTTTTGAAAGCAATTTTAAGACTATTGAAACAAGTTTTTGGATGAAAAAGTAACAAGTATATGACGCGTAGACATTTTATCTTTCAAATGAAGTGTTTATCATACCATTTCGTTCAGTTGTTTAAGAGCTATTAACGCTCAAAATCTCGGTCTCCGGCGTAACGCTTTCGTTCTCGAAACTTTGGTTTTACACCCCGGTATAGAAATGAAAGACGTAGTCCTACGTCAAAATTATCTGGGGAATACCAAGCATCTTGAATGTCTTACTGGAATGTTATAAGTTATTTGGGTTCGCGTGCCAGTCGCAAAACTGCCTTCAACTAGTATTGCATTTGCGCTAATATTGATCATAATGAAGCATTTCTACTGTTTTTGAGGTTGTTATTAACAAAAAGAGTTTATTTCGCTTGTTTAGTCACCAAGAAAGTAAATGTCGTTTTGGAATTTTGTGACAGCTGCGCTTCTCTCGAGCATGAGAAAGTAATGCAAGTAATGCAGTAATATTAACAGAAGCGTTTCTTTTGAGAATAGCGCAAAATGATGAGAAGTGTTTATATTCCTAGTAGTTTCAAGCCACCAATATATGGCTCTGTATGCATGCTATGGCGAACGCTTGTTTGGCGGTTGGTTTACGTTGTACGAACGATGCCTAGAGGTGCGATTCCTTTGAGGCATACTAAATAACATGTAGCATGATATTTGATACTTGCAAGTTTCTAAAATTTCACAGCATTATAGAATAATATCCGAAGGTAGAAACAAGCGACTTATATAAAATAACAGTGTAGTTATACGTCAACAATGCGGTCGTATCTTGGACACAACCTCCTATAATTTTTTTTTATTGTAGAACCATTTGACGATAATTGTTTGATGATTCATTCTTGTGCTCGCAGAACAATACATGATCGAGATTAGCGCAGCCTTAGTGGAGAAACTTTCTCCTTAGTGGAGAAAGTTTTGCTACTGGCAAGCTAAACCAAATTACATACAAAATTCCAGAACGACATTCACTTTCTTGGTGACTAAATAAACGAAATAAACTCTATCTGTTAATCTCAACAACCTCGAAAAGAGTAGCACTGCTTCGTTATGATCAAGATTAGCGCAAATGCAATCCAAGTTGAAAGCAGTTTTGTGACTTGCACGCGAGCTAAAATAAATTAATAACTTAATATAACTTATTGAATAACTTGGAATTCCCCAAATAATTTTTAAGTGCACAACCTTAACGCCTGCTTCGCTATAGCGTCAGTTCAATGCATTGATGACAGAAACCAAACAATGTTAACTACTTGGAAGAAAGGCTGAATATTTGCCTCAGCAGAGATTCATTACTAATACCTTAGCGTAAATATCTCCCTCCCGCTATCTCCCTTCCATGTTTATATTTATCCTTGCGACTGCATAATTTGCAACACCAAACGCACGCACGTACGCACACAAATATCCATATATCGATGGCTTGAAGCAACTAACCAGTCATCAGAAAACAAACGCAGCGCTGCGATTGAGTTAATTTTCGTCAGCGCGCGCTCAAAGAAAACTTGTATTCTGTCTTGGTGCGAAGAGCACAAAATTCATAAGCACGACACCGCAAAATGTACCCGGCGCAGAACTCAAATACTAAACATTTCTTCTCACTTGTGTGATGCGCGTCTCATTCTATACACACACATACACATCAAATTCTAGCGCCCGCTTTGTCTTCATTCGTTCTAAGTAAAGCATAAAAACAACAGCGCCCCCCCCCCCCATTTGAACCGTATACGCTTGGGTGAAGAAAAATATCTCAACAGAGAGAGCAATCCAGATTCAAGCGCGCAGTAGAGAAATACGGCGCAAATTTCAGCGTAAAACTCAGCCTAACACTGGGCGCAGATCTCTGCGATAGAACGGCGCTGACAACCAAACATTTCGTCTGTGTTTCGGAGCGTGCTCATTCGCCAGAGCGCATGTGTGCACAAGGAGTGGGAGACAACTGGGTACAAAAATCTTGTAGCGCATCAGCATTGAGTTGCATTCTGAAGACTGCAACTAACTATACACACACTCATCTCCGTTTCGCACTCTTCTCAACAGAAGCCCTTTATGTTAATATTGCCAGTCTAGATTAGCTTAGCTGTTATCCTTTGTGGAGAGAATTTTCGTGCCGTCATGCAAAACCAAATCATAGACAAAATTTCAGAACATTTATTTTCTTGGTCAGCTGACGATAGCCTAGATTGATGATTATCCACACAATTGTGTAACTCAGAACCTTAATGCAATGGCGTCAGTTTGATGCAATGATTGCAATGCCAAAGACATCAGCGAGTGAGTAATTTGTTTGCGTCCACATCTCAATCCGAAACGAAGACATGTGATGACGCAAAACAAGGAAGAACAAGCGATTTTCATTGCTTTGAATACAGAATGATACTGAAAGTTTGCCTTCCTTCCTTGATTCAGACTTCATACTTCTTCAGTTCATTCGTCTCTAACCTTCAAATAGGCCCTTGAATAACTTTACTTTTTCCATCATATTACTCCCTCACCCCCATTGCCTTGAGAAATGCATTCAATCCCTCGCCGTCAGCTCGCCCAGCAACGATGTTGTTCAGTCAATTTCCTCACAAAGAATGAAAGTTTGCCTCAGCGAGATCCACTGTTTATACTCTAGGCAAATATTCTACTTCGTTCTTCTTCTTTTCCATTGCTCACGGAGACTTTACATCTTACAATTTCCCCTTCGTTGATCGTCGATAAGTTGCTCGTTATTGGCAGCTCTGTTCGGGAAAGCACACAAATGAACAGAACATATGTATGAGGGAATTGGAATGCTTCCAATTTTCATCAATTTAAACCATATTCAGACTATGGGATTGTAATGTAGAGCATATTAAACAAATGTTAGGGAATTTCCGACTCGTTTAGTATGTAAATCGCCAAAATCCGTTCGCGGCAAAAATAGTTATTAACGTTAACTTTATTCCATAAAAACGTGACCTGCTTTCTGATTTGGCACCCTTAATAAAAGACGTAGTTCTACGTCAAAAAATGGATGGGTTATATCTATGATATAACCGCAAGGTTGATGTGGGACTACCTTAGCTTAGCAATCATTCGTTTGTATTGATTAAAATCTTGATTGAATGAAACAGTTTCCAAATTCAATTGAATTCAATATAATTGTTTTGTGAGTAAAAGGATTGTATGATGCCATGTAAGGTCAACTCATGCATTGTGATAGATTATGTTCCTCGTTACAAGTAAATTTAATGACAGACCTTTGATGTTTGCTATGATGCCTAGGACAAAATATATGTACGGAAGAATTATCAAACGATTATTTTATTTTACATTTCCCTCTGAATTTTACATCTCTCAAGTGTACGTACTTCTCGAACCGCGAATTTGCTTGAAACTGGAAAGTTCATTCGCTTCTAGTGTCTGGACGGTTTTCCCAGGTTCCTAAGTTTAGTAGATCGTTAGGACAAACATATTCTAGTCTGCGCAAAGGCAAGCGAGGACAAAAGTACTCGCGGTTTGCAATTATTTGCAGAGCCGATTTCCCCAGAAACCTTAGTTTTGAAGTCTGTGTTAGGGAAACACATTTCAATCGGAACAAAAATACCCCCGACTTACATGAATGTGAGATGCCGATTTCCTCCAGGCACCTTTCATATGCTTTCATCTCTGTTAGGGAACACATTTCGGTGGAAGCAAAAGCTCCCCCTACTTTCATGTGTTTGCAATGCCGATTTCTTCATCGCTGCTTGGTTTTGCAATGCCGATTTCCTCAAGGCTGCTTGGTTTTGATGGCTGTGTTTCGGAAGCCGTAAATCGGGCCAATCAAAACGAGGCAGTTAGCGCGTTTATATAACGTTCAATATTTTACTTTTTTTTTAAAATAACATTTTGTTAGTTGCAATAGATGCGTAGAAATATTCCCTATCAATTGATGCAAACATCTTTCCGATCCAGTAAGAAATGTTCGAGTTATAAGCATTCGAAATTTTTAATTTTTTCTTGCATGTTCTGTGTTTAGGTTTTCATTTTACCCTCCATATATTCCGGTTAGACGTAGTCCCACGTCAAAAACCATCGTATTTTGTAAATAACTTTTAACAACTCTTTTGTGAATAATTTGGTGGCCCTGAGAAGTGCCAATATAGTTTGTATCGTTCTCACGATGCCCATGGTTTTGTCCTCATTTTGCAAAAGCACTATTCTCGACAGACTGAATGCAGTCACAGGCACTGGTGTGCTGAATCGATTCCAGGACAGTGACGGATAACGGTTATCCATTTGATGAAAACACGGTGGTTGTTGCTGCTGATATTCATGGAACTATGGCCTTGACGTCCCCACAAACTGCAGATTTTTTATCGTCCAATAGTTTGATCGGCTTCTTGATCAGTACGGAGAGATATCCATACACGCACGCACAATGCATCGATTCAGTTGGATCGGTGTTTGCACTATCTCAAACCGTACAAAACTAGCGGCCGGACTCTTAGAGCCTCCGAAAACTGCAAACTTTTTATCGGCAGACAGTTTGATCGAATTGGCCTGTTAGTGCAAAAACCGACCCAACAGAATCAGTGTTATGTGCGCATATGCATATCTCTCAATACTGATTAAGTCGGTTCATCAAACTATCGGTTTTAAAATAGTCTGCAACCTGCGGAGGCTCTTAGTGCCACTTAATGTCACAAATGACACTGCTCCAGCCTCTCCTGTCGTTGCTGCCACTCCATGATGAAACGATTAGCGCATCCGTTCTGCTCCGCGGTTAGAAATAGAATGATGTTTTTGGAAAGCAACAGCCAAATTTATATCATTCGATTTGCGATAGGGGGTCTTCGTAGCCACTCGGTTACGCGTTCACTTACTAAGCGATCGATCGTGAGTTCAAATTCAGGGCCCTCAATCGACCATCTTTGTTTTGTTATAGAATAACTACGAATAACCACGCAACCATCATCAGCGATGGAGATCGATCCACGGTGGAGCAAAGATCGATTCATCCATACAACTGCTTTGCTCTGCAAGAAACATCGGGCTGCTGTTTTATTAATAATCCAACAATGATCAATATCAACTGTCTCCGCTGTCCGGTCTGCTGAACAGTGCATATCTCTCAATACTGATGGAAGAACAGAAAGAATACTATTACGCCTAAATGGCTACTACTTTGTGTAATTTACAATTTATAGAACCATAAACATATGTACATGTAGACGATTAAAACCAGGCTCTGTTACAGCTAAAATGCTAATGAGCCTAATAAATAAACAAATGAGATAAAAATATGCGGTAGAATCACAAGTGGGAGTGGTTTACAATATGATTCTTCATTGGTACCCAAGTTATATTCCGCTATTACTCTGGTTGCTCGTTTTGGTCGGAGCCTTTTGAGGAGCACAAATCGGACCAATCAAAACGAGGCACACAATGCGTTTGGACAATGCTTGACATTTGACAATTATTCAATTGTTTATCTCAAGAAAAATTAAATGTTATTCATTCTGATAGATTCTGATTTCCTATCGATTGATGCAAACACCTTTGCGATCTATTAAGAAATGCTCAAGATATGAGCGTTCAGAATCTTTCATTTTTTGCTTCTTGTTCAGTGCCTAAATTTTTCATTTTACCCCTCATATCTTCCGGATAGACGTAGTCCTACGTAAATATCCGAAGTTATTAATAAGTGGCATGAACCAAATAACAGCGTAGTTCTACGCCAACAAAGTGGTCGTATCTTGGACACAACCTCCTATAATTTTTTTCCAGGGGGGGCACAAACACACTCGAGTCAAGTTTTACTGAATTGTCAAGTTGGTTTACAGTATTTCTTAGCAAAATTACATTGCCAAAGCTCCCAGAAACAACGCCCGAAAAACACTCAGATCGGCAACGGAAAACCACGCTATCCATATAGCTGCCAGCGCTGACATATAAAAGCGTGATAATATTACACCTCATCATAAAATGAAGTTGGGAAGTGTTTTCTAAGAGGATAAAGAAGAACATGAACGAGAATATGTCTTCGTCTGTCTGGGCATTGTATTTGGCAAACTATACGAAAAGCTTTCATATGCTTTCATTTAAATGTATCTCCTGTTTCGCTCGCTCATATTGGCTCTAGCATATATATTATACAAATTATATACATGTATCGGGGAGTAGAACATTTTCTGTTATTTTTCAGCCCATTTAATGTAATAAATCGGGATGCCATACCATGTGCTAAAAATAAACTTTGCGTGTAGTCTTGACGTATGCTTCGTCATCAATCACACAGCAGCTGTACTCAAGGAACATCTTCAAGTAAAGCTTCCTGTCGCGGATTTTTGCTACAGTTTGCTGGGGTCATTGCGGTTTAGGAGGTTCTGAGCCTTATATGAATATCATCCAACCCTTACTTTGACTTTGATTTTCTGGCCAAAACTTTGTGAAACGCCGACCTAATTGATTACATCACGTGTTGAAATATTGGGATTTCAGGTGAAATCGTGACAATCCGCAATATTTTTTTTTCCCAAAACACGATCGAATTGCTCACGATTTTGCATTTGAGCGCAAATTTTATTCATGAGGGTCCACTTGACTTATTTCCATCTTGGTCGAAATGAAATACACATTCGCAGGATATAAACAATACAGTTCAAAAAGAAACTGTGTAAATTAGGTTGATTCCTACCCAGTAAAAAACAATTTACGTACAACCTGCCGTAATTAGGAAGTTTTCAGAGTTTCTCTCAATTACGATAATTCAATATTCACCCTTTAGTGCATAATTTTTACACAAAATATGTTCTCCTTATAGACACTCCCGCAGTCAGAAGAATGAAGAGATGGTGCAGCGCGGCCTTTTCACCACAACTACAACTATTGGTACACTTTTGTATAGAAAACTAAGTTAACCTACCTTGACACAGAAAGGTCGGCTCGCCAGCGTATTGCGTGGGATAAGCTGGAGCTCGGTCACCCGGCAGCATGTACGGACATTTTTGCTCTACGGTTTGACATACATCTAGACACGGTCGTATTCGTACTCGTTGCGTTTTTCGGCGTGAACTGTAATGAAACATGGGGAAACAATGTGAATAAGTGATTGCAGAATGAGATATCTATTTAAGGGAGTGGGGATGTCGGAAATCACCTCAAATGAAGTGGCATTGGTTTGGTTCGGTGAGGAAGAAAAGAAATATATTCTATTTCGAGATAATAAGAGAACTAGATTACGAAAGATAATGACCGCTAGTAAAACTTAAGTCATTGGATTCTTTCATCGCTCGTAGTATTATGTCTTAATATTGTCCCGCGTTGCTGAAAGTAAATTTAATTCGGAGCCGTAAAAAGAAGAACATTATTCAGTTTTATTGCGAAACTTGTTCTTTCTCCTCGATACTATCTCCTCTAATTCTGCCCAGTTGCTTTCACCGGGAGTGTATGCATTAATTCATCACTCCCACGAGCTTCACATAACGGAAGATGTTCTTCATTTTAACATCACTCGTATCAGTTAACGGACCAAACGAAGGATGGGGGAGTGCAGATCTCGTTAAACTATGCACTCTGTTTAACTCATATTGTAGTCCAGAATTTGAAGAATTCATTTTAATGCCACGTTCTTTACATAGTATCGCAAAACTAGTTGAAACGGGCTTCATTAATTGGTACAGATTGCAATACATCTTGTGAGCTCTGAAGCAAACATTAGCTTTCATATATTGCTTTCATATATTTATATAAAAGCAAACCTGCACATCCGTTCGGCTTACTTACGGTGCATATTTCAATTTTAACTTCATTTACGGAACCGAACCGGCAGATCCGGCCACACTTTCTTGCATAGCTCACAATTTCAAGTCGCTCTGCAGTGGAAAATGCAGGAAAGCGCGCTCGGTGCCACAGAACCACTTAGATCCGCGAGGATAAGATTGATAAAGAAACCAGCCGAGTGCTGATAAAAAGCCGACAGCCGAGACACGGACGTCTTCTCTTCCCGACCAGGATGATGTGATGATGAATTTCTTATTCATGCTCAATCCTTAAATCCACGACAAAACAGTATGCTAAGCATTACTAGCGCTAGCGATAACGCTGAAGCATGTTGTATCATTGCGAATCTCGAGAAGGTTTTGAGTGACAGCTCGTGCAGAAAGAACGGATCTATGTCGAGTCGAAAGCAAGAAGTAATACACTGCACAAAACTCGCTGATAGGTATTGTGTTACGACATTCGGTTTCGCTGTTTTTGGGAATAATTATTCAATTGGCGCTTCAAAACATCATAGGATATCTACACTGGGTGACAATGAATGTATGGGAAAAAATCGACCCTAAAATCTCAAAAAGTTACCCTATACAAAATGTTCACCACCTCGAAAAACCATCCTATGCTAAATTTCAGCTCAATCGGACTTAAGGTAGAGTGGCGCAAAGTGCTCAAAGACACTCTGGGACTTACCCTATGCTAATATTTTGCTCATTAACCGAAAATCGTTATTTATAAATTTTTTGTTGTTGCCAAATGCCTTTAAATTGCATTACTTGTCGAGATTTACTGTTATCTCGAAAAAAAAAAATTGTCGATCTGTAATCAAGTACCTGGTAATTGGATATGGAATCAAGGAACTGAAAATCGACATCAGGGATTGGGAATGGCGAGTCCTCATCTGTAAACCATATATGGAATTTAATTTCACGGTCGGAATCGGGATCTAAAATACATTCAAATCTATTCAAAATAAAACGAACTTAAAGTTTGCTGCTGAAAGGGGTTTTCGTTGAGTATTCAAAGCAACTTAGATACATTAACTCTGCTGTACTTTTTTTTTTTTACTTGTTAGAATGCTTTATTGCTTTGTTCATAGTTTTATGTATACATTGTCATATAATTTCTAAGAGATTCACTATTTTTGTCATTATCTACAACTTCTAAATTATACATTATATATCGAATGAATGTTTTCAAAATTATGCTTTTTATGCTTCTATTACAATGAATTTTAGCGTAGTGCAAATTATCAAAGTTTATACTGTTTTGTTGAGCTGTTGTGTTTATGTTCGTAATAGTTGTCTGCCAAAGATTGAGAACTATGCGGCATTCTGAAAATTTATGTCTAATGGTTTCTATTTGCCCACAATGTTGACAATCCGGATTATCTCTTCTCTCTTGTCGATAAAGTAACTCATTATGATGCAGCTTCCCATGAACCAGCAGAAAATATATTGACTTCTCATCAGACGTAAGGTTTCTGTTATTAATATTTTTCCACACCGTTTTCCAATTCTGTATAAGTCTCCTGGTAATCCCAACAGGAGGCAGCTGCTTTAACATGTGATTATAGATAAGGTTTGATGTCGGGTTATCTATTATGCTTCGGGGTATATTTTCCATCACAATTTAGAACATATATAAGTATTGAGAAGGATAATTTTTTGCCTAATATTAACCAAACGTGGACGATTCATCCATAGTAAACCGTTTACGTTACGGTAGACAGTTTCCCAGTTCCGGGAGATAGTATCCTTTATGTTATTTTTGAACGTTACGCCTAGTACTTTTATAACATCTTTCTTGACGAGTCCCGTCCAATTTGGAAGCGGAGGACCAATATCCATTGCTGTCGTTTTTGCCATATTTAATTTAGCTCCTGCTGCTATCGCAAAACGTTCAAAACACTCCAGTATTCGAGGAATTTTTGTTGAAGCACGAACAATGATTGTGATATCGTCTGCGTATGTTATAACACATTCTTCTGGGCCGCAACATATTTCCGTCAAAGCGTCCAGGAGTGGTTGAAGATATATAACAAATAGGAGCATGCTTAGTGGGTCACCTTGTCTGACAGATCTTTTAACCGGAAAACTTTCACTCGTGCAGCCATTTATCACTATTTGCGATTTCGCAAGACCCGTTAAAATGGTCAATAAATTTACAAAAAGAGTATTGAATCCCATCCTACGAATAGTTTCCAACAGATATGAAATGCTGACTCTATCAAAAGCACTGCTAAGATCACATGCGATAGCAATTCCTCCTGTACCCTCTTGTTTAGATAATGCAATGTAATCCCTGACTGTGCATGTAGCTTCAAAAATATTGCGATTTCCATTGCTGCATTTTTGGTGCGAAGAAAGAACATCTGAGGTGATCTGTTCAAGACGATATTTCATCACTCTGCTGAATATTCTATAGTCTACGTTCAGCAGTGTGATGGGTCTCAGTCCATCCAGTCTATTGTCTCCTCCTTTTTTACGTACCAGCACGATTATTCCATCTTGCAGATCTTGTCTAATATTCCCATTTTTAATCTCGTTCATCACCAACACTAACTCTCTTTTTATTATGCTCCAGGCTTTTATGTAAAACTCCCTAGAGATACCATCTTTCCCGGGTGATTTGTTAGCTGCAGAACTTTTGATAATGGTGAAAATCTTATTTTCCGACAGATCTTCATTGCTGTCGTTTTTGCCATATTTAATTTAGCTCCTGCTGCTATCGCAAAACGTTCAAAACACTCCAGTATTCGAGGAATTTTTGTTGAAGCACGAACAATGATTGTGATATCGTCTGCGTATGTTATAACACATTCTTCTGGGCCGCAACATATTTCCGTCAAAGCGTCCAGGAGTGGTTGAAGATATATAACAAATAGGAGCATGCTTAGTGGGTCACCTTGTCTGACAGATCTTTTAACCGGAAAACTTTCACTCGTGCAGCCATTTATCACTATTTGCGATTTCGCAAGACCCGTTAAAATGGTCAATAAATTTACAAAAAGAGTATTGAATCCCATCCTACGAATAGTTTCCAACAGATATGAAATGCTGACTCTATCAAAAGCACTGCTAAGATCACATGCGATAGCAATTCCTCCTGTACCCTCTTGTTTAGATAATGCAATGTAATCCCTGACTGTGCATGTAGCTTCAAAAATATTGCGATTTCCATTGCTGCATTTTTGGTGCGAAGAAAGAACATCTGAGGTGATCTGTTCAAGACGATATTTCATCACTCTGCTGAATATTCTATAGTCTACGTTCAGCAGTGTGATGGGTCTCAGTCCATCCAGTCTATTGTCTCCTCCTTTTTTACGTACCAGCACGATTATTCCATCTTGCAGATCTTGTCTAATATTCCCATTTTTAATCTCGTTCATCACCAACACTAACTCTCTTTTTATTATGCTCCAGGCTTTTATGTAAAACTCCCTAGAGATACCATCTTTCCCGGGTGATTTGTTAGCTGCAGAACTTTTGATAATGGTGAAAATCTTATTTTCCGACAGATCTTCCATAAGGCGTTCATTTTCGTCGTGGTTTGCGTCCAGTGTTCTTCTTGGATAGAATAATTCATCGTTCTCGGTGTCTTCTTCTTCGTACAGTTTTTGGTAATGCTCGAAAATAACACGGTTGATCTCTGTTTTATCCGTAATTTGTCGTTGATTCACTTCTAATTTTACAATGTTGGTTTCTCGTCATCTGTTCTCTTGCTCCGCAATTTGAAAAATCGACACGTCTTCGCCTCCCAGTAATGAAATATTGGGTCTCCTTCTCGAATAACTAAATTGTTTTTGTTTTTGCAGCATTATCGCTTTTATTCTATTTATTTCGGTTGTGCGATCATGTTCCCGATGTTCCTCAAAAGTGCGATTCAAACAGGCGTAATAAAAACCCATTGTGCTATTGAACGTTTGTATTGCAATCGAATTTTTCTAACGAAAAAATGATCTTATTTTCCCTTTCACATAGGAAGCCCACCAGTCGACCCATGATTCATAATTTCTTTTTTGGCGTATCCAGTAATTCCATTTAAATCTCAATTCATTCAAATTTCCGTCTGTAAGCAGTTGATTATTCAATTTCCAATGAGGACGCTCAACTGTGTGTGGTCGCAAAGGGAGAACAATGCGAGATATCACTGCTTTGTGATCACTGAAGCAATTGGCATGAAGCCTGCAATATCGTGTATTGTGAAGACATGCCTGCGTGACGTATATTCGATCAATTCTGGACATAGATCGTCCACTGACAAATGTGTAGTCTATCTGATGATTAAAGTGCTTCCACACATCTTTCAAATTTAATCCTTCGCATAGTCTCTTCAACATAGTACTTATGTTTGATACTCCTGTTGCATCGTTTGAGTCAGTGACTGAATTGAAATCACCCAACATTATGGTGTGTGTAGAAAAATTTGATAAATATTGAGGAATTGTTTGGTTGAAAAATAGTTCTCGAGCAGCTCTGTTATTCGATCCTGACGGCGCATACACATTTAAAATATTTATTAAATTGTCATCGTTCCCCAATTCGATGCATACCAACCTCGAGTCCAAGCTTCGTTGCACTCGCCTAACATTTATCCCATTTCGAACTGCTATCGCTGTACCCCGCTGCGTTTCATTTACGTTCAATATCATATTGTAACCATGCAAACATATGCAATCACCAGCTACCTCTTGGAATGCAATGATATCTAAATCTAGTGAACGTACGAATGCGCGTTGATTTTGTTATTATTGCATATGCCGTTTATATTCATGGTTGCGAAAGTGTATGAAAAATTTTGTATATTTACTCCAGCCATAATTATTGATTACTTGCCGTCGCTTTTCGACCTCGTTGATCGTCGTGCTCTCGTGTTGTCTACTATTTCATCGTCAGAAATTTCCATAGTAGTCTTCTCCTCCGCTCGGGTAAGAGAGTTTGATCTACTATTCGTTTGAGTGATACGTGGACGATCACTCACCATGCTGCTCGTCATTGGTTTGTGTGTTTGGTAGATAGTCTGCTCATTCGTTAGATCGGTGTGTGGTGCTGTGGTTTTAACTGCTTTTTCCCTAGATTCCTCATCCAGGGGTTGAGCGGGGCGTTTGAAATGACTTTGGGATTGCTGTGTTGTGTTTTGTTGGGTCGACAAATGTGTTTTTTGTGGTGTTTCTTTTTCTTGTACGGAATCGGCATGCTCTCTTGTCGGACCGACAAGCACTTTGGAGTAGAGCGTTGGACTTTTGCTTTGAGTCGATAGTTTCACTCGGTTTTCAGCGCAGCTGGTCCCGAAATGGACCTCCTGATTACAGTGTCTACAAGTTTGTATTTGATTTGTGTAGGTGCAGTGGCTGCTGTAACCTTTGATGTTTACGAAAGATGGAATTGAAGAATTCATGCGAATGCGTACAATACGTACGCCGCTCGGGGTTTGAGAGAAGAACTGTGATCGACACATTTCATGTTTGATGCTAATAATCTCTCCATAATTCGAGAGATATTCCACAATCCACTCTTCTGGCATCTTCGGTGGCAGATGATGTAATTTCACGTCAGTTCCACCATCCTCCACGTAAAGTCTCATACGGTGAGGATTCCCATTGTTGTTGAGAACGAACTTATCGTCGTACTCCTCCACTACCTCTCGAACCGCCTCTTGTGTTCTCAGTTCCACGAATACTTTTCCTTCGATCCGATCGATTTGTATGGCAGCTACTTCTACTGGTGTCAGCTTCAAGTTTTTAGCGATGAAGTTGAAAATACTTTCGTCTCTCAACCTGCGTAATCCTTGAATATCGATGAAGAAGTTATGTTTCCTCAACGAATCCATTTTCGCAGCTGGGGGCTTGGTCTTAAGAGCAAGCTTTAAACCCCTAATGTATACGGTACTGATATAAACTTTTTGATTTGAAATTTCCGATCACTTCGATTTACGTCTGCTCAACACGAATGCTTAGCGGTGATTCTTGTACTCGTGATTTTCCGAATCTGATAAATGAGGTACCTAGGTAGCTTACGAAATGTTACCTAATTCTATCAATAGTTCGAAATTTTTAATTTCGCGACTTGGTCCGCTATGACCTAACACCGAGCGTATGTTTGTGATTTGTATTCTTGAATTTGAAATCCACTAGAAGCTGAATTGAGGTTCGGTATCTGCGTTCTTCGTCCGGAATTCGAATTTAGAGCTGGAATCCACAATCGATCTTGGAATCATACCGGGTGTATAAATATGCAACCGGGATTCACACATTGATAGTTATACAGGAAAATGTAAATAGTTAAAAGTCGATTCGATCGCCATTTTTTAGGTTTTTAACATCTGTCAACAACATCCAATGCAAAACTCGGAAAATCGGAATTTGGCTCAAAAAATTTAAAAGTGGCCACTTTGATGTGAGGAACAAGGAGCGAGTAGAACCGCCGAAACAGTTTGAAAACACCGGAAACCGTTCAGAACTGCTAAAAGTGCAAAGAACAATTGATCGAATTGAATCATGATTTGCTCCAAAAACGTCCGGAATATCAGATAATGACAATATCCTGTCACACCGAGCAAAATCGAGCAGATATTAATAACGCTCTACTACCACGTGCAGCTATTCACCAGGTCTGGATCATTCTGATGACCAGTCGTTTTCATCGATGGGCTACGCAATCGCAGAGCAGCTGTTCAATTTATAGGGTACCTTGATAATCTTTGAACACATTCCAAATGTCTGTCTGAGGAATTCTAGCTAGAAGTCAATTTCAGTTGTATGGAAAACAACAACTGAAACTATCTTCAAAAACATTTGAATTTGCGAGTTACAAATGTTATATTGCCGAATTAATAACATTTACATAATCTTACTTTGAAAAATGCGATTAAAAATATTGTTTAATTTTGCTGATTTGGCACTATAATTCTTAAAAATAAAACTAATAAAGTACATCTTCAAAATAAGCTATATATTAAAATGCGAATTTTAGCCGCACGATTTTTTTACAACGCCTGATAAAATCTTTCTACAGTTCTTCAATCATTCGTGGTGCTGATACACAAAAATATTATGAAAATAATAAGGTAAATGATTTTGGTTTGTCCAGTCGGAAATATGATCATGGGTTTGTCCACTTTTTTGAATGCTCCAATTCAGCACATCTTTGTCAAATCAGGTATTCGAATGTTGCAAAACATATAAATAAAATTGTCTTTTTCATTATTTACAGTAGTTTTATAGTATATTTTTACGAAATCACATGTTTTAAAGGATTATAAAATACACCATCTATTGTTGTCAATTCGCCCCTCATTCGAGCTAACTTTTAATCGATCACCAGATGATTGTTTCGCACGTATTCAGACCTTTTCTGGATTATAACACTTACATATATTGTAAACATCATTTTTGCATACCATTTGTATCAGATTTACATAGCAAAACCATTAAATTAACGCATTTTGATGAACTCAATTCTGATCATGCGTTGTCCAATTCAAAAATGTTGTTTTGTCCACATGATTTCTATGGCAACCGTTTGGCGCGCTGCAATTTGTTTATTGTGTCTTTCGGGCATAGCAGAAACAAAGTTTCTTTATATTGAGTGCGTTGAGGTAAACACTTTTAAAATGCCCAAGAAAATGCAATGTTCTGAGGAAAGCCTATATTATAAATAGATCAATATGATGGCAGTAAACTCAAGCAATGATAAATGCAACATCTAATTGAGAATTCGAATGTTTTCTTTCAAAAATAGTGGTTTCTAAAGCCGGACAAACCATGATCAGTTTTTGGACAAACCATGATCAGAGGTGGTCATACCATGATCATAATTCCTCTTTGAGGAAAATCCTCGAAAAACATAAAAATTTGAATAAGTTCAACACCTTATGGTAGTATTATCTACTAGAGACTTGGGGCTTTTCTACAAACCCAAACTCGTATCGATTATATGTGATTTTAATGAAGAAAAATCGATTTGCATTTAGTAGTTGCGTAAAAACACCCCAAATCGGACAAACCAAGCTCATTTACCCTACTTTTCCAGACGCTGTAATTTTTCAGCTCATATTCCATTTGATCGGTGTTAAGTCAGAGCGAACCAAGTCGTAAAACTAAAAATTTCGAGTTATTGATTGCATTATGTTAAACATTTTGTAAGCTACATTCTACATTTGTAAGATTTGGAAAATCACGTACAGCAAGAATAACTAATCGAAATTGTTTTGAACGGTCAATAGAAACCCCTTGTAGCACCAAACTTCAAACTCGCTTTTCTCGAAATCATAAAAATGTCACTTGGTCCAGTCTGACTTAACACCGACCATTTGTCGAACGCTTCCATAACCTGAAACTCTCATTTCCTTTAGAAAGGGAGCCAGAAACATTTCAAGCCCACGATATAACGTTTTTGTTCGAAAACAAGGGGGGCTGTCATACAAATGAAACACAAGGTTCTGCATAACTCGAGAACTAATCAAGCAAATGAAGCCAAATTTGGCAAGTGGAGGTTTTATGGAACAAGAAATATTTCTATGGTGATTCGACACTCCACCCTCCTTTCTAGGTGGGGGGAAAGGGTCATAGAGTGATCAATCAATGAAGAGCTCTACGATTCATTTCAAACCATTCTACAACAATGAGCGTGTATTTCAATAAAAAAAAATCCATTGTCTTTTCATATACTTTTCATATTCTGTATTTTCTATATGACGAATTTCATGCCAACTTAACTGGCCGTTGGCAGTCGCAGATAGCAGTGAAACATTATGGGTGTCAAGACATGGGTCATTTAAGCAACTTTGCATACTTGAAATATTCGAAAAATACTACTACTTTTTGGAAAAAGCCAAAATTTTTGATACCCATCAATATGGGTATCAAATGAAAGATATTGACTAGTAGAACGCAGTCATTTATGAAAAATGCAAATCTAAGATGGCGGTCACTACAAAATGGCGGATTACATATTTTCTCATCAATATGGGAATCGAAAAAAAGGGCTTGACTAGTAGAACACAGTTATTTATGAAAAATGCAAATCCAAAATGGCCGCCACCACAAAATGTTTTGAAGAAACTTTTTTTTTTCAAAACTGCATCAATATGTGTATCAAATGAAAGGGTTGACTATTTGAACACAAATTCAAAATGAGCCACGTCAGATTTCCATTTTCTATAGTTAGATGTTCCATCACATGTCCCTCGATTTTATTTTAGTCTCATCAATGCCCTAGATTAATGAAGAAAGGAGTGTGGTAACTACTAACTGCTACTTGCCTTATTATTTTCTAGCTTTTAGTACATCGTTTGTATTATTGTTATGTTTAATCACAATAAAACCGTTGAACTTAAAAAACCGTGTTTTTTACTTTTTTTTTTAGTTCTTAGTACATTATCTGTATCATTAGTATATTTCTATACAATAAAACCGTTCAACAATATCTTTAAAATTTTGGATTTGCAATTTTCATAAATAACCGTGTTCTACTAGTCGATCTCTTTCGTTTGATACCCATATTGATGAGGTTCTGAGGGAATATGTAATCCACCATTTTGTAGCGGCCGCCATCTTGTATTTACATTTTTCATCAATAACTGTGTTCTTTTAGTCAAGCACTTTCGTTTGATATCCATATTGATGGGGTTTGAGAAAATATGTAATCCACCATTTTGTAGCGGCCGCCATCTTGTATTTACATTTTTCATCAATAACTGTGTTCTTTTAGTCAAGCACTTTCGTTTGATATCCATATTGATGGGGTTTGAGAAAATATGTAATCCACCATTTTGTAGCGGCTGCCAACTTGTATTAACATTTTCCATCAATAACTATGTTCTACTAGCCAAGCCCTTTCATTTGATACTGATGGGGTTTGAGAAAATGTGTCATTTTGTAGCGGCCGCCATCTTGTATTTACAATTTCTATCAATAACTGTGTTCTACTAGCCAAGCCCTTTCGTTTGATACCCATATTGATAGGATTTTGAATATACAGGGAAACTTCGATATAACGTACCCTCGTTATAACGTACCCTCGATATAACGTACATTTTACCTCGATATAACGTACACATTTCCAAAGTGTAAAGGAAAAATTTTTTCAATATTTTTTTTCTGATAGAACAATGAATTATCTGTGTTGTGATGCTAAAACAAGTTTTGTACCTTCAATCAATTCCGAAATACATCTGTTTTTGTGATTCTGGATTCTAAATGAATCAAGCTTTAATCAACAGTACGAAGGTATACATTATGATAAAGGCTGGCTTCGTCTTCTGATTGAAGTTATTCATTAACATTACTAAAACAGCAACACAATAATGTATTATACAATTCGTACAATTCGATACAACGTACAATTTTGAAAGTGAAATGTACGTTATATCGAAGTTCACCTGTATATATATATATATATATATATATATATATATATATATATATATATATATATATATATATATATATATATATATATATATATATATATATATATATATATATATATATATATATATATATATATATATATATATATAAGTTAAATAGTGAAAGAATTTCGGATAATGAAAACTAAAACTAGTGAGCTATGTTGCTCCTGTTAAGGTTACGACAAGACTGATCTTTATTTTCTATTTCATGTACAAAGCTAGCTTATAATCTACCCTATCTGCCTATCTCTATGTTTCCCTTCTTCCTTCTTCTCAGAAAGAATGTTTAACCGTTTTATGGTGTCGACTCGAGTCCTTATCTGTGGCTGCATAATTGTTCGTCGGTCGCATTTACCACATGGCGTTATTTATGCTTAAGTGTTTACTTAAGCGCTAGAACATTGATGCGTGATGTTTGCTCTGTCTCCTGCTGATAAGTAATGTTGGCGTTGGTCGATACTGAAGATTGGTTGACTGTGTTGATAACTGCTCCCTCTTCAAGAGTGGACCGTCTCGGTACACTGGGCTCTGCACTCTCCTTGGTTGTGGATCTGAAGAGAGTTTTCAAACGATTCCTCAACAGATAGATTGCAAGAAATGATGAAATAATTATTGCTGGAACTCCTGTCCCGAGGGTGAGTGAGAGGTGTCTTCTGTTTAATAACACCAGATGTTCTCTGGTTTGTAGATGAATTTCGTCTAGTTTTTTCAATGTCAGAGTTGCTTCGGTGTTATTTGAGAATATTTGGATTCCGTAGAGTGGGATGAGTAGTGGTGGATCTTCATGATAATATTCTACATTACTAAACTGCGTGCCGTTAATTGTGACTGTACAGTTGCGAAAGTAGATGATCATTGTTCCAGAAATGTATCTGGAAGGTAGCCCACAGTTTGTTTGCATTAGTGTGGCGTTTCCTCTGATTAGCAGATGATTACTGCTTATTTTCTTCGTTTCTTGGGTGTACCTGTCTTCTGTATAATCGCAGCTGCCCGAGACTCCTCTGAGAATTTTGGAGTAACAGTTGTCTTGGGAAACGTCTTCTAGTTGGTTTTTGTTACATAGGGTTTCCTCTCCAATTTCCTGGCAATCGTTTTTAATGAGGTATGTTTCTAATTCATTGAAGAGTGCTCTGTTCGTTGGCAGTTTCAGGATTTTTCCTTCCTTGGGTATCGGTTCCATGATGATATGTGTAAATGTGGATGGTTTGAGATTTGGGACTGAAATCACAAATATTATTTTCGTATCTTTGTGTATTACTGCTAGATCAAGGTACTCGTAGGTTTGGTCGAATGTGTTGATTGTAATGTTGCTGTTTCTTAAAATTGTGGTCGCTTCATTTAGTTCCTCTGGTGTCAGTACGTTCAAATGGATAACCTTTGCTTTTGCTAGTTGAATGCTTTCAAAAATATTTTGTATTTGTTCTCGTAATAAATCTAGTGCCATGTTCAGGTTCATGACTTCTTTAATGATTGTAGCCTGTTCTGCATAGCCTTTATTGTTTACATAAGCGTCTCTTGATTTTATTAGGTTTTTCACTAAAATATCTTGTTGCTCGTTAACCTTTTTGATTATTCTATTCATTTTGGTTTCAATTTGTTTATTGATTTTTATTTGTTCGTTGTTTTGTGTAACAATTGTTTCTTCGTTTTTGAATAATGTTTCCAACTGATTGTTGATTTCGATTAGATCATTGTTGTCTAGATTGCCTGTTATTAATTTTATGGTGCTTCCTAGGATGTTGATTAAACCTCTTTTGTTTCTTTGTTTTGGGATAAGGTTGTTATATGTGTTCTTGATTGAGTTATATTTTAGATTAACAAGGTCTGTAGTTTCTTTTAGATTAAATATGGTAAGGCCTTCAATAATTTTCTCTAGTTTGTGAAAGGTTGGCTCGAAACTTTTTAATTCGATTACATGGAATATTTTGTGTGATCCTGTCTTTATTCTTCCTTCGTTCAGGCTCAATGTCACGAGGCCGGGATTGTTGCTGAGGTCGTAGAGTTGTATGGATGTTTGTTGCGGAAATGCAATCGATTTTGGTAGATACATTGACAGGAATGCGATGGCAAAGGCCGAATACAGGAATGGTATCCACGCCATACTGAAATGATTAGGAAAATAATTTCATTTGATTATTAGTTTCGTCGGATGTTTTCTTTGTGAATCTCTCGGCCGGAGTGATCTAGGAAGGTTTTGTTTTTATCCCGGATAACTCTGACTGGAAGATATTTTTCTTTTGCTTTGTTTCGGATGCCTTGTATTTTGTTGTATACGATGCTTTCTTCCTGTAACGTTGGTGGGTCTTCTCTTTTCTTATTATGGTATTCCAAATTGTATTCTTTTGTTTTATTTGACTGAAGCATAACGTCTTCATAGAGCTTGTTTCTGTTCTCTAGAATTTTGTTCATATCGAGATGCCTTTCTTCTCCTTCTCTGAGTCCATAGAATATTTCGCGAGGTTTGAATTTAGTTGTTGAGTGTACTGTATTGTTATAGGTAGTGCATGCGATTCGATATATTTCTTTATCACTTAGGTCGATGTAACTTGGTTTCGTACAACGAAAAATTTCCCCTAGAGTTGAGTGAAATCTTTCTACCGTACCGTTACTTATGCTATGGTTGGGTGGAGTGAAATGAATCTCGATATTTAAATTTTCCAAGAGGGCTCTGATTTCGATGGACCTGAGTGCAGGTTCATTGTCTGAGATTATCAATTTTGGAGTACCATACAGTGAAAAGTATTTTGTTAACCCCTTTCTCACGTCGTGGATGTTTCTGGATTTAATTGGGATTATCGATGCGTATCGCGAAAATTTATCTAAAAAGGATAGAAATATATTAGGTTTATGGATAAATAAATCTAAGTGTACTATTTCTAGAGGCTTTGCAGGATTTGGCGTAGATCCCAGTTTAATTTTATACGGATGTCTCTCGTATTTGTTTTTGTTGCATGTGCGACAAAGCCTAATGAACTGTTGTATCTTACGTTTCATTTTCGGAAAGTAATATCGATTGGAAATCTGCCTGTTGTTTTCCCATATACCTCGATGTCCACTTTCGTGTGTTTGTTCTATTATTAGGTTTTGTTCTTCAGCGGTCTTCAAATCAGTTAAACATTTTTGAGTAATAAATATTTTAAATGGTTTCCCTCTACTAAAGTAATTTTTATAAAAAATTTGGATTGTTTGGATCAGATTTTCTGGGCATAATATACAGTTTGATCGTTTAGGATCTATGAACTCTTTGAAGAGTTTGGTGAGATAAGGGACGTTGAAATTTGATTTCATTATGGTTCGTCTGTACACACGCGGAAATATTTCTTCAAGTGTTTCCTCTTCTTCCGTTCCCAATTTCAGAATTATTTGGTTACTAAAACTATTTAACGGCGATTCGGTGCATGGGATAAATGCTGAATCGTCGGTGTCGGCGGAGTGCATTGTAGCATCGTCTGAAGAAGAGGTTTCATCGCTTACTAACTTCACTGAAGTTTCACAGGTACTAACTTCAGCGTCATTATGGTTTATTTCCTGACGCATCCTGGAGAGACTATCCGCTACTATATTCTGTTTTCCAGGTCTATATTTTATCTCAAAGTCAAATTCTTCTAAATAGAGGCGCCAATGTATAAGCCTGCTGTTGGAGTCTTTTAAGTTCAGACTATATGTCAGAGGTTTATGGTCTGTATAGAGTGTGAATTTTCGTCCGTAGAGGTATGGTCTGAAATATTTACAAGCCCACACAATAGCCAACAATTCTTTCTCAATGGCGGAGTAGTTTTCTTCCGTTTTATTAAGTGTTCTGGAGGCAAACGCGATTGGTTTGTCGCTACCAATTTGTCCTTGAGACAAAACAGCGCCTACGGCATAGTTAGAGGCATCTGTTGTCAAAACAAAAGGTTTTTCAAAGTCAGGGTATTGCAGGATATCGCTTGATGTGAGGATGTTTTTACATCGCTCAAAAGCATCTACGAAATCTTTATTGTGATCAATTTTTTCTCCTTTTCTCAACGATTGAGTAAGCGGTTTTGATATTTTTGCGAAGTCCCGAATAAACTTGCGATAATATCCTAATATTCCGAGAAAACCACGCAACTCTTTTTCGTTCTTTGGTAGTGGCCACTCTCTGATAACTCCGAGTTTTTCTGGATTAGGCTTAACTCCATCACGTGTTACGATGTGGCCAAGGAATGCAACTTCTTTATGAAGAAATTCACTTTTATCAAGTTGGATTTTCATATTGTATTTTTGTAGTGTTTCAAAAATTTTCCTCAGATTATCCAGATGCTCTTGTAGGCTTGTAGAGAACACGATTATGTCATCCATATATACTAAACATCTGGAACCAATATGCTCCCTTAAAATATTATCCATTACACGCTGGAACGTAGATGGGGCGTTTTTTAAACCGAAAGGCATCCTTAAGAACTCGTAATGCCCGTTTTCGACACTAAACGCGGTTTTTTCGATATCATTTTTGTCTAGTTCGATCTGATGGAATCCAGATGCGAGGTCCAAAGTAGTAAAGTACATACAGCGACCTAATTTATCTAGAATATCAGTGATGTTAGGGATGGGGTAACGATCATCAATCGTTTTATCATTCAATTTTCGATAATCTATTACAATCCGCCATTTCTTCTGTCCGGATGCATCCAATTTTTTTGGGACTATCCAAACGGGAGAAGTCCATGGGCTGATCGAAGGTCGAATTATTCCTTGTTCGAGCATTTTCGAAACCTGCCGTTGAACTTCTTCTTTATGGCAAAAAGGGTAACGGTATGATTTTGTGTGAATAGGAACATCGTCTGTTGTTGTGATCCTATGTTTGATAGCACTAGTGAAGGTTAACTTCTGTCCTTCCGTATAAAATATGTTTGTGTAATCCGCGACTAATTTAATTATTTTAATTTTCTCTTCTTGGTTTAAATGGTCTAGTCTGATTTGGTTGAAAATGTTTGATTTTGGAACATCCAACGTTTCTTCGGGCGTGGTTAGTGAAAAGTTATTCACTTCTACTATTAGAGGTTGCGCTGTGTTAATTTTTACTGGTTTATCTGATAGGTTAGTTACTGTTACGAAGACGCGATTTTCTGAGCATTTGTATATTCCAGAAGGTATCATTATGTCTGGTGAGATTAAAACATCATGCTCTAGATAGAATTCGCCGCTGGATTCATTGGTTGGGAGATGTACAATTTTTGTTTCATTCGAATTCATGTGTATTGTTACAGACTCAGGATATTTTCGGTACATTTTTATTATATTTGAAGGAAATTTGAGTTCATTCTCCGCCGTTAAAATGTCAGCTTTCAATGAGCGTAATGTTTCATATCCTATTAGACCATCAAAATAATTATGGAAATCGAAAATGTAGAATATTTGGTTGCTTGCATTTTTTACGCTTGGAAACGGGTTAAAGTTGACAAATCTATCCACGGAATGTGAGCCATAAATGTTCTTAATATTCACTGTTTGTGTGAAGTGACATTTGTCTAAGTTGACGTGTTTTGGGCTAATGTAGTTTTTATTAGCCCCTGTATCTATCAGAAACTTCAAGGATCCTTTATTCGTAGAGAGTTTTATATATGGAAGAAAATTGTTTAATCCTTTGTTTTCGATTCCTCTACTAGGTGAAAATTTAGTTCGTCATTTTCTTCATTGTCATTTTTCAATAGTGCTAGTGGTTCTCTAGATGTGTTAGGTGTAATTGATAACTGTGGTTCTCTAGACGTACTAGGTGCCGATTCATAGTATTGGTGAAAATTAAATGAATCATTTGCATAATGAGGGTCGTACAGTTCTGTTCCCTCATGGCAATTTATTGATCTGTGTGAATAATTGAACGGTTGTTTTGGCCTATTCATGTAATTAACGTGCCTTGATCTTATGGAAGGATCAACTTCCATGGGAATGGGTTTTGACACTTGTATCGGTCTAGGGGCAAAAACATTTTGCGGAGGGATGTTATTGCTATTGTGGTGGAAATATTTTGGGGAAATTTGTTGAAAATGTTGTTGGTGGTATTGTTGTTGTGGGAAACGTGGAATTGATCGTGATTGGTGGGAACGTGTAGTGAAAAATTGTGGATTCCTAATTTGATTATTTGTGTATCTTGTTTTCGGGGGAAGTTGCGGTGCCAGTGGAAATATTTTAGCGGGTCGATAATGTTCAGTTTTGTTTAATCCATGTCTGTTTTGGAAATTTCTTTCTTCCACGCAGGCGTCAAATGCTTCTTTCAATTTTGACAGTTGTCGGGCTCTAACATTGCCCCCTATTGGTTCTTTAAGCCCTGCTAGAAAAACTTGCAACGCATTTTCCTGATGTGTTTTTATAAGCTCGTGTCTGCTGTTGAGATGCTCGTGTTGTTAATTAAGAGCGATAAAATTTGTTGGACTGACCCATAGAATTCTTCTAGGGTGCCCGTTTGTTGGAGTTGGAATAGCTCCCTTGTGAGTGTGACAGCATCGCGCTTGTCACTGTAATAGGCAATCAAGTTTGCCTTAATTTCGCTCCATTTAAGCGGAGTGCCATATATTTCTAGAGCTTGGTCTGCGTCTCCTGTGATCTTTGCACGAATAGATTGCAGCCAGATCTCTTCGAAAGGTGTGTCTTTCATAATATTTAAGAAAGGTAGTAGATTTTCTACTGACCTTATAAATGAATGTAATTTGACGGGATTCCCGTCGAAGGATGGCAAATTATTTATGGCTTGAGGCGTTTGCATCGCCTTCAGCACTTTTTCTGCATTGCAGAACATTTCGTTCGTTTGAGCAATGCAGTCACTATCCTGAGTATTTACAGGAATTGTGAAACCTGCCAATTCAGGGTTTATTTTTCACTATTAAATCACTATCTAATCACTATCACCTTTTTTCAGGGTTAGAATTTTAATTGTAATTCGATAATTTAATTTATTTTTGTTTTATGTTAGCTTTGTGTGTTTCTTGTGATATACAGTGGTCCGGTTACCTCGGGTAGGGCCTCGCCACTCTGAATTAGTACTTGCTTTAATTTTTGTTTTCGGGGACGGGCTTTTATTTGTTTCAGTAAAGCGCCGATCCGATTTATGAGTTAGAAAAAAGAAAAATTTTGTTACTTACGATTTTTAGAGCTGGAACTAGTGTTGCGTCCGGTTTCGTCAGATTAATCACCACTACACGATGTTCGTTCGCGCAGGCGCAATTGCTGAAATTAAACTAACGTTTCGCGAACACTTAAAACACTATCCTACCGACTGCGCCAGTTAAATAGTGAAAGAATTTCGGATAATGAAAACTAAAACTAGTGAGCTATGTTGCTCCTGTTAAGGTTACGACAAGACTGATCTTTATTTTCTATTTCATGTACAAAGCTAGCTTATAATCTACCCTATCTGCCTATCTCTATGTTTCCCTTCTTCCTTCTTCTCAGAAAGAATGTTTAATCGTTTTATGGTGTCGACTCGAGTCCTTATCTGTGGCTGCATAATTGTTCGTCGGTCGCATTTACCACATGGCGTTATTTATGCTTAAGTGTTTACTTAAGCGCTAGAACATTGATGCGTGATGTTTGCTCTGTCTCCTGCTGATAAGTAATGTTGGCGTTGGTCGATACTGAAGATTGGTTGACTGTGTTGATAACTTATATATATATATATATATATATATATATATATATATATATATATATATATATATATATATATATATATATATATATATATATATATATATATATATATATATATATATATATATATATATATATATATATATATATATATATATATAAATGGAGCCATCTTGTAGTGGTCATCTTGTAAAAAACACTATAGATAATTGAATTAATAAAAAAAATTGTACCAAACGTGCTTCCATTTAGTCCCGCTACTTATGACGCACCCGTTAATAAGTTCTACAAGAATTAATAAATAATTTCTCTCAAAGAATTGCAGAGAAAACAAGTGTCCGGATTTAAAAGCAAAAGTGTCCGGATTTCAAAGCATGATCAAAAAAGTGTCCGGATTTAAAATCACACGATGAATGAAATTTCAAATTTTGAACAAATATAACATGATTTTGTGGAATTCTGTGATTCATAACATAGATGAAGACTTCCAATTCTATAGGAACGCTAATTTTTCATTCTATGATATGTCAATATTATGCATTTCAGTGCGAAAAACGCATATTTGCGTCTCAATTATCCACTTCTGAAATCATTTACCTCCTCTCATCAAATGCTCAATTTTTTGTTACATTTTCGAGAGAAATGTTTCAAAACCCGTGTGAATGTATACAGTAAAACCTGTTTTTGTGCGGTTTTTTTTGTGCGAATTTTTTTTTTGTTCGATTTTTTTGTGCGATTTTCTGTTCTTGTGCGGTTTTTTTTGTGCGGTGTATGAAAAGAAGCATATTTGACGAAGTTATCGTCCATTTAGTTTTTTCGATGGTTTATATGCATTTCAGTGCGAAAAACGCATATTTGCGTCTCAATTATCCACTTCTGAAATCATTTCCCTCCTCTCATCAAATGCTTCTAAAAAAAAAGTTTTTCTAAGTTTTTACATGACATGATTTCTAACAGCAGCACGTTTCGACATGTAACTAAAAGCACAAAACAGTCACGCGGAACCGAAAAGGCTGTCACATCGCAAAGCAGGGAAACAAAAGGAAATTGAACGGTGAATGGCGTGGATTTGAGTAACTTTCTTGGGGGGAACTTTTTTATGCGGTCCCTATCTACCGCACAAAAAAAGTTTTTTTCAAAATGTGTACCTGGTGAAGTTTCACACGATTTTTTTTAATGCGACTTTTTTGTGCGGTCCCTATCTCCCACACAAAAAAAGGTTTGCCTGTAAATGGTTCTTAGCTTTAAAGCCTCTTAGCTTTAACCTTAGAAAGGAAAGAAAGAGGCACATTATTGGGCCTAGTGTAGATGTTTCTATAAGTAAAACAGCTAATGATGCAGAAGATGAAACAGACATCAGTTTTAAAATTCACCATTACAATTTCCCATTCTACTTCATATTGTTTGTTGCTCTCTCATTATGTACTGAATTTATTTTGTGCATTATCAAAAGATTTTATATTTCGAATTTTATGATATTTCGGATTTTTTTCCTTCTCCATTTGTCGCGTTCGAGTATTTGTCACGCTTGGGTAAATGTTGCATACGGCTATTTGTTACATTCGGGTTAATATTACATTCGTTACGTTCGGACAAATGCTACACAACCGTAGCAGAAAGGGTGTTAGATAGCTGTTCCGAAATATTCCAGGAGATGTTCGAATCTTAACTGCGGCAGAGTTATTAAACTTTTCTTGTTTTGGATTCTGTTTGCCTTAAACGGGCTCTAATAAAAAAAAACTCAATTTGTAAAAAGCTTCTATCTTTTTTAATTTCGCTGCATAAGTGTTCAATTATTGTCTTTCGTTACAACCTCCAAAAACCACAATTTTCCGCCATTGTGTTTCCACGGTTTTTATTCATTCATTTTTATAAATGTATAATGAAATGGGTGTTACGCGAAAGAAAACATAGGGCATTAAAAATTGTAAGGGTTGGCTGTAAGTGAAACTAGCCAAAGTACCCATGAGCCAGTTTCCATCTCCAATTCTTTAATTATTATTTCTTTATTTCGTCAAACTATAGTAGATAACAAATTACATACATTACATTACAATTACAATATACTTAATGAGTAATTTATAGCTATATTTATGAAAATCAATTATAAGAGGTATGCAACGCAGCAAACATATATGACAAAACTGTAATTCACGAATACAATGATATAAAGTTCGAAATGAAGTTGGCATGAACAAATTCCGTGCTCGCAAGGCTCGTGTTGGTGCATAAAAATTTAGATTTTCAAGTAAGTTTTCAGAGCTAATCCTGTGTGAAACTAAGTCAATTAAACATGAAATTGTGGCATTTTCTCTGCGTTTCTCAAGTGTTTTAATGTTTATTAACATACAACGAGCTTCATATGGGGGAAGGGGAGATGTTGTCCAGCCTAGCTTTCTCAGAGCAAATAATAAAAATTGTTTTTGTACTGATTCTATTCGATTGGAGTGCAGTTCTTGATAGGGTGCCCATACAACACTGCAATATTCTAAAATAGATCTTACAAAACTTATATACAATGTTTTTATTGTGTATGGATCACTGAAATTGTAACTAAATCTTTTTATGAAACCGAGCATACTATTTGCTTTATTGATCATTGTATTGTAATGTTCGCCAAAAGTAAGTTTCGAATCAAGAATTATACCTAAATCTCTAATTTTGACCCATCTCTCTACAGTTTCAAATCCTAGAGAACATATGAAGTCATAAGTTTCATGTTTTCGAGTATACGATATGATTTTACATTTCTTTCACATTATTATCTAAAAGACTTTTCACGCACCATTCGAAGAAAACATCTACTTCTTGTTGGAAAATCACAAGGTCACTGCATTTGGTTACTTCCATGTACAATTTCATATCATCAGCATATATTAGAATGTTGAGGTTAGTTAATACTAGTGACACATCATTTACGAATAGGATGAAAAGTAAAGGGCCTAAGTGAGAACCTTGTGGAACTCCGGATGTGACATTCACTGGATTAGAGATTTTTCCTCTAATGCGAACAAACTGTGTTCTATTGGTGAGGTAAGATTCTACCCACTTCAATAAATTTCCAGTTACTCCCATACGTTAGAGCTTGAAAATAAGCATTGGAATATCTACTCTGTCGAAAGCCTTGCTGAAGTCTGTATAAAGAGTCTCGACAACGTTGCCTCTATCCATTACCGCAAGAGAATAGGATACAAATTCTAAAAGATTTGTGGCAGTGGATCTTCCTTTATAAAAACCATGTTGATTCGGTGAAATATAATGTTTTAACTGATTGAACATTTTAGTATTGACAATAGATTCAAATAATTTGGGAATACAAGATAATATGGCGATGCCACGATAGTTATTTATGTCAGAACGGTTACCCGATTTGAATATGGGTAGTAGGAATGATTTTTTCCAGACAGAAGGAAATATTGCCAATTTTAGTGATAAATTGAAAAGCAAGGACAAAGGATGAACGAACTCTCGGGTAAAAACGAAAAATAATCGTAATCTCGAACCACGTTATTTGTTGTGTAGTAACCTTGGAAAAAACGGGCGAATTGATTACTAATATCACTATCATTTGATCCAACGTATTCTCCAAATTTCATACTTGATGGAAAATTATTAGATTTCATCTTATCGCTGGCAAAATTAAAAAAATTCTTAGGATCGGATTTAATATTATTTTCTATCCTTGTACCTTTCATATTCTAGTGATATTTTCGCATCAAGGTTTTTACAAATATCTTTGTATATGATTAAATTATCCAAAGTTTCGCTGGCATTGTATCTTTTATGAGCTTTTTGTTTTTTGTTTTTGAGATTTTTAATATCACGAGTGAACCATACTGGTGTTTTTGAATTTGTATTAAGTTTTTTCTTTCTTGTTGGAACATCTTCGCTTATGATTCTATACAGATTATCATCAAACATTTCAACAGCTTTGTGTATGTTCATTTCATCTTTAAGTAGAAATGACCAATTTATATCATTAAGCTTACAATTAATTTGCTCGTAGTCTGCCTTTTTGAAATCAAAATTTATCTCAAAATCGCAATCGGTGGGGCGTGTACTTGTGCTATCGATAAATAAAGAGTATGCTATAGCGGTATGGAATTTTTCATTTTTCCAAAGAGGACATTCAGCTTTCGAAACATGGAAATCTTCTGTGCAATTAGTAAACAACAAGTCTAGGAAACAATTTAGTTCATTTGAAATAGGATTGATTTGACAAAGACCTAGTTGGCTTGTTTTATCGAAAATAAGTTGCAATGTCTCATTTTCGCCTACAATCGGGAGTAAGATTGATTCGTTCTCCTCGTCTACCGACAGCGGTACTGTTACGGCACAAAAAAGGCCACTGGAGTTACTAATCAATAAATCGTCAAAAAAGGAAGTCAATTTAGATAATAAATGTAAATTTAAAAATTAAATACCCTAATAATTTATTTTATAAATAAATAATTATCAGACAAGCAACTGTGTAAACTTTCTTCAAACTCTAATGTAGTAGGGTTTTTTGAGTTAACAAGCTAGTTAGGAAAACTTCAGAATAGGAGTTTTAAAATAAATACAGACATCAACACAAATTTATTGAAAAATAAGTAATATGGGAAGATTTTTCAGACCGAACTTGGCCTGTGTTTCTAATAATACGAAGCTGCACGAGCTCATGCTTTGAAAATGAAAATGCAGTCAGAACACATAGCAATCAAAAGGAATCAAATGGAAAAAATATATCATATTAGATGTTCCCATTAAATTATTCTTCGGAACAATATTTTAAGAAAAAAAATATCATAAAAAATTAAACGGAACTCTCATCTAACCATTCTCAGAAGAAGAATATATAAAAATTTACGGAAGCAAAGACTCACCTTTTCACGTTGATTGATATATTTTTCACTAGTTGCTGCTTATTCGCATCGCTCAAATTCGGTTCAGTCTGCTTGTTCGAGGTGTCCCCACGGTAGTTGGCGTTCGATTTACCTTGGGTCGCCCGATCACCGTCGCTTCCGGTTTTATTGTTAACACTTTTGCTGCTACCGCCGCTGGTTCCACTTCCCCCGCTGTCGTCTCTGCTTTGACTGCTCATAGTATCGTGCACCAAGTCGTCTCTCGTCGCGAAGTACGGCAGGAAGATGGTACAGCCCCACCTCCGATATGCCTCCTGGAAAAGAGGAACAAAAATAAGAAAAACTCAGCTTTAGTATTGATCGAGTTCGCTAATTTGTTCGTATGTTTTTTATAAATTTTCAAGTACTCGTTTACGATTATCAAAAATCCCAACACAAGTTCTGACCACGTTCTTGTTTCTGGCCACGATATCAAATGAGAGACTAAACGCCAGCACATTTTAGCGCAGCGCCGAGGCGGTGGTATAATGTTTGACATACTTCCAACGCCAGGGGCATTAACTGGCCAGCATCCCGCCTCCGAACACGGTTCCCTGTTGAAGTGTAATGCTATACTCCACGTGTCTTTCGAGCACGCAAAGGATAGCAAAAGCGAAAAAAAACAGCTAGCGCTAACCACAATCGTTGTGTTCATCCTCCGTTTGACCTATTTTTGTTTGCCAGCAAGTGAAACTAATAATACATTCATTTAAATATTCAGCTTCCATAGGTGAACAAATGGAATTTCGCTTCCATGGAAGTCCCACCCGAAGGATGAGTTGACCTTCGTGCCACAATCAACTTCCACCGGCAAATGAATGAAAGTAGGGAAGCCTCCGTTGGTTTCCGTTTGAATTTTCGAGAAGTTTTCTACCCACTTGTGGTTTATTCATTAATGACGGTCTGAAAACAGGAGATGAGTACGATTTCAAGAACGGTACAAGAATTGAATATTTAGGCTTCATTGTGGATTGTGGTAACATCGCCATGATGGCGAGCACAAATTTTAGCAGCAGCGAAAGGTTCAGCGGAATGAAGCGCTGAAAATATCATTACGATTACTGGTAACTGCCACTTCACCACTCTCCCGGTAGTAATCACTTCGACTACAAACTATTTCTGTCCGGAACAAATGTTTACGGTTACTGGCGAAACAAAAAGTCCGATTCGCTTCTCCCAGCATCATCCTTTTCATGCCGGGTTACATAATCGCATCACAAATGATTCGAGCCCTTGTGCAAAATCCAGGAATGAATCAAATCAAGACAGTTGCCGACAAAAGCACAATCTCATAATCTTTCATTTTTTTTCGCTTTTCTTCGCTGGTACTGACCTTTCCTGAAAAGGTTAGTGCGTTTCAGCAAGTCAACATGTTTCCAATCTGGGCGGAACTGAACCGGTTGGTAAGTGGGTGGATAAAGGTGGGATTCCAAATGTACAAATTCTATTCGGTCACTGGTGGGAAAAGTGATGGAAAAGTGTATAGCGAATCCGGGTGCGGAATCATTCTGAGGGGAGGTTTATGTAATGCGAAACCACATCAGGACTTGCAGTGCAGCTGGAATAGTTACGGTCAGTAAAATGGGTGCCGATCGAAAGGCTGTAAGATTTTTCTCCTATTTTTCACCTATTATTCCAGTATCCAGTTTGTATTAGAAAAAAAAAACCTTTAATTATATTTCGCTAAGCGAATGTAGAGTACGCTATGAAAAATTGTTTGTCGTTCTTTCAATAGTTGCATGGTGCGTACTTCATATGGATGCAGTTGTTTCGAAAATGCCCATTCAGCTCACAAGGGAAGTGTAAATGGAATTGTTCATGGTCTGATTCTACGCATTCTTCATGTACGTATATATGCGAAATAAGTCATCGTGAAAATTGTTAGTAATTATAGAACTTTAGTACGCTGTTTGAGAAATGTAAGTAAAAAATTCATAAGAGTGCAATTCCATATAAAATTGTTGAAAACTGGTTGATGTTTCACCTACACTCTTCAATTTTATTGGAGATTTACCATATGATGGTGGCTACTCATTTATTATTTTTCCTATTAATATGAATTATCTTATGAATTAGACATATTTTCATAAGAGCTTTGTTCAACAAAATAAGAAACTTTTATCTGTTCAAAATTTTAACCACGAGAAAACGGGTAGGATAATAATGGACTACATAAAAAAAATCGGGAATACGCTGTTTAAGATCTTATTCAATACAAACATAAAAAAACCACACCGGAAAAAAACGTTTACGATTCTTTCATTTTTGAATAATAAATATTGATTTGATTTATCAAATTATGGTGTATAGAGAAGCTACTCTGTGACGCATAATTGATCGAATACGGTCGAAGAATTCAAAACAATTGATTTTAATATCGTCAAACATACAGAGTATGCGAAAATAACCGGACATTCAACGATGGAAAACACAGCGATTACTGTACCTGGCATGTTGAAAACTTATTGATAGTTTGAGTGCGACAAAAAAACATATGAATGAAATGACGAGCAAAAAAACATGTCGTATAACGGATCTATTAGAATTTGACGAAGGCAAACTTTACGAAATTGCAGTTTTCTCACAAAAGCTACATACAATTCTGCATAGATTTATCATAACGAATTTATTATCTTAAGCGTCGACATAAATCGGTAACTGAGACTGAGAGAATGAATTGATTGCGGACATCACATTAATAACTGATAACAAATAAAAAGAAGTAAAAAAAAACTTTTTAAGTTGAACGGTTTCATTGTGATGAAACACAATAACAATACAGGTAATGTACTAAAATCAAATAAATAATTGGGCAAGTAGAAGTTAGCAGTTATCACACCCCTTCCTCCATTAATCTAGGGCATATGATGAAACTATTAACTATGGATAGCGGAAATCAAACGTGCCCCACGATTTTATTTTAGTCTCTTCAATTCCCTAGGTTAATGAAGGAAGGGGTATGATAACTACTAACTGCTACTTGCCTAATTTTTTGTTTAGTTTTTAGTACATTATCTGTATTGTTATTTTTTTTGTCACAATGAAATTGTTTAACTCAACGTTTAAGTTTTTTTTTCTTTTTTTACAGACTTATCTCACTTCTTAACTAGGCGAACCTAGCCAGAATTTTCACCTGCCCCCGGGCTTCTGAATGCCAAAGGGGGACTAGGCTCTGCGGAATGCACGTATCTGCATGCTCGTGCTGTTTCAGTCCTGACCGAGAAATTGTCGGACAATCGCGCAGGTGCTAAGGATGACCGACTTTTGGATGCCGGCCAATTCCTTCTCCATATTCAACACCTTTAGCGCTTCCAGAAGTGTCTTCGGGATAATTCCAGTTCCAGAGAGAACGACTGGAACAATTCTTGGGACCTCCCTTAGCCCCCACAGTTCCTTGAGCTCCACGGCCAATGGTCGGTACTTGCAGATTTTGCGACCGTGGGTCTCCTCCAGATTCTGGTTCAGTGGAATAGCGACATCGATGATGGTGACTTTGCGGTCGCTCTTGTCGTAAACCATTATATCTGGACGGTTGTGGTGGATCGAGAGGTCGGTCAGAACAGTGCGATCCCAGTACAGCTTGAAACGGTCATTTTCCAGGACAGGTGCAGGCAGGTACCGGTAGTTTGGTACGTTGTCTTCCAGTAGAGCACATTGGAGCGCCAGTTGTCGATGAACAATACGGGCCACGTTGTTGTGGCGCTCGGTGTAGGCTCCGTTGGCCAAAACGGGACAGCCTCCCATAATGTGCTCTATGTTTTCACCTGGTTGATGGCACATCCGGCAAATGTCATCAACGTATTGATGCCAGACGTACCGCCTGCAGTTTCTCGTCGGCATTATCCTGTCCTGGATGGCTATCATGTCGGCTTCTACTACTGAAGAGAGTTCACCACGCGTTAGCCACAGATTAGATGCGGCCTTGTCGACGTGTGGCCGGTCCAGTTGATGGGGGTGGGCACCCTGCACTGCCTTCTGCTTCCAAGCTGCAATCTTCTCCTCCACTGTCTGCAGATTGCAGTTGAGTTGGTACTCCGCTTGCGCCAAGTACAGAGCGCTGTATCCTCTGTCGGCGGCGCAGACAGCCCGGTATAGCGCGTTTTGGTTGGCGCGTTCTGCGAAGTACTCGCGCAGTTGTCGTACCTGGTCAACACACAGTGCAGATATGTCGACTATTCCAAGTCCCCCTTCTTTGCGTGGCAGTGAAACTCTCTCCAGTGCCGATTGAGGATGGTGCATTCCGGCCTCTTTAAATGCTTTCCTCATCCTCCTCTCAAGGTCCTCTAGGTCAGTTTTGCTCCATTTGACTACACCAAAACTGAAGGTCAGCAGGGGAACCGCGAATGTGTTGATCGCGCGTACCTTGTTCCCCGCGTTGAGGAAAGTCCTCAGGACACAGTTCACTCGACTCAAGAACTTGTCTCGCAGCTCCGTCTTGATGTCGGAGTGGCGAATCCCGGTGAGCTATCGGAATCCAAGATATTTATAGGATTCGCCACGAACCATGTCTCTTATAAACTCGCCGTCATAAACCTCGTAACCTCCGGATTCGGTAAGCTGCCCTTTCAGCAGATGGACACAGCGGCACTTGTCGAGGCCGAACTCCATACAGATGTCCCTGCTTATATCTTCGACAACCCGGATAGCTACACCTAGACGCTGACGTGAATCAGCGTAGACCTTGAGATCATCCATGTAGAAGGTATGGGTCACTTCTTCGTGGGCGCCGTCGCCATACCTTATTTTATAGCCATGACCGTTTCTATTGAGCGTCCTACTGAGGGGGTTCAGTGCCAGACAAAACCAAAGCGGGCTGAAAGAGTCGCCTTGGAATATCCCCCTCTTTATCGGCAGCGTTCTAGACTGCAACACATTTTCCCCATCACTAAGGTGCAGAGACGTGCTCCACTGCCTCATCGCATGCTGCAGGAACCTAACGACGACGGGATCAATTTTGTAGAGCTCCAATACCCGGACGAGAAACGAGTGAGGTATGGAGTCATAAGCCTTCTTGTAATCGATGTAGGCCATACTTAGGTTATATACCGCCTTATATACCGCCTGGCCGACTATGGCTGCGTCGATGATGGCCTGGTCTTTGCAGCCATGCATATTTTTCCTGCATCCTTTCTGCTCTTCTGCGATGATGTGATGCTGTTCGCAGTGAGCAGAAACTTTGGCGGTAATTATGCTGCTCAGTATTTTGTACAGACTCGATAGGCACGTTATCGGTATGTACTTTGATGGGTTCAATGTGTTTTTCTGTCTTTCGGGAGGAGGAAGGTGACGCCACGGGTGGCGAATTCAGGAAGGTTGTGTGGGTCACGTAGCACCTTGTTGAAGCACTCAGCTATCTTTGGATGTGCGACGGTCAGCTTCTTGTGCCAAAAGTTCTGGACACCATCGGGGCCCGGTGCTGCCCAGTTCCTCAGGTACCGCGAGGCTTCGCGGACATCGTTCTCTCTGACGATGATAGCTGGCATCTCTCCAATTTCACCACAACTCTCCTCCTCCCGTCTTAACCACATTTGCCCGTCGCGATGTTCTACTGGGGTCTCCCAAATACCAGCCCAGAAGTTCGTCACATCGCTAATATCTGGCAAACCTTCGCGGTAGTCGGGCTTCTCGTCGCTAATGTGGTCGTAGAACGCTTTCTCGTTATCTCTGAACATCCGATTTTGTTCCTGGCGCTTTGCAGAGTTAGAGTAACGTTTCAGCCGTTTTGTAAGGACGCTCAATTGCTGTACCAGTGTGTCGAGTTTTTCCGTCAGCTGGTGAGCTCCCAGCTGGCGAAGTTCAGTAGGCCGCACTTGGCGACATAATTTCACCGATCTGTTGCCTCTTTTGTACGCCATCAGTCTTCCAATTGCGGCGCGCTTGTTTAGGATCCGTTGCTCCAATCTCCTTCGCCATGGAGGCTCACGCCTTTCACGGAGATGTTGGAGCAGTCCGCCTCTTGGCCTAATACGGTATCCTAAACTTTTGGCGGTCGCCACAACAGCACAGTAAACTTTCAGTTGCAGCTCCTCCATGTTCTCAGCATCAACCAAGTGCAGCGGAAGAACGTGCTCGTTCATGAGCTTTACTGCACTTGTCAGCCTGCGGGAATGCTGCAACTTCGGGATCCTGGGGCGCGACAAAGGGTCCGTGTCGCGGAACTGTGAGATCGCCTCGTCGTAATGGAAGCCCAGATCGCGTAGTAGTTGTTGATCTGGCTGTGGATCTTCCGGCTCAGGGGGTTGTTGCACTGTGGCCACCACTGGTGCTGATTCGCGTGCCCCACTCGCGAATGAATTGCTCAGCCGTACTGAACTTCGTCTCGACACATCGCTTGCTCTGTTGTTCCTGGAGCTTATTTCTCTCTGCACCTGCTGCTTGATCTCGTCGATTTGCGTTTGGGAGAGCATGTTGTTGCGTACTATCGCTCTACGCCTCGCGTTCATCGCGTTCTGATCAAGCCTCCCGACGAGCTCTGGATACGCTTCCTCGAACATTGTTAGTATTCGAGGGCGACCGCTCATGTCCGTCTCCAAAGCAGTGCAGATGTAATAGGCGCGGATCACGAATTCATTCATTTCGTGTGTCCACATGATCCGGCGCCTAGTGGTACCCACAAGTGTGGACGACTGTCGTCTGGCAGTCGCAACACGTCTCGTAGGCGCAGCGTTTCTTGGGTGATGTCGATGGCTGCTGTTTCCGTGTGGCGGTAGCTCTTCGGGTTGAACCCGGCTGGTGGCCCGCTCTTGCACATCGCCCTCCAGCCGCTGGCCGCTCGCTCTTACGCCCGTTCCAGGACCAGCTCCAGTTCGGGGACCCTCCTCGGGCGATCGCATTCTGAGTATTCTTCGTGAACGTAGCTCCATTTTCTGGGTGTATCTCCTTTGCCCGGGAGACAGCGGGTTGGCAAGGCCTCCATGACCCGGGAGGCCTTCCCCGGGAGAGATATAGCGCTCTGACTCGCTCGCACCCCCTCACTTAGCCACTTTCGACACCCGTTCTCGGAGCCAAGACCAGGTGTGTGTTTCCAGTTCACGCCCGATCTAAAAATGTCGTCATATGATCTTCGTGGAGGCGTGAGATAGGAGCATTTGAGACCAACAGGCAGGCTCCTACCCTATGTTGATCCCCATTTGAGAACCTATTTTATATTCTATTTATATTTTTTATATATTTTTTTATTATTAGATTTTTCTTCTATTGCAATGTTTTCATGATGTATTGTATTCTATCAGTCAAATCATTTCATTTGATACCGATAATGATGAGATTGCAAAAAAATACATAATCAATCATTTTGCGCCGGCGACCTTTCTGAATTTGTATTGTTCATAATACGCTGTTGTTCATTGATACGCATATTCCAATTAACTTTTTTTTTAACTAATATGAAATCAGGCATTTTCTTGCGGCCGCCAAATTGAAATTTTCAAGATAATTGAATACACATTATTATAATGACAGCAAAGATAAAGGCATGTTTCAAATTTGAGATCAATTATCAAAAGGAACGGGGTCATGTTTTTATTAATGTGGAACAACCATACAGACACACAAACATACATACAAACAGGTCAAGTTGAATGAAACCATTTAAAAAAGTAGTGCTATTTTTTTTTATCCCATTTATTTGTTTAAGGCTTATTAGCATTTTAGCTGTAACAGAGCCGAATTTTAATCGTGTACATGTCACATGGTTATCATATCTATAATTAGCACATTACACAGTTGCCATTCGCCAGTATTCCTTCTATACCATTACATATGGTACATTCACACAGTAGCCATTTAGGCGTAAGGGTATTCTTTCTGTTCTTCCATTATCCACAGTTGGACCACCGGACAGCGGAGACAGTTGATTGATCATTGTTGAGTTATTTATAGAACAGTAGCCCGATGTGTCTGGCAGAGCAGAGCAGTTGTATGGATGAATCGATCTTATTTCTACCGTGGATCGATCTCCATCGCTGATGATTGTTGCGTGGACGTAGCTATTCTGTAACAACACAAGGATGGTCAATGAGGGCCCTGAGTTTTGAACTCACGATCGATCGCTTACTAAGCGAACGCGCAACCAATGTGGCTACGGAGACCCCCCGAAGTGCTATTTTGTTACATCATGGAATTGAATGTTCCATGAATAGCTGTGATCTACTGGTTTTTTTTTTTTTTTTTTATTAAATTGTTTATTTTTACAGGCTCAGTTACATAAGCTTAAAGGAGCCAAACTCCTATCTGTATTGTTACAAGTATATATAATCATTTTTTATTAATTCTAGTGTTAATGAAGTAGAGAACCGATTACTCGCGGTTTGCTCGAGTTTAGAAGGGTGACATTTTTTTCAGGAAAAGGAAGGGATATAAGGATATGTTGACAATGTTCACACTCACATTCGCACTCACATTCATCATACTCAATTCTTAAGCCTATCTTATATCTAATATGTATTTACATTTCACCTTATTCTATTGTTAGTAAGAAGGGATTTAATTTCTCGCGAAGGAAAAGGAAAAGGAAAATATAAGGATATAAGGACAATCACACACGAAGATCGATAACTTTTAAGAAGACGTATATTTGGGACATGTAATCAAGGTCTAACCAAGCCAACACATCTCTCACCGGCACATTGGGCTGTCTTCCTCTAGCCCGAAGAGAGTTTTCTAAATTCGATCTGGCAACAAGATACACCTCGCACGACCAAACAACGTGTTCGATGTCGTGGTAACCTTGGCCACAAGCACAGATATTGCCATCGGCAAGATTAAAACGAAAGAGTAGCGCGTCTAACGAACAGTGATTGGACATGAGTCGAGAGAAGGTGCGAATAAAGTCCCGACTCAAGTCCAGACTTTTGAACCATGGTTTGAGGCTAACCTTAGGGATAATCGAGTGAAGCCACCGACCCAATTCATCTTCGTTCCACTTACGTTGCCAGTTAACGATGGTATTTTTACGGACTAAAGAATAAAATTCATTGAAGGCGATTTGACGCTGATAAATATCGCCTTCAATTGCACCTACCTTTGCCAATGAGTCAGCCCTCTCATTACCCGGAATTGAGCAATGTGAGGGGACCCAGACAAAGGTAATGACATAACAGCGTCTGGTTAAAGCACTCAAAATTTCTCGTATTCTCTCAAGGAAGTACGGCGAGTGCTTTTCCGGCCTCACTGAACGGATAGCTTCGACAGAGCTAAGACTATCCGTTACAATGTAATAGTGTTCAACAGGTCGTGAGGCGACGCTGTCCAGCGCCCAGTGTATTGCTGCCAATTCAGCAATATACACTGAGCAAGGATTCTGAAGACTGTGGGAGGTGCTAAAAAATTCGTTCAACACTCCAAATCCTGTGGACTCATTCATAGAGGACCTATCAGTAAAGTACATATTATCACAATTGATACGCCCATATTTTGCATTGAAGATCGAAGGAACGATCCCCGATCGATGATAATCTGGAATTCCATGGATTTTCTCCTTCATGAACAGATCAAAATGTACAGAGGAATTGATGTAGTCAGGAAAACAAACACGGTTGGGAATATACGAAGAAGGATCAACCTGCATGGAGATGAATTCATGATATGAAGTCATGAATCCAGAATGAAAATTTAGCCCGATCAGCTGCTCAAAATTTCCGATCACCAATGGGTTCATGACCTTACATCGGATGAAGAACCGAAGAGATAATAAATTGAAGCGATCTTTTAGTGGGAGTAGGCCTGCCAAAACCTCGAGACTCATGGTATGCGTTGAGGGCATACATCCCAACGCGATACGGAGACAAAGATACTGAATTCGCTCGAGTTTAATGAGGTGTGTTTTGGCAGCTGATTGAAAACAGAAACTGCCATACTCCATCACTGAGAGAATAGTTGTTCGATACAACATTATAAGATCTTCTGGATGGGCTCCCCACCAGGTGCCGGTAATTGTACGGAGAAAGTTTATTCTTTGTTGGCCATCTACTGGTTAAGCCCCTTCATTTGATACCTATTTTGATGGGTTTTGGCTTGAGAAAATATGTAACCCGCCATTTTGTGGTGGCGGCCATTTTGGATTTGCATTTTTTTTTTGACGTAGGACTACGTCTAACCGGAAGATATAGGGGGTGAAATGGAAATCTAGGCATTGAACAAGTAGGAAAAAATGCAAGATTTGGAACGCTTATAACTCGAGCATTTCTCAATAGATCGCGAAGGTTTTTGCATCAATTGATAGGAAATATATCTGCGCATCTATCATAACGAATAACATTTCATTTTTCTTGAGATAAATAATTGAATAATTGTGAAATATCAAGCATTGTCAAAATGCACTATGTGCCCATTTTTGATTGGTCCATTTTGTGCTCCTCAAATCGTACTGGCCAAAACGGGCAACCAGAGCAGCAGCGAAATAGAATGAAGCACGATTGGAAAGGAAAAAGAAAAAAATGAATGAAACATTGGTCGCAGTCTCACACATGCGTAATTCTCGAGCCAGCCAGTCAGCTTAAAATCCCCGCTCCGCTGCCGTAACGATCATTCTTTGTGTGGACACCGACTGGACAACATCGTTGCTGGACGGGCTGGACGGCGAGGGATCGAGTGCCTTTCTCAAGGCAAGAGGGCGGAGGTGGTAGCGCTGGAGTAGAATAGAGTAGAGTTTTCAAAGGGCCTTTCTCAAGGCTAGAGACGAATGAACTGCAAAAGTTTAAAGTCTCTATAGTACAAGACCTTCCATCCTTCCTTCCGTAACGATCATTCTCATTCAAACCGTACACCACATCGGTTCGCATCACAACACATCAACAAACCAACCCAAGCAGCCATGTCTGGACATGGTAAAGGAGGAAAAGTGAAGGGATAGGCAAAATCCCGCTCGAACCGTGTTGATCTGGAGTTCCCCGCAAGGGTAGCTAGGCCGAGCGCGTTAGTACCAGTGCAGCAGTCCACCTAGCCGGCGTTATATAGTTTCGGCCGCCGAAGTGATCGAGTTAGCTGGCAAAGCTGCTCGCGACGATAAGAAAACTCGCATTCGGAACAGAACACATTCGGTTCGGTGGGCATCAAGACAACAGGCAGTTGCAGCGAGTGGCGAGTGGCAAACGCAATCGCAAAACGGCAGCAGGTAGCAGATGAAAAAAGTTTGTTCTTTATACAAACTGCTTTGGTGGCAAATCCAGAAGAAGGCGGCATCGAGGGCATTCGAAATGGTTTTTTTCAAAACCACGACTACTAAGTTTTCTAAATTGGAACCATTCCATAAAACAAGGCGCTTTTCAGGGCCATTAAACCTTCCAAAAAAGAGTTTAGGAAATACAGTTCAATGCTTTCTAAAACATTATCCAAAATAATAATAAAATACAAATTGATTTTATCATAATTTGTTTGCCAGGATCTGATGAGTATGTGAATTTGGCAGTTGTTCTGAGCTTATTGATAGTTGGGGACTTTCCTGATTATTCAATTTTCACCAATTCTTAAATTGTTTCCAGATTGAAAGTACAGTAATTTACAATTAGTTCGACATTTAGCTAATTGGACGGACATGTAATGCGACATATTTAGTTGGACATTTTTGTACACATAGAGATCCAAATTATGACCCCACATTGAAAGTCAACACTGTACCACTGTCATCGCAAATGTTCAATTACAGGTTAAAATTACCTCCAATCCGATACTGAGTGGTGGTAACGCGACGTGCCATTGAATGTAATTTACTGTAAAATATGTCACAAGCTTAATGGGAAGAAATTTTCCAACTGTGAAAGCTGTGGCGAGTGGCAAATGCAATCGCTAAACAGAAAGGTTTAGCCGAACAAGATGGGGATATCGAGTGATAACAAAACAATAAACTCTTTAGATTGAAGATAATTTTGTGATCCTGAAAAGGACCTTTTTTAGCCTGCATGTGAATCCAACGAGCGAACAAATCGTAATGAATGTATTTTTTTGCCATCGCTCCCTTTTAACGCTCATTCGTTCGTCTCGTTGGACTCGCCCATCTGGCTGAGTCTGCCGATTTGTCTCTATCCTGTGAGTGTGTACCGCTAGAGTATAAAACACGCGGACCCCAAAAAAATATCTTATTTTCTTTCAAACCGTAAACCCGTGTGGTTGTACGGCATCGGCATCCTGGACGTAACAAAGGAGGACATGTTAAGGGAAAGGCAAAGTCTCACTCGAACCGTGCAGGTCTCCAGTTCCCTGTTGGTCGCATTCACTGATTGCTCCGCAAGGGTAACTAGGCCGAACGGATTGGTGCCGGAGCACCAGTATACCTAACAGCGATTATAGAGTTTCGGCCGTCGGAGTGCTCGAGTTGGCTTGCAAAGCTGCTCACGACGATCAGAAAACCCGCACATAGCAGCTTCGGTTTGGCGCTCATCAAGGCAACAATTAGTTTCAGTGAGTGGCAAAGTGTTTCTCCGGCACGTCGCATTAAATGTAATTTACCGAACAACATGTCACAAGCTGGATGGGAAGAAATTTTCCAACTGTGAAAGCTGTGGCGAGTGGCAAACGCATATTCATAAAGAGTAAACAGTAAACTAATCCATTTTTCAGGTAGATAGGTAGGTATTCACGTAGGAGAAGAAAATAAAACAATATATTTAATATATATATTTAACAAAAGCTGTCTCCTTTGTATAGTCCTACGTCACTCCGGTTATGTCCCCGACATTACCCACCCGTCTTTTTTTGCAAAATAACTGTGTTCTACTAGGCAAGCCCTTTTATTTGATACCCATATTGATGGGGTTTTGGAAAAATCATTAAATTCGCAGTTTAATAATGACTGCAGAGATAAAGTTGTGTTCTAAATTTCAGATCAATCGGTCAACAGGAAGGGGATCAAATTTCTATCAATGTGGTAAAGCACTACAGACAAACATGTTACAAACATACAAACAAATTACAGGGCAAGCAAAATAAAACCGTTTAAAAAATGTGTAATCGTTGTAATAATATCTAAATTTGTGCAAATAAATCTTCCGTGTACGATGGCTTCAAAGTTTTTCGTGAACGGAAGTTAGAGTTGTGAATACCACCGAGAGATAGGTTGTTGGTATCGTGTATTTCAAATGACTTTAACCCAAAAAAAGTTGGTTTAGACAACAGTAAATCAAACATTCGATGAAAAGCATATTGAACTATCATTCTTCTAGCATTTTCTTAGAAATGCCTTACATAAACTTTATTCTTTTTAACTTGTTTTATTCCATGATCACATAAAAATTCATAGAGGAATTATGGTAAAAAAAAACGTTGAAATGCGATGGATGATTTTTAGAATCCATTTCTGTAGAGGAACTGGTACAAATTCGGTACCCCATTTTGTTTTTTTGCATCAACGTAATCATCTTGTTTATAGATAATAAATCAACAAATGCCATCTTATAAAAAAGTGCACATATTTCGAATGAATGTAACGTTTGGGTTGATAGAATTTAAATTTGCGATAAAATGATTCTCTTTCTCATTTGTTCTTGTGTTTCTGAGAAACAGTTATTTCCGGGCCGCTCTGTATATAGCACTCATCCATCGATACTTTAAACTATTCCAGATTAATTTTCCTCGAACCCGAGAATCATATGTATAACAAACACACACAATTATTTATCCGGATACTAACAATCATAGGGTAATTCTTTTCAAATTTTGAATCATGACACTTTTTCGTTATATTCAATACTATCCCAAAACTGTTGCATGCTGAATTGAAGTGACTGATAGTTGATACTGTATCAATTTAGTGTAATATCAAACATTATACCTAGCTCTTATGAGACAAAAGTGAAAACAATAATTTGTGTTTCACAACCCCATGTCCGGAATAAAAAGCACATTCAGAAGATGATTCTTAAATTCCAGGAATTATAAGCTAACGATGAAAATTCTTATTGAAGGAGTTGCATAAGACTGTGTCCCTAAAATTATAATCATACAATAAATTTCATGGCTTTTGTTCATTATTGATGTTAGGTTCAAGATTGTAATAGAATAGCAATCAAATAATAACCTAATTTCTCTAAAAGAAATTCTTCTGACAGAATGTGTCCAGAATTCTAAGCAAAAGTGTCCGAAATTCAAATCTATATATATATATAAAAATGTAAGGCTAAATCTGTTGGTAAGCGGAAAACCCGAAGAAGGGATGATCCGATTTTAGCCTCCTGTATTTTGTTGTATTCGTCTCTTCCCGTAGATCAATATAGTGGAGAGAAAAATCGGAAAATTTTCGGAAAATCCTGAAGGAAGGTCGGTAAATTTGGAAAATTGAATTCCAAATTTCTGCATAACTCGAAAACTAATCAAGCAAATGGAGCCAAATTCGGCATGTGAAGATTTTAGGGGGCACGAAACGTGTCTATGGTGAGTACACTCCTACCCCCTCTCTTAGGGGGGCTGCCATACAAACGAAACACAAACTTCTGCATAACTCGAGAACTAATCAAGCACAATTTGGGATGTGAGGGTTTTTGGGTATGAGAATTGTTTCTATGATGATATGACAATGACAATTGAAAAATTCGGAAAATTAAATTCCCATATATTCTACAATTACATAGTGACAAGTGCTGTTAGTCCATTTGATGTTTGCGCTAATGTGATGAAACGCACTTCTATATCTTCTTCTATCTATACCAATAAAAAACTATCGCCGAATGTGTTGATAAGAGCAGAACTCGAGGAAGGGATTGTCCGATTTAGGACTGTCTTTATTCTATCATATTTTCTGTATAAAACATTTATTCCATATAACGGAGAAACATGTTATTTGCAAGTGGTTGAAAAATCTTGAACGAGAATTGTATCTGAAAATAATCTGATATTATAATGATAAGTTTTGTTAGAAATACTAGGAATTTTACAGTAAAAGGTAAATTCAAAGGGGTCGATTAGAAGATCAATCAATGAACAGTTCTACAATTGAACCCATGAAATTGCTCATAGTAAGAAAACGTGAATGTTTGAAGGTATTGATAACAAAAAACGAATTTTGGGCGGGACGAAGTTTGCCGGGTCAGCTAGTCATGAATAAAAATATTGTCCGGATCTTAAATTACGGCTCAATGAAGATATTTACGAATTTTGAACAAATATAACATGATTTTGTGGAATTCTGTGATTAATAACTTACATGAATGGCTTCTTATTCTATGGGAACGGTAATTTTTTAAGCTATTGACGAATTTAATGCCAACTCGACTGGCCGTTGGCAGCACCATCTCAGATAGTAGTGAAACGTTGTGGGTGTAAAGTCATTCAAGCAACTTTGCACACTAGAAATATTCGAAAAACAATTAGACTAATTTTTGGAAAAAGCCAAATTTGTTTTGTTATATTTTTACAAAAATTTATAACTTAAAAACTATGAGACCTACAAAATTCAAGTCAATGGCTGAAATGTAGGAAATTGTATAAATTTTTACAAAAAATACCAAAAATGTTTTTGGAAAAAAAATTCGCTGAAAAAAAGGTTATTTTAAAAATTAAAAATCATTTCTCTCAAAAACGTATTGTTTTTAAATTCCCAAAAATGTATATATGAATAGCCCTTACAATTTCCAAGTCGTTCATACATTGGAAGATGGGCACTTTTACAGGGAAATATATATATTTACAGGGAATATATATATATATATATATATATATATATATATATATATATATATATATATATATATATATATATATATATATATATATATTTTATATATATATATATTTTCTTTTTTTTGAGAATTTAAAAAAAAACGTTTTTCAGAAAAATGAATTTTGATTTTTAAAATAACTTTGTTGTCAGCTAAATTTTTTTCCAATTTTTTTTGGTATTTTTTTGTGAAAATGTAAACAATTTCCTACATTTCGTCTATTGACAAGAATTTTGTAGGTACACCCACAATGTTTCACTACTATTTGAGATGGTGCTGCCAACTCCTAAGACGAGTTGGCATGAAATTCATCTATTATATGTCATATTTTTTTGTAGTTTAAGTTATCATCACAAAGCATATAAGCGTCCGGATTTCGATGGATTAATATATTTCATAAGATAGAAAAATTTAAGGATTTCGTATAAGATAAGATTAGATAGGAAAATTGAAGGATTTCGATTCGCTATTAAATTCGCAGCACCCTCTCAAATTTCGTTCAAACTTTGGGATGAAACCGCGACTATCAAACCTTTGAAGCTGTTGGGAACTAGTGCTGCGAACCTATCCGAGTGCCCTTCATAAGATCCATCTGCAGAACAGAATGTGTGCCCATTTTCGCTTCGAGTGCAAGGTATGAAATCATTTGAAAGATAAAATGTCCAAGATGTATATAATTGTTACTTATTGATCCAGAAAATTGTTTCAATAGGTGGAAAACTGCTTCTGAACATACTATCGAAATCACTATAAATATAACAATCACTTCAAATATCATTTCAGTCGCGATTGGATTGCAGTTGAGACATGATGCATGATATCGACGTCAATCTCTCTCAGTTTCTATTTTGCTTTCGCATGGAGTAGTCATGAAAATTTGTTTGCTTGTGATTGCACCCGAGCGAATATTTGCACACATTTGGTATTCTACTAGGTGTTCCGTGATGCAATCCATAATCATCAGTGTCTATTCTGCTTTCGCATGCAATGGTCATGACTAATTTCGTGTATTATTCTCACGAAAACAAAATGAGTATTGTAGCAGATATTTTCAGTTGCTTTTACAAAACCACTCAAACCCATCAGTTCCTTTCAGGACCACCAACAAATTCGAAAGAGTTTAAGTGTATGTTGATAACAATTCCATATTTATACTCATCTACCCACACACTACAAGAAAAAATCAGCAATCTTTCAAAATATTCGTTCATTCATTCATTCATTGAGAAATGATTCAGATGCAATTTCAAATAAATGATTACTGAGCCAGCGGTAGTCCTACGTCAACCTTACGGTTTTACCACAGATATAACCCACTTCCTGTTTTTGACGTAGGATTACGTCTTACCGGAACATATGGGGGGTAAAATGAAAACCTAAACACAGAATAAACAGGAAAATATTAACAATTTCGAATGCTTATAACTCGAACATTTCTTAACAGATCGGAAAGACGTTTGCATCAATTGATAGGAAATATTTCTACACATCTATCACTATTAATAAAATGTTATTTTTCCTGAGATAAGCAATTGAATAACTGTAAAATGTCAAGCGAAATCTAAACGCCCTAACTGCCCCGTTTTAATTGGCCCGATTTACGGTTTGCTCATAACAGCCATCAAAACCAAGGAACCTGGGGAAATTGGCTTTGAAAATACATGCAAGTTGGGGGAACTTTTGTTCCCACCGACATGTGTTCCCTAACACAGCCATCAAAAGCAAGGTGCCTGGTAATATTGGCATTGTTAATATAAGTTGAGGAAACTCTCGTTTTCGAATTCTCCCAATTATTCATCCATTCATTTATTTAGAGTTGATTCAGATGCAATTTCAAACAAATGATCACTAAACCAATAATAGTCCTACAACAACCTTGCGGCCATAGATATAACCCACTTCCTGTTGTTTCAAATGTCTAAACGAAAGTGTTATTTTACCGACGAATTGCGCCAGAAGTACCCTTTTTCACAAAAGAACTTAAGGGTTATGAGGCCAACGCTACATATGTGATTCATAAGTGTTGGTGGCTCACATTAAGATTTAGCCATTTTGTTGAAATAGAAGTTTGAAATCAACAATGAAACATTACAGGTAGATCTGAACACGAAAAGCACATCTAAACACCAAAACATTTCCAGAATCCATGCTGAGCTATGTGGTGCAGAAAACCGGCCGGAAAATTTGGGGTGCAGAAGGAGCCCTTGCGTTTCATACCCGTGACGCGTACTTCGGTACTATTTCACTTGATATTTAAAGACTCTGAAAGCATCAAACAATTTTCGGGCTCCGTAAAAAGACAGAAACCATCATCTCCGGAGTATTTTGCACCACATGGATCGCCCAAGAAATATTAGAAATAAATAAATTTCATGTGTTTTTATTTATTTATATCTCAAAAAATCACAGTGGTTTGGTCATAATTGTAACTGTGACAGGTGTCCTCCTGATTTTCAACTCCAACCAGACAAGATGCGGACTCGAATATGTTCGAAGAGCGATCTCCCTTTACGATGTGTATTTTTTTATAGTGACTTTCAACACATTTTGGCTGGTTCGTCACTTTCACTTCCATTTTTGGAAGAATGTCGTGAGTGAAAATTGAACTCGCGACCTTTAGCGTGAGAGGTATGTATGTTACCACTACGCCAGATCGCCTCCGCTTACGATGTGTATTCTTTATGATAGGATTGAGGTTTCTGTCCATCGAAGTAATAAATAAGAGTGAGTTTAGTGAGGGTAACATAACGTGAGTGACAAATTTCTGTGGTTGGACTGTTACCACATTACCAGGAACACGAAACCACCTCAGCATCGCCGAGCAAATCTTAGGGAGCTTTCATGCGCAGGAAAAATAGAACAAAACGATTCCGTAAGCATTTGCATGGCGTTAAGACAAGCTTGTAGCAGAGAAGAACAACCCTGAGGGGGGTCGAGGGGATGATCGGGAATACAAACACGGCTTTGCACTGTTGCAGCATTCATCGGCTGGAGATTGCTGCCATTCACTGATTGAAAGCTAATAGAGGGAACGTAAGAGATAATCAAAAGCACCGGAAAGCCTTTCAACTCTGTTCTGACACGGCCATGGGATCTCATTCTTCAGCCGAGTGGCATGGTGCAAGGGAAGGCAAGTGTAGCAAGGCGTGGACGAACAAGGAAAAGGAACCGTAAACGTGCCTAATCACGTGAAAGCTGTTTCTCCTTTGCGTGCATTATTATTCAAGCGATACAATTTTCCTTTCACAGTGTTCGGGCACGATTCTGCACACAGACACAAACACATTGACTGGCATTCCACAGGAAGGGCGACAGCAACATTAAACTTGCAACATCTTAGAAGCCTGTCCCCCACCCCGTTACAGCGCGCGAACCTCTGCCACTGGTCTGCCAATAAATGAAAAAGAAAACTTGAGGAAATTCTCTTTTCATTAACTTTGCTAAGTTCAGTTGATTATGTGCCAAGTCGAGGGGATATAGACAGGGCTACAGTATTATAGTTGCCTCAGCACGCTGTAACAGAGGGCTTTTGTATGTGTCGAAAATCTTATCCGATAGACACGTGCATGCAAACAGGAGCGCAGATTCATGGAGGCGAAGCCTAACCTAGAAGGATAGAAGAAAAAAACCTAAACGAAAGCTTAGAGCGAAGGGCGCTTTAGTCTGGAGTGGGTGTAAAATGAATGGGCGTTTAACTGGAAGCTGGATCGAAGCCACCGCCAATAGACGGCAATACCGCTTTGGTGTAATTTAGTCATTTTCATTTTCTCCGCCACATTTTGCTCTTCCCGAATCTTGGCTGTCGATAATTATTGATGATTTAATTTGAACGTCAGTATTATTTAATGAGGCGAACGATTTTGGTATGTCAAGAATTCGGGGAAAGAGTGTATTCAGCACATTACAACGAAAAAGTACCACAAATGGGAGTCCCGTCGTCGATTCTTTCGTTATAGTTCACGAGGACCTATCTACGCCCATGTGTATACAATTAGAGTCGCTTTCAAGAATGAATAAGGTGAAATCGTAACCCTGTCCGGTGAAAGATGCCTAATAGAAACAGTTGTATCATGATATCACATACATTATAATTAACGATGCTGTATTTAGTGCTAATGGAACATTACAGATATACTTCTCGGAATTATGAGAATAATGATTATCCGAAGTGTACAATTATTCAGGAAAGGGACAAGAGATCGAACCGATAGATGATTTTTATATAAAAATTGACATAACCTAACTAATTTTTTGCCGGCTTTCAACTTAGCAAACATTGTTTACTTATCGTCAATCGTAAATTTGATGATACCATAATGTGGTTACGAGTATTCATTAGAAGCAGTTAAATTACGTTGAATCTCCATCCGGGCTCATAACTGCTTGTATCTGCAAACTTTCAAGCCATAAATGAAACAATCAAATATTTTGCGATTGTGGAATATGTTATAATGGTACAGACGTTCATAGGGAAGCAACCCATTTTCAACGCAGTATTTTAGTTGTTTCATTGGTTATTGGAACAAAAATCCTTGTCTTTCATTATAAACGAAAATCTGGCACTGAAGGCGTACGACACCCAGTTTTATGATGACAGAAGATAAATGGGGTGTGTCCCAAATTTCAAATCGATCGGTTAACAGAAAGGGGGTCAGATTTGTATTAATGTGGGAGAACCTTACATAAATACAAACATACAGTCATTCCACAACAAACCGATATAGTGGTTCTCAGATATTCGTGAAAAGTGGTAATTTTGTTCTTCACCGCAAAACATTAGACCCGTATTTTTCTATTTTTTCAGTAGGGTGACCATTTGCATTATAGGGTGGTCCGAAAAATCAACTTATTCTCCTTTTTTCCAAAAATCCAAATGGGTTTTCCCCAAACCTCATCAATAGGGGTATCAAATGAAAGGGCTCGACTAGTAGAACACAGTCATTTATGAAAATGGCCGCCGCCACAAAATTGCGGACTACATATTTTCTCAAAACCCCATTAATATGGGTATCTAATAAAAAGACTTGACTTGTAGAACACAGGTTTCAATCGTGTACATTAGGGTGACAGCGAAAATGGTCATGTCAAATTTCAAAAACCGATGATGTACATTTTATTTATTGGCCCAAAAAATTATCTGGGCAAAGTTTCAGCTCAATCGGACATGGCTAGTTTTGATTTTTTGATCCTCGAAAATCTTCCAAGGGAGAGTAAAGGAAATTTGAAAAATCGCGATTTTTTTTTCGATGCAAATGACTAAAAATGCATAAAACGTCGAGATCTGGTGTTATCTCAAAAAAAAAAATGTTGGCCGAAAATCGACTTTTTGGGACTTCGTTGGCCACTCAGGACAAGAAAATCAAAATTTTGAGTGCTTTGAGGCACCCCTAAATCATGTCCGATTGAGCTGAAATTTTGCACAAGTATTTTATTTGGGGCCAATAAACAAAATGTACATGATCGGTTTTTGAAATTCGATGATGAAATTTTTCCCATACATCTATTGTGTACATGTACATATAGGGTTGGGTAAAAAGAAATGTCGTATTTCTGATCGAAATTTGACGCTTTATTTAACATACTTAAAATTATCCAATTTAAGTCAAATATGCGCCGTTTTGTTCGCAAACTTGTTGCCATTTAGAAGGCAACTTCATTATCCTCCACTTACAAAACCCCCCCTCTTTATTTGCAACAAACTCAGACAGCCAGTTTTCGCAAGCCTCTTTTGAGGCCAACTTAGTATCACCAAGAGCGTTTTGCATGGACCGGAAGAGATGATAATCACTTGGAGCCAGGTCCGGACTATACGGTGGGTGCAATAGGACATCCCATCCGAGCTCCCGTAGCTTCTGGCGGGTCATCAAAGATGTGTGAGACCGAGCGTTGTCATGGTGGAAAACAACATTCCTATTGATCATTTCTGGCCGCTTCTGGTCAATCGCCTGCTTCAAACGGTCAAGCTGCTCACAATAGAGAACCGAGTTGAGGGTCTGGTCATAGTTGAGCAGATTATAGTTGATGATTCCCACACACCAAAACCTTCCGGGCTTGGCGATGGTTTGGGCCGGCTCACCGCGCTTCGACCACGACTTTTTTCGCTTTAGGTTGTCGTACGTGATCCACTTTTCATCACCAGTCACCATCTTCTTCAAAAATGGGTCGAGTTCATTCCGTTTCAGCAGTGCATCGCAGGCGTTGATTCGGTCCAAAAGATTGTTTTGCGTCATCTCGTGTGGCACCCATACATCCAGCTTTTTTTGGAATCCAATCTTCTGCAAATGGTTCCAAACGGTTCTTCTTCCGCCCATACATCGGAAGATGGGTACTTTTACAGGGTAAAAGTTTTTCTAAAAACAACTTTTTCATGTTTTCTTTGAAAAAATATAACTAAAGATCTTATTAAAATATGAACTTTCGTCGAATACGTCAACTTTCTATTGTTTTTGGAATATAAGGCATTTTTGTTTTACTCGTAACATTTTTGTGTGTAAATTCTCGTGTTAGACATGTTCTTGACATATTTCTTAATAGAAACAAGTTAGCAGAGCATGTAAGTCACAAAAATTCATGCATATAAATGTTGCGAATTAAACATTAATAGTATTTTTTTCAAAGAAAAACATGTAAAAGTGGTTGTTCGAAAAGCTTTTTCACTGCAAAAGTGCCCATCTTCCGATGTATGGACGGCTTGAAAAATATAATTTGAATTTAAAATTTGTTTCAGTGAAATTTAAAAAAAAATGTTTTTGGTGTTTTTGTAAAAAAAAAAAAATTTAAAAATTCTACATTTCACCCTTTAACCAGGATTTTGTAGGTATTATAGTTATTGAGTTATACTTTTTTGTGAAGAATCAAGAAAATTTGTTGGGCTCTTTTCAAAACGTGTTCTAATTCCTATTTGAATATTTCAAGTATGCAAAGTTGCCTTAAAGACCTAGGGGAACTGGGGGGAAATGTGGTTACCCTAAGGAACATGCCCATTTCCTGTGTCCACATACCATTAAAATTCTCGTTCTTCGAAGAATATTGTAGTTCAAATTATTGTAGTTCAAGCTAGTAAGCGGTTTTTATTGGTAAAATTTAAAATAGTACATTTTTAATTATTAGAAAAAGAGGTGAAAAATCGAACATTTTTTTAGTGAGAAGGTAAATAGGTCACTTGTGGGGGGCGAAGTGGTCACCCGCACATATCATGTTGGAAGAGATAGATTTATGCGGCTTTTCTTGGCCAAATTTGTTTAAATCATGATTGAAATAGTAGGTACATGTATGAAATGAGCTAGGCTTATTCACCTAGAATCGTAATTGAAATTTTCTCATACATACAAAAACCGTAGTAGGAAACATGTAACGTTTTTCAAAATGAGGCTTGGTTTTGGTTGGGGTGGCATATTTTTCCTGGGTCAAAACCACAAAAGGGACCCCTTTAGAAGCAGAAGGTGATAAGGTGTATCAGGTTTTGAAAACAGAACATTGTCAATAGTAATCCTCCACTAACCACTTTGCCCCCTGAACAACGCAATACGAAATATGCAAAATAATCGCTTAATTTTAACAAAATATCTGTTCACTTCCCCTAGAATATGTGAACAGTCGTCCGAATCGTTGATTTGTCGCAAATACCAGGTCAAATAAACTAAATTTCACTAGAAATTCCCTAAATTCGAAACGCACAAAACTACGGCCGAATGGCTACAGAGAGAGCGTTTCTTTTATTTCTTTCTTGACATGCGACAGCTCCGTTGAAGTACAGGGTGACTCAAAAGTCATGAAATTCTTCAAACATAAGATGACTATCAATACGGTGTCAATAGTCAATAGTTATACTACCAAACCACATTACCCACACTACCCTTATGTGTTTATACCCACAACGTTTCTCTGCTATTTGAAATGGTGCTGCCAACGACCAGTCGAGTTAGCATGAAATTCGTCTATCGTTGATACATAATTAATTCTTGTTCTCGTGAGAGCAATACACAAGAAGCGTGCCCTTATTGCCAGTATGTATCTCTTCTTCGAGACATTTACTGCCACCACAGATGATTTTATATTTGTACAGCCATCACCGTTATATATCATTGTCAACGTATGAATTCAACAACCATTACGTGCGATTCCAGCTACCAACTACTAAAAACTTCCGTGAACATTCAATTTCAATAATGCGATTTCATTGGTATGGTGAAATGGCTATCGAATCCATAGCCAATGGGCCTGATTCTCGAATACACTTCGAATACACTTTACGGTGGAAACGGAATGAAACGTATCGCGATTCCTAAATTTCCTAAATTTCTTAGTATGGTTTAGTTTCCTTATCGGTTAAATTATTCGCCTGTGTTTCGTCATTACTTTAATTACTGTCTCTCACATTCTGTACAATATTATTTTTAATTCTAGCGTCCATTGAATTCCAGTAGAAGGTGACTTACAGAAATAGGAACCTCATTACAAGAGCGTTGACATTTTGTTTATGCCTTATGAAAAAGACAAAAGTGAATGAGCTAGGTTTGGCCGTTTCGAGGTCTGGTGAGAAGCTGTCTTTCCTTACTGCTATTCTGTCGAACCATGGACGAATTGTGTTCCTAATTTTTTGAAGGAAAATTGGCCTACTGTTTCTCCAGGATCTGTCGAAGCTTTTACGAGTCTGGTGTTTTACCCAAAGGTAAACATTGGAGCCCTGCCGGATAATTTGTCGAAGGTAGCGATTAGCAGCGAGAAAGCTTTTGCGCTAAAAATTGTGCATTGGGGTGGAAGGAGAAACCTACCAGTATATCGGTTTTCGAAAATTCCGCAACCGACACCGTTGATGATTACTGAACCATCATCAACCCAATGAGGTGATTGAAACAGTCTTCTACTTTTGGGTTGGGATTTATAGCGACTCACCATGTTAGAGTCGCTATAAATCAAAGTAGACGCATGGTAATTGTTTTGGGGGTCTCCTTAACCACATTGCTTGCGCGTTCACTTAGATAGCGAGCGATCGTTTTGAACTCACACTCAGGGCCCTCATTGACCATCTTTGTGTTCTTACAGAATAACTACGGCAATGCAACAATCATCAGCGATGGAGATCGATCCACGGTCGAAATAAGATCGATTCTTCCCTATACAACTTCTCTGCTCTGCAATACACATCGGACTGCTGTTCTATAAATAACTCAACAATGATCAATCAACTGTTTTCGCTATCCGGTCTAACTGGATAATGGAAGAACAGTATACTCTTACTTAATACTCTTATGCCGAAAAATGGCATCTGTGTAATGTGCTAATTATAGATATGATAAACATGTGACATGTACACGATTAAAATTCGGCTCTGTTACAGCTAAAATGCTAATGAGTCTAAAATAAACAAAAGGGATAAAAAAATGGTAATTGTTCGGACTGCAGTGGCCCAGAAAAAAACTTCTCTGTAGCGGATTTTCTCTGATGCGCTCAAAGCTAGAACATATTTATTCTTTAATCAATATTCATATAAATTATTACCTAATTCTTACATTTTTAGTTTTTTCAAAAAGACTGATCGTATCTTCTCCGGCACGGGTATAGATTGCCTTTATGCCTGTACGCTTGTCGCCTTCAGTTCTGTTGAAATCTTCGCTCACGCGTGTATTTAACTGAGAATAAATCACTCCAATAGTTGACGTTTTTCATTACACCTACCTAAACTTGTAATTGGTGAACAACGTCTACAGTCTACACCCAAACTAGCGTTGGCTGAAAACATTTCATCTTTGGCAGAAATGATGCCATTTCGTGTGGTGGAGGGACAAATGCGCAAATAATGAGCTGTTCTAAAAACTTAAAAATGGTTTGTATGTATGCGAGCAGACATCTTTTTCTGTTTTCTTTTCTCATTTCATTTGGGATTGTGCCAAAAAAAAGTCCGTACGACGTCAATGGGGATCGAACCAAGGACGGCTGGAATGCAAAGCTATTTCAAATGACCACGCTATTCATATAGCTGCCAGTGCTGTTATATAGAAGCGTGATAATATTACATCTCATCATAAAATGAAATTGGAATGCATTTTCTACGAGGATAAAGAAGAACATGAACGAGAATATATTTTGCTCTGTCTGGGCCGTATATTTGGCAAACTATACGAAAAGCTTTCATATGCTTTCATTTAAATGTGTGTCCTATTTCGCTCGCTCATATTGGCTCTAGCATAAATATTATACAAATCATATACATGTATTGGAAGTAGAACATTTTCTGTTATTTTTCAGCTTATTTAATGTAATAAATCGGGACGCCATAACATGTGCTAAAAATTAACTTTGGGTGAACAGTAATCTTGTCGCATAGGAATGTTGAACAAAGACTGAAATTATGTTAACTTAGAAAAAATATAATTCAAAAACGAAAAAACGCCTTATTGATTTTTGGATATGTCATGTAAAAAGGCCTGAGTTTTCAAGAAAAGATATAAAAAAATATAGTGCCCTCTGTCTCTCAATCATGTATATATTGATATTGAGTGGATTGCAGAAAATACATAGTATGTTCTCTAAGTCAAGTTCGTTCGTTTGATACACATATCTCAATCAACCTTTTTTTTTTGAGATGATATGGAATCAGCTATTTTGTAGCGGCGGCGAAATTGAATTTTTCAAGAGAGCAGTTTTGAAATGACAGCAAAGATAAAGGTATTTCATAAATTCGGTCAGTTCCTATTGGTCAAATTTCTATTAATGTGGGAAAACCCTACAGACATAAAAACATACATACGAACAGTCAAGCTAAATAAAACCGTTTAATAAAGTAATTTGCTATTTTGTGATTGCGGTCATCTTGGATTTGGATTTTTCATGATCTACTGTGATCTACTTTTCAAGCCCTTTCATTTGATACCCATATTAACGGGGTTTTGACAAAATATGTAGTTCGCCATTTCGTAGTGGCAGCCATCTTGGATTTACATTTTTTATAAATAACCTTATTCTACTAGTTAAGCCCTTCCATTTCATACCCATATTAATGAAGTTTTGAGAAAATATGTAGTTCGCCATTTTGTAGTGGCAGTCATCTCGGATTTGCATTTTTCTAAAATTTTTCTTCCCTATTCTACTAGTCAAGCCCTTTCATTTGATACCCATATCAATGAGGTTTTGAGAAAAAATATTTTGTAGTGGCAGCCATCTTGGGTTTGTATTTTTCATAAATAACTGTATTCTACTAGTGAAGCCCTTTCATTTGATGCCCATATTAACGGGGTTTTGACATAATATGTAGTCCGCCATTTTGTAATGGCAGCCATCTTGGATTTGCATTTTTCATAAATAACCGTGTTTTACTAGTCACACCCTTTCATTTGATACCCATATTAATGAAGTTTTGAGAAAATATGTAGTCCGCCATTTTGTAGTGACAGTCATCTCGGATATGCATTTTTCTTAAATAGCCCTATTCTACTAGTCAAGCCCTTTCATTTGATACCAATATTGATGGGGTTTTGGAAAACCCATATTGATGAGGTTTTGAGAAAATATGTGATCCGCCATTTTGTAGAGACCGCCATTTTGGATTTTCAAGATCATGAAATACGCAGTTTTATAATGACTACAGAGATAAAGGATTGTTCCAAATTTCAGATCAATCGGTCAACAGGAACGGGTCAAATTTCTATCAATGTGGGTCAGCGCTACAGACAAACATGTTACAAACATACAAACATACAAACAGATTACAGGGCAAGCTAAATAAAACCGTTTAAAAAATACGGGTACTTTACGATAAGGAACAAAACTACCAATTTCGACGAAAATCTGAGAACCACTATATGGGTTTGGCATGGAATGTGACGTCTCTGTAAAAGCTGTAAAGTTTCTGAATTGGGTGAGAGTATAAAAATATTTTTTGGGAATATCCGACGAATCGCCAAACAGCTGAACGACGAAAGTTCGAATAAAAAATATAAGTTTAAATAAAAATATACTCGGTTAGTTTATTTAAATGAGAAAATTCTATCATATCCGTATCCTAAGCATATGGCTTCACAGCAATGTTATGTCATTATGGTTGACACTTCTCCAGTTTTTTAATTGTTGCCTTATTATGCTATGTTTCAATTTATTGCAACTGTTGCGAACGCCCCTCGTCAGTCGACACACCGCTAAAACAACTTTGGGATAACAACTGACAGATGATAGGTGATTGATCGCGGATAATTGAACTGATCTTATAATAAGAGAATTCACATTGTTCTAAAACTTCGAAGGAAGCGAACTCATGTGATCTTGAAAATCGTTATTTAAAACTTAATTATATATATATATATATAAAAGTAAAATACACTGTATTAGTAAACTATAGTGCTCAAATTTAGTTTACCGATTGGTTGAAGTGAGTAAAATAGGAATTATAAATTAGAATTATGTCTAAATGAATAAATCCTCGCAACAGATTAGGTACTTTGTAACTTGTAGGTTAGGTGCTTTGGACCAACGCTCCTGATTACGCTCTTTTATCGTTTCTTCGTACGACACGGTAAATTGTAGCTAGCTTAAAATTAAGACAAAATAATTAAAATTTTGCTAACATAAAAAAATGTTGAAATTCACCAAGGATTTTGTTCGGATTAGATTTTACTTCGGGCTAAGCAAGAAGAGATTACAAAACGTAAGTTGAACTCAATAATATGAAGATGAAGACTCTAAAATGTAACATTCATTGTAGGAAACATTAACGGTATCATCAATAAATTCGTTTAAATTTTGGAACCAACTATCTCTTCGTTGCATAAGCAACAGCAACCATTACGTTTTTGTTTGTACCCGGAATATACAATAATAAAACTATTTGCGTAGCGTAATGTAAACACGCATGATCTGTTAATTGTGTATACTTCCATAACACTTCAATATGCTTTCTGGCAAATTACACTAATCATTTCAATACAGACATTAATAAAGATTTCCTGAGGAAAAAACTAAGATAAAAAGTTTTTTTAGACCAAAAACACAGATTTCGTTGTGGAATCCTTATTCTATCTCATATTCATAATATGCAGAAGGTATGAAGCTCAATCTATTAGTAAGCACAATTTTGGCTTGCCAAATAAAAGTAAATTCCGACTGGGCGCTACTCATGATGCAAACATACCAGTGTGAACGATGAAATTCTTAAATCTTCTGCTATCCAGCCAAATGTCTACGCTCCAGTGGAACCAAATACTTGCAATCCATAACTCGGCCATCCCTGTCACAAATAATCGAGCGAGCCACCGAAATGAGCGAGCAGATCTAGAATTTGTCGCACATGTGAGTCGCCTCTCCCACATTGGGCACCATCCATCCCAACCTTCCGCCCACACTAGGACGACGACGTCGAGAGTGAGTACCGTTCGCCAAAAAGGACACTCACATCGGCCACAATCGACCACAATTTGTGCTGTGCGAAAGAGAAAAGAGCGAGAGCGGGGTTATGAGAGTGGAATCATATCTCGAACGCCGTAGTGTGGGTGTCATTTTCACTCCATCAATGGGTGCCAATGAAACATTGATTCTGTGCGTATGTTTGTGTGTTTGCGAATCTTGTAAAAAGCTCCACATCCTTGCCTGCATACCAACAAATCGATTAGCGTAACAGATCAGCAGCAACAGCATTCTGTCACGGAGAAAGAGCGAATGGACAGATTGACTGACTTGCTGATAGGTTAACACAGCTCTGATGTCGGATACCGTCTCATGGAGCCCCAATTTCGGCAGAGAATGATATGCGCAGATAGAAATTAGAGCTAATGGTTATTTAGCCACGCGATATGTTCTCATCCGCTGAATGGAACTTTGTCTGGTATTGTTTCCAGAGGAATGTTTTTCAAATTAATTCAATTATGTCTACCAATCAAGAGTTAATTGTTTTCGATTAAAAATACAACAACCGAATTCGATATGTTTTCAAGACGAATTCTACGGAACAAATGTATAAACTATATAAGATAATCTCTAGTTAGTTAAAAAGTGAGTCGATAATTATTGCGACACTTTAGATTGATTAGTAAATCGGCTATATTGCCTTTCTACCCATAGTTGCCCCATGTTCCAAAATTAGCAGCTGAGAAAAACGCAATCAATGTTTTGTACCATATTTGTCTTCTAATAGTATTTCAGTTTAGCAATACACAGGGTTTTTTTTCATAAGCAGTAAACTATTGTTTAATGAAATGTAAAAAGATCCCATCACTTAAATTCATGAATCTTGATTACGGACTCAAAAAATCCTGGTGAAACAGTTATGCCTAGAATATCAGCATGGGACAATTGGACTTGATGTTGTTTTTCATAATACTGGGAACAAACGATATTTTTTTTGTTTCTCTGAAAGAGTATGCATAAAAACATCAATCATCAGCGCAGAGAGTGATCTGCAACACCTTTGCAGACTATTAATCTCATTATTATTAGGCTTTCGCTAACAAGATGTACCGTTTTATCTCAAATTCCGAACACTTCATTTTTAAATGTAAATTTACTAACTTTAAACTCCAATCGCAGAACTGTTCATTGATTGATCTTCTAATCTACCCTTTGAAATTATTTTTAACTATAAAATTTCATCAAAATTCAATTTTTTTTACCAAAACGCGACATTATAATATCAAATTATTTTCAGACACAATTCTCGTGCAATATTTTTCATCCACTTGTAAATAACATGTTTCTCCGTTACACGAAATAAATTTTTGATAGAGAAAATATGATAGAATGAAGACAACCCTAAATCGAACAATTGCTTCCTCGAGGTTTGCTCTTATCAACACATTCGGCGTTCCATTTTTGTTTATATAGAAAGAAGGCGATATAGGAATGCGTTTTATCACATTAAAACTCATTTCCACTTTCGAACGAAGATCAATTTCGTTACCGCAAACATCAAATGGACCTAACAACGCTTGTCAATATGACACATGCGAGTTATGCAGAAATTTGTTTCATTTTTTTGTTAGCCCCCCTTTAGAGAGGGGGGAGAAGTTTCGAACTACCATAGAAACGTTTATCGATCCCTAAAACCTCTATATGCTACGTTTGATTCCATTTGTTTGATTTTTTCTCGAGTTGTCAGAACTCTCCCCCTCTCTTTAGTGTCAAACCACCATAGAAACGTTTATTGGTCCCTAAAACCTCCATATGCCAAATTTGCTTCCATTTGCTTGATTAAGTCGTCATTTTCGACCAATCAGAAGTGGGTATTTCCGTTAGGATAGTGGTTGAAATTTTTCAATTGGTCGATAGTTAGATTCATGAGATATATTATTTTCTTCAATAAAAAAAATTTTATGGAGTGCCGAAATTGATGGACCGAAAAATTTCATCAATCCATTATGAAATGACTGAGCAATAAGCGTTTGAAATTGGACAATTTTCACGATGTGCTCGATTTTCGATTTTCAATTTGTACCCCAATATGTTCCCGAAAGACGTAATCCTACGTCAAAAAAATCCATTTTTTATACAAAAGGAAACGTTTCTCAAAACAGTGGATTTTTTTACGGCACTGCGTTGAGATACCTTGAAAAATGGAAGTCTAGTAAAGAAGAAGCACAGCAGGATTCTATCGAAGTTCATTCCTGAATGATCAGTGATTCAAAAGAGCAGATAAGTATAAAACTTTCTGTTCAGACAGTTTAAATTTTTTTTAATCAGTGGACGACGATTAATTGTAATTGGAGAGATAAAAAAGTGGTACAAAGAATCCGACTCAGTTGCAAATTATTGGGAGTAAATATTTTCAGAAATTACGAATGAATTTTTAGAGTGTAAGGGATTCGTGAGGTTTACTGATCATATTTTGTGTCTGCCTGGCAGTACCACACCGATTGAAAGGCCAAACAGGAATTTGATCTGGAATATTACAACGAAATTTATGATAAAATTGCTAATTGCTGGCCATTTTGTATTCTTTTGTTACTGCCGCCATTATTAATTATACAGTAGTCATTCGGTAACTGGACTTATCTTAAATAGGACGTGCGTTAACTGAGTTACAATTCAGATAAGTATCTATAATAGACGTCATCTTCAATTTGCAGTTTTGTTTTTTCCTGTCTTGTAACCTAGTGACCAAGCTCGAAACAAAAATTCGATAATTGGTTTGATTGTCCGGCCCAGTTAGCGGTCGATTAATGTACTGTTCCTCAAATCACGTTGAACGCTGATGCTGACTTTTGCTGACATTCTGTGACGTTACTGGCAAATGCGAACATTACTATGAAGTATGCATGCCCTCATTTGATGAATTCGTACAGCAGTATCCATCTGATCATTACGACCAACCGCCAACAGTACTAATTGAGTGAGCAACAACAATGTACCCATTTTAATTTTCGACATTTGCCAATGTTTCCGTTTCGCTCTTTTCATCTCATTTTTGTTATTTACCGTTCACATACAAACCTGGCAGAAAGTAATAAATATTATTTATTATTGACTCGGATCGGGAACTCACCAAGCTCACGGCAAAATCAACTAGAAGAAAGAGAGAGAGAGGGAGGAAAAATGCACGCTCTCTCTGTCAAGAGGTGACTGCATTTCTAGTAACGTCAAAAAAAAGAGATATAAATCATCCGGTGCTGAGGAGTGCAAAAGTGGCAAATTGGTGCACGATATCCGAACATGTGGCCCTTTTCAGGGCGCATCGCATGGAAAAGTGAGTACTTGCGGTGGAGCTGTTGAGGTCGCCGCCGTCGACATTCATTACATCGGCAGCCGCATGAATAATTATAGAATATGAATGATAGGTGTTTCAAATGAACTACGACTACGACAGTGGGCCACAAATAGATCGTGGAACTTTGGCAAACCAAGGGTAGTAGTAATTTCATTGGCGATTATTCACGGTCAACCGGAATCGAGCGAAAATGGGCGAGAGCACATTTAAAATGCGCTATCCGCGGTGTTCGTGCCACATGCCCTACATGGCTGAGATGCATTGATGTGTGGTTTACGGCAGCCACCCCAGGTTCTCCGAGTTTTCCACATAAAAAAAAATGGAAATGCGCGCGGAAAGGATGGATAATTGATTTTCTCCGCACAGACCAAAATCGACATTCCTTGCTGTCCGGTTGTTTACCAAAGCACTGGTGGCACTGGATATAAATAGAACCCCCTTCCGATAGTGGATTGGAGCGCGGCGCAGTTTGCGGTTCAACGACTCGGATATTCAAATCCATCGGAACCGATGATAATGACCAGCTGCCCCCGATCCGGTCAACCCATTATCCCAAACGCGATGATAACCCATCTCGCAAGAAGGGTAGGGGAAATCTATCATTGTGTCGGCATCGATTTCAAGAGCATTATTTATCTTCAGACCGGCGCGAACGGATGGAAAAGAACTTTCCACTCTGCCGAGTAGTATACCTTTCTGTCCCGGCTGAAAATTATTGCCTCCGTAGGACGCATCCAGTAGGTAGGATTATTTTCCATGTCATCACGGACTGAATTCTTCTGAATTATTAAATATCAATCGGGAAGATATCGAACGTTCCAATTCATGGAACCTTCACTTTGTACATGCTCATAGTCCAAAGGTAGAGTGAAACGTGAACGATGTAAGTGGATGCTAGAACAGCCTATCAGCTAGAACAGCCTATCAGCCTCGGTCTTTTTTTTTTTTGGATGGTCATCCAAATGAAGGAACATGTTTTAGAAGAATTGCTAAATAGGTTTTTAAGGTTGCTGGGATGTGACAATAGAAAGATGTGTGATACTTGTTAAAGGCTTACCACGAGTGTTTTGAAGAATATCAACACCAGAGGTAACACAACTTATAGAGAAACATGGTTTGAAGAACGAATATACTCAATATATGTTGCATCCTCAGCGTTTATATATTATTTATTGTGCTGAAATACAGAAACGAACCCATATAAGTGATATAAAGTCGTTAGGGTGGATTGTTTTCGTTGCTGGTCACTGTATATCATGAGAAACCAAAGCATCGACCACCGCTATTTCTAGTCGCCCACCTGTTTGATACTTAAATCCGTCATGTACAATAGGAGTTATTTTCAAAAAATATATATATATTAAAATAGAAAGTTTTGAACAGCATTGGCGAGCTGATTTCAATGATAATAAAAATCATTACTTCAATATGAAGAAAAATGCTGCGGGAAGTCATCGCATTTTGGTGGAAGTTTATGGTGATCATGCTCCAACTAAGCGAAGTTTAAAAGTGGTAATTTTGACTTGGAAGACGAAAAACGTTCCGGACCACCAAAAAAGTTTGAAGATGAAGAATTGGAGGCATTACTCGATCAAGATCCATCACAAACGCAACAAGAACTTGCAGATACACTTAGATCAGAGTAGCTCAGCAAACCATATCCGTGCGAACAACTGCTCCAGCGGCATAATAGAAAGGGTTTTTTGCATCGAATCGTTACTGGCGATGAAAAGTGGGTCCATTACGACAATCCTAAACGTCGGGCAACGTATGGATACCCCGGCCATGTATCAACATCGACGGCCGCGCGGAATATTCACGGCCAGAAGGTTATGCTGTCTATTTGATGAGACCAGCTGGGTGTGGTGTACTATGAGCTGCTAAAACCGAATGGAACCATTACGGGGGATCTCTACCGACGACAATTGATGCGTTTCGGCCGTGCGCTGAAGGAAAAATGGCTACAATACGAGCAAAGACACGATAAAGTTTTTTGCAGCACGACAATGCTCGGCCGCATGTCGCGAAACCGGTCAAAACATACTTGGAAACGCTGAAATGGGAAGTCCTATCCCACCCGCCGTATTTTCCAGACATTGCTCCGTCCGATTAGTACCTTTTTCGATGGATGCAACATGGTCTGGTTAATCAGCACTTCTCCAATTTTAATGAAGTCAAAAAATGGATCGGCCGATTATTTCCGCAAAGAGATCCGTGAATTGCCAGAAAGATGGAAAAAAGTTGTGACTAGCGATGGGCAATACTATGAATATTGAATTTGTAACCATTTTTGCAGAATAAAGCATTAACTTTTGAAAAAAAACAAAGAAACTTATCGGTACTCCTATTAAGTGAATGAAAAAAATACCAAATGTTGACTGAAATGCGACGTTAACGTTTTTAAGAAAAATCACAAATGGAAAGGAGACGTGATTCAAGACAATTCGAAAATACAGTGACTCAAACTGGAAATCGTACCTCACCATGCAGATCTTTTTTCATTACATTTGAAAGTCGAAAACAAGCTTCCAAACATTCTATTTATATAGTGGTATATACATCATTTAAAGCTTAAAGCTTCAGCTTTTGGGATATTTCACGAATATATTGATATCTTGGAGTATGTAGATGTAGTGGACAAATAAAATGGGGAAGAAATAAAATATCAATTTCTTTCTGTTTTTATAAAAATTTTGTGAATTAACAATTTTTTTTTGCCAACCAACTTACTAGCAAATTCAATGAACCAAACAGCTTTCATTTGGTTTTTATAACGTTCATGTAGGGACTTTCCGTACAGAAATATTTTTGTTTGAATGGAAAATCGCTCCTTCATCATCAAATTGGTTCAATAAACAATAATCGCACCGCAAATCGGAAGGTTGTTTTGAAAACTGAAATAAATTATTCAACAGTTATTTTTTTTTAACGAAGACAAATTCATTTTATTTAATTTTTTTGCATCTATGTTTATAACCATCTGTGAATTTGCAAATATTGCACTAAGTTCTAATTTTAGTAGGAATAATCTTAGCCTAGTGTATCCCAAAAACATCTGTTAACGTTACGCTGATAGAATTTCCTTGTTCAGAAATTAGTTCGAAGAAGATTCAAAAATAGATGACATAAGGCGTCGTGCACAAATTACGTTATGAACGTTATAAACAGGTAAGGTATTCCGTTTGAACCCTTATTGTGGTAGCTGAGAGTAGACAAACGATCGCAAAGGGTTAAACAATTTTCTGGAGTCAAGAGCCTAATCTGACAAAAATCATTGGAATTTACTTTGAAAGGAAAATTATCTGAAAACCAATTACAATCAGTAATTACGGAAACAAAATCCAAGGGTAATATTTTTTTTCAAAAAAATAGCTAATTGACTTTATATGTCGATCGTCTGAATAGGTTCAGTAGTTCAAAAATTATTAATTTTTGAAAAAAGGGAAAAAGTTGATTTTTGGACCACTCTAAAATGGAAATGGACACCCTTATAAAAAAAATTAAAAAATACGGGTCTAATGTTTTACGATATAGAATAAAATTACCACTTTTCACAAAAATCTGAGAACCACTATATCGGTTTATCATGGAATGGCTGGATAAATAATTAGTTTTAACTTTTTACCTGAATAGACTAATTTCATGATAACTCCTCTAAGGAGTTGGCAGCACCATCTTAGATTGGACTGAAACGTTGTGAGTGTGAATATATTGATTATTTAATCAACATTGCATGCTTGAAATCTCAAAAAAAAAAATTAGACCACTTTTTGAAAACAATCAAAGCTTTTTTCTTAAATTTCTACAAAAAAATTCCAACTCAAAAACTATAAGACCTACGAAGTTTGGATCAAAGAATGAAATGTTTGGATCAGAAAATAAAAGAATATTTCTCAAAAACGTATTCATTAAAAAGATTGTACATAAAATAACCAACAAGTCATCATCCATTCCTCGGAGGAGGGCACTTTCACAGGGAAAATGTTTTTCTAACAACAACTTTTTCATATTTCTCCTGAAAAAATTACAACTAATCCTATCTTTTTTTTTTAAACACTCTATCCAACCTCTACCTCTATATTTCGCTGTAACGCAAAAAGTTAGAATATCAACAAAATATTTTCATACAATGTTGTATGTTTGGCATAATGTATAGTTAACGATAACCTAGACATTGGTCATTGTTCCAAGAAAGAAAAAAATGCCATCTTACATTGGAGAACTTTACGTTATGGAACAATTCCAAATGAAATCGACAAATGACAAATCATGGGTATTTTTGATTAGAATGAAAGTTTGTATTCAAATTGGTTTGGGAGAAATATGAGTTTTCCACAGCAATTGGGAATTTTTTGATTCAAGTGTAACTTTTCAATAGGGCAAAACAATTTTTGTAAAGTATCTAAATAGTGTCTTAGAAAGAGTTATAGAGTGTTGATGTTTAAACGTGGAAAAAATGTACGCTGAGAAAAAAATAGTACTCATTTTTTTATCCACGATAAAAATCTTTAATTTTCAATATCCAAAATACGTATTTTTCAATTTTTTTCAATTTTTTTTCATAGAAGTCATTTAGAAAATTCAAAAAATGAGTTCTAGATGGTAAAACTGTTTTTGACAAACTTTGTAGAACATCATATTTTTACGATTTTTTTTTGATCCACAAAGTTTGTCAAAAATAGTTTTACGATCTTGGTCTAATTTTTTTGAATTTCCTACATGATTTCTATTTTATATGATCAAAATTTTAAAAAAATACGTATTTTAGATATTGCAAATTAAAGTTTTTTTTTTCGTAAAAAAGAGTACTATTTTTTTTCTCTGTATGTATTTTTTCACGTTTCGACATCAATACTCTATAACTCTTTCTAAGACACAAATTCGATACGACTCATAGTTGTTGAGGTATAAATTATCAATGATTTATTTTTTTTACTAGAATCGTTATGCCCTATTGAACAGTTACGCTTGAGTCAAAAAATTCCCAATTGCTGTGGGAAATTCATGATTCCTCTAACCCAAACGGAATACAAACTTTCTTTCGAATCAAAAATACATGTTTTTAAAATCTGCATATTGAGGACGATTTCAATTGGAATTGCACACAATGTCATTCGCGTATACTACATATTACCGCAAACCCCCTTGAAGTGTTTCATTAATTTACTGTACAGGAATCCACTTCAGCTGCAATGAAAAAAACAGCGCTTAAACATCGCGGCCTTCAACATAGCTCGAAAGGATGAAACCGTATCAAACATAACAACCCTCAGTAAACACTCAAAATTGGCTGTGGAGATGCTGCAGCGTCTCGATTTCCGTCGTCCCTCCGCTGGGGGTGATCTTCAGGAGATACGCAACAATGTCGTGATAAATTATTCACGGAAAATCATAAAAAATAGCCTAGCGGCCGTATCATTCATTCATGGCGGCAGAGTTCTTCTCGGGATTTCTCGCCCAAGCAACGGTCATATTCCAGGTGGGAAACCCCGTCCTCGCAAATGCATATTTAATGTAATCTTAATCGTCACGGGACACAAAGAGTGGAACCCTGCGTTTCGAGAATCCTTCCAAAAACTCGATTTGGCGCTATTGTTTGCTGAGGGAAAGGGATGTGCTGTACACAAACATCAAGATGAATCAGCATTTTGTCGTGTCGAAACAAATAACAAAAAGTGGAACGAACGAACGAGTGAACACACTCAAACAAAGTTTCTTTGTTACCACAAATGAAAATATTGAAAACCCATTATGGGTCGAAAGATTTGTACACACTTGCAGCTGCAGCCCAAGGAACGAAAGTACGGCGTATTTGAACAGCGAACTATGTGCCGAGGGTGGGTGGAACAAAAACGATGTACAATATCTGCTAGTGGGAGTAGACCTTTTGCGAAACGTTCGAAAGAAAGAGATACGCTCAGGTTTGAGGAGAAAGGCACTTGTATTTCCGCAGGGTAAAAATTTTCACGCTTTTTCATCTCGGGGGCAGAATATTCTTGCTGTCATCGCTACAACTGATTCCACCAACGCCGTATTATCGCCACCCGCATTCCCACACAGAGAGAGAGAGAGAGAGAGAGAGAGATAGGTTGAGGATGATCATGAGGTTTTTGCTTATGTGCATTGAATAAATATTTTCGATAACAATTCCTGTCGCCTCCAACCACCTTTATACTTTCGTGTAAAGGAGCTGCTTGTTCCACACAAGGCTTAATATATAGGTCAAACCGCACGGAATCGTGGGATGAAATCTTATGGCGCAATCCCGATCCCATGCATACGAGCGCATAGATGGCGCTCAAGATGGTTACGACGACAACGAGACGGAGACGTAGTTAGGACGAATAGTGGCGGCAGCAGCACAAGCAACCGGGCGTGAACTGTGGATATTCACTCAAGATTCCAAGGCCACACACACAATACCTAGCAGAGCATTGCTGGCAACGGAGTTGCGACAAGTCCCGACTCATTTACAATAACGAATACGGATACGTGCAGCGCCACCGTTATCGGTGCTGTGCGATGAAGCATGATAGAACGCAGAAATTAACAATATTGTTGTGGCTTTGTGCAGACTCTCGGGTTTGACAGTGCTTCTCAACAGGGACATAAACAATCGCGTTTACTAGGAAGCGCAGTCGGGTGAGAATTCGGGATTTGAAGATATTGATAGTAGTCGGTAAGATGACAAAACGCCGTTAGTTTCTTGTTATTACTTTCCCATACATATGTAACCTTCTGACAGACCTAGCATCAATGAGGTGACTGAATTAAACACCAATAACGCCTAAAAATACACAATGGCAATATCACAGAGGCACAGTCCGGAGTACACAAATAACGATTTTGACGTAGGACTACGTCTAACCGGAAGATATAGGGGGTGAAATGGAAATCTAGGCACTGAACAAGTAGGAACAAATGCAAGATTTGGAACGCTTATAACTCGAGCATTTCTCAATAGATCGCAAAGGTTTTTGCATCAATTGATAGGAAATATATCTACGCATCTATCATAACGAATAACATTTCATTTTTCTTGAGATAAATAATTGAATAATTGTGAAATATCAAGCATTGTCAAAATGCACTATGTGCCCATTTTTGATTGGTCCATTTTGTGCTCCTCAAATCGTACCGACCAAAACGGGCAACCAGAGCAGCAGCGAAATAGAATGAAGCACGATTGGAAAGGAAAAAGAAAAAAAATGAACGAAACATTGGTCGCAGTCTCACACATGCGTAATTCTCGAGCCAGCCAGTCAGCTTAAAAATCCCCGCTCCGCTGCCGTAACGATCATTCTCATTCAAACCGTACACCACATCGGTTCGCATCACAACACATCAACAAACCAACCCAAGCAGCCATGTCTGGACATGGTAAAGGAGGAAAAGTGAAGGGAAAGGCAAAATCCCGCTCGAACCGTGTTGATCTGGAGTTCCCCGCAAGGGTTGCTAGGCCGAGCGCGTTAGTACCAGTGCACCAGTCCACCTAGCCGGCGTAATATAGTTTCGGCCGCCGAAGTGATCGAGTTAGCTGGTAAAGCTGCTCTCGACGATAAGAAAACCCGCATTCGGAACAGAACACATTCGGTTCGGTGGACATCAAGACAACAACAGGCAGTTGCAGCGAGTGGCAAACGCAATCGCAAAACGGCATCAGGTAGCAGAAGAAAAAAGTTTGTTCTTTACTTAGTACTCTTAGGAAACTTAGTACTCGTGGTTTTGAAAAAAAAAAACATTTCGAACGCCCTCGATGCCGCCTTGTTCTGGATTTGCCACCAAAGCAGTTTGGGTGGCAAATCCAGAACAAGGCGGCATCGAGGGCGTTCGAAATGGTTTTTTTCAAAACCACGAGTACTAAGTTTTCTAAATTGGAACCATTCCATAAAACAAGGCGCTTTTCAGGGCCATTAAACCTTCCAAAAAAGAGTTAAGGAAATACAGTTCAATGCTTTCTAAAACATTATCCAAAATAATAATAAAACACAAATTGATTTTTTCATAATTTGTTTGCCAGGAGATCATTTGTTTGAGTATGTGAATTTGGCAGTTGTTCTGAGCTTATTGATTTTCACCAATTCTTAAATTGCTTCTAGATTGAAAGTACAGTAATTTACACTTATCTCGACATTTAGCTAATTGGACGGACCTGTTAGGGTTTTCCTCAAAATAGGCCTCAGCTTCGGTAATCACTTCATCATCGGTCTTAAATTTTTTGCCAGCGAGCATTCTCTTCAGGTCTGCGAAAAGAAAATAATTGCTGGGGCCAGATCTGGAGAATACGGTGGATGCGGAAGCAATTCGAAGCCCAATTCATGCAATTACACACGAAATTCGGATTTTTCCATTTTTTTTCACAATAACAAAAGTTGCTTCACTCTCGAACCAATCGACCGATTGCTGCCAAATTTTGATACGTATCCATTGAAAGATGGTGCTTTGTGATAGTCAAGTAGATTTTTGCAAGAGGCGCCATCTAGACGTCAACCTTATGAACTTTTCAGCCGAACTGTTATACAGCAGAGGTGGTAAAACTTTTCGTTTTCCTAAATTTTAACAAAAATTTCTAACTCAAAAGCTGTAAGACCTACAAAGTTGTGATCAATTGTGACCTTCGCGTACATATGGTGTACAATAGGGTGGTAGCGAAAATGGTCATGTCGAATTTCAAAAACCGACCACGTACATTTTGTTTATTGGTCCCAAAAAAATGAACTGTGCAAAATTTCGATTTTCGGCCAACATTTTTTTTCTCGAGATAACACCAGATCTCGACGTTTTATGCATTTTTAAGTCATTTGGCATCGAATTTTTTTTTCGACTTTCCATATTTCCTTTACCCCCTTGGAAGATTTTCGAGGATCAAAAAATTCGAGGGGTTGTATCCTAGACACGACCGCTTAGGACGTAGGACTACGCAATCTTTTTATTTGAAATTTGTTGGTTTTTCATTCCGGATATTATTTGCGAATAGGTCGAAATTTCACAAATAACTCTTGAGTAAAAGGTTTAATGGCTTACATGGTTTTGTAGAATTCTTTCGAGAAGCTCGGATTCTTTCTTGCCTTTGCGAGAACAATACACTAATTTATCATATGTCACAACTTGTTTCTTTATACCAATGCACGCATTGCACTGAGCATTTAACGAGGGGCATCGCCATTTAAAAAGCATCAAACACGTGTCTAACAGATGCACACAGTTGCAGCGATGTAAATGAAACATCGCGAGAATGACCGTTTATGAAAACTCGTTTCGCGACTCTCGGTCAAAACCGTCAACAAAGCTAGAAGCTTGTTGCATAAGAACAGAGCCGATGCACACGAGAGCAAATACGAATGGCAACTAAAAGTATCAAAGGTGTGCTATTCAAATGTACAGGAAATGAACAAGTTCTAAGTTTCGCGCAACTAAAACAAGCAACACACACAAAACCAAACACTGATGGCTAGAAGCGACCTATAATCATTTGCACTCTTCTTTTTTTTCGACTGCTTTGCCATGGCTCGAATGGTACTGTTAATTGCACTTCAAGTGAAATATTCGCTAGCGTTTACAGCTCGAGGAGAACCATTAATCACTAAACGAGCACAATAAGCGACTTTTTTGTTTCGGGCACAGAAAGATTCTGAGAATTTTCCTCAGAGGAGATGCAATACTTATACGCTAGCGATAGATTACTTACTATGCAATGGTGGAGTTTACTTCGCAAATATTTTCTTTTCGATAACCCCCTTCGTTGTTTCTATTCTAGCGGCTACATAAGTTACTCGTTATTGACAGCTCTGATCGGGAAAACACACAAATGGACAGGACAAATGTGTGGGGAAATGGGAATGCTCCTAATTTTCAGCAGTTTAAATCGTATACAGACTATAGGATTGTGATGTATAGCATGTAAAACATATCTTAGAAAATTTCCGATTCGATTGGTATGCAAAACGTTAAAATCCGTTCGCTGCAAAATTAGTTATTAACGTTAACTTTATTTCATAAAAACGTGACCTGTTTTCTGATTTGGCACCCTTAATGTAAGACGTAGTCCTACGTCAAAAATCAATACTTTGAGCGCTTTGATGAGCTGAAACTTGGCACAGGTCCTTTTTTTTTGAGCCAATAAACAAATTGTACATGGTCTGTTTTTGAAATTCCACTGAAAGTTTTTCCATACATCCATTGACACCCTATTGTATATATCTAACCTATTTAGACTTATGTTCAAAATGATGACTCCTTGTCCACATTTATGAACATCGATATAAGAAATCAAATAGTGTAGAGTTCCTCGTGTCCATGTAAGAATGTGTTTACGGATTCAACCTCATCCTACCCGTTTAAATGACATAAGTTAATATAAGATCTGTCTCTCCAGGACCTTCATTTAATATACCGTCGATGGGGGTGAAAATGGGTCAAAAAAGGTAGTTTTCGAACTTTTTGTTGAAAAACTATCGTAAGTTAGAGTAAAACACAATTCTGATAGAAATGTTCTCTAATGATGAACACTCGTAAGTGTTCAAGGAATTGTTGAATAATACTAATATTTCACTGAACTACGATTAAATGAAAGCTGACCCAATCTCACCCCCTAGAGGGGGTGACAATGGGTCAAAGTAGTGAATATTACTTTCTATTAAGAATTGTGTTTAGAAATCAATTTCTCAATAATTTCAAGATAATTTAACAACATGTTAGTGTCTTGAACGTTTATCTGAGTTACGAAAATAGATATAGTGGTTCTCAGATTTTCGTGAAAGGTGGTAGTTTTGTTCTTTATCACAAAACATTAGACCCGTATTTTTTATCATGATGGTGATCATTTCCATTTTAGGGTTGCCCAAGAATAAATTTTTTCCCATTTTTTCCAAAAATGACTTTTTTTTTGAATTCATAACTTTTGAACTACCGGGCCGATTCAAATGATCGATTTACCAATTTGAAGCCACATGAAATACCAACTATGCATAAAAATTGGATTCTAGTCGCCTAGATGTTGTCCAGTCGCATAGGAATGTTGAACGAAAACCGAAAACATATTAACTTTGCAAAATCACCCGAAAACGATAAATACACCTATCTGATATTCGTATATGTTATATGAAAAAAACCTCAGCTTTCAAGGAAAAATATGAAAAATATGATGACCTTTGTTCCGGAACCATGTAAGCTATGAAAAACAATTGAGGGGCTTAGAATGAAAGGGGTGTAAGTGATTTGATCGATTTCTCTACATCGACTCTCTCTTTTGGTCATAACTTAGCTGCAAACTCATTTCCAGCTGTATTAGACAATGTGGGAGATAGGTCAGAACCTCATCTATCGGATTCTATAGAAAACTCACATTGGAACGTTTTTGCAGTTGAGTTATTAACTAAAGGAAAAGTTGATGAAGAGAAATCGATCAAGTCACTTACACCCCTTTCATTCTAAGCCCCTCAATTACAATCAATAATAACGAAAACAAAATCTGTTTTTTTTTCAAGTGTAATGTTTTTCAAACAAAACTAGCTCATTGGCTTTAATTCATTTATCGATCATCTAAATCGGTCCAATAGTTCAAAAGTTATGAATTATTGAACAAGTTCATTTTCGGAGAAAAGCGGGAGAAGTTTATTGCTCTTTTTTTCTGATGAAAAAAAAGAAAAAAATACGGGTCTAAAATTTTAAGATGAGGAATAAACCAAACTACCAATGTTCATGAAAATCTGACAATCACTATATCGGTTTGTCATGGAATTCAATTTTTTGCTTGACCCATTCTCACCCCCACACAGTGTAAATAAGAGATTATTTAGAAAATATTGAAATTCGAATGGAAAAATGTTGCTCAAAATCAATAATGACTCTTCTGGCAATACTTTAAAGAATAATTCTATCCAATATTTACAATTTTAGTAGTTCTGTATAATGCTGGGCATAATATTTTTTTCTGAGGTGTTATTTGATGGCTATTTACACATCAAAGTTTGATGTGTTATTAAATAATAACTATTTGTGCTACAGTTAAGTATTATGCAATGGAAGTTTTGGAAATATGTCTCCTATTAAACGGCTATTTTAACTTTTACTATAAAATTCCTTTCAAAAATATTCGCAATATTTGTCAAGATATTACTAATAGTAAGATTCTCCATTTCAGGCCCAAGTTCACCCCCATAACCCATTTTCACCCCCATCGACGGTATCTATAGAGTAAAAATTACAGATTTCTGAACAATGAAAACAAATCAATACAATTGCAATACAATCACAGTCCTACATCAAGCTCTCGTCCGTGCCCCTAGGCCCAGACCCATCTACTTTTTTTTCTATTTTTCGTCGTCTGCATTTTATCATTATCCTGAAATCGATTATTTTATTTTATTCGTGGATTAAAATTTGTGAAACTTACCATATCTGTAGAATTATCCAATTTCTTTTGTGTGGTATTTTTCTGATTTCAAATATCTTTATCATCATCCGTTCAATTCGACATACTTTTGAAGTGTGTGAGGAATACAAAAGTAATATAAGTAACTAGCTGACCCGGCAAACTTCGTCCCGCCCAAAATTTGTTTTTTGTTATCAATACCTTCAAACATTCACGTTTTCTTACTATGAGCAAGTTCATGGGTTCAATCGCAGAACTGTTTATTGATTGATCTTCTTTTCGACCACGTTGAATTTAACTTTTACTATAAAATTCCTAGTATTTCTAACAAAACTCATCATTATAATATCAGATTATTTTCAAACACAATTCTCGTTCATGATTTTCTAACCACTTGCTAATAACATGGTTCTCCGTTACCTGGAATAAATGTTTATACAGAAAATATGATAGAATGAAGACAGCCCTAAATGGTTAATTTCCTTCCTCGAGTTCTGCTCTTATCAACACATCCGGTGATCCTTTTTTTGTATAGACAGAAGAAGATATAGGAGTGCGTTTCATCACATAAAAATCCATTTCCAGTGTCGAACAAAGACCAATTTCGCTAACACAAACATCAAATGTACTAACAGCCCTTATCACTATGTAATTGTAGAACATATGGGAATTTAATTTTCCGAATTTTCCCTTTTTCCTTCAGAGCTTTTCGAAAATTTCCAATTGTCATATTTGGTTGGAATATTTTTGGTTGAAATATGTGTAATATTTTTATGAGACCCCCCCTCCATTCCAGAAGAGGTAGGGGTGTCATACTATTATAGAAAGGTTTATTGTACCCTAAAGCCTCCACATGCCAAATTTTGTTTCATTTGCTTGATTAATTCTCGAGTAATACAGAAATTTGTGTTTCATTTGTATGGCAGCCAGCGCCCCCCCCCCACCTTAGAGAGGGGGATGGAGAGTCTAACCACCATAGAAACATTTATTGCACCCTAAAACCTCAACGTGCCTAATTTGGTTTCATTTACTTTAATAATTCTCGAGTAATGCAGAAATTTGTGTTTCATTTGTATGGCAGCCCCCCCTAGGAGAGGGGGAGGAGTATCTAGCGCACGTAAAAACATTTATTGCATTCTAAAACCTCCACATGCCAAATTTGGTTCCATTTGCTTGATTAATTCTCGAGTTATGCCGAAATGTGTGTTTCATTTGTATGGCAGTCCCCCCCTCCCCCTTTTAGAGAGGGGGGTGGAGAGTCTCACCACCATAGAATCATTTATTGCACCCTAAAACCTCCATATGCCAAATTTCGTTTCATTTGCTTAATTAATTCCCGAGTAATGTAGAAATTTGTGTTTAATTTGTATGGGAGCCCCCCCTTAGAGAGGGGGGAGGGGTCTCGAACTAACACGAAAACCTTCCCCGGTCCCAAAAACCCCTACATACCAATTTTCATGTTGATCGGTTCAGTAGTTTCCGATTCCATAAGAATCAGACAGACAGACAGGCAGACAGAAATCCATTTTTTTATATATTATATATAGATACAAGAATGTATGTAATAAACTTCCAGTTAGACGACAGCTCGTCTCAGTAGAGAGTAATTTCCCATAGGTAATGTCGGGCGATTTCGTAGCCATATTGGTTGCGCTTTCGCTTACTAAACGATCGATCGTGAGTTCAAAACTTAGGGTCCTCAATCGACCATCTTCTTGTGAGAATAACTACATCCACGCAACAATCATCAGCGATTGAGATCGATTCATCCATACAAGCTTTGCAGGCGGAGGTTCTTAGTTTCCGAGCGCAACGCTTACCCTGTAGTCCTTTTAAATTCACTAATATTAGGCTGTCAAAAAAGTCCTGCGGTATTTTTTTTTTGAATTTTCATTTGTTCATAAAATTAGTTACAATCATCTGTTTTAAGTCAAATATGCGCCGTTTTGTTCGATGACTTGTTCCCAACGAGATGCCAACTTCATAATACCCCTGTTATAGAAGCTCGCTTCTTTATTGGCAAAAAACTCGGATAGCCAATTTTCACAGGTCTCTTTTGTGGCTAAGTTCTGACTACCTAGCTCGTTCGCCATGGACAAAAACAGGTGGTAGTCACTTGGTGCAAGGTCCGGACTATACGGCGGATGCAAAAGAACCTCCCATCCGAGCTCCCGGAGCTTCTGGCGCGTCACCAAAGAAGAGTGTGGCCTGGCGTTGTCCTGATGGAAGACAATGCGGCCTCTGTTTATCAAAGATGGCCTCTTCTTCATGAGTGCTACCTTCAAGCGGTCCAGTTGTTGGCAGTACAGGTCCGAATTGAACGTTTGGCCATAGGGAAGCAGCTCATAATAGATTATTCCTTGACAATCCCACCAAACACACAGCAGAGCCTTCCTGGCCGTTAATGAGGGCTTGGCCACCCTCTGAGCCGCTTCAGCGGACTTCGACCACGACCGTTTGCGCTTCACGTTGTCGTAAGTGACCCACTTTTCATCGCCAGTCACCATCCGCTTCAGAAACGGGTCGATTTTGTTGCGATTCAGCAGCAATTCACATGCGTCGATACGGTCAAAGATGTTTTTTGCGTCATCGTGTGTGGCACCCATACATCGAGCTTCTTTGTGAATCCAAGCTTCTTCAAATGGTTAATAACGGTTTGATGACTTATCCCCAGCTCTTGGCCGATGCTACGGCTGCTACTATGCCGGTCTTTCTCGGCTAATTCAGCGATTTTGTCGCAATTTTCGACGACAGGCCTTCCGGAGCGTGGCGCATCTTCGACGACCTCTACACCAGAACGAAAACGTTGAAACCATCGTTGTGCGGTGGAAATGGAAACTGTGTCGGATCCATAAACTGCACAAATTTTATTGGCAGCTTGAGATGCATTTTTGCCTTTGTCATAGTAGTACTTTAAAATATGTCTGATTTTCTCTTTATTTTGCTCCATATTTGTGACACTATAACTAACGAACGACTTAACCAAACAAAACACTGTCAAGAACTATATTATAGCGCGCAAAAATACCTTTCCAACAAGCTATAGTATGACTCGATACAATGAATACAACTAGAACTACGCGCTTACAACGACACCTCGCGAAAATACCGCAGGACTTTTTTGACAGCCTAATATAATAAAATCCTAGGTTTTAAGGAAATAAAAAAAATGCAGACGGTGGAAAAATGGATAGACGATATTTATACCGATCACGTATTCATCAGAAGCTTTGGGAAGTGCCATACTCTAAAACGGCTGCTGAATTGTTTCAGTGATTGTTGTAGGGGAAGACGGGGTAAGACGGCCACCCTAAGCATAGAGTACAATTAAACAAAATGCATACAGCATCGATCTTTAGGATGTTTTCCGCAATAACGCTGACTTCAAAAAGTTTTTTTTTATTTCATAATGTTATATGATAAATTAAAAGAGGTATGAAAAAGGTGCTATTAAAATCATGACAGGTCAAGTTGACCACCACTAAGGGTGAGATGGCCGCATGAAATGACTCATGAATGTACAACCCTTGTGAAATTATCATATTTAAAAATTATTATATTTGGTATCTGAAAAAAGATCAAATTTATCATGAATGCGCCTTAAGTTATTCAACCAACAGTTCAAGTGGTGTGATATTCTCATTCAATTTGTCAATTAGGCGCGTTCAAAGGTGCGTTTATGGCAAATCACATATCTTACAATAGTGACCACCTTGCCCCCGCTATGAGTCAAGCAAAAGTGTATCAATAATTCTATGAAATGCTTTTAAAACACACCGTTCTCTATACAAACACACTTAACAGACCTGTGTGTTTACTATTGCAACATTGGTTTCATAGGACATGTCCATATTCACCACTGAAACACTAAATTTCTTGCGAGCAAAATAACAAATCGTTGCTCGTCGCCATCTGAAAATTTTATTTTTATTGTTTATCATGACGTTTCACCTATACACACGCAAAAATGGGTATACATGATTGAGTGAAATGCAATACATCAAACTAATGTATTATAATTATCCAATAGTTGATTGTCTCAATAATCTATAGAGAGGCCATCTCACCCTCCCCTACATGGGACATACTTTCACAAATGTAATGTTATTAAGATGAACCACAAGCTCAATTCTGTTCTATTCTATTATATTGTTATCACTCAAATAACTATAATATTGTGATACTTAATTGATAGACAGTCTCTCGATCATGTCCCTCAAGTTCCATTATCTTGGTGTCATCCTAGACTCAGTATTAGAGTGCCAATGAAAATGGCCATCTCGAATTTTCAAAGGGAACTTGATTAAAAGTGCTGATTCTCACGAAAAACTATCCTATGCAAAAAATCAGCTCAATCGGACTTCATTTACTAGTGTCGCACAGCTGTCAACGTTTGAGTTTTTTGAAAATCGAGAAATCACCCAAGAGGGGAGTAAAGGAAATTGGGGTATTCGATTTTTTTTTATGCCAAATGTCTTCAAATTGCATGAAACGTCGAGATCTACTGTCATCTCGATTTTTTTGTCAAAAATCGACACTCTGGAACTTTTTCGGAATACGAGGTAAAACGTATGGTTTTGGGTGCCAATGAAAATCGTCATATCGTTTTTTCATAGGACCTTCCTGCGAAATGTTGATTTACAAGATAAAATACCCTTTACAAAATATTAGCTCAATCGGACTTCATTTACTAGTGTCACAGATGTTAAAATTTGAGTTTTTTGAAAACCGAAAAATCACCCAAGGGGGGAGTAAGGGAAATCGGGGTTACAAAAAAAATATTTTTTTTTATGCCAAATGTCTTAGAATTGCATGTCGAAATTGTCGACATTTACTGTTATCTCGAAAAAAAAATTCGTCAAAAATCAACTTTTCAGATGAAAGTGTCAATCGACGTGTTTAATAAAGTTCCCTTTGAAAATTCAAAGGTCACTTTTTCCCATACATCCATTGGCACTCCACACAGCATTTACCTTTCGATTCAAGCTGGATAGGCCGGTGAAATCATTGGTCAGTTTCATCAAAAATTATGCTGGTCTAAGAAAACAGTAAATGTTGACCGCTATAGGGCCATGGTAACAGACTTTTTTGTACCACAATTCGCATATTCGCGTTAAATCGCACGATCTCTCGAAAGAAGCCAAATTCATGGCAATAAATACAATTTATCTGTGTGTTGTCTCAATTGTAAATTCTATGTCCTTATACAAATACACATGTGTCTATCAACACTGACTCCATCTTTGTACCAGACCGAACATTTATTGAGCTATGAGTTTTGTATAAATCAGCTATCAATCCCACTAAAAGTTGGCAATTGTAAGTCAACACAAGTCGATTACAATGGCAAGACGAAATTCACCCGAATATCTTCGCCATTATTGCGAAGTATTTGATTACGCGCCTGTGTTTCTGTTTGCAGTCTCCTTTACGACTTATTTGCGTTGGGATCGATTTTTCCTGAAACATTCGTTCGAATATTACAAAATAACGTCATCCCACTCGGGGTCTCTACCCGGAGGGACACTGCATGTGTGAGAATCTGGTCACCGCAACGGTAACGACAATTTCTTCTCGTGGTCTTGGTCGGGGTTTTTCTCTGCGAGCTGTGAGCATGGCCAATAAACTACGCTACAGGGCGTTGTAACGCGAAGTCGTCTTCCGCTTCCTTTGTCGCCAGTCTGAGCGTGAAAATATGGGATATGATGCGGGGGCGGGGGTGGTATGTGTCTGAGCAATTTGTGTGAAATTGAGTTGCGATGTTATTATTTTGTGGAAATGTGCTTCTCAAGAATGGTTGAAAGTATGATGGTGAAATCGATTTTGGTGCACTTTGGAAGGTGTTGAATGTTGTTTCATATTTTATTATTATTTTATGGAGATGCAGCGTGTTTTGCTGCAATTAACTATTCGTATTGTCACCTTCTATCAATCAATGAATTACGGAAATTATTGAAGAGATCCAGAAGAAGGGAATACATCCGGGTGAGTAAATTAAGCGAGTCAATTTTCGTGACCGCGGGAGTGTTATTTTTGATCACTTCTGCGCATAATAAGTTCGTCGCAGAAACGAGATTCTGCCAGTGGTTATTTATACTTCTATCAGCCGATTGATTTATTCTCGCATGAAAATATAAAATATATCCAATGAAGCATCGAAACGATGTATGAATCAGGAGACGTTTTTGTCAATCAATCAAGTGTAAGTGTAGGAAGATTTTATGTGACTTTCATTGTGACATTACCACCCAAAGCATTAAGCCTTCTCATAGAAACTTTTAATTACACCATAGAAGACCACCCATTGCCACGCTACTTTCTCTCAGAAATATCGTTGCCAAAAACCATCTGGCAGTGGCAATTACGAAAGCCCGTCTTTTTCAGCTCCCGGCCAGATCGCAGTCCGCAGTTGGAAGTTTAAATATGATTCTTCATTCCATCTGCATTGCGCTAATTTTCCGGCGTGAAGTGGTTGGTGAAAACGAGCTGCCTTCATTCCCTACCTACCTCAAACAAAAAATGTTCGATATTCTCTCCGCGCGAGCATCTTGAAGGTTGAAGAGAACAGCAGTCTTTTCCGCCCGAAAAATTGGTCTTCGATTCCGTCCCGTCACCATCGTTATCGGAGGCAGCAGCAGCTGAATCGAACAGGGGAGCAGGAATCGCACACCGAGTCCACACAAACACACGCACGCATCGGAACAAATACACACGAAGCCACAGTACGCACGCTCACATGAACCCAACGCGAGACCCATTTCGACGTGGAAAAGAATTGCGGAAAACGGAAAGTGTGGGTGCGCTGGGAATTTAGCGCGTACCGGAATCCTTTCCAGTTTGGCCAATGTTAATGGTTTCCGGTGCGGTAAAACGGAAAACTTTGCGCTTGGTTTTCTTCCCTTTTTCGGGGCTTGCTGAGAGGGTCACGTTAAACCACGCCGAGCCGAGAAGTATGTAGTGAATCGCCAAAGGCATCATCATAATCATCATCATCATCCGAATAATGTGTGCATTGCCACCGAGTGCTAGCTGAAATCTATCTCGTGTAGTGGTTTAGGATGGGTTGAGCAAATGTCTGGTTTTATAACTTCGAGAACACAAGTGAGCTGTTCAACCGTAAAGGAAGATTTTTTTATATAAATTTGTTTTTTCTGTATTTTTTGATTTGGTTAAAATTTTGCAGATGCGTTCTTTATGACTAAAAATGTTTGCCATGTTGATTCTAGCCTTGCTTTTAAGAAAACCTGAACAAAAATTGCTTGAAAATTTAAAAAAATATATATCTCTCAGAAACGATTGATCAGATTGATTTGGTGTCTTCCGAAATGTTTTTGGTTATTGAGGTTATATGGAGAAAGTGTAACTGTTAAAAAAAATAATTTTGTTTCGAAAATAACACTCAAAACTAAATTTTCTCTAGAAAGGTGTTTTTGATATTTTTTTATGTGTTGCAGCGGACAACTAATGAAGTTTATTTCACAGTGCGTCAAAATGGAAGAATTTCATGCCAACTCGAAGGACTGTTGGCAGCACCATCTCAGATATCAGTGACTTACTATTTTCCAATAAGTCTTCCATATATCGGAAGATGGACACTTTTACAGGGAAAAAGTTTTTCTAGCAACAACTTTTTTATGTTTTGTTTGAAAAAATTACAACAAATCCTAATTTTGTTTAAAGTCAAACATATGACAAAGTTTTAGATCTTATTAAAGTATGAACTTTTGTCGGAGGAGTCAACTTTCTATCTTTTACAGTATCTGGAATATAAGGCATTTTTATATGTAGACTCATGAAAAAAATATGTTTTACTCGTAACATTTTTCTGTGTAAATTCTCGCGTTTGACAAGTTCTTCACATGTTTATGAATAGAGAAAAGGTGGCAGAGCATGTAAATCGCGATAATTTATACATAAAAATGTTACGAATAAAACATGAAATGTAATTTTTCCAAGAAAAACATGAAAAAGTTGTTGTTTGAAAATTTTTTTTCCTGTGAAGGTTCCCATGTATGGCTGACTTGTTGGAAATTGTATGGGATATTCATATCTGTGTTTTCCAGAGTTAAATAAAACATGAGTTAAAAAAACAAAAATAAATTTGTATTTTCAATATATTTTTTTTCAGTGAATTTTTTGTTGGTATTTTTTCTGAAAACTCAAACAATTTTCTACATTTTATCCTTTAACCAGAATTTCGTAGGTATCAAAGTTTCTGTGTTATATTTTTTTGTAAAAAATATTGACTCTTCAAAAATAGTCTAAATCTTTTTTTTAATATTTCAAGTTTGCAAAGTTGCTTAAAAGATCCATGTCTCTACAAACATAAACGTTTCACTGTTATCTGAGATGGTGCTACCTAAGACTCCTGAAATTCGTCAGTGGACAATTAATGGACAACATAATGAAAAAAAAGATGGAATTTTGAAAATTGTTGAAATGGGCCTTATAATTGTTTTTAGGCCCGATTTTATGAAAGTACGCATAACGCATACGCATATGCAAAAAGTTATACAGAAAAAATGTCGCTAAATACTACCGTTTCTGAGATACAATGATTTTCAGATAAAATTTACTGAAATTTTTTTATATCGTTTTCGTTTTCGTTTTTTTTCAGGACTTTTTAACCAAGAAGTAAATTTTCCTAAAAGAGTAGATAACTTTCGACTGCAATACTTGAAGTGATTAGGTGATATGGTTAAATTTTATGATTGTGTAAAAAAATATACATTATAACAAATCCTATTATTTTATCCGTTTTTCGGAATAAAAATTCTCAGAAGTTAATCCTTTGATGTTCGATTCGCTTCGGGTGTTGCAACGCATAACAAATATTACTTATTGTAAAGTGGATCAATATGAAAAAAATGTGGGCAAAAATATGATTAGTTTAGAAAAAAATAAAATCACGAATAAAAAGCAATCGAACTGAGCTTGGGTAGACTGTACAATTCGTAGTAGCTCTCCGTGATTGACCTGAACCAACCAAATTGCACAAAGAACACACAGAATGACGCTTGGGACTAGCAAATCATTCTCGTTGTGCAATTTTCGGTGATTCGAGCTTTAAATGGTCAATAACGACACCGGCCACGTCCTTACAGTCACCAGGGGAAGGGAAGGAATGTTAGTATGATAATCGCCGCCCGAAGGCCAGAAGGGTCGCCTCTATAGCGTGGTTCCCTAGCGATTATCATGAAAAGGATAGTGGTTAGTGGGAAAGGTATGAATCAGGATTAACTGAGGTAAGTGATGTGATTATGTGAACACGAACTATCGACCACACAACAAAACGTTTATCAAAGTTCAATCACGATGTCGGAGAACTAACTGTGGGAAACCTGAGAAGGTAACCGAGAAACCGAGAGATCTCTAAAACCAATAAGACCGGAAATATATATTGTATATTGTTATTCATCGCACGTATTCTTCATTGAACTCCAATTGTGATCGCGGAGTCCTTTTTTGAAGACCTGAGAAGGTAACAGAGAAAACTGCTCTTAAATCACTTGAACCGGAGCATATTATTTAAAAACCATAAAAATAAAAAAAAAAATTAAAAATTTTTAAATATCACATTTTAAATTTTTCGGATTTTAGATTATTGAATTTGAAATTCTTGGAATTCATAGCCTACACGGTTCTGTCACCGTCGCTCCCTCACCAAAGACAACATCTGCTCTCCTCCACCTTCACTCATCCCACGCAAAGCCCAACCGTAGACTGTTCGAAGTGCCGACCAAAGCAAACCCTCAGAATCACCCGACCGGAAGACGGACCCTTCGAATGAGAGCAAAATCCACTGAACACATCTCCCTCAACTTCTCTCGTTATCAAATAAGCAACCGGGAAAAATGTTCTATGACATAACGTAACTACTATTTGTATCTTGATTCATCGTACGTTTATTGTTCCATTGAACCATTACGCAACAACAGAGGTATAAAGACAACCAGGAGAACTCTTTTAAAACAATCCGAATCGAGTTTATATTTGCTGATTTGAGCTGGAATATGACCAGAACCAGCGTAGTTGCACTAAGAACACACCAACTTTATAGTTTGTAATTTATTGAACATTTATTCTTCCATATGCACCAATGCGACAGCGAATAATCTCAACGAGAGCTCTAAAAAGTCAACCGCGCGAGAAATCCGTATAAACTTTATAATTCATGATTTCGAATAAAAAGCAATCGAACTGTGAAATATATTTAAATCGATCTAAGATAGTGAAATATGTTCGGATCTAAAATAATAACATGATTCTAAAAAACATGTTTTTGAGAAAAATTAATTTTCATTTTCAAAAAAAAATTTTAAATGATTTTTTTAAATTTATTTGATATTTTTTAATGAAAACATAAAAAAATTCCTACAATTCATTCGTTATCTAAAATTTCGTAGATCTGATAGATTTAGTGTGATTTTTTTTTTTAATTTTAGGCTAGAGTTTCAAGTTTTTTTTAACTTTATTTCCGAAAAACTTTAATTGAAATACTATGTGTTCTACAAAATGGTCGTAAAGAATGAAATGTAGGAAATTATTTGGGTTTTATTAAAAAACATCAAACAATTTTTTGAAAAAAAATATTCATTGAAATTAAGTAAAACTTTATTCTTTCAGGAGTACTACACAAAGATGCCAGCCATATATTCCTGAAACTATAAAAATAGAAAGTTGACGTCATATTTTAATAACATCTAAAACTAAATCTCAATTTTCAGTTTAACAAAATTAGGATTAGTTGTAATTTTTTCAAAGGAAACACGAAAAAGTTGTTTTTTTTCCCAAAATATATATTTTTATCAAGGCTCATATGGCGTTAGCCTCACGGGGCCGGGAGTTCAATACTTTGACAATTTTTCTTATTATCTATGTTAGTAATATGTAACCGATTACTCGCGATTGGCTCGAGGTTAGTATTACAAGTGTTTTCGTAATTCGGATGTTGCTGTCTCCAATGCTCTGTACGTGTGCCCGACTCGGGATACTTCCTATTGGGATGCAGCTGACCCTTGATCAGCAACGCCCCCCTAGTCTGTACCTCATATCTAGCGTGGTGCGTCTTTCTCGACTCGAGGAATCCAGGATGGAATGGTCACTAACCGGCGCAATCATCAGTTCATGTAGAGTTGTCATGAGCGGTACAACCTTTGGCTCTTGTTGAATCATCAGTGGACTGCACAACCTTTGGCCCGTGTAACTGTAAAGAGTGTGTGTATGTATTGCCGCGACTAAGTAAAAGATTATCGATCGGATAGGAGGGATATAAAACGGGGACACAACGAAGGAAACATCATTAAATGTTGACATCGGCGTTCCTGAGGAACAGGTATAGATGAAGCAGAAGATCAGGATCACGGCTACCTAAGATATCCCGGACGGGGATCTCCGATTGTCTGCCTTGTGCTCTCAGTGCTCTAGAGAGCTGAGAGCGAGCAGTATGGAACCGGATACACGACCAGACAACATGCTCGATGTCGTGGTAGCCATCGCCACAATCACAAAGATTGTTTGCTGCGAGCCCAATGCGATAGAGATGCGCGTTTAGGTTGTAGTGATTGGACATAAGCCGAGATATCACGCGAATGAAATCACGACATTCAATCCCTTGAACCATGCACTCGTCGAGACCTTAGGGATAATCGTGTGTAACCAACGACCGAACTCATCTCCACTCCACATGCGCTGCCAACTTACGAGCGTATACTGACGAGTAATGTGAAAAAATTCATTATAAGCAATTTGCCTTTCAAAAAGTGTGCCTTCTAAAGCGCCCACCTTAGCTAACGAGTCCGCTTTCTCATTCCCCGGAATCGAGCAATGAGAGGGAACCCATGCTAAGGTAATCTTGAATATTTTTTCGACCAAAACACTCAATAGTTGTCTTATTCTTGTTAGGAAATAAGATGAGCGTTTATCAACTTTCATTGAGCGGATTGCCTCTATTGAGCTGAGACTGTCTGAAAAAATAAAAACAACAAAAAGTTGTTGTCAGAATAACTAATTCCTTGTAAAAGTGCCCATTTTCCAATGGGTGACTTGTTGGAAATTGTAAAATAGTGTTTGAGAAAAATAAGTTTTAATTTTTTAAATATATTTTTTCAGCGAAATTTTTAAAATATTTTTTCACGAAAACTTAAACAATTTTTTACATTTCATCCTTTGACCAGAATTTTGTAGGTATCTTAGTTTTTGAGTTATAAATTTTTGTAAAAAAATTATAGAATTTTGTTGACCCTTTTCAAAATGTAGTCTAATTCTTATTTGAAGAATTCAAGTATGCAAAGTTGCTTAAATGACCCATATCCTTGCACCAACAACGTTTCACTGATATCTGAGATGGTGCTGCCAACTGTTAAGACGAGTTGGCATGAAATTCGTCAATGGGCAAATTATAGACAACAAAGTTATAATTAAAAAAAATGGATTTTTGAAAATTGTTGAAATGTTTCTTATAATTGTTTTCAGACACCTCTATAAAATTACGCATAATTTGCTGTCAAAAAGGTATACGGAAAAAAATTGCCAAATGCTACCGTTTCTGCGATACAGTGATATTCAAATAAAATTCACTGAAAATTTTCAACTTTTGGTCGTTTTCGAATGTTTATTCAGGTAAAAAGACCAAGAAGTAAATTTTTAAATTTTCCTAAATTAATTAGGTGATATGGTTAATCTTTATGGTATAGGATGGTATAGATGGTATGGTATATGGTATAGGATTGTTTTTTCAGGTAAAAAGACCAAGAAATAAATTTTCCTAAAAGAGTAAATAACTTTCGACTGCAATACTTAAATTAATTAGGTTAATAATTAATCTTGCCTTGAACCTTTCTGACTGCAAATTATGCGTACTTTCATAAAATCGGATCTAAAGAAAATTATAAAAAACATTTCAACAATTTGAAAAATCCAACAATGAATATAACTTTTTTGTCCATTATTTTTCCATTCTGGCGCACTATGCAATAAACTTTATCATTTGTAATAATAAAATCAAAAAAATCCTTTTTTGAGAATATTGAGTTTTAAAGGTCATTTTCGAAATAAAATAACAATGAAACATTTTTTATAGCAACGCATATTTTCTCCATATAGCCCCAATAATACAACAATAAAATATTGCAGAAGACACCAGATCAATCCGACTAACCGTTTTTGAGATACATTGAATTTTGTTTTGAAAAACTGTTCAAGCAGCTTCCGCATAGGCCCTTCTCAAAAGTAAGGCTGGATTCAAAATGGAAAACCGATGATGCTAATTCTACTTTTTGGTCATAAAAAAATGGGGCTGCCAAATTTAAACCAAATAAAAAAAAAAGAATAAATAATTCATGTTTTTGTCGTTTTAGATTCAAATTTAAAACTTTAGATTCGGATTCCTGATTCAAGATCCGGATGGTTGTCGGAGCGAGAAATCAATGTTTCGGGTTTACTTGCACACATGTCGAACTTGATAATATCTTCGATGGACTTCCTAATTGTATGGAAGAAGGGGCATTATTTTTGGTAAGTAATTCCGAGGAGAAATCCAATCCTTCTTTAAAGGTCGGGACGATAATATTCGGTTACTCGTTCAGTCTGATCGGATGGTTTTTAGTGTCAGGATGTACACTTTATAAGAACATGTATTTTCAGTGATATCGTATTACTCGAACAACCGAAGCCTTAATGAAACTTTGTCCTCTTTTGGTAAGAATTTCAACATTTCTCATCGTCGATTATTTCCTCTGGGGGTACGTGAAGGTGCGTTGCTATATTGATTAGCCACAAAATTTGGAGGAACTTAAAGGAGAAATAACTCGGATTATCAACTGCATCGAAGTCGTAATGTTAGAGTTGTGCATGAAGATTTTTTTTCACCGTTTAAAACGCGTTATCGAAAAAAAGGGTGGTCACATCAAAAATGTCCTAAAATAAGCTTTATTTTCGTTTTTTTAAAATAAAAATCGGTTCACTTTTGTAGAAGTTATTAAAATTCTTTGCGTGAGCGTTTAATATGAAAGACCCTGTAATTTTAAACAAAAGATAACATGTCCAAGAACTTTATGTTTGTTGTTTAATGACTCGAAAAATTGTTTCAATAGTCTCAAAATTGCTTTGAAAACAGGTTATTGAAATCACACAAATCTGTATATAAACTGGCGCCCGCTTGGAAATCCATTTAGTTGTTATTGCTATGTGAGGTAAGGATAGTCACGCTCACACGCCTGTGCATTATGCTCTTCTCTCTCAATCCCATTTCCTTTCTGCAGCCGGACTGAACGGAGCCGCATTGTTTGGTGAAAGCAGAATTTCTATTATCAAATGCTCACGAATGCAACTATCAACCGATGATTCCAATTGTCGGGGCTTGGGGGGGGGGGGGTATTATTTGTGCTGTTTATTTTCGAGGAGGAATCGATTCCTCGTTTTTTTTTTTATCCCATTTATTTATTTAAGGCTCATTAGCATTTTAGCTGTAACAGAGCCGAATTTTAATCGTGTACATGTCACCATTGCCATTCGCCAGTATTCCTTCTATACCATTGCATATGGTACATTCACACAGTAGCCATTTAGGCGTATATTCTTTCACACAGTATATTTTTTCTGTTCTTCCATTATCCAGTTGGACTACCGGACAGCGGAGACAGTTGAATGATCATTGTTGAGTTATTTATAGAACAGCAGCCCGATGTGTCTTGCAGAGCAGAGCAGTTGTATGGATGAATCGATCTTATTTCGACCGTGGATCGATCTCCATCGCTGATGATTGTTGCGTGGACGTAGCTATTCTGTAACAACACAAAGATGGTCAATGAGGGTCCTGAGTTTTGAACTCACGATCGATCGCTTACTAAGCGAACGCGCAACCAATGTGGCTACGGAGACCCCCGATTCCTCGTTTGAGCGTTAATAATTCTTTTCCTGCTAAACGAAGTGGTATGACAATCACTTCATTCGAAATTATGAAATGTTATATGCTTGAATGCTTGATACTTATTAATTGCTAAAGTTAGCCAAAGTTAGCGCTACGTTCATTTTGCGGTTGTATCACAGAAATGATCCATTTCTAGTTTTCTTGAAAAATATTATTCTTTAGGGCAGGTGAAGAACCACAAACGTAAAGTAAACAAGTAAAGAAAAACAAAAGACCTTCGAATAACGAAAACCTTCATTAATTCTATATGATTTCGAGACTTGAATTTTGTTCATGACCTTCCGAATTTTCAATAGATTTTTGTGAAATTTAGTTAAAACAACCCATGTTCTGTTGTTCTGCCGGCGGAACTGTTACAAGGTCTCGAGAGCTGGCCACCGATGAACATGGAAATCCAAAAAATATTTGACGAAACTTCATAAAATACAATTGAAACTATACTACCGTATGTCCACGAAGACAAATCCTGTTCAGCTGAGGGGTTGCTCCGCGGAAATTTCCCCTAGCCACCACAACATTACTAATGCTAATGTTAATACTGACGTTGATGAGACAAACCATTCTACACACGCACACACGCACACATACATAAATACTCCAGATTTCGCCCGCAAATTTCGAAGGTAATTTGGTAGGGAAATAAAGCTTTTGCCCTGATTCGTCCGGCGGAGCGAGCGCGGTCGAGCCCCGTTGAATCAGTGACTGGAGAAGGGCACAATGCGTGTGGGCGGGGTGGCAAATTGCACCGGGGACCGATGGAATCCATTTCGGATAAACGTTAATCGCTTTTCCCTGGAATTGTGTGTGAGTGGGCTGCAGTACTAAAGCGGTCCCGGGGTGAGGTATCGATATCATCCATTGTAATTAGAGGGAATGAGGGTGGGAGGAATTGAAATGAGCAATGTGTGTTTACCACCTATTTTACTACGGCGGCGGTGGGTTCGTGCGAACCCAACATGCGAGTTAGAAGTGATGACGTGTCATAACATCAGGGCCAATTCGTGATGTTAAAGCCAGATTAAATATTCAAACAGTATGATTTTGCTTTAGCAGCAACATAAAAAGCTGGTTCGTAGTGAATGTTTTTTTTTCGGTGAAGTTGTTTTGCAAGGTAGTAGATAGTTCATTGTGTACAGTTAATTAAGTTTAATCGAGGAAAAACGGAATGGAAATTGAATAAAACGTAACACCACATACGAAATGTTGTTGACATTTAGCGAGTAAATATAAATGAAAAAAAAAGTGAACATGAAATGAGTGAATACGACAAGAACTGCAAACACCACCACCCAAAAAAACTGTCTTAATTTCATTCTATAATAACATCAAAAAGCTATGAACATATGGTATTGAAAATGTTTATTGAATTTGTTATTAGTTTGGTTGCTTCGCTCTCTTGCAGTAGACATGCTTCATCAAATACAACAAGCAAAATATTGTTTATGATTCTGAAATTGAGGACTACGAACATACACAACCACCCAAAAACTTAGTGCGCTTAGTTGGACTCAAGCACAATCAGAATATGCAGCAATTTTGGAAAAAATTGAAAACTATTAACTGGATTACATCAAAAGTTGAGAAACAAAGGTATCGCACGTCTGAAACCCATTCGTGAAATGCAAATATGAGAAAAAAAAAGTCACAGGAGGGTTGTGTCCGAGACACGACCGTATAGTTGACGTAGGATTCCGTTAGGCTATCTGTTGATTTTGGATATGTTTGAAGAATTACATCGTTAAGCTCTTTGATAATGATTTAGTGGCCCTGAAAAAGGCAATTTTGTTTGGTTGTTGGGTATTGTTTGTTCACTTCACCAGTGTTTACCGAGTGATGATGACAGAAGTATGGAAAACCGTCGTTGTGTGTTACGTATCAGATAGAAAATGCCGAAGTGGAATGAGATATGATGAAAACCGCCCTCTTTGACCCTATACGAGAAGCCTTCTGTGTTATGTATGGATGAAATAAAGAATAAAACTCACCAATGTAATATAAGATAATTACCAACACCAAACACAATTATCAATTTTTCTCATTAGTAAAACCAAGTTACTTTAATATAGAGAAAACATATTTGAAATCGAAAAGGTTATAAAACAAAATTTATAATTTTCACTTGCTGAGTGATTCAACCCAATGCGAATTTTAATTGGACTAACAACACCTAATACTATATGTAGAGTATATGGGAAACCACTTTTCGAATATTTCTTCACTTTTTTTATTTTTTCTCGCCCCATAAACTTTCCTTGGGTGAAAATGAACACAACAAAACAGACAGCTTAAACCGAACGACCCGTTCTCGAGCGGAAACATACCTTGGATTCTATTTATGAAAATTGAAATGAATCGTTTCATATAACAAGTTATTTTTAACACAACTGCTACCATATACAATTTTACAATTACACTTGTGTTAAATTTTTTACAATACACGATCGGTCATTGGTATGGAATTTCACGAAGCAACCAACATTAAAATTCAAAATTTAAATTTTATTTGCTAGATATAATCGTATCACTCACCTAACTAGCAATATAAAAATGCCCCCGACTTGCATGTATTTGCAATGTCGATTTCTCCCCGGCAGCTTGGTTTTGATGCCTCTGTTAGAGAACACATTTCGGTAGTCACAAATGTTCCCCCTACTTTCATATATTTGGAATGCCGATTTCCCCCAGGCAGCTTGGTTTCGATGTCTCTGTTAGGAAACAGCCGCATGTGTCGTCAATTTCGACCAATTAGAAGTAAATATTTCCGTTAGGATAGGGGTTGATATTTTTCAATTGTTCGATAGTTAATTTCATGACACATATTATTTTCTTCAATATAAAAAAATTATGAAGTGCCGGAATCGATTGACACAAAAATTTCATCAATCCATCATGAATTGACTGAGCAATAAGCGTTTGAAATTGGACAATTTTCACGATGTGCGCAATTTTCGATTTTCAATTTGTACCCCAATATGTTCCTGAAAGACGTAATCCTACGTCAAAAGATTCATCGGAAAATGAATTGAGATGATGGATGCATAATGAGAATCCGAAACGCAAAAGCGTGTAGGTAAAGCCAGGTGAAGTCCGTCTATTGAAGCATGTGCTGTGGGTGGGATCAGTAAGGTGTTGTGCACAATGAGTTGCGGAAAGTCTAATACTTTAATTTAGATGCAATCAGACCCGACGGGACTGTTGGTATTCACCGTTAACAATGCTTTTGAATTTATTTGTAGGAAAAAAAAATGTAAGGGGTTGTATCTAGGACACCACCGCATATTTTCGACGTAGAACTACGTAATTATATTATGCAATCCACTTGTTTACCACTTCGAATATTATTTTAGAATACATCGAAATTTATGTAATAGATTATGTTCTACGTTTCAAATAAATTTGATGAACGTCCTTTTACGTTTGATATGATGCCTAAGACTACCAAAATATGTGAACGGAAGAATTGTCATTTCCCTCTGAAATTTTTGCACATCTCATGTATACATAGTTCTCGAACAGCAAGAGTTCATTCACCTCTAGTATCTGAAATGACGCACCCAGGTTTCTCAGTTTAAGAGAACGTTTTAGGTAAACATATTCCGGTCTACACAGTGACAAGCGTGAAAATGAACTCAATTATTTACAAATTTCTGCTTTTCAACTGGGCTACAGTCCATTCGATGCGGGACTTGGCCAAAAAGCTCGATGTTCTGCAAAGTTTCGTCCAGAGGGTTAAGAAGCGATCCTGATTGAAAACGTACAAGGTGCTTCCCAAATCGGGACGAACAAACCCCGCACTAGGTTACCGTAAACGACTGTACAGGCTCTGTTGGAGGACGTCAATCGAAAATAAAACTTGCTGAATGTAACTCCATAAAATAATGTTTTGGTACAAAAAATACATATTTATAATTTAGATTTCTTTTTTGGACCATTACTATTAGGGTTTTAATCCCTTCGGGTTCACTATTCCAAGTAATCTTCTCTGATGAAAATAAATACAACCTGAACAGTATTGATTCATAGCGAAGGGACTTATAGAATCATTAATGATTTCTTTCAACTAACAACATTGAATGCAAAAGTTTGATCGTTTGGCTCAGCTATTAAATTTTTACTGTAAACTCAAAATAAAGAGTGGTTCTAACTTTATGAAACATATATTTTTGTATTGCGATGCAATATCTCTTTCGTCATCTTTTTATTTTCAAAAAACCATAGAAATAAATGCCTGATCAAAACCATTTTCCAACTTCTCACAGAAATATGATACAGAATTCATCTATTGCACGAATGTGTCTTTGGATTACATCAATCTGTTCAAATTCAAGTCCAAATTCATCGAAAGATTTTCAAACGAATCACGTTCCTTGAAATCATCGAAATTATTATATTCATAAACTAAATGGGTTGGGTAACGTTCACATAACAATATAATCATATTCTATCATATTTTGATCTAGATAATAAGGTGCATAGCGATTGATCGAGGTGAATTCTGGAATCATTTCCGGAAGAATTCTTTCAATATAGTTTTATTGGTCTATTTCTGATTTCCGAGTGACTAGTGGACACATCAAAAATTAATTAAGGGATAATGTGTAAAAAGCTAAGTTCACCTTATTTTTTTCCTTATATTCAATGTGTATTGTCAAAATGAACTATTTGACTATGACTATTTGTACACAGCAAAAAAGAAAAAGAAAAAACGGAGAATTGGTTTTTGTCATAAAATAAATAATGTTTGTTTTCACTTTTTTTACAGAAAAAAATTTACTCTAATCTTAATAAATTAGAATGAGAGGGGTGTAAGTGACTTGATCGATTTTCTCTCCATCAACTTTTTCTTTCATGATCGAGTTATTCATGAAAGAAAAAGTTGATGGAGAGAAAATCGATCAAGTCACTTACACCCCTCTCATTCTAATTTATTAATAGAGAAAATCGAACCTGTCACGTACACCCCTTTCACTCCTTTCCCTCACATATTCCGTGTACACGAATTTTCACGTAACAGCATGTGCCCATAAGGCCTACTCTAGCTAGAAATAACTGTGTATAAAAACTAAATAACAATGAAGTGTCCGGATGCACTCTCTTAGCAACGGTTCGTTGAAATAATCTAAACTGGTCAATATTCTAATACAAGCTGTACGATGGATGCATGTTTTAATACCCAATTATGTCAATCACATGACAACCATTCCTTCTGTAAGAATAGGTTTTGGCTCAAAATGTTTCCACTTACTTTCCTTTCTCAGCAATATCCATTCTAACGAACCGAAGAAATTACGATCACAATATATCATTGGAGGAATGCAAGCGCTCTCCCTTCGCCACTTCTGCTTCATCTGAATTGCGGCAATTTCTCACCGAAATTGCCTACAATGTTGCTCGAAAACATCATACATACCCATATATTCTTTGTTACAATTTATGTGGAAATCGTAACTGGATTAGTAAGCAAATAAAATATTACAATGTATACACACAGGAAGGGTTGAGGAGAAAAACGCCCATTGAAATGAGAAAGACCAGATAATTTCATTAGTCGGCACATAACAAGATAAAGCAAACAGACGGTAAGGTATTTGCAGTAAGTATGCGCACTAGTTTGAAGCTTTTTATAGCTCCCAAGTGGGAGACAGTTTTTTCATGCATCAAACATATTAAAAGAAATACATATTGAAAGGTATTCCAGACATTTCACCTAATTTGGCCTGTTTTCATAAGCCACAAGTTTCTATTTGCGAAAAGTGGTCCAGTTCGTGAATAATACACTTCGGCGAAGTAATTAAATCATGTGACCCCATTTCAAGGTCCCTTAATCCCTCTTCTCATCTCGCAATTGCATATCATCTCATTACACTCTTGATGATTCACATCGCCAAGACAAACACGCGAGCACGCACTCACGTGCACATGTTTCATCCACCCCTATTTCCCACTGCTGAACCAGAATGAGTATATTCATTTAGTGGAGAAATTAACTCCATGTCGCTCCGGATCTGCGGACAACTAATACAGGACAAAATATTCTCCCTCCCATAGACCATCGTATGTATCCGGTTCACTTCATATCTCCGTCACACTTCCTGTTCCCGAGAGGAACGTAGCAACTGGCAGGACACAGATGGACGCACGTGTGCACCTAAAAGCAATAAGTTGGCTCCGTCGATAGCTGCTTGCAGCCATAATGCCAGTCACAATGGAACGCAACGTAATGGGCAATCTGATATCACTTGCATCGAAGATCAATAAATATTTTAGGTTATGATTTGACGTTTTGCACGTACCGACACCGTAAAATGGATGTTCAAAGAGAATAGACCTTTATTTTCCAACTGCAGTGGCCAGAAAGTTCGTGCCGACACTGGTGATGACCAAATCAAGACGCTGATCTAGAATGTTTCAGACTTACTACAGATTTCTAGAACAGAAAGATATAACATCTAAATGGCGAATAACCAGAACGTCGCGGATCGGAAAAATAGTTGGAATTGACGAATTTCATGCCAACTCCTCTTAGGAGTTGACAGCACCATCTCAGATAGCAGTAATACGTTGTTAGGGTAAAGCTATTGATCATTTAAGCAACTTTGCATACTTGAAATCTTCAAGAAAGAATTAAAAGGGCTCAATTTTTATTCTTTATTTTGTATAAAAAAAACTAGCTCAAAATTGTAACACTTACACAATTCTGGTTAAAAGATAAAATATAGGAAATTCTTTACATTTTCATGAAAAAATGCCAAAACAATTAACAAAAAATTACACTGGAAAAAATATTTTAAAAATTTAAATTCATTTTTTCGAAAACATTTTTTTTAGTTTCAAAAAAAAAGTGGACTCGATTATCCAGTGACTCGATTATCCGGAATTTTAGACTCGATTATCCGGAGTTTTTTATTTTTGATTTTCGGAAATTTTGAATAATAATTTCACATTGAATAGCTAATATGGGTATCAAATGAAAGGGCTTGACTAGTAGAATACAGTTATCTATTAAAAATGCAAATCCAAAATGGCCGCCACCACAAGATGGCGGCATATATTTTTTTTTCACAACCCCATAAATATGGGTATCAAATGAAAGGGCTTGACTAGTAGAATACAGTTATTTATGAAAAATGCGCCTGACTTTAGATGAATCGTTACTTGTACAAGTTCAATGAAGCCGAATTTAGGAAAACAACTAATGCTCATTTTGTTTGTAGACAATATACTATATCGCTATATCGTATTCAACAAAGTTTTAGATCTTTATGAAATATGAACTTTTGTTCAAGACGTGAACTTTCTATTTTCAATGGTTTCTAGAATATATGGCATTTTATTTGGAGACTCTGAAGGAATAATGTTTCACTATTAACATTTGTGTGTGTAAATTCTCGCGTTTGACATGTTCTCGACATGTTTCTAAATAGTAACAAAAAATGCATAATATGTAGATAGAGATAATTTACACACTAAAATGTTACGAGTTAAACATCAATACAGCGAGCAATTCTACACCAAATCGGCCAATAAACAGCAAATTTTGACCCGACCCTCTCCGATTTTTCTGAAACATGGTTCTTATTGTGAAATGAAAAATTGAAATTTTCATCATAAATTACCAACCTAAATTACGACTGAGTATTGAAAAGGGCGTATTCAAAATGATTGACCTTTCTTTCAAAAAATCGTAGTTTGAAAACCAGATGTCTGATTGAAGCTTAATATTTGAGAAAGTTGTTGGAAAATCAATTACCTATTTAGGAAAAATAGTATTTAGAATACATCGTTAAAAAATCTTACTCGAAAATTTAAATTTTAATTTGTTATATCTTGAGAACGGTTAGTCCTAGAATAAAATGCTATATATAGTTTTTCATGCTGAATCGCATGTAGATTATTTTTTTTAATATTACCTTACCTAAATGGTTACAATTTCACAAATTATTGAAATTTTCTAAATTTTCAAACAAAATATATCTCTATTTTGGGATACGGCACCACTACACATCAAACTTTTACCTAAAAATGGGAAATACATGTTCAAATATACATTAAACAATAAACAAAATATTTTTTTCAACAAACTTTTTTTCACTAACTAGTTCGATATTTTTTAATTAAAACCTAAATAATTTACTGCATTTCATTTTTTGATCAGCAACAGTTTCTGAGTTAGTAAAGAATGAAATATATGAAATTATTTATCTTTCTAACAAAAAATATTAAACTAATTCAAAAAAAAATCATTGAAAATAAAATATTTTGAAAATTAAAATTCATTTTTTCTCAAAAAAAAACATAATTTTTGTAAATTTTGAACAAAAATTATAAAAATGGCTCATTCAATTACCATACATTGGAAGACGGGCACTGATACAGGGGTATCAGGAGCTCAACTTCTTCATGTTTTATTTGAAGTTTTTTGACGTAGGACTACGTCTTTCATTTCTGTACAGGGGAGTAAGTGCAAAGTTTCGAAAACGAGAGAGTGACGCTGCAGTGCAAGATTTTGCACGTTAATACCTCTTTACCGGCTGAATGGAGCTGTATAATAATCACTTCATCCGAAAGATAAAATGTCGGATCGTTTCAATAGCTTAAAAATTGCTCTGAATGCAAGCTATTGAAATCATCACTGCGCATTGATGATGATTGGTGATAGCAATGTGTTCCCGAACACGGACGCAAAATCTAGGCACCTGGAGCAACCGTCATAGCGAATACATGCAAGCTGTGACTTCTTTTGCTCGCATGCATTAGTGTTTGGGAAACCATCCCGGACACATGCAAGGCGTGAGTACTTTTATTCGCATCAGTATCTGTTCTGCTTTCGCATGGAACAGTCATGAAAAATGGTTTGCGTGTGAATGCGTCCGAGCGAAGGAATATTCGCATTTACGCATTCGACTTGGTGTTCCCGTGATGCAATCCAATTGACGAACTTACGCAAATCTGAATCAGCTCATGCGACACCTACATTAGAGTTCAGAACCACACAAGTGATGGTGTTTGTTTATACAGCGCACTGAAATGCAAGATTCGGTCGTGATTATTCACTTTATTTCTATTTAGATTCATTTCAACCAATAAATGTCTTCAGTATATGGTAAGAAAATTAGGGCTTTGTATATTTACGCTGATTTCAACACGCGATTGGACCAAAATCATTGATAATCTTCGAAAATTTTTAATTTGATAATGGATACAGGTTAGGAATACTGTGGATAATGGTGATGAAATCGATATCATATTAAGTTGGATTATATAATTGATAATGTAAGGGCCGATACAAGAAGGATTTGCAGTATTTTTAGCGCAACACATGCTACTCATTGTTTATCTAGTTGAAAAAAATTAAAGTTACAACACTTATACCAAGCCATTCTTCAAAATATACATACCACATTGTAAAATGGCGATTTCCTAACCTTTTTAGCTTAGAAAGAATACGTGAAACCGGGAAATTTGAAAAAAACATCATCATTTTTCTCACCGCGCCATCTGGTTGTAAATCTAACGTAAATTCGTCAATAGCATCAATTTCTGTTCAGCTTTCGCATGGGACAATCATGAAAAATTGCCACATCACGATAAAAACGAAATGAAATTTATGCAAGGTTATATAGACTTTATTTCGTTTTCACCGTGAAGTGGCGCTCTCAGTTTCTATTCTGCACATGGAGTGATCATGAAAAATCTCGTGTTATTCTCACGAAAACAAAAATGAATCATGTATCAAACATCTTCAGTTGCTTTTACAAGGCCACACAAATTCCATCGGTTCGTTTCAGGACCACCAACAAGTTCGAAAGAGTTGAATTTTATGTTAATAACAATTCCATACTTATACTCATAAAACCACATACTAACAAGAAAAACTTTCAGCTATCTTTCAAAATATTCATTCATTCATTCATTTAGAATTGATTCAGATGCACTTTCAAATAAATGTTTACCGAGCCAACGGTAGTCCGATTGCGGTTATATCACAGATATAACCCACTTCTTGTTTTTTATTAATGTTTTTTTTTCCCCAAAATATATTTTTTATTTAGGCACATGTGGCGTTAGCCTGACGGGGCCGGGAGTCCAATATTTTGACAAATTTTGTCTTACAACTATGTTAGTAATATGTAACCGATTACTCGCGGTTGGCTCGAGGTTAGTATTACAAGTGTTTTCGTAATTGGGATGTTGCTGTCTCCAATGCTCTGTACGTGTGCCCGACACGGGATACTTCCTATTGGGATGCAGCTGACCATTAATCAGCAACGTCCCCCTAGTCTGTACCTCATATCTAGCGTGGTGCGTCTTTCTCGACTCGAGGAATCCAGGATAGAATGGTCACTAGCCGGCGCAATCATCAGTTCGTGTAGAGTTGTCATGAGCGGTACAACCTTTGGCTCTTGTTCAATCATCAGTGGACTGCACAACCTTTGGCCCGTGTGTCTGTAAATAGTGTGTGTATGTATTGCCGCGACTGAGTAAAAGTTTATCGGTCGGATAGGAGGGATATGAAACGGGGACACAACGAAGGAAACATCATTAAACGTTGACATCGGCGTTTCTGAGGAACAGGTATAGATGAAGCAGAAGATCAGGATCACGGCTACCTAAGATATCCCGGACGGGGATCTCCGATTGTCTGCCTTGTGCTCTCAGTGCTCTAGAGAGCTGAGAGCGAGCAGTATGGAACCGGATACACGACCAGACAACATGCTCGATGTCGTGGTAGCCATCGCCACAATCACAAAGATTGTTTGCTCGAGCCCAATGCGATAGAGATGCGCGTTTAGGTTGTAGTGATTGGACATAAGCCGAGATTTTATTAATGTTCAACTCGTAACATTTTAGTATGTAAATCATCGCGATTGACATATGCTGCGAAGTTTTTGACGTGGGACTACGTCTAACCGGAATATATGGGGCGTAAAATGAAAACCTAAACACAGAACATGCAGGAAAAAATGAAAGATTCCGAATGATTATAACTCGAACATTTCTTACTGGATCGGAAAGATGTTTGCATCAATTGATAGGGAATATTTCTACGCTTGTATCGCAATTAATAAAATGTTATTTTCATTAGATAAACTGTTGAATAACCGTAAAATGTTAAGCGTTATCTAAACGCCCTAACTGCCTCTTTTCGATTGGCGATTTATGGTTTCCTCAACACAGCCATCAAAACTAAGCAGCATTGGGGAAATCAACATTGCAAATACATGAAAGTAGGGGGACTTTTGTTTTCACCGAAATGTGTTCCCTAACACAGACTTCAAAACCAAGCAGCGTTGGAGAAATCGGCATCGCAAACACATGAAAGTAGGGGGAATTTTTGTTTCCACCGAAATGTGTTCCCTAACAGAGATTTCAAAACCAAGGTGCCTGAAGGAAATCGGCATTGCAAATTCATGCAAGTCAGGGTCATTTTTGTTCCGACTGAAATGCGTTTCCCTAACACGGACTTCAGAATCAAGGAGCCTGGGGAAATCGGCATTGCAAATACATGCAAGCCGGGAGCATTTTTGTTTCGACTGAAATGTGTTTGCCTAACACTTCAAATCCAAGGTTTCTGGGGAAATCGGCTTTGCAAACAAATGCAAACTGCGAGTACTTTTGTACTCGCTTGCCTATGTGCAGACTAGAATATGTTTCCCTAACACGGTCTTCTGAACTTAGGAATCTGGAAAAATCGTGCAGACACTAGAAGCGAATGAAATTTCAGGTTGGAAGCAAATTCGCGGTTCGAGAAGTACGTATACTTGATAGATGCAAACTACAGAGGGAAAATTAAAATAAAATAATCGTTTGATTATATATTTTGTCCTAGGCATCAGGACTGTCTGTCATTTAATTTACTGTCAAAGGATTGTCATTTAATTTCCTTGTAACGAAGAACGTAATCTATCACAATGCATGAATTGACCTAACATGTTCAATCTTTTTACTTACAAAGCAAATATATTGAATTCAATTGAAATCGGAAATTGTTTCATTCAATCAAGAATTTAATCAATACAAACAAGCGATTGCTAAGCTAAGGTAGTCCCACGTCACCCTTGCGATTATATCATAGATATAATATACCCATTTTTTTTTCTATTTGGAAACATGTCAAGAAGATGTCAAACGCGAGAATTTACACACATAAATGTTAATAGTAAAACATTATTTTTTCACAAGTCTCCATACAAAAAAGCCATATATTCTAGAGACGATAAAAGATAGAAAGTTGACGTCTTCAACAAAAGTTCACATGTTCATAAGATTTAAAATTTTGTTCAATATTCTATATCGCTATCTTGACATTAAACAAAATAAGAATAGTTTTATTTTTCTCCAAGAAAACATGAAAAAGCTGTTGTTAGGAAAAAAATGAGTGGGTTATATATATGATATAACGGCAAGGTTGACGTGGGACTACCTTAGCTTAGCAATCATTTGTTTGTATTGATTAAATTTTTGATGGAATGAAACATTTCCTGAATTCAATTAAATTCAATATATTTGCTTTGTGAATAACAAAAATGCCACTGACTTGCATGAATTTGAAATGCCAATTTCCCCACGCTACATGGATTTGAAGTCTGTGTTAGGGAAACTCATTTCAGTCGGAACAAAAATGGCCCCGACTTAAATGTATTTGGAATGCCAATTTCCCCACGTTCCTTTGATTTGAAGTCTGTGTTAGGGAAACACGTTTCAGTCGAAACAAAAATACTCCCGACTTTCATGTATTAGCAATGTCGATTTCCCCAAGGCTGCTTGATTTGATGGCTGTGTTAGGGAAACCGTAGATCGGGCCAATCAAAATGAGGCAGTTAGGGCGTTTAGATAACGCTTAACATTTCACAGTTATTCAATTATTTATCTAATGAAAAATAACATTTTATTAATTGCGATAGAAGCGTAAAAATATTCCCTTTCAATTGATGCAAACATCTTTCCGATCCAGTAAGAAATGTTCGAGTTATAAGCATTCGGAATCTTTAATTTTTTCCCTCATGTTCTGTGTTCAGGTTTTCATTTTACCCCCCATATACTCCGGTTAGACGTATTCAAAAAATCCCTGTAAAAGTGCCCGTCTTTCGATGAATAGGCGACTTGATAAAAATTGTAACGGCTATATTTTTTTAAATATTTTTTGAGAATTTTCATAAAACAGAAAATGAATTTCAATTTTAAAAATCCTTTTTTTCAGTGTATTTTTTTCTAAAAAAATTGGTATTATTTTATGAAAATTTAAACCATTTCTTATATTTCATCCTCTGACCAGTATTACAGTTTTTAATTTATAAATTTTTGTTAAACAATTTGAAAAAATGGCCGTTTCAATAAGTGGTCTAATTTTTTTTAAGATTTCGTATATGTAGAGTTGTTCAAATGACCAATATCTTCACATCCTAAACGTTTCACTGCATGTCGCTGCCATTGGCCCGTCGAGTTGGCATGAAATTCGTCAATTTCCCTATTCCGATTGTTTTTAACGAACTATGTGCTCAATATTGAAAGTGACCGGATTGATTGAAAGATCAGAATCATAAATTTAGCAGAAATAATTTTCGAAATTTCGAGCAATCCATACAACATATTTATCTCCACCAAAAAATTATGTTACGATTGAACTTTGTACTTTGAAGGCAGACACATATTTTGCATACTGCGAGTCGTGTTGAATCCCATTTCAAACACGCTGTTCCGAATCCACTATGTGTTCCGAGAGGAATCATCTACCTCACTGGTCACTGTTTCGAGTGGTGAGAGATATGGGCAGAGCGTGCCAATTTACAGCAGCGCCATTCCGGTGCAGCGCACGTTTTCAATTACCATATCGTACCGTGCAATTTCCAGCCGAGCGAACAGTGCTAATTAGCCACAATCACTTACCTTGCAGTCTTCGCAGTGGTGGATGATCGAGTACCGCTGTCCGCAGTCGTACCGTACCAGCACCTCGGTGAACTCGCAGGTGATCCTGGCGGCCAGGGCGTCCGTTTCCAGCAGGTCACTCAGCATCCTAACACAATCCGGACCGCCGCGCAGCACCGCGGCGAACGCCTCGTTGTGCAGCGCGCTATCCACGGTACGTTCACAACAATGTCTCAAACGTGTCGTTCGCAACTTGGTCTCAATACTTTGTGACGATTTTTTACAAATTTGTGCTGGACTTAACTCTTCCTTATCGCCCAAATAGTCAAGGCACTGTTGTTTATCATTTAACCGGTTCTCCATGTTATATTTAGTATTATCAATATTGTTTGCCTTAAAGATACTATTTTTATTATTAGACTTAGCCATGCATGGCGGTGGACACCGCGGTGGACCAGGACCTTCGTCTATCCAGGCCACAGGCAGTGTACCGGCTGAACATTGACCCTGAAACGAGAGAAAAAAAGCATATATATTTTTAATATTTTTCAAAAGAATACCAAACCGTGAAATAAGAATATTTGCAGTTGATGGTGCATACAGTTCAGAAGTTAATTTCTTGTTTACTGCTCATCTTCAATTGAAATCGGAACAAAGCGGCAAAGCATTAATGCTGATTGATGCTGATAAACACTTGCCCAGTTAACATCAACTTATTTACAGCCCAGTCATTCGGCGGGACTCTCCGACATTTCAATTATATTCCCCTTTTTTCCGGACGGTCGCCAGCTTATTGCTGTTTCGCGATTCTAGGTAAAAGACTGGCGCTGCATTCCGTGACTCATTCGGTACCGCATACCGGAAAGGAGCACAGCGTCAAAGGCACACAATGACGTAACCACCGAGTTGTTTTTCCCGTGGTTCGTTGCCGCGTTACTTTGTATTGCTACCTACCATAGCGCTCACCGCGGCCGGTGTGGGCGGCTATGACGTCGTTCAGGTAGCCTCCGCTCACGATGAGGCGCATAGTCTTTAGGGGGCGAATGCAAAAAAAAAATTCAGAAGTCCCAAGTGAAAACGTAAAAAATGTAATGATGATTTTTACTTAGCATGGCTATCAGTCTGAGTGAAATAAAAAGGTGTTTTTATCCCATGGAATTTCAACTTTGAACGTAGGTTGCATCTTTTTTTTTTTCGTAAGATAGCGCGGAATTTGTATTGTTTTTCTGAGAATTCTTTTATTAGAGTAGTTGTTATTTTTTTTTTTTTTTTTTATTTAAATCGTTTATTTTTACAGGCTCAGTTACATAGGTTTAAAGGAGCCGAACTCCTTACTGTATTTTTACTAGTATATATACATTTTTCCTTAATTCTAATGTTAATAATATAGGAAACCGATCACTCGCGGTCAACTCGAGTTTAGAAGGGTGACATATTTTCTTCAGGAAAAGGAGGGGATATGAGGATATGTTGACAATGATCACACTCACACTCTCAATCACACTCATCACACTCAATTCTTAAACCTATCTTATATCTAATATGTATTTACATTTCATCTTATTCTTAAGAAGGGATCCGATCTCTCACAAAGGAAAAGGAAAAGGAAAAACTAAGGGTATAAGGACAATCACACACGAAGATCGATAGCTTTAAGGAATACATATATTTGGGACATGTAATCAACGTCTAACCGAGCCAACACGTCTCTCACCGGCATCATGGGCTGCCTTCCTCGGGCCCGAAGGGTGACTACTAAATTCGATCTGGCGACAAGATACAGCTCGCACGACCAAACAACGTGCTCGATGTCGTGGTAACCTTGGCCACAAACACAAAGATTGTTGTCGGCAAGATTAATACGAAAGAGTAGCGCATCTAACGAACAGTGATTGGACATGAGTCGGGAGAAGGTGCGAATAAACTCCCGACTCAAGTCCAGACTTTTGAACCATGGTTTGAGGCTAACCTTAGGGATAATCGAGTGGAGCCACCGGCCCAATTCATCTTCGTTCCATTTGCGTTGCCAGTTAACTAAAGCGGACTAAAGAATAAAATTCATTGAAGGCGATTTGACGCTGATAAATATCGCCTTCAATTGCACCTACCTTTGCTAATGAGTCAGCCCTCTCATTACCCAGAATTGAGCAATGTGAAGGGACCCAGACAAAGGTAATGACATAACAGCGTCTGGATAAAGCACTCAAAATTTCTCGTATTCTCTCAAGGAAGTACGGCGAATGCTTTTCCGGCCTCACTGAACGGATAGCTTCGACAGAGCTAAGACTATCCGTTACAATGTAATAGTGTTCAACAGGTCGTGAGGCGACGCTGTCCAGCGCCCAGTGTATCGCTGCCAATTCAGCAATATACACTGAGCAAGGATTCTGAAGACTGTGTGAGGTGCTAAAAAATTCGTTGAACACTCCAAATCCTGTGGACTCATTCATAGAGGACCCATCAGTAAAGTACATATTATCACAATTGATATCCCCATACTTTGCATCGAAGATCGTTGGAACGATCCTCGATCGAAGATAATCTGATGTTCCATGGATATTCTGCTTCATGGACAGATCAAAATGCACAGAGGAATTGATGTAGTCAGGAAAACAAACACGGTTGGGAATATACGAAGAAGGAACAACCTGCATAGAGGTGAATTCATGATATGAACTCATGAATCTAGAATGAAAATTTAGCTCGATCAATTGCTCAAAATTTCCGATCACCAATGGATTCATAACCTTACACCGGATGAGGAACCGAAGAGATAATAAATTGAAGCGATCTTTTAGTGGGAGTACGCCTGCCAAAACCTCGAGACTCATGGTATGCGTTGAGGGCATACATCCCAACGCAATACGGAGACAAAGATACTGAATTCGCTTGAGTTTAATGAGGTGTGTTTTGGCAGCTGATTGAAAACAGAAACTGCCATACTCCATCACTGAGAGAATAGTTGTTCGATACAACATAATAAGATCTACGGGATGGGCTCCCCACCAGATGCCGGTAATTGTACTGAGAAAGTTTATTCTTTGTTGACATTTTTTACTCAGATACCTAATATGGTCGAAAAAAGTTGAAGTTTTGGTTTTGCTGGTCTATGCTTCCTAGAAAAAACCACCATCTCTGTTTTCTCCGTGGAGAATTCGATCCCTAGCCCAATGGCCCAGGTTGAAAAATTGTTCAAAGTATCTTGTAAGGATTCTTGCAGGTCGGATTCGTTTGATCCTACGACAGACACCACTCCATCATCTGCAAGTTGTCTTAGGCTGCAATTTTGTGTAAGGCAATTGTCAATGTCGCTTACGTAGAAGTTATACAAAAGGGGGCTTAAACATGAGCCCTGGGGGAGTCCCATGTAAGAGACCCGACTTACTGCCGAATCTCCGTGAGAAAAGTTCAAATGTTTCTCACAAAGCAAGTTATATAACATATTATTCAATAGAGGCGGCAGACCCCGAGATTGTAATTTGTCTGACAAAACCTCTATTGAAACAGAATCAAAGGCCCCCTTAATGTCCAAGAATACTGAAGCCATTTGTTTTTTTTTTCGGCGTAAGCCATTTGAAAATCTGAAGAAAGCAACGCAAGACAATCATTCGTCCCCTTGCCCCTGCGGAACCCATATTGTGTATCTGAGAGTAGGCCATTCGTTTCAACCCATCGATCAAGGCGAAACAAGATCATTTTCTCCAACAATTTCCGTATACAAGACAGCATTGCTATTGGGCGGTACGAATTGAAGTACGCGGGTTTTCCGGGTTTTTTAATAGCTATAACTCGCACTTATCTCCAATCATCTGGAACAATATTATGCTCCAGAAACTTTATAATTCAACAATAAATTCAACAAGCGATGTTTCGCCACATCAGGGAGATTTTTCAGCAAGTTGAACTTAATTCTATCCGATCCCGGAGCAGAATTGTTACATGAAAGGAGAGCAAGAGAGAATTCTACCATCGAAAACTCGGAATCAAGATCGCACCTATCTTGTGGTATATCTCGAATAATTCTTTGCACTGGAGCGGAATCGGGACAAACCTTTCGTGCAAAATTAAAAATCCATCGATGTGAATATTCCTCGCTTTCATTGGATGAAGAGCGATTTCTCATGTTTCGAGCCACTTTCCATAATTTTTTCATTGACGTTCCTCGTGATAAACCTCCCACGAAATTTCGCCAATAAGCACGTTTTTTCCCTTTGATCAAGTTTTTAAATTGATTTTCAAGGTCCAAATACGTTTGAAAATTCTCAATGGTTCCACGTTTCCGAAAAGCTTTAAATGCATTCGATTTATCTCCATAAAGCTTGGAACACTGGCCATCCCACCATGGATTGGGAGGCCTTCGACGAATAGTGGAACCTGGGATGGGTTTCGTTTGAGCGCGAATCGCGCTGTCATAGATCAAACGAGAAATGAAGCTATACTCCTCCAATGGAGGCAAACCGTCTCTGGAATTGATGGCTAGAGCAATCGCGTCCGCATATTTTTTCCAGTCAATGTGTCTTGTGAGGTCGTATGCCATGTTTATTGATTCAGAAGAAATCAACCCATTGGTGATAGAAATTTTGATTGGCAAGTGGTCACTACTGTTGGGATCCTGGATTACATTCCACTTGCAATCTAACGATAGTGAATTCGAGCAAAGCGAGAGGTCAAGAGCACTTGGGTTAGCAGGAGGTTTAGGTACACGTGTTGTTTCCCCAGTGTTCAAAACGGTCATATTGAAGCTGTTACAAAGGTCATATATCAACGATGAACGATTATCGTCGTACGGTTCCCCCCAGGCAGTTCCGTGAGAGTTGAAGTCTCCCAAGATTAATCGTGGCTCAGGAAGGAGTGAGCACATGTCAACAAGTGGCTTGCGGCTAACCGCAGCTCTCGGAGGCCAATACAAGCTGACTATACAGAGGTCTTTGCCTCTGATGTTTGCATGACAAGCAACAGCTTCGATCCCTCCTATAGGTGGAAGGTCAATTCTAAAAAATGAGTGACACTTATTGATCCCCAATAGTACCCCTCCGTATCTGTCATCGCGGTCCAAGCGTATTATGTTAAAATCGTGGAAAGAGAGATCATTTTGAGAAGAGAGCCAGGTTTCGGACTAAGCAAAAACATCACAATTGAGTTTATGAATTAGAAATTTGAATGTATCCAATTTAGGCATAAGACTACGACAATTCCACTGTAAAACAGTGATATCTCCGACCTCTCTATATAAATTAGACATCAAGAGAGATAATCATTGCAAGGAGGGGCCATGTTTGCATCAATTGCTGCAAAATTGTCTTTAGTACTGGAAGCATTGCGGTGACAATGGTTCTGATGGAGTCGGAAACATTAAAACACGTGAAGATTTGATCCACAAGGTCAGACAACTTTATAAATCCCGATTGGGAAGTTGAACTTGACGGAAAAACAGGGACAGTTGGGGTTTTTGATGTCCCCTCGAGTGCTGGGTCGTTCGAAGGTGAACTATTACCACGGAGGCCAGGAGGGACCTGATTTTGCTTATCCGCTGCACTCGATTTTTTGGGCAAGCTAACAGGGGGTATCACCGGAGGGACTTGTCCTTGAACTTTGGGAGTGGTCACATTTTTGCGCCGGGGATTCCCTTGAGAATTAAACGGCGTGCCCCCGTTAGCTGTATCCGCTTCCATTTCGTCAACTGGCAACGTAGCGAAGACATTGTGTGTATTGATTGGTTGTTATTCTTGAGCCAGTGGAGAAGCGCCCTTCAAAATTTCTGCGAAAGTGCGTTTAGAGCGTTCCCTCAAAGAGCGCTTCTGTTTCTCCCAGCGAGCCTTGTATGTTTCACAAGCTGAGAGCACGTGTGGGGATCCCCCGCAATATGGACACTTATGCTCAGTCGCACTGCAGGATTTCCCCTCATGTTGCTCTCCGCAAGTGGCACATCGTTCTTTATTGGCACAATAAGCAGCCGTGTGACCAACTGACTTGCACTTTAGACAAGTCATTGGCTTTGGAATAAAAAGTCGCACGGCTAACCTCAATTTATCTACCATCACGTAGTCAGGGAGAGCTGAACCAGCGAAGGTGACTCGAAACGAGTTGGACGGCGTAAATTTCTTTTCTTCTCCTTCATGGGAGACTGTTCCGAGCTGGCGGCAACCCAAGATCTTAACAGTCGTCGAGGGCAGTTTTTTAAAACGGCCGGTACCTTCACTCGTAATGTATTCGCACGTCAAGCCCGTTTCGGTTATCACACCCTCAATTTCGACTATGTGAGAGGGAATGTAGACCCGATACTCAATTGTAAAATGCTGATCGACAACAATCTTGTTTGCGTCTTTTCGATCATTCACGACAACTCGCAATTTGTTTGGTCTAACCTTCGAAATTTCCGAAACGGAGGTATACCTTGCCAGATCTTTCGCGATCTGCATGACTCAACGCCTTTCCATTTGGCTTAGGCCTGAAGAAAACAACCCAGGGACCAGTTCCGGGCGCATCTTCTGGATAGACCTTTACACGGGGAGTGGGAATAACAGGGGGGAAGGCGAGGACGGGGATTGAGAGTGGGAAGGCGAAGGTTGAGAAGGAGCGGGAAGAACAGAGGGAGAAGACGAGGTTGGAGGTAGATGATGATGATGATGATGACCCACCTCATACCCCTACAAAGGTTTGAACTGGCCGATTTATCTAATAGATAATATTTATATTTAACCAAATTAAGATATCAGTATTATAAAACAAAACAGCGAACTGACTCTGTTGCAGGCATGAATTTCTATTAATCGAACATCATAAATAGGCAAAAACTTTAAAAGAAAAACAATGGTCCTATCCTTATCGACATTATCATAATGATAATCCCAACTTCAGACCCAAAGTTTTTTTAAGGCATGTCAAGAAAATTTCCAACCCGGGAAGATCCTTGACAGATTGGGAATCGAACCCAATATCTAAAAGTGTCTACTTAGAACATGATAGAGATCTGCCACATTCACAAATACTCGATATAACCATCTTATGATAAGATAGTTTACGACAATTCTGAATGAGCTATCCCCATTCCAGTTTCCACTTCAGACCCACATAAAAATTTCATTATATATCAGTGTTCTGCCAGTGTTCCATTAACATAGTCCAGGCCGACCAAACGCGCGCGAGGCTCAAACTCTCGTAGACAACGCTTATTACTTTTTTTTTTTACAATATACATAAACAAAACAAAAAAAAAATCATCATCATCAGTACGAACATGGTAGTTTAACCTGTAAATAAATTTTATTAATTTTTATCAATTGCAAACATAAATGAATGATTTAGGAAAAATTATAAAACCTGTTTACAAAACAGATTTTACGTGTGAAATACACATTTTCTTGAACTCTGCCATTGTTGCCGCACGTTTAATTTCTCTGGGCATCGAATTGAAGAAATTTATACCTTTATATAACAACGAGTTCTGCGACCTACTAAACATAAAGTTGGGTGTTCTTGCATCATTCGCGTTTCTTGTATTGTATCTATGAACATCACTTCCTCTTTCAATTCGATCACACAAATATCGAGGCAGCATATCGTTCAAAATTTTGAAGATGAACACCATTGTCATGTAATAAATTCTCTGCTTCACAGATAGCCACTGTAGCGCGTCCAACATCAAACTGGAGGAAGTGTATCTACTACATCTTAAAATCAAACGCATTACTTTATTTTGTAAACGCTGCAATCTCGTTAATTGTGTATTATTTGCAAGGAAGAGGATCGACGAGCAAAAATCTATGTGCGGTGAAATCAATGATTTATACAATTTAATTTTACTGTTTATTGTCAACTCTTTCTTCAAACGACACAAAACGCCGTACTTCTTGGCAATCTTTTTGATGACATTATTGATGTGAGACTTGAAAGTTAACGTGTCATCAATAATAACTCCTAAGTATTTGATTTCTTTCACGCGTTCTAATGTCTCACCATCTATTTCAAAATTTACGTCAATACTGGAGTTTGCTGCAGAAATGAGCATGTATTTTGTTTTGCCAACATTTAACTTTAATTGTTTAAATTTAAGCCACTGAGCCAGAGAATGCAAATCTTCGTCTATGTGTTCCGCGGTTTCTTTTATATCCTTAGCTGCGATGAACAGGACAGTATCATCCGCGAACAAATTAATGTCACAGTATCGTAAAATTCGTCGCAGATCATTTATGTATAAAATAAACAAAATAGGTAGAGTGTATAAAATAAACAAAATAGGTAGTGGTAGAGTGGGATCGTTAAGGGCAGATGGGAGATTTGCTACTTTTTTGGAGGGAGGCTTGGTAGGGTTAGCTGACTCGTCCCCAGAAATAGTATCTTCCGTATTTGGAACACGTTTGAGTGACTTTTTTTTATCCGTTAGGAGGGAACTAGAGTCAGAGACCTCCATATCCGAAGGTCCCCCACTCTCTGCCATTTTAAATTTTCACTTATATTCTAAGTATTTTTTTGAACAATATTTCACATAAAATAATTCACAAAAACAAAAAAAAAACTTATAATTATTACATATTTTCTCTCAGTATATTTAATGTTATTCACCTATGAACGCACTCCAGTGCAGATGAACGGGAGCGTGCTGAAAGCTCGTTGGTGGTGGGAATGTGCCTACGACACCACTACACACAGTCGTCGGTGAAAGCTTATCCGCACTGTCACTGTTGGCACGATGACTCGGCGAAATCTTCAATGTCGGCGAAGCAGCGACAAAACAAAAACCAATGCTTGGCTTTCCGAGGATGAAAGCCTCTATCCACTTGCAGGCAGGGCACTTCACTCACTATCCAGATAGCGAAATGAACTCTTCAGCGGCAAAAAAAACAACAATCACGCGGTAACCGATAACGGAACTTGGACGCGACTTTCCTTCGTCTGGTTACTTCGGGCAATCGGCGAAGAATGAGTAGTTGTTATGTTACATGTGTTTTTAAATATTTTTTTTTTTTTGGAAATACATCGTGGAAAATAAAATTCCCGAAAAAATAAAATCGGATCTCTAAAACGTGTTAATGGAAAATCAAGCGATTTTTAATTATGAAAGCATCATAACTATTGAGTGCCATTCGGCAATGGCATCAGAAATTATCATGATGCAAAACACCAACATATTCTGGATGATTTTTGTTTTTTTCGACAGAAACATTTGTTCTAGTTAGCTACTTATATATTTCTGCTTCAATGTGTGTATGTCGAGAAAGAAAACATTGTTTTTTCTTCCTACTTGCAAGCAAAATAACGACGAATTCAATTAGCCTCATCATCAAGCTTCCATCCAGATTTTTCCAGTAAGCGAATTGAGTATAACCATTTGCTACTAAGATAATGTTGATTGTATGAACAACTACCTTTGAAGTCATCATCCATCTACTTTGATCTATTGAGTTAGGCAAACGGCTGAATGAATCAAAATGAAATTTTCCTGTATGTTAGATATAATTAAGATATTAGAATAATAGTTTACTTACCAACATAAGTTTTTGCTGCAATGTACAAACACTGCACGGAATAAATGAAAAAAAAAATCTTCTTCGAAATTTTTGCGTATTTCACATACACACACCATTTCTTCTTCGAGAATTTTGTAAAAATAACTTTTTTCGGTTTTTTTAAGCTTTTTCACTACAAATATAGCTTAGATTGAATGAAAAATTACCCTTAACTTCAATGATTTTCTGTATGCGTTATGGGAATGTTCTAGTCTAGAAATTCTAAAACAAATAACTTTTTACTTCAAATTTCTAAAGTTAAGACCAGTCTTCCATGTTTCACAAAAAAACACTGCGTCCGGGATAAACATGTCCACGCTGCTGCTCGCAGTTTTGTGTTTGAATACAAACATGATTTTTTCGTACCTATGTTTGAAAATGTGACATGTTTGTATTCGTAGTATGTTTGGACATACGATGTTTAATCCCAATGTTTCACATGATGTTCGAACGTGGTGTACAGTTTCTCTTGCATTTTCACCCCAAGCACAGGCAGTGCGTAGAGTAGAAGAAGCGAATCGGACACCACACCACCACCACTCAACGCGTGGTGTGTTGGTATGTTGACATGGAAAAAATGCTTTCCTATCATGACAATGGGTGCTTCGTCTAAAATATTGGGCAAATAGAATAAACCTCTTTATCTGTTCTGAACAAAATAAACGTCGATTGATATCAGAGTTTTTCACTATTAATATCATTAGTGGACGCATCGATTTATATATTGAATTCATGTAACATTCGCTATTATTAGCTATTTGAACAAGTACTCAAATTGAATAGAGCGTGGCGGAGATGTTTAGTTACCCACAACAAATTTTACAATATTTCTATAATTTTAATCGAACATAAAGCACCAGAATTATTCAGCAGTGACATGTTAGGCGTGACGCTAACCACTCGACTACGGGAGCAACAATTTTGGCTGGAATACAAATGGCCAATACTGCCGAGCTATAAATCGAGCGAGGAAGAGAAAAAGAAAGGATGATGCAATCGCATGCATACATAGCATATGTCGTGCAGTGTAAGTGTAGCTTTTAGTTTTTTCCTTCATTCAGTTTGTGATAACATCGAGAAATTAATGGTGTGTTTCAGCCGCTGAAATTTCTCTGCTGGTTCTGCTGTGTGCCGCTGAAGGTTGCATCTAAAACTAAGTTTTTTGGTATTTATTTTTTTGGTCAGGATTTGTACGACGTCGCCCGCTGTGCAGTCGGTTCCCCAGATTTTAATTGCCAACATGTACGCAAAAAAATTCTCATAGAAAGCTTCTTTCTATTTAGAGAATGTTTTCTTTGCACGAAACCAAGGATTATTTAATCAGACTTGCAAAATGTGCATGAACATAGCCTCTTAGTTCGTGCAACTTTTGTAATGCGAACTAAATTTCAAGTTCGTTTCTGTGAAAAAGTATTCTACCAAGAAATGTTTTGGGATGAATAATTTCTTTCCGTGTATGAAAAGAAACGAAACGAAAGCAATGAATACTGCGACTTCTGGTGATATATATATATATATATAAACATCGTGTTTGTTTTCAAATGTTTATGTTTGTGTATCATTGTTCGTGTTCGGGATAGACATTCAACACTAGCGAAAATCATGTTCGAATTCAAACAAAAACATGGTATTTTCACATCGCGTGGTCATGTGTAAGTGTTTTTCGGAAGACTGGTCAAGACATTCGAAGAGAGTCGGTCGGTCGGTCGTCGAGTGCAGACGCATTCTCGGTTGTTCCGTGTATATTGTTATTTAGAGCCGCTAGATATAGTTCGACAAGAACAAACGTTTTCTCACAACAAGCCTTTCTGTCTAAATTAATCGTGATTGTGGTTTTATGTGCTATTGCTAAAATAATTGTGATATGTGTTGAAATGCATGATGTTTTAGAGGAATTTGATCGGAGAGATTCACTGCAGCTGCAAATTAGTTGCAGAATCATTTCACCTCGAATAATGCGCACACTGATTAACGCTTCCGTAGTTGTGTTCAGTCCGAAATTTTCGTTGAACACATTCCAGAACCGTGAAAAAACGTTCTTTTGTCAATAATTAAACAGTGGAAGAACAAAGAAAGAAATAGTTTTGAAAAGATTTCCGATTTCTGTTATTCTTTACACATAGGGTAACACGGGGTGATTTGGACCACCCCATTATCTCAAAAAGTACGGCTCAACTTGGATTTTTTATAATGTCATCTTCTTCTATTAATGAACCGTATGTAACTAACGTAAAAAAACTTTGGTAAAATTCGACAGGTGGAAGGAAATGGTAGCATGAACACATCAAGCACTTTGATTGTCAAAAAATGTGAATTTTTCGATCGTGGTTTTAAGGTCTTTCCCGCTGATTAAACAAAACTTTTCGTGTATTGCACAGTAAAGTTCTGTTCGCCTACAGAAGAGGAACAATTTGATGCAGCGAAACTGTAAGTTTGATAACAATAAATGAAATTAATTGCATTTTAATTTTTGCATGTTGTGTGGGGTGACATGGACACGTTTTTGTGGGGTGAATTGGTCCTACCGATTTGAGGTTTTTCTTTGGTCTAATTGATTCCAGATGCCGCTGAATTACAAAAAGAGGATGGGCAGACAACGTTGGAAGAAGGAGGAGCTTCAAAGAGCAACGCAGGCCATCGAGACCAAGCATCGAAAGTGTTCGAAAATGTTCGAACAACAGTGAAAAAATCCATGCAGAATTCGAGATGGTCTCAATCCAATTCTTCTGGTCTGAAATCTGGCCATGATACCTGGTATCGATCCCAGAACACTGTTACTGATTGTAGCATTATTCCAAAATACTTTACATAAACATAACTATGTTTTTTTCGATGAAACACACACTGGACCAAATCACCCCGCATCAAATTTTAATGTTCAAAAATCATATCTTTTATTTTATTATATATTTGGTAGTTTAAAGCTTCATAATGATTAAACATTATTGATTGAGAGAAAACAAGTGTAGCTTAGTATTCAATGTGACATTTTTCATTTAGACCGTATTGGTTTGGAAATATTAGGCGATTTGCTTAGGTGGTCCAAATTCCCCCCTTTTCCCCTACGTGGATCGTGGAGAGTCATCGAAGGAAGAAATAGTGTGCGTGTTCTTCTCCCATGCACTCTTCCAAGAGTGCAGCCTTTCGCTATCGTGAGAATTTCCGCGTAATGATGGTCGTGTGCGTAATGAAATGTGCAAAGTGCAATACAGGTCGGACTCGATTATATAAAGTCGACCATTTTTTTCAACAATTATTTTCAAATCCTATACATAATCGAATCTCAAAAAGACAATTTTTTCATTAATGTATGAATGTCAAACGTTAATAGAAAATAGCTTTTTTTGTGATTCGATAATGTTTATAATCGAGTCCGACCTGTAATAGTATGGAAGTTTTTCGGGAAGAATAAGGAAGAGCATGGAAAGAGATTCAAACGTGCAAATGAAAAAGGACCTTTTCTCTTCATGAACGCCCTGAAGGTCACGACTGTGAAGTTAATTAAGCGAATGAAAAACACACCTCTTCACCCTATGTGAAATATTTTTTTTACATGCTAGAATATTAAAATTTAATGTGTGTACTGTACTCATTACATCCATAATAGAAAAGTTTTTGTAGTGTAGTACTACCACATTCAGCAGAGTCTCATCATCATTAATATTTGGATCGTTGATGATATGTCTAGTTTTAGGATGTGCTAAGCTAAGTAGTATATGTATCGTGAAATAGAGAGGAGTGAGGAATCTTCACATTCAAGCTCTGAGCAGAGAGAAATAAGAGAAAACAGGAATACAATACAAACATTCCTGTTTTCTCTTATTTCTCTCTGCTCAGAGCTTGAATGTGAAGATTCCTCACTCCTCTCTATTTCACGAGTTAAATTGATAAAAGTGGGGATGTTCAAATCTATTCAGTTTTACGTATTTCTTTCCCTTTTTTTATTTATTTTTTTTGCAAGGAAGATGGTTTTTTAACAGTCCAGTGATTTGGTTACTAATCTTGCTTGATTGTTTTAATGATTGATTCCTTCAAAATTACAGTTTTCAGATCAATTAAATCAAATTTTGAACGTTATTTTAAAGTACCTCGCTCAAGATTACGTTCTCTAGAATAATTTTAATTATAAATTTCTGAATGATATGTATATTCTAGGTTTTTCAATCACTGTACTCAAATTTCAAATCTCTACCTGATTATATTTCTAATGGAGACTTTCGTGTGAGCTCAGATCCGTATCCTTGAGTATAGTTATATTGAATCGAAATACATATGAATGTTAGATTGTACGATGACTGACGAGGGGAGGCAGGGTATTCTGTTCGTTTGGTGTGGTTGATGCTGGGTGGGGCGGGAGGTCACTGGCAGTCCCACCAGTGTGGTTCTGTGTAGCTTTTTACTTCTCGCGATTGTATGTAATTTGCGCGGCCGCATTTTCGCACAGAGGTGCATCAAATCTAACCAAATACAGTAATCATTCGCTGACTGGTCCTGGTTTAACTGGTCCGCTTTTTAACTGGGCGAACGTTAACTGGTCCTTGGACCAGTTAAATAGCAGAATTTCGTAAACAATCGACGCCATATTCAAATGGAAGATTTGCATTCAAATGTAGTTTGAAATGTTATGAAAATGGACATTATTTTCGCACGACAAAAACATTGATCAAATTACAGAAAAATAATTTCCTAAAACTATACCTTTTGTCGTACTCAATACGAAACTTCCATTGGAATCCTTTTGTTTATCCAATTTCATGATCAACGCGAATAAAAAAATTCATTGAAGTTTCCCTCGATTTTATTTGACGTTTAACATGCCGGACCAGTTAAAACACGAATGTCGATAACTGGTCTTCCCTTTTCGCCCAGTTGGTGAATGTTTACTGTAGTACCTTCAGACGTCGTGCAGGAATTACGTAACGCGAGATAGGGGAGGAGGAGGGTCTAGGTTGCGTTACCTACTGTGTATTAGAGATAGGAAATTACGTTACGTAGGGGAGGTGGGGTTCAAAATCCGGATTTTTAGTGTTACGTAACTTGTGCACGACGCCTTAGTGTGTTAGTTTATATTATAATCGAGGACGATAGTTTCTAGATTAATTCTCTTGGCTCCTTCTAAGGTCCTCCAAAGATAATTCTCCGAATATATAGTAATATATTACACTTCATCGGATCGATTTATTGTAGAGGAGTTCTCTCGGTTACCTTCTCAGGTTTCCCAAATATAATTTCCACCGATACGGTTGGATTATATGCGATAAATATTAGAATATATATAGTCGGTTAAATTCATTTTATAGGTTTTCCTTCTCAGGATACCTAACGTCATTTTCACGTCATTTTCAGATCTCCGTTTGGTGGAGTGGTCGATAGTTCGCGTTTTATAGTTGTTAGTGGGAAGAGGTAAGAATCAGGATTCACTGAGGTAAGTTATGTGATTATATAACTTACCTCAGTGAATCCTGATTCTTACCTCTTCCCACTAACAACTATTCTTCCATGAGACTAGCTAGGGAAACTAGGGAAAATATTTAAAAAAAATTTTTTTTATTTTTTAGACTGCTGGAAATTTGACTGAAAACGATTCTTTGGGCTTGTCAGAAGATCATACCATAGCGGGAATCTATTTATGGAAAGAAATGATACACGCCATTGGACTGGTTTTCGGCTTCCCGCTTCTAAAAAAATCTTGATTTATCATGTGAATAGTATATATTAAATAAAATAATATAAATAGTATTGATAGTATTAAATAGCTTGTTGTAATTGAGAAACGAATAGGATGTAATTTAAGTAATGAATAAGTTTTCACATATTCTTCAAAGTAGACCAAATTGTAGCATTAAATGAGGGAAATGTCTCGAGTTACAATTACAATAAAAAAAAAATATTACCTCAAAAGCCTTATCGCCTTCTGAAGCAATACACTTTTCCGTACGAACAATCCAGTCATCGAAACACTTTTCATAACTGTATTCAGGAATTGCCTCCAGTTCATTCAGCGAATTCGTTTTTTGTCTTCAATGCTGTCAAAACGGGTCCCACGAAGCGTTATTTCAAGTTTCAGTAATAAGAAAAAATCACACGGGGCCATATCTGGAAAGCACGATGCTTGTTCAATCACATTTCTGCTATTTTTGGTCAAAAATTCCTTCACAATGATGCCTATGATAGTTTAGAGTTTATTGTTTACAGTATATTTTTAACGCTGTCAGTTTTTCGAAGTTTGGAAAAAAATGGCGTCATCCCAATGCTTCGGTCAAGGATGTGGCCAAAAGTTGAATCTGTCCAAGTCCGAAAGACCGAGAGGGACCGCGAACGTATAAAGTGCAAAAGGGTCCAAATCGTGACGAACGGCAAAATACGGTCACGGGCCCGAAAACTGTACACCCAGATGCTGACGAAGCCTCATCGTCTCATCATGAGACTTTCGTCAAGGTGAACTTTCGGCAGTTTCCGGGGCTACTGTTCTTCACCGTTCAGCACAAGTTTAAGATTCCGAAGGAAGTAAGGAAGCAGAAACATTCAAAGTTTGCCTAGAAATACATGGTTTACCAAGCGATATGCTCATGTGGCAAACGGAGTGCGCCGTTCGTGACTACCGGGACTGTAAACGGACAGATCCATCTCAAGAAGTGTCTGCTTCCTCTGTTGAAGCAACAGGAAGGTCCTACGATCTTCTGGCTGGATCTATCTTCTTGCTACTATTCAAAGGATGTCCTGGAGTGATACGAAGCCAACGGAATCACTGAGGAAACATGAAGAAAAAGGTAGATTTCCGTACAGAAGAAGCTGCAGTCAAATGTTGTACAGAACCTTATGATTGGACTTAAGCGTAAGGTGCGAGCATAATGTTATAGTATTAAAGTTGAATGAAATAAATAGGCCAAAAGCTTACGAATGGGTTATATTCTATTGTCTGAATGTTTGAAAAGGATCGGTCAACGACGTAACTTTTTTACAGCGTTTTTCCGTGATTCAATTCGATGTGGGACACTCTTATTCAGTCCAAAGTAAATTCAATGTGTTTTCGCAGTAAAATGTTTATGACAAAATAATCTTCATAAAAGGATGAACGACAAAAAAGTTGTCAAGAAGTTTTTTTTTTATCCCATTTATTTATTTCAGGCTCATTAGCATTTTAGCTGTAACAGGGCCGAATTTTAATCGTGTACATGTCACATGGTTATCATATCTATAATTATAGCACATTACATTACACAGTTGCCATTCGCCAGTATTCCTTCTATACCATTGCATATGGTACATTTACACAGTAGCCATTTAGGCGTAAGAGTATTCTGTATTGTATTTTTCTTCCATTATCCAGTTAGACCACCGGACAGCGGAGAAAGTTGATTGATCATTGTTGAGCTATTTATAGAACAGCAGCCCGATGTGTCTTGCAGAGCAGAGCAGTTGTATGGATGAATCGATCTAATTTCGACCGTGGATCGATCTCCATCGCTGATGATTGTTGCGTGGACGTAGCTATTCTGTAACAACACAAAGATGGTCAATGAGGGTCCTAAGTTTTGAACTCACGATCGATCGCTTACTAAGCGAACGCGCAACCAATGTGGCTACGGAGACCCCCCTTCAAGAAGTTGTTGGGGCCAAAATTAGCGCGCGTGTATTATTTTTGTCATTGTTGGAAATGTTTGATTCGAAAGTACATTAACACCCCGAATTGTCCTTGCTGCGCTTTCCGTTCAACCCGCATAAACAGCGCACAATGGTCCAGGAGATGCATTTAAGTGGAAATTGGCATTTAGAGCTTGACAGTTATTCGGGGATAAAAACTGTCTTAGACAAAGTTGTTACTCATGATAGAGCGCTTGTTTTTATGTTGTCAAAATAGGGTGACCAAAATTTTCGATGAAATAAAAAATCCAACTTTCTTATCTTTATAGATAGAGGTAAACATAGTTCGACAATGTTGTGGCTCCAATTATTTGAGACATCTTTGTAGATCAAAGTTTTTCTCTACCTCTTGAAATAACCGATATAACGCTTTTTTTTCTAAATTACGTTATGGTCACCATGAAAAAAACTGATTTTGTTTTTGCTCTAACTTTTATAGTTCTAATTTTACATGCAAACTGTCTTTGAAAGGCTTTTAGAGCTTACTCATACAAACATTTTTCGATGCAGAACTTGTCAATATCTCAACCTTACTCAAAGTTATTGATATTTCTTCCCGAAAAACATGCTCTTTTCATTTGTTTGTCATTCTTTCTGGGGCAAACATAAAAAAAAATGTTTGTCGACGGATTTTTAAAGAACAGATTTCACTCTATATAACATGTGATTTTCAAAACTATGTTATTGTGTTTGAGTAAATTAAAATTTAAATCATGAGTTTGTGGATAAAAACTCATCAATAACTTTGAGCAGGATTAAGATATACATGTTCTGCATCGCAAAATATTGGTATTGATAAGCTCTAAAAGTCGTATGAAGACCATTTCGATGTAGAATTTTAAATATAAAAGTTAGAGTAAAGAAAAACAGTTTTTTCATAGTTACCCTAATGCAACTCAGATAGAAGGCGCTAAAAACAACTTTGTGGGAGATATTTATTGTTTAGACAGAAACTGTTTTAGACAAAGTTGTTACATATGATAGAGCGCTCATGTTTATGTTATCAAAAATAGGGTGACCAAAATTGTCGATGAAATGAAAAATCTAACTTTCTTATCTTTATAGATAGAGATAAACATAGTTCAACGATGTTGTAGCCCCAGTTATTTTAAACAACTTTGTAGAACAAAGCTTTTTTCTATCCTTTAAAATAATCGATTTAACGCTTTTTTCTAAGTAGCATTAGGGTGACCATGAAAAAACGTGTTTTTTTCTGCTTTAACTTTTATATTTCCTTAATCCTACTCAAAGTTATTGATGATTCTTTACCCAAAAACTCATGATTTCAATTTTAATTTACTCAAACACAAAAAATAACATAGTTTTGAAAACCACACATCATGTAGAGTGAAATATGCTCTTTCAAATGCCGCCAATAAACTTTGTTTACGTTTGCCCCAGAAAGAATGATAAACAAATGAAAAGAGCATGTTTTTTGAGAAGAAATGCCAATAACTTTGAGTAAAGTTTTAATATAGACAAGTTATGCATCGAAAAATGTAGTAAGCTCTAAAAGTCTTTCGAAGACAGTTTGCATGTAAAATTTTAAACATAAAAGCTAGAGCAAAAAAAAACAGTTTTTTTCATGGTGACCCTAAAGTAACTTGGAAAAAAAGCGCCATATCGGTTTCTTCAAGAGATAGAGAAAAACTTTGTGGTACAAAGATGTTGCAAATAATTGGAGCTACAAAATTGTTGAACTATGTTTACCTCTATCTATAAAAATAAGAAAGTTAGATTTTTTATTTTATCGAAAATTTTGGTCACCCTATTTTTTGACAACATAAAAGCAAGCGCTCTATCATTAGTAACAAATTTGTCTAAGACAGTTTTTGTCTAGAGAATAACTGTCGAATTCTGAAGGCTAATTTCGACTTAAATGCATCTCCTGGACCATTGGGCACCGTTTGCACAATATCAGTGTCAGTCCCAGCTCCCATAGATAATTATTGTATAGTTAGAAAATAGTCAGAAATTCGACTAGAAAGTAGTCACATTTCGTAAAACATCTGGAAACAAACCATATACACTGATGGACATAAATATTCGGCATATGCATGAATCTGCCACGAATGTTTTTTTTACTAAGCGATATTATTCCAATCCACTTCCGAAGGTTATTCAAGTGATACAATATAGTCTTATTATAAATTTACTTTATTGGGAAATCAAAACAATGAAAACAATTAGCTTATTTTACAAAAATCATAACTTTATCTTCAAATTCAGCTGGACAAAAGTATTCGGCACTTAGAACATTTCTCCAAAAAACATTTCTGAACAAATTATCTAGACATTTAATATCTTGTGTTTAATCCTTTCTGTGCAATGACCTCTTTCAATCGATTTGTCATTGAGTGTACCAGCTTCTCGCATACCTTAGGCTCGATCTTATACCATTCTTCACGAAAAATATCTTTCAGCTGCTTTTGTGATGTTACATGATGTTCACGTACACGTCGATCTAGAACATCCCACAAATGCTCTATGGGATTCATATCCGGTGATTGGGGTTGCGTTTTGTGCTGATAGGGTGTATTATATAGCAGCCAGAGGCATACCGCTTCCGCAGTATGTTTAGGGTCGTTGTCTTGTTAGAAGCAGAAATTGCTCTCTATACCCAACTTTTCAGCACTTTCTTCATATTTTCTTTCAAAATATTTGTATATTGCTCCTTTTTCATGATACCATCTACATATACCAATTCCCCGACAACGGATGCTGCCATACAGCCCCAGACCATGACTGATGCACCTCCTTTTTCACGGGAGCTTGAACATTTTTCTTCTGCAGCTCAGTATCCGGTTTTCGCCATACCAATACCCTTCCATCTGATTTGTAAACATTGAATTTGCCCTCATCGGAAAACAGCACATTGTGCCAGAAACTAATCGGGTGATTTTGGTAATCTTTCGCAAAGTTCAACCTTTTAGCCTTTAGCCAACCTAATTAACCTTGCTAATAAGAGGTTTCTTACGACAAACACGGGCTTTATATTGGGCATTATACAACACTCTGCGCACCGTTCTGGAAAGAACATCTTGCCCAGCAGCTCTCCTCGCACTTTTGACGAAGATGTTTTCAGTTCTTTCTCAATAATTTGTATTATTTTTCGCTTTTCTCTATCCGTTAACTTGCAAGGACTTCCCGTCCTAGGTTTTTTGTCGAAGTTATCGCTGTTCTTATAACGATTGATAATATCCTTTACCGTTGTTCTTGGCATACCAACACTCCTAGCTATTTCGGAAACTGTGTTATTCATTTTGAACAAATTCAAAACAATTTTCCTTTTCTCCATCGTAGTTTCCTTACATTTCCTGCCCATTTTGTTACCACGGAATAAAAATTATACGAACGCAGCCGATTTTTATTAAAAATATACAAAAGTGATTAAATGTGTCAGGTTCATTCATTAACAGTGTTTCCAGATCTTTATGGATCGATAAATTAACATTTTTTTCAAGGTGACGAATACTTCTGTCCAATTAAAAATGTGGAACTCGGCCTTTTTCTTTCCTGTAATTTATTAAAGCAGGGTAAATCATTGAAAACTTCTACTGTCTAGATAGAGTACACTTCACAGAATCTACTGCACCTGCACAGTTGAGTTTATTTTTTTGTGTATGTGATACAAATGCGATAAATTAATTCATGACGAATACTTATGTCCACCAGTGTATATTTTTATTTTCTTATTTTGTAACTGCCAGTCCCAGTCAGTAAGCGCTTTCCTACCAAAAAGCTAAACGTTGGCCCTAGGGACCGACGTGGGGCTCAACGTGTTAAGGCTGACAGCCAGGTCAAGATTTTTGAAGATATGTTATCAGATGATGAATGAGTTCGATGAGTTCGTCAGTTCGTCAGCTCCTAGGCCAGTTTATTTGCACAAAACGAAATTCACAATCAATGACTTATTGTGAATGATAATAAAGTAGTAGAAACTGTTCTGTGTCAACAACCCAACAGAATCTAATCAAAACGATCTCTTCTAATAACAATAAAGTAATGTATGGAAATGCTTCGTAATTGATATGGTTAGAACGCACCAGTTGATGGTTCACTCACAACGTACAGTAAAATCACATCGAAAAGCTTGGCACTTGGCACCACCCGAAGCTGAATATTCTGGAGGGCTCGGGTGAAAGAGGGAGTGAGCGAAAAAAAAACACAATTTCCATTACGATCATCTTAGCCATTCGCCCAGCAACAGCTCTATTTTAGCCCCGAACATTGGCCCGGTCAAAGCTCGGGAGCGGTGAGGGGTAATGATAATAGCCGAGAGATTCCGACAAGGTTCTAAAATCAATTTGATAAAATGTTATCTTCCCTGACACCGTGTCACGCTGCTGGCCCATGTTAGTTTGTCTGGCTGCTGGTTGCCCCTATCGGTGGTGGGTACGACCGCTGCGGTACATAGTATGTGGTGAGCGCTTTATTACTTTCCCACCCCCCAAGCCCCCGCACATCCATGCACACATACGTTCCCGATTCACATGTATTGTGTCACTTACGAGCCCGGGACAATGAAACATCCGACAACTTCGTCCTAGCACACACAGAGCGCACACCATAAATTTCTTCACAGTAAAAATGAGGATCAATTAGAGCGGCGGTTGGAGGAGATGATAGTGTGCAAGTTTCCGCTTTGTCTCTGTTGCTCATTTTCGAGACTCACACCCACTGGGTTCTCCCGACTTGCTGGCTTTCCGTGCGCGAGGAGCGACAGAGTGAAAGAGGATGAAAGGAGATGGCGCGGGTGGAGAGTTGCTTTATCCTCCGCGCCCTACCCACCCACGAAGCTTCCCTCATCCGCTCATCCTTTTATCTTCATCAGATTCAATATACGCTCGGCGTGAAGTAGTGGAAGATACATGATTCACTCGCTGGTTTCGTGAGAGGGATGGCTGAAGGCAGAGTAGAAAAAAAAAACACACGAGCTGAACGTGGAACGTGCAGTATATTTTACTATCTGTCCATCTATACCCACTTGTTTCTAGGAAATCAATAAGGGATCCCTGGTTTTCTTCTCCGGCTGATTGCTTGTTTTATGAATCGACTGCCACGTTGGCTGCTCGAAGGAATTTCAAATCGCAATTGAATGCCTTTGGGGAGTCGAGGAATGGCGGAATCTCGATCTCGAACAATGCACTTTTTTTGTGAATAAAAAAAAAACTAGATCCTCAGTGAAATATTTTTCCAGTTGGTTTGATAGAGAGGGAATGGATTGAAATTGCTATATACTGTTGAATTTCAATTTTCATCCGTCGAGATAAGGACGAATCGGGTGTAACGACTGCTTATTGAGGAATTTCAAGCGATAGATTTGTAGATACGTTTCATTGCTTTCAAAAGTCTGTTTCACACAAGGAACAAAAGCATGTAATGTATATATTCTTGATACCATGTACTTCTATAGAATACTTTTTTCTCTAGAACCGTATGTATCATAGAAGCCAATTTGATTCGATATAAATTTTGATAATACATATTTGTCTTACCACAAAGTTCATGGACCTTGTTTATAGAGTGTCGTTTTCTTATCTACTGTCTGCCATTTTAAAAATGTTTATCCGAATTCATCATGTGAAATTTGCTAGGGCCATTCACTATGTCGTTATGTTGATTTCTGATACATCACGTATTCTTCCGGCTTTATGAAACAGACACAAATCGGGTCGGTTTAATGTTTTATATTCTGGATTTTAGGAAAAAATAAACACATTTTTGGAATAAAAATAATTATTTGAGGTGCTTTGTGTGTTCAGCCATTTCCTATAAAAACGAACTTTTGTTTTTTTCCATCTGTTGAATCATCTGTTGGAGAATACTATACAATGTTTTTTGTTTATTGCCAGTTTTCTGACGTGACAACTGCATACTTTTTGTGGTTTCCAGCAGTTAAAACATTTCTAGCAATAAATGGGAATGGTTGGTGGTTGTGTTAACGAAACCGCAAAAGGAAATTAAACTTACAATTGTACTGATTGTTGCATGCACTTGTCAATATATTCGAGATGTCTTGGGAAGTTGGGTTTAAATAAAGTTGATGTTCGCATCATCAATAGCAAACACACAGTGGATGTTCCGCTTGCGACGACATTCGCGATATGACCCACAGTAACAACAAAAGGGAGGATTAGAACGATGAATTTGACCAAATTTGCCTGACACGTTCGACATAGAAAAAAGTTTCATTATTCGTATCTGAATAAGGTGTTTTACAGACTAGCAGAAGTTCACGGTAATCTGTAAAGCTCGCAACTAAAATTATTTTTCTAAACTTGACTAATTTTTTTACATTTTATTGCAATATAATGAACTTCAATATAATTTTGTTTATCATTCGCTATCCAACTCTTGACGAGTGAAGTTCAGTGTCGGTATTGTGCGTTGCCACTTTTGCTATTGTACTATCGGTACGAGTGAATCGTGTACGAGTGAAGGTCATTGCTGTCCGCTTTCGACCTGACCTTTTGTTAAGTGGAACGAAGGAACAAAGGAACCAACGCTCTTGCAGCGAGCCGGATTGCGGCTGTTGAACTGATTCGGCATAACGGGATCGACATCGCGTGACTGTCGCAAACGGGATTCATCACCACGTGGCTCCGTAAGCTATTCTTGCGCTATTGTGTTGTCTCCGTAGCGCGTAGCCTCTGTCTCTCCCTGATTAGGGCAGTAGAGCGCATTATTGGAACAACTTCTATATTAAGGTACACATATTTATTATTAATATCATTATTCAATTCATTTGTTCATTGTTTAATATTATTATCAATTATTATCATATTTTTTTTGAGATTATTGTTAAAATCATAAATAAATTAAAAATACGACAGAAATCTTTGTAAAATGGAGTATAGTGGAGGATCTCCAGAGATGGAGATCTCCGATAATGAATCTCATACAAGATCTGGGAAAAAACATAAACGAGTCCCTCATAAGGAAGATAATTCTTCTGGGGACGAATCCGCTCATCCTACCAAGCCCCCCTCTAAGAAAATTGCAAGCCTCCCTTCTCAACCCACTGTTACTTCCACTCCCCCTCTCCCATCATCGATTTCGCTTCCCCCTTCTGATGCTTCCGATCCAACCCAATCCTCGTCCTCGTCCTCGTCCTCATCCTCATCCTCGTCCTCGTCCTCGTCCTCGTCTTCCCCCTCTGTTGTTGTCTGTTGCTCCACGTGTCAGACTTTATCCAGAAGATGCACCTGGAACTGGCCCGTGGGTTGTTTTCCTCCGGCCAAAACCGAAAGGAAAAAACCTTAACGTGATTCAGATCATGAAAGATCTGGCCAGATACACTTCTGTATCTGAAATTCGCAGGGTTAGACCGAACAAATTGCGAGTTGTCGTGAATGACCGGAAACACGCAAACGAGATTGTTGCTGATCAACATTTCACTCTCGAATATCGAACATTTATACCCTCCCATAACGTAGAAATTGAGGGGGTGATAACTGAAACGGGTCTGACGAGCGAACAAATAAAAGCAGAAGGAAAAGGCAAGTTCAAGAAGCTCCCCTCAATGGAAGTAAAAATCTTGGACTGTCGCCAACTCGGGAAACTTTCTCATGATGGGGACCAAACTAAATTTACGCCGTCCGACTCGTTTCGAGTCACCTTTGCTGGTGCCGCCCTCCCTGACTACGTTATGGTGGACAAATTGAGACTACCTGTGCGACTCTTCGTGCCAAAGCCCATGACTTGCAACAAATGCAAGTCAGTTGGTCACACTTCGGATTATTGTGCCAACAAGGAGCGCTGTGCCACTTGCGGAGAGCAACATGAGGGGAAATCCTGCAGTGCGACTGAGCATAAATGTCCATATTGCGGGGGATCTCCACACGAGCTCTCAGATTGTGAAACTTACAAGAGTCGCTGGGAGAAACAGAAGCGCTCTTTAAAGGAACGCTCGAAGCGCACATTTGCGGAAATTTTAAAGGGCGCTTGGCCACTGACCCAACAACAAGAACAACCAATCTCAACACACAATACCTTTTCCACGTTGCCAGTTGATGAAATGGAAGCGGACACAGCTATCGGGGGCACACCGTTTATTTTCAAAGGGAATCCCCGGCGCAAAAATGTGACCACTCCCAAAGTTCAAGAACAAGTCCCCACGGTTATATCCTCTGTTAGCTTGTAATGTTGTATCGAACAACTATTCTCTCAGTGATGGAGTATGGCAGTTTCTGTTTTCAATCAGCTGCCAAAACACACCTCATTAAACTCGAGCGAATTCAGTATCTTTGTCTCCGTATCGCGTTGGGATGTATGCCCTCAACGCATACCATGAGTCTCGAGGTTTTGGCAGGCCTACTCCCACTAAAAGATCGCTTCAAATTATTATCTCTTCGGTTCTTCATCCGGTGTAAGGTCATGAACCCATTGGTGATCGGAAATTTTGAGCAGCTGATCGAGCTAAATTTTCACTCCGGATTCATGAGTTCATATCATGAATTCATCTCCATGCAGGTTGATCTTTCTTCGTATATTCCCAACCGTGTTTGTTTCCCTGACTACATCAATTCCTCTGTGCATTTTGATCTGTCCATGAAGCAAGATATCCATGGATATTCAGATTACCAACGATCGAGGATCGCTCCAACGATCTTCGATGAAAAGTATGGGGGTATCAATTGTGATAATATGTACTTTACTGATGGGTCCACTATAAACGAGTCCACAGGATTTGGAGTGTTGAACGAATTTTTTAGCACTTCACACAGTCTTCAGAATCCTTGCTCAGTGTATATTGCTGAATTGGCAGCAATTCATTGGGCGCTGGACAGCGTCGCCTCACGACCTGTTGAACACTATTACATTGTAACGGATAGTCTTAGCTCTGTCGAAGCTATCCGTTCAGTGAGGCCGGAAAAGCACTCGCCGTACTTCCTTGAGAGAATACGAGAAATTTTGAGTGCTTTATCCAGACGCTGTTATGTCATTACCTTTATCTGGGTCCCTTCACATTGCTCCATTCCGGGTAATGAGAGGGCTGACTCATTAGCAAAGGTAGGTGCAATTGAAGGCGATATTTATCAGCGTCAAATCGCCTTCAATGAATTTTATTCTTTAGTCCGCAAAAATACCATCGCTAACTGGCAACGCAAGTGGAATGAAGATGAATTGGGCCGGTGGTTTCACTCGATTTCCATCCCTAAGGTTAGCCTCAAACCATGGTTCAAAAGTCTGGACTTGAGTAGGGACTTTATTCGCACCTTCTCTCGACTCATGTCCAATCACTGTTCGTTAGACGCGCTACTCTTTCGTTTCAATCTTGCCAGCAGCAATCTCTGCGTTTGTGGCCAAGGTTATCACGACATCGAGCACATTGTTTGGTCGTGCGAGATGTATCTGGTCGCCAGATCGAATTTAGAAAGCTCCCTTCGGGCCCGAGGAAGACAGCCCAATGTGCCGGTGAGAGATGTGTTGGCTCGGTTAGACCTTGATTACATGTCCCATATATATGTTTTCCTTAAAGCTATAGATCTTCGTGTGTGATTGTCCCTACATCCTTATACCCTCCTTTCCTTCCTTTGCGGGTAATTCGTCCCCTTGCTATAGAAGTAGTAGTAGTAGTAGAATAAGTTGAAATGTAAATACACTATAGATATACGAATAGATTTATGCAATGAGTGTTCATCAACATTGTTACAATTTCCTTATATCCCATCCTTCTAAAAATATGTCATCCTCCTAAACTCGAGTACACCGCGAGTAATCGGTTTTCCACCTTACTAACCATAGATGTAAGAAAATTGTTTATATATATATATATATATATATATATATATATATATATATATATATATATATATATAGTTTTAAAATTATATTTAAGAATTCGGCTCCTTTAAACTTAAGTAACTGAGCCTGTAAAAATAAACGAAATAAAAAAAAAAATAATTTTGTTTATCAGATATTCAATTTTTAAGAATGAGATACTTCACAATTGTTATTGTATTGAGCTATTGAATTATGAAAAAAAGAGTAAATTGGTCTACAATTCCAATAGCTCGATCTCAATCAATCGGAGATAAAGGAATGTACAACAGTGCGATATTCTATAGCATTTACAAGAAACACGGTCACTCGAATTACAGTCATCCGGATAGTATACTTACCCGAATGTTAAAAACCCCCGAACGAGAAGCAATCGAATATTTAAAATTGAAAATTTTGTTGATACTCCTGATAACAAATTGAAATTAGTTGAACAACACGTGAAAGAGAAGCTCATTTGTGAAGGAAGCAATAGTTTTCAGAAATGATTGAATTTTACCAATAAACACGAAAAATTCCCCGATCAGAACGGGAATCAAACCCGAACCCCCGGCGACCACGGGAGCATAAAAATGGTTCCAATACAAATGACAATTCTTTGTCATTTTTATTTCAATATGATCTCCGTCATACAGTCGGTAAGTCTAATATTCGATCATTTTTTGCAACAATTGAGGCCGTATATCATAGGTAACGTGGCTACCTACAAGGCCTCATTCGTCTGCGGCTAATCAGCTCAAACCAGAGACATATCTCTACAAAAAAGCCGAACAATTTTTAATTGCTTGATCTTGGGAGCCTAAATTATGGGTCCACCACATAATTTTATTCGTTCACCGAACTTAAAATACAAATGAAACACAAATTTCTGCACAACTTGAAAATTAATCAAGTAAACGAAACCAAATTTGGCATGCGGTGGTTTTAGGGTGCAATAAATGATTTTTATTGTGGTAGAACACTCATCCTCCTCTCAAAAAGATGAAAGACAAATTTCAGCATAATTCAAAAACTAATCAAGCAAATGGAGACAAATTCGGTATGTGAAGGTTTTAGAGGGCACGAAATGTTTCTATCCTGGCTCGACCACTCCTCCCCATTCTGTGCAATTCCAAATGAGATCGTCCTAAAATGCAGATTTTAAAAACATGTATTTTTGTTTCGAATGGAAGTTTGTATTCCATTTGGATTGGAGGAAATATGAGTTTTTCACAATAATACATTTTCACAATGATAATTTATATAACAAAAACTATGAGACGTATCGAAATAGTGTCTTAGAAAGAGTTATAGAGTATTAATTTAAACGTTAATAGAAAATGAAAAAAGAGAAAAAAAAATAGTGCTCTCTTTTTACTTACAAAAAAAAACTTTAATTTGCAATATCAAAAATACGTATTTTTTGATATTTTTTCGAAAGAAAATCATATAAAATAGAAAACATATAGAAAATTAAAAAAAAAGTCCAATATTGTAAAACTATTTTTGACAAACTTTGGGAACATTGAATTTTTATGAATTTACGGATCTTTTTTTTTACGGAATTTTTGTATGTTAACAATAATGTAGAGAGGGGGAGGAGTGTCAAACGTTTCTTGCCTCCTGAAACCTCCTCATACCAAATTTGGTTCTGTTTACTTGATTAGTTCTTGAGTTATCCATACATTTATGCTTCATTTATATGGTATCATACCCTTTAGTGAGGGGGAGGAGTGTCTGTTCACCATAGAAACGTTTCGTGTCCCCTAAAACCTTCACATACCTCCATTTGCTTGATTAGTTTTTGAGTTATGTAGAAATTTGTGTTTCATTTGTATGGCAGCCCCCCCCTCAGAGAGGGAGACGGAGTGTCTAGCCACCATAGACATATTTATTGCACCTTAAAACCTCCACATGCCAAATTTGGTTCCGTTTGCTTGATTAATTCTTGAGTATTACAGAAATTTGTGTTTTAAAAGAACCTTCCCCGACCCCAAAAACCCCTTCATACCAATTTTCATGTCGATCGGTTCAGTAGTTACCGAGTCCATAAGTATCAGACAGACAGAAATTCATTTTTATTCGATTCAACGAGAAATTCAGCCATTCGATACCAAACCGATATAGTGGTTCTCAGATTTTCGTGAAAAGTGGTAGTTTTGTTCTTTATCGCAAAACATTGGACCCGTATTTTTTTTTATATTTTCACTAGGGTGACCATTTCCATTTTAGGGCGGTCCGAAAAATCAACTTTTTCCTCTTTTTTCCAAAAATTTTTGGAAAAAAAGTGAAAAATGATTTTTGGACCATCGGTTAACTTTGACAAATCATAATTTAAAAACGAAAAAAACGCCTCTTTGGTTTCGACATATGTTATGTGAAAAATCCTCAGCCTTTCAGAAAAAAAAAATATAAAAATATATAGCGCCCTTGGTCCCGGGACTATGAAAACAATAAAAAAAAATACAATCAATAATACCGAGAACAAAATTCGAATTTTCTGCAGGTTTAGTATTTTTTTCAAAAAAGGTGATAGGCTTTAATTTGATATGTCGATCATCTGAATCGGTCTATTAGTTCAAAAGTTATGAACTTTTGAAAAAAGTCATTTTTGGAAAAAGGGGAAAAAAATTGATTTTTTAGACCACCCTAAAAGGGAAATGGTCACCCTACTGAAAAAAAAATTAGTGGGTTATATCTATGATATAACCGCAAGGTTCACGTGGAACTACCTTAGCTGAGCAATCATTCGTTTGTATTGATTAAATTCTTGATTGAATGAAACAGTTTCCAAATTCAATTGAGTTCAATATATTTGCTCTGTGAGTGAATAAAATGAACAAATGCCGTGTAAAGTCAATTCATTTATTGTGATTGATTGTTCTTCGTTACAAGTAAATTTAATGACGGACCTTTTACGTTTGGTATGATGACTAGAACAAAATATATGTACGGAAGAATTATCAAACGTTTGATGAACCAGCCTAAGGCTGAAAATCTTTCCAATAAAGACAAAAAAAAATTATCAAACGATTATTTTATTTTACATTTCCCTCTGAAGTTTACATCCCAAAAGTGTACATACTTCTCGAATCTCGAATTTGCTTGAAACTGGGAAGTTCATTCGCTTCTAGTGTCTGCACGATTTTCCCAGGTTCCTAAGTTTAGAAGATCATGTTAGGACAGACATATTCCACTCTGCACAAAGGCAAGCGAGAACAAAAGTACTCGCAGTTTGCATTTATTTTCAGAGCCGATTTCCCCAGAAACCACGGTTTTGAAGTCTGTGTTGGGGAAACACATTCCAGTCGGAACAAAAATACCCCCGACTTGCATGAATTTGAAATACCGATTTCTCCAGGCACCTTGGTTTAGAAATCACTATTAGGGAACACATTTCGGTGGGAACAAAAGCTCCCCCTACTTTCGTGTGTTCTTTTTCTTCTTTTTGGCTTTAAGAGGGTTTAAACTTTTCAGTTCACTCGCCTCTAGGCTCTTTCGTGTGCTTGCAATGCCGATTTCGCTGCTTGGTTTTATAGTCTGTGTTAGGGAACATTTTTCGATGAGAACAAAAGTCCCCCTACTTTCATGTATTTGCAATGCCGATTTCCCCAAGGCTGCTTGGTTTTGATGGCTGTGTTAGGGAAACCGTAAATCGGGCCAATCAAAACGATGCAGTTAGGGCGTTTAGATAACGCCTAATATTTTACAGTTATTCAATTGTTTATCTAATGAAAAACAACATTTTGTTAGTTGCGATAGATGCGTAGAAATATTCTCTATCAAGTGATGCAAACATCTCTCCTATCCAGTACGAAATGTTCGAGCTATAAGCATTCGAAATCTTTCATTTTTTCCTGCATGTCCTGTGTTTAGGTTTTCATTTTACCCTCCATATATTCCGGTTAGACGTAGTCCCACGTCAATAAAAAAGAACCGGTCCAATGTTTTGCGATAAAGAACAAAACTACCACTTTTCACGAAAATCTGAGAACCACTATATCGGTTTGGCATGGAATGGCTGTATAGATAGGCTCTTTTAATATGTTTGTCGTATTATACCGTCACATTCATGAAAAATAATCATGTTTTGTCATTTGTCTATTTCATTTGGAATTGCTCCATACTTCCACTAATCAAATCAAACTGAATGAGGCTTTCAAATTGCGCAGGGGTGTAGAGGAGAAATAGTACTTTCACATGTCACCAAGCACCAGGTCCTTAAAAATCGCATACAAATTCTCTTCTATATTGCGACATTTCTCTATAAAGACCTGCTCAAGTCCATAGGCCATATTTGTCCATATTTGTTTTTATACCAAAAATTGTCTATACTCAGATGCTCTCAAGCACTTCTAGTACAAATGCATTGTTTCCACTTTGAGTTTACTGTCAAAAATAATTATTAAACACCAGAAAATATTTCCTCCTGCTAAATAAAAGTAGGTCTTACATTAAGGGTGCCGAATCAGAAAACAGGTCACGTTGTTATGAAATAAAGTTAACGTTAATAACAATTTTTGCTGCGAACGGATTTTGAAGATTTGCATACTAACCGAAACGGTAATTTTCTAAGATTTGTTTTATACGAAAACTTGGTTTCTGATGCAAAAAATGGTACCCCATCAATGGACGGTTTATTGTCTACTCATCGCGAACTCAAACTAACGAACTTATACATTTATCAATTATGTTATAAATGTCCTCGCGTTAGTACACCCAAATTGATTTTAGCTCATGTTTTGTCATCCCGATTTATTACATTAAATGAGCGAAAAAATGACAGACAGTGCCATGACTCACAAATACTGGTAAGCATTTGTATAACATATATGGTACGGCAACATAAGTTTAATACGAGCGAGCGAAACAAAAGACACGTTTCAAATAAGCACGCATTACTTCACCACATATGTACACGGCCCAGACCAAGATATAGTTCTCCTTCATGCTGGAAAGTGTTTTCTAAGAATAATATTAGAAAACACTTTCCAGCTTCAATTGGTAATGTGATATAATATTATCACGCTCCTCCCCAACAGCATCATTAGCTTTGTTGGATAGCATGTTCGTGTAAAACAGTATATCATTCCAGCCGGCCTTGGTTCGATCCCCGTTGACGCCGTTTGTACTTATTTTTTGTGTGAAATCCCAAAAAAGATGCAAAAAGAAAAAAGAAAGAGATGTCTGCTTCCATACATACAAACATTTTAAAGCGTTGGGGGACATATGACATTATTTGCATATTCGACGCTTCAAGGCTGGGAATGAAATGTTTTCTGTCGAAAATGAAATCTTTCTGACAACGCTAGTTTGGGTGTATTAGTAAATAGCGTGCAAAATAGCGCATACACAGTGCATGCTATTTTATATGTGTGAGTAATTTTCGTGTACGAACAAAAAATCTAGCTCACCTGTAGCGTGTGTCAAACATCGATGCATCCATACATGATTGAGAGGAACAGATTGAGAGGAACGAATTCGTTTTGGGGGAAGTCACATCAAAATGCAATGAAGGCAATTTAACTGGGATGAATGAAATGAGATAGTCGAGTTGTAGAGGGGGAAAGTGATTAAACAACTGACTTTTTTTTCTCTATTATAGTGACTTTCAACACATTTCGGTTGGTTCGTCACTTTTACTTCCATTTTTGGAAGAATGTCGGGAGTGAGAATTGAACTCGTGATCTCTGCGTGAGAGGTATGGATGTTACCACTACGCTAGATCGCCTCCACGAAACGACTGACTGTTTAGTTGTTTTGGCGGTGAAACTGCGTGCAGAAGCCAAAAGTCATTTCCGACCGAATATGGATATAGTCAGTCAGATAGTCAACTGACTATCCTCAGTTGACTATGGCTATGCCGAGCCTTGATATGGTGGTTTAAATTGATGAAAATGCTTCCATTCCCATTTCCCCATGTATTTGTTCTATATGGGGAACACACAAATGGGCTTTCCCGAACACAGCTGTCAATAACGGGCAACTTATGCAGCCGCTAGAATAGAAACAACGAAGGGGGATAGCGAATAGAGAATATTTGCGAAGTAAACCCCACCCTTGCATAGTAAGTAAGCTGTTGCTAGCGTATAAGTCTTGCATCTCCTCTGAGGAAAATCTTTCTGTGCCCGAAACAACAAAGGTCGCTTATTCTGCTCGTTTTGTGTTTTATGTTTCCCCTCGAGCTGTGAACACTAGCGAATATCTCACGTAAAGTGCATCTGGTATTGAAATTAACACAACCATCCGAGCCATGGCAAAATAGAGAAGAGTGCAAATGATTATAGGTCGCTTCTAGCCATTAGTGTTTGGCTTTGAGTGTGTTGCTTGTTTTTGTTGCGCGAAACTAGTTCATCTCCTGTACATGTGAATAGCACACCTCCAATACTTTTAGTTGCCATTCGTATTTGCTCTCGTTTGCATCGGGTCTGTTCTAATACAACAAGCCGCTAGCTTTGTTGGCAGTTTTGACAAAGAGTCGAGAAATGATTTTTTATAAACGGTCATTCTCGCGATGTTTCATTTTTATTGCTGCAACTGTGTGCATCTGTTAGACGCGTGTTTGATGCTTGTTGAATTTTTAAAATATTTTACAAAAACTCACAAAAATACAACCTTAAAAACATTGATCATGCAATAAAATTTAGGAATTTGTTTGAATTTACATTAAAATGTATCAATTCAATGCATCATCAAATTTGTTTCAATTGAAAAAGTATCAAATTTTAAAAAATACGATTTTCAATGATACAGAAAGATACAGAAATAAAATCAATCAAAATATCATCGTAAACTGTGCTAGTTATGTGCATTTTAACATTATCTCTCGAACCACGAACATTGCCTGCGAATGACGGATCTTTTTAAAAGCATGTCCGAAAAAGAACCTCAAGCTATTGAGGGTGGAAGAGCAGAGGATCCAGAGCCCCTAAGGAGGATGGTTGTAATAGCTGTTATCCAAGGTTGTTAGTTAAAAAAAAAGAAATGGGTAAACTTCAAATCACATCACTCACCACATTGAATCCTGATTCTTACTGCCCCCCACTAATAACTATCCCTTCATTGAAAGTCGCAAGGGAATCATGCTATAGAGGCGACCCTTCTGGCCTTCGGGTGGCAAATATCATACTAACATTCCTTCCCTTCTCCTGGTGACTGTAAAGACGTGGCCGGCGTCGTTATTGACTATTTAAAGCTCAATCCACCCGAAACTTGCACAATGAGAATGATTTGGTACTCCCAAGCGTCATTCGGTGTGTTCTTTGTGCAACTTCACTGGTTCAGGTCAATCACGAAGAACAACTACGAAGTGCATAGTCTACCCAAGCTCAAGCTTACAACTTTATCTTTCGAACCACGATGCGGATAAGTCTTCATTAGCAGCAATTCCAAATGAAATCTCCTAAAAATGCAGATTTTAAAAACTTGCATTTTTGATTCCAATGAAAGTGTGTATTCCGTTTGGGTTGGAGTAAATATGAGTTTTTCACAGCAATTGGGAATTTTTTGACTCAAGCGTAACTTTTGAAAAGAGCGTATCGATTTTAGTTAGAGAAATCTTTGATAATTTATATCTCAAAAACTATGAGTCGTACCGAAATAGTGTCTTAGAAAGAGTTATAGAGTATTGATGGTTGAATATGAAAATAAATGTACACTGAGAAAAAAAATAGTACTCTTTTTTTATTTACAAAACAAAAAATCAATTTGCAATATGCAAAATACATGTATGGCAGTTTCTGTTTTCAATCAGCTGCCAAAACACATCTCATTAAACTCGAGCGAATTCAGTATCTTTGTCTCCGTATTGCGTTGGGATGTATGCCCTCAACGCATACCATGAGTCTCGAGGTTTTGGCAGGCGTACTCCCACTAAAAGATCGCTTCAATTTATTATCTCTTCGGTTCCTCATCCGGTGTAAGGTTATGAACCCATTGGTGATCGGTTAAGTTAAATTTTCACTCTGGATTCATGAGTTCATATCATGAATTCATCTCCATGCAGGTTGATCTTTCTTCGTATATTCCCAACCGTGTTTGTTTTCCTGACTACATCAATTCCTCTGTACATTTTGATCTGTTCATGAAGGAGAAAATCCATGGAATTTCAGATTATGGGCGTGTCAATTGTGATAATATCTACTTTACTGATGGGTCCTCTATGAATGAGTCCACAGGATTTGGAGTGTTCAACGTATTTTTAGCACCTCACACAGTCTTCAGTATCCTTGCTCAGTATATATTGCTGAATTGGCAGCGATATACTGGGCGCTGGATAGCGTCGCCTCACGACCTGTTGAACACTATTACATTATAACGGATAGTCTTAGCTCTGTCGAAGCTATCCGTTCAGTGAGGCCGGAAAAGCACTCGCCGTACTTCCTTGAGAGAATACGAAAAATATTGAGTGCTTTAACCAGACGCTGTTATGCCATTACCTTTGTCTGGGTCCCTTCACATTGCTCAATTCCGGGTAATGAGAGGGTTGACTCATTGGCAAAGGTAGGTGCAATTGAAGGCGATATTTATCAGCGTCAAATCGCTTGCAATGAATTTTATTCTTTAGTCCGTAAAAATATCATCGCTAACTGTCAACGTAAGTGGAACGAAGATGAATTGAGTCGGTGGCTTCACTCGATTATCCCTAAGGTTAGCCTCAAATCATGGTTCAAAAGTCTGGACTTGAGTCGGGACTTTATTCGCACCTTCTCCCGACTCATGTCCAATCACTGTTCGTTAGATGCGCTACTCTTTCGTATTAATCTTGCCGACAACAATCTTTGTGTTTGTGGCCAAGGTTACCACGACATCGAGCACGTTGTTTGGTCGTGCGAGGAGTATCTTGTTGCCAGATCGAATTTAGAAAACTCTCTTCGGGCTAGAGGAAGGCAGCCCAATGTGCCGGTGAGAGATGTGTTGGCTCGGTTAGACCTTGATTACATGTCCCAAATATATGTCTTCCTAAAAGCTATCGATCTTCGTGTGTGATTGTCCTTTTATCCTTATATTCTCCTTTTCCTTTTCCTTCGCGAGAAATCAAATCCCTTCTTACTAACAATAAAATAAGGTAAAATGTAAATACATATTAGATATAAGATAGGCTTAAGAATTGAGTATGATGAATGTGAGTGCGAATGTGAGTGTGAACATTGTCAACATATCCTTATATCCCATCCTTTTCCTGAAACAAAATGTCACCCTTCTAAACTCGAGCAAACCGCGAGTAATCGGTTCTCTACTTCATTAACATTAGAATTAATAAAAAATGTTTATATATACTTGTAACTATACAGATAGGAGTTTGGCTCCTTTAAACTTATGTAACTGAGCCTGTAAAAATAAACGATTTAATAAAAAAAAATCCAAAACACATATTTTTTAATTTTTTTAAAAATTTTTCATACAAAATAGAAGTCATGCAGAAAATTTAAAAAATGATCCCAAGATGGTAAAACTATTTTTGTCGAACTTTGTGGAACATCGAATTGTTAGGAATTTTCGAAACTTCAAATTTTTGTATGTTAACAATCATTTTAATTCACAATTTATGAATCCTGACGTGATTTCAAACAAAAAAGGTTATCATCAATCTTCTTCTAAATGTAGCCATTCTCGAAATATTTAAAAAAATATTTCTAATTTATTGTCTTTTTCATAGTAAATAATCCCTTTTAATATGTTTGTCGTGTTATACCGTCATGTTCATGAAATTTTATGAATTTTCTTATAATTTCCAACAACTTTTCCAAATACATTATCATGGTTCAATTTTTGACTCAAGCGTAACTTTTGAAAAGGGCGTCTCGATTTGAGTAAGAGAAATCTTTGATAATTTATATCTCAAAAAATATGAGTCGTACCGAAATAGTGTGTTAGAAAGAGTTATAGAGTATTGTTGGCTTAATTTGAAAAAAATATACACTGAGAAGAAAAATTAGTACTCTTTTTTTATTTACAAAATAAAATTTTAATTTGCGATATCAAAAAAATTGTATGTTTTTATATTTTTTTCAATTTTTTCATATAAAATAGAAGTCATGTAGAAAATTTAAAAAATGGGCCCAAGGTGGTAAAACTATTTTTGACGAACTTTGTGGAACATCGAATTTTTAGGAATTTTCGAAATAAATTTTCTGCATGACTTCTATTTTGTATGAAAAAATAAAAAAAAAATAAAAAATATGTATTTTGGATATTGCAAATTGAATTTTTATTTTGTAAATAAAAAAAAGAGTACTAAAATTTTTTCTGTGTACATTTTTTCATATTCAACCATCAATACTCTATAACTCTTTCTAAGACACTATTATTTCGGTACGACTCATAGTTTTTGAGATATAAATTATCAAAGATTTCTCTTACTCAAATCGATACGCCCTTTTCAAAAGTTACGCTTGAGTCAAAAAATTCCCAATTACTGTGGAAAACTCATATTTCCTCTAACCCAAACGAAATACACACTTTCATTCGAATCAAAAATACTCATGTTTTGTCATTTATCGATTTCGTTTGGAATTACTCTTAGGTTGAACTAAAGGATTCGATTTTTTATTCTTTTTTTTTTGTTAATAAAACTAGTTTAATCCAATATTACATTCTTTAATTTCACCATTCATCTTACGTAAACATTTTCTTGAACTTATTTTTTATTGGGTTATTTTCAAATACTGATTTCCGAAGATTGTATTCGTCCTTTCAACATAAATTCGCTTTTTTCTGGCCATGTGATATGACTCCAAATTCCGATGCAGTCGGCGCGTTGGATGATATTTCGAAGATCTACCACAGCATCCAGGGTGGCGATAATGCGGAAACAGAGCGTTCGTGATTCGGACCAATTTCTAGCTAGTACCAGACGACGTTTGGTCAACGTTTCCGTCAACGAGGAAAATCGGACAGCAAACGAAGGTAGGTATCGTATCGCATCTTTCGCTGATGGTATCAATCACTGCGAGGGCAGATAGGAAGGGCCGGCAGGCAGTTGATTGCCCTGCTGTTGTTATTCTTCGATTTTTCGCCGAACCGACCCCACCAAACAGTCGAAAAATTGATGAGCGGATGGATTGAACTCATGGCAACAAAGTAGTTCCGACAGGCGTGGAAAAAAGACCACCACAATTTGATGCCTTCCAGATGGAGCCCGACACGCTTCCCATTTGGTCATTTGAAACTAATGTTATTGGCAAACTGTCCTACTTTACTCGTTCCTCCTCATTGGATCCGCTGGATCCAATTTTCGAGATGTTTTTTAAGCTTCCACCTTCCTCATGACTTGTCTACGTTTTTGACAGCCTCACGATAATTTTCGTTCAATGATTGGCGGTTCAAAGCCGCCCGACATACACGGTTTATTATACCGATCGGAGATTTATTATAACACACAAACAAATACTCCAGGCGCAGTACCTCTTTATTGCGCTTACCGCTTGAATGATGGAGAGAGAATCGATGGATTGGCGAAATCTTATTCAAAAATCTGGGGCAAGGCATCACGCTTGGATGCTGCTGCTGTACCGCCTGCTAAATGCCGGGGTTCGCCGAAATGATTCTTTTTTTTTTCTACAGGTTCACCTCACCCGCAAGCACATACGCACACACTCACCGATGGTACAAAAGAGGGAAGGAAAATCGTTAAAATCATTCCTTGATGTGTTCTCCCTTTTCTCTTCCTATCTGTCCTCGGCCATCTCACTTCCTCGCACAAACACACACACACACCCTCTGTATGGGAGGGCCCGTTGTTGTGCGCTTCGACCCCTCCCAATGATGCGAGTATAATTTATTGGGGGGAAAATTGGAAAAAACCTTTGACGTTCCGACATGCGACATTATCTCTTCCGCTTGATCTTGCGGGCGCCCAGCTCGGCTCGGGGAGCCTATGTGAATGGGGAGCAAATTTGATGCATCTCTCTGTGTGTCGAATTATGAAATTGGTGAGGTGGCGCACATGCACAGCCCTGTTTCGGTGACCACGTTTGAACATTTGTTGTTCGCAGAACGATTTTTCAGGGTGAAAAGTAATTGTTTCGAAACATTCTTGTCAATGATACTTACGTACATAAGACAATCATGGTTTTAGAATAACGGTTGCTGAATAAATTTGCGATTTTGAAATTCGATTTGCATATCACAACAGAACAATACTTGTGGTTCAAAAGTCTAGACTTGAGTCGGGACTTTATTCGCACCTTCTCCCGACTCATGTCCAATCACTGTTCGTTAGATGCACTACTCTTTCGTTTCAATCTTGCCAGCAGCAATCTCTGCGTTTGTGGCCAAGGTTATCACGACATCGAGCACATTGTTTGGTCGTGCGAGGTGTATCTGGTCGCCAGATCGAATTTAGAAAACTCCCTTCGGGCCCGAGGAAGACAACCCAATGTGCCGGTGAGAGATGTGTTGGCTCGGTTAGACCTTGATTACATGTCCCATATATATATTTTCCTTAAAGCTATAGATCTTCATGTGTGATTGTCCTTACATCCTTATACCCTCCTTTCCTTCCTTTGCGGGTAATTCGTCCCCTTGCTATAAATAGTAGAATAAGTTGAAATGTAAATACACTATAGATATACGAATAGATCCTAAAAATATGTCACCCTCCTAAACTCGAGTACACCGCGAGTAATCTGTTTTCCACCTTACTAACCATAGATGTAAGAAAATTGTTTATATATATAGTTTTAAAATTATATTTAAGAATTCGGCTCCTTTAAACTTAAGTAACTGAGCCTGTAAAAATAAACGAATTAATAAAAAAAAAACAGAACAATACCAATTTTTTATGGAGCTTTGTCTCTATTATACACTTATTAAAGTAGATAGGAAAGAAACGAAATAAAATCGGATAAGTCAGTAAACTAATAATTATTAGGATTACCATTCTTTTGGATTAGTTCTGAAATTCAAAATGGCATACTCTTAACAGATTAAAAAAATCTGATCTGATTGACTCTTACAATGAATATTGCAAAAATTTAGATCAGCAATGGAATCATTTTGCCTAAAGGGTGTGTCACATCAAATTGCATCACGGAAAAAACGCTGTAGAAATTCGCCCAGTAGACCGATCCTTTTGAAAATTTTAGACAGTAAAATAAAAACTATTAAACAACTTTTGGCATTTTCTTTTTATTCATACTTCGAGCCCAAGCCCGTATGCTCGCACCTTCCTCTTTACCCCGTCCATAAGGTTCTGTACAACGTCAGGTTGTAGTTTTTTTTTAACAGAAATCCATTTTCTCTTGAAGTCCGCCTCCGATTTGACAACTTTTGGGTTCTTCCGGAGGGCCTGCCTTATAATCGCCCAATATTTCTCTATTGGGCGAAGCTCCGGCGCGTTGGGCGGGTTCATTTCCTTTGGCACGAAGGTGACCCCGTTGGCTTCGTACCACTCCAACACGTCCTTTGAATAGTGGCACGAAGCGAGATCCGGCCAGAAGATGGTCTGGCCCTCGTGCTGCTTCAATAGTGGTAGTAAGCGCTTCTGTAGGCACTCCTTAAGGTAAATCTGCCCGCTTACCGTGCCGGTCATCACGAAGGGGGCGCTCCGCTTTCCGCAAGAGCAGATCGCTTGCCACACCATGTACTTTTTGGCAAACTTGAATAGTTTCTGCTTGCGAATCTCCTCCGGAACGCTGAATTTGTCCTCTGCAGAGAAGAACAACAGGCCCGGCAGCTGACGAAAGTCCGCTTTGACGTAGGTTTCGTCGTCCATTACCAGGCAATGCGGCTTCGTCAGCATTTCGGTGTACAGCTTCCGGGCTCACGTCTTCCCCACCATGTTTTGCCTTTCGTCGCGATCAGGAGCCTTCTGAACCTTGTATGTACGCAGGCCCTCCCGTTGCTTGGTCCGCTGGACGAATGAACTTGACAAATTCAGCTTATTGGTGACATCCCGGACCGAACTTCTCGGATCACGTCTAAACTGCTTAACTACGCGCTTGTGATCTTTTTCACTGACGGAGCATCCATTTTTGCCGTTCTTCACCTTCCGGTGGATGGTTAGGTTCTCGAAGTATCGTTTTAGTACTCTGCTGACCGTGGATTGGACGATTCCCAGCATCTTACCGATGTCCCGATGTGACAACTCCGGATTCTCGAAATGAGTGCACAGGATTAATTCACGACGCTCTTTTTCGTTCGACGACATTTTTCCAAATTTACGAAAAATTGACAGTGAAGCATGGCCAACGTGATCTATACACTCTTATCTGATTTTAAAGCGAAAGCTGAAGATATAATTCCTAAAAATTAAATTCCTACAGCGTTTTTTCCGTGATGCAATTTGATGTGACACACCCTTTATGTTCACGAAATACTTTGCGTGCTATGATTCCCCAGATGTTCTTCATGGGGTTTTAATTAAGGATTGTTAACCGGTTTTACCGGTAATACCGGGCCATTTCTCATTACCGAATTACCGGTAATTTTACAATCAATAACCTGTAATTTCGGTAATTTTTATTTTCACGCCATAAATAATATTTGTCTTCATGCCGCTTTAAAACATTGCTCGAGAATCAAATAAGATCGAAAAAAACAACTTGCAGTGTTGCGCCGATTCTACGATCTCCAAATTTCTGTTCAAAAATCGCTGCTAGATCTAAAAACGAAGCACAAGATAAGATTTAGCGATGAAGAACTGACAGCGGTGAAGGAATTGGTTGATGCCCTCGAACCAGTTCTGATCGCTGTTCAAGCCCTGATTGGAAGGATTGCAGAAGAACGTTTTGTATATGCAGATTTGTTCCCGCATATGATTAATCATTCTGCTCGTGGTCGTGACATAATTATGGAGACTTTGGCGTATTCTATCAAACGTCGCGGGGTACATTTAAATTGCTCCTGACTTGATCAACTTTGACGATGATTATATTGATTCAATAGCTGAACAACAGGAGAAAAAAATCCACTGGACGATGGGAAACCTGCAGAACAGTTGAGCATCAAATTTGAACGACGATTGTAACAGTCAAAGATATTAACGTCCAGCCCAAGCTCAACGTCTATAAAAGGATTGATGAAAAATCTCACACAAGCGTTTTCGTACAGAGGGCATCAGAGGCAAATACATGACAATGGTATTCGATAGTCTTCTACCCAATATAATTGGACTCTGAACGGGCGTTTTTCTCATCTGGAAACTCTGTTAAGGTGGTATTCTAGTGTAGAGACACGAATTTCTAACGATTCTCCGAGCTCCGTAAAAATAAAAGAAAGAATAATTTTCTAACCATTATATTATCATTTGTTCATCTATCTTTTAACAAAAATCAAAAATTGTACGGAGAAAAAATATTCATAACGAGAATAGTTATGAGCTGAAGAAGTGAGAGGGTTAAAAAAAAGTTGTGCCTTGGCGTACACGATTCCAGCCCTTCTGATTATCTAAAACAAAAAAAATCGAATAGATCATTAATCAGTAAAGATGCCGCTATCGCATGAACCTCGAACAAGTCAAAAACTTTTTTTTTGACAAAATGGCGGCCGTTTGTAAAACAAAATGCGGTTTAAAACGTTTTTTCTTACGTCTCTAGATTTTTTAATTAAATAATATTTTTTTAAATACAATTTTTTAGAGATTCATGTGATAGAGAGATGCCTGTAGATCGATCCAAGGTCGAAATAAGATCGATTCATCCATACAACTGCTCTGCTCTGCAAGAAACATCGGGCTGCTGTTCTATAAATAACCCAACAATGATCGATATCAACTGTCTCCGCTGTCCGGTCTGCTGAACAATGGTAGAACAGAAAGAATACCCTTACGCCTAAATGGCTACTACTGTATAATTTATCATAATGTAATGGAACAGAAAACCTAACGCCTAAATGGCTACTGTGTAACTTTCAATTTATAGAAACATAAACATAAATAAATGGGTTAAAAAAAACTTTTTCATACTTTCTTTGAAAAAATACAACTTATCCTAATTTTGTTCAAAGTCAAGATAGCGATATAATGTATTCGACAAAGTTTCAGATCTTGTTAGTTTATATTTTAAACTTTTCTTTAAAAATTGGTTTTCATTAAAAATTACCAAACAATTTTTTGTAAAAAAATTTCATTGAGAAAAAAATATTTTGAAAATTAAAATTCATTTTTCTTGAAAACATAAGTTTTTAAAATTCTGAAAAAAAAGATATAAATGGCCCTTAAAATTTCTAACAAGTTTTCCATACATCGGACGATGAGCAACTTTACATGGAAAAAGTTTTTCGAACAACAACTTTTCAATTTTTTCTTTTTGAAAAAATGCTATTAATGTTCAATTTGTATCATTTTTATGTATAAATTATCGCATTTTACTTACTTTGCTAACTTTTCTCTATTTAGAAACAAGTCCAGAACATGTTAAACGTGAGAATTTACACACAAAAATGTTACGAGCAAAACATTACATTTTTTAGGAGTCTTCATACAAAAATGACTTTTATTCCAAAAACTATAAAAAAAATAGAAAGTTGATGTCTTCGACAAAATTTTATATTTTAACAAGATCTAAAATTTTGTCGAATTCATTATATCGCTATCTTGACTTTAAACAAAATTAGGATAAGTTGTATTTTTCAAAGAAAATATGAAAAAGTTGTTGTTCGAAAAACTTTTTCCCCACTCCTAAGACGAGTTGGCATGAAATTCGTCAATATTAAGTTTGTTCGGATTTTTTTTTTATTTATACTAGCTTTCGATACGAATCACTATACCATCTAGACACCAATACGAATGACACAAACAACTCGATACTCCATTCCAACTGATTCCACCATGTACATTCCATGAATAACCCAATTTGGAGGTTTGTTTAAGAAATGAAAAAAAAACACCCGATTCATCAATATTCGAGAAAAATAATCTGTCCAATTACTAAATAGCATAGAATCAATCACAAACAAAAATAGAACCTCACGCGAGTGGAGTTCATCCGCATGTATAGCTCTACTAAACTATCATAATTCAGTTTACCGAAGTGAATAGCGAAAATCTTTGTGTCAAGCGGCCAGACGATAATTCAATTTGGAAAATATCTCGGTTTTCGTTTCCACCGCGCCGAATCAAATTATATCGCATATTACAGGGATGGTGTATGCGGAACGAAAAATCATTTGCAACCGCAAAAAAAAATCCAACCAACCAAAACATGCTCAAATGGAAACCTGCCTTTCGACTTCCATGTACATACGCTTTTGGTGCGGTAGTGTTACACCCGCGCACACATGCTTCAAATGGGGCAATTTTGCGCCAAAGTCACGCGATTCCAGCGACCACCAACCAGGATATAGATTCGCTAAAGCTGCTGTGGCAAAACGCTTCACTGCGCTTTCCGAATTCTCTGCGGTTACGTGTACTTACGGAAGACTATTTTGAAACCACTTTTGATGCCGAAAGTACAAAAAACCGCTCGGGTTCTCCGACCCATATACACGTTTTGTGCAAATATTTAGGAACAAATATAGGATTGCAACCGAGTCGAAGAGGCTGCGAATTGTTATGTGTGTCTACTACGTGTGGTTGAATTCAGTCCATTTTTTAATGCTTTACGGCTCATCAAGATGCTAGTCCGGGTGAAAAGCTACAAATTCTCTTGGAAATACTTCCGTCAGTCTTCGGCCGAATTCCATTCTCATGGTGAATGATCGATTTCGAACCGGCTTTGACAAAACCATGCCGTTTATTCCCCCGTTCAATCGCTGAGAGTCTGACGAAAACCTTATTTTGAACCCCGTCAGTCACCAGAGGCCGCCCAACCCGGCGTGCGTATACTAACGCTTCCGTCGGCTAGCTAATTTCACATAACTCATCCGTCATGTTCCCCGGCAGTGTTTTTCCTCCCCAACGGCTTCCGTTCGGCGCTCAACGGTTCACAAAGAATGTAAAAGAAACGATACTACCGCGCGAAAACTGCGCCAATAAACACTCCATATCTTTTAAGATTCTTGGATAAATAAACAGTATTACCCATCGAGTCGAGTCGCCGCTCCGATTCATCTGGAACCCTTCTTCCCTGGTGGGTGTGTGTGTGTGTCCCCATTGCATGCCGAAGCATGCGCCCGTTTGCCCAACCGGAAGGTTATTATTCATGACCATTGAGGCGGGACTTTTAATTGCCTCTTAGGAAACCTTTCAAACAACCACATTCGATGATGGTTTATGCTAAAACTATTACTATCTCTTGCCCACCCCTCAGTGCGCAAATTGCTCGTGTCCCGGGTGTAAACCACGAGCGTATACTTCAAATAAATAGTTTTGAGACGTCCAGTCCAATCTGGAAGTAAACAATAACGGGCGGATTGGTCATCTCACAGTACTAAATCTAAATCAACAGGGAACGGATCTAGCTTTACCCTTCTGCGATGGGATAAAATACGAGTATAATCTCAATCACTGCAGCGATGTATGCGTTGTTGAAATCAATGCTATTCTAGTGTAGTATCGAGTAGAGGAAACGCGGGTCAAATGAACAGGGGAAGTGCTAAAAATAAAGTTAAAAATAAAGCAAACTCAATGACCACCATTTGAAGCATGCACAACTGCTCGACACACCTTGTCATACGAAAATCGAACATCCGCTTTCCTTAAGGTTTTATTTGTTGTAACACTAGCAAACAAAGCAAACGTTGTTCTGCCATAAAACAATATTTCTAGTTAATATGTTGATTGTGAAATTAAAAAAAATACTAATGTATTGTAAGTGTGTTTAAATGTTTTAACGATTTACACATACGTAATACGTTCGTGGCTCTTGTGTTCATACTTGTGTTCAGTGTTGCCACAAGTATAGATTTATCTGGAAGGGTTCAGATTTTTTTTTTGTTATTTTGACGTAGAACTACGTCTTTCATTAAGGGTGTCAAATCAGAAAACAGGTCATGTTTTTATGAAATTAACGTGAATAACTATTTTTGCCACGAACGGATTTTGGCGATTTACATACCAAACGAACCGGAAATTCCCTAGGATATGTTTGATATGCTATACATCACAATCTCATAGTCTGTATATGGTTTAAATTGATGAAAATTGGAAGCGTTCCCATTTCCTCATACATTTGTTCTGTCCATTTGTGTGCTTTCCCGAACAGAGCTGTCAATAACGAGCAACTTATCGAAGAGCAACGGAGGGGACATCGTAAGATGTAAAGTCTCCGTGAACAAAGGAAAAGAAGAAGAACGAATGGGAATATTTGCATAGAGTATAAACAGTGGATCTCGCTGAGGCAAACTTTCATTCTTTGTGGGGAAATCGACTAAACAACATCGTTGCTGGGCGAGCTGGACGGCGAGGGATAAAATGCCTTTCCCAAGGCAATGGGGGTGGAGGAGTAACATGATAGATAAAGGAAAGTTTTTCAAGAGCCTTTTTGAAGGTTGGAGATGAATGAACTGAAGAAGTTTAAAGTCTCAAGCAAGGAAGAAAGGCAAATTTTCAGTCTAGTATCATCACATGTCTTCGTTTCGGATTGAGGGGTGAACTTTTGAGGTTATATGTGCTTTTATGCCAAATTCAAGAGAGAGAGAGAGCATAGATTGTACTACAGGTCTGCAAAAAAATATGTTAATACATGTTTTAGTTATTCGACGTATTTTTTTGTGAATGCGCTGAATCTGAATATAACCTCCGTTTATCACGTTTAATTTTGACGTTTTTACGTCACGTTTACTGGCAATTGAGGGGCTTAGAATACAAGGGGTGTAATTGATTTCTCTTCATCAACTTTTTCTTCAGTTAATAACTCAACTGCAAAAACGTTCCAATTTGAGTTTGTTATAGATTCCGATAGATGAGGCTCTGACCTGTCTTCCGCATTGTCAAATACAGCTGGGAATGTATTTGCAGCTAAGTTATGACCAAAAGCGAGAGAGGATGTAGAGAAATCGATGAAATCACTTACACCCCTTCCATTCTAAGCCCCTCAATTCACCAAGTGTACGCATGGTCTTACTCAGCGTGACGGAGTATTGTAATCAAGAAAAATCACTTTGTTGTGTTGCTTTTCTAATAGTCTGGTCGTTCCTAGAGCAGAGTACGATTCAATTTGTTCAATTGTTTTCGGTAACGTTCACTATTGATAGTTTCATCGGTTTTCAAGATGTGGTAAGGTAAATGATTTTGGTTTGTCCAGTCGAAAATATGATCATGGTTTGCCCACTTTTTTAAATGCTCTAACTCAGCGCTCCTGTGTCAAATAAGGTATTCGAATGTTTCAAAATATATAAATAAAATTGTCTTTTTCATGATTTACAGGAGTTTTATAGTATATTTTTACGGAATCACGGTCACGGGTTTACGGTCCTTCGCGGATAGCAGAAATCAAAATTTCTCTGTGTTGAGTGTGTTGAGGGTAACACTTTTAAAATGCCAAAGAAAAGGTAATATTCTAAAGAAAACCTAGATTATGAATGGATCAGTATGATGACAGTAAGCTCCAGCAATGATAAATGCAACATCTATTTGTGAATTCGAATGTTTTCATTCAAAAATGGTGATTTCTAAAACCGGACAAACCATGATCAGTTTTCGGACAAACCATGATCAGAGGTGGTCAAACCATGATCATAATTCCTCTTTAAGGAAAATCGTTAAAAAACATAAAAATTTGAATAATTTCAACACCTTATGGTAGTTATTAGCAACTAGAGACTTGGGGCTTTGACACTGAAAAACATTGAAATTTTCCAACATTAGAAGCGATTTTTTTAAGTTAATGTAAAAGAAAATCAGTTATGTCTGCAGATCGTAGTTAGTAGGCCAAGTTAGTTTTTTAGCTACATGTCGAACATGCTGTTGATATTTTGATTTTGATATTGTTGAAGAACGTTAAAAACATAAAAAAACAGGAAGTGGGTTATATCTATGGTATAACCGCAAGGGTGACGTAGGACTATCGTTGATTTAGAGATCATTTGTATGAAGTTGAATCTGAATTCATTCTGAATGAATGAATATTTGGAGAACTTCGAAAACGAGAGCGTTACGTTGGAGGCACAAGGTTTTATGCATCCAATATTGGATACGGAAATATCATACTGATGGGGAAGAATAATCTTCAGAAGCTATCCTGTTGATTGCGATTGATTGAAAAATCACAAAACCTAATGTATTTGGTCACAGTGTTACATGGATAGAAAACATTAAAATAAACTCTTTCACATGAATATATTTTGAAAATTCCCAAAGGAACTGGCAGATTATTTTCAGTAACGATTAGATATTTCCACATTTTCCTCGATACTGGAAGCCCACCAGTGGTTAATGCCAACTCGATAACCACCTGTTAATAGCATTTGATTGAAACATATTTGGTCACAGTGTTACATGGATAGAAAACATTCAATTAAACTCTTTCACATGAATATATTTTGAAAATTCCCAAAGGAACTGGCAGATTATTTTCCAGCAATGATTAGATCTTTCCGGAACATTCTCGATGCTGAATGGCATCCTAACGGAAAGAGTTCTGCGCGTGTATGTGTCGATCCTTCACCGCCCACCTCCTCCAGCACGTTAGGCAACGATGTTGTCTTGTCGATGTCCTCACGAAAAATGAATATGTCTTACCACCAGAATATCGCTTAAGTATGCTTTTTGTGTGTGATTGAATCGAGAGAAGGTGTGGTTTACGATGGCAATTTGGAAGGCAAACTAGAGGGGAATGAACTCTCTGAGCTCGGAACTTTCGGCGACTGAGCAATAATCGATTGCGGGCGCATACAATATTGGATACGGAAATATCCTACTGATGGGGAAGAATAATCTTCTGAAGCTATCCTGTTAATTGCGATTGATTGAAAAACCACAAAACCAAATGTATTTGGTCACAGTGTAACATGGATAGAAAACATTCAATTAAACTCTTTCACATGAATATATTTTGAAAATTCCCAGAGGAACTGGCAGATTATTTTCAGTAACGATTAGATATTTCCACATTTTCCTCGATACTGGAAGCCCACCAGTGGTTAATGCCAACTCGATAACCACCTGTTAATAGCCGCGCGTGTATGTGTGTGTAGCGATGTCTTCCCAGGGAACCGTTTGTGGCATCACTCTCCTCCTGATAGATTCCCTTCTGGCCTAGGGTGCACAAACAGGCTCTTGGTGACACCGTTCATCCGCGCTTTCATGATAAATAAAGAGCTTCACCGCAACAACGACAACATGCTCCAATCGCTGTTCAATTAGAACTGAGTGGATTTCCGAGCGCCGCTCGCTTATATACCGATTGGTGATTTCAATAGCCTGTTTTGAAAGCAATTTTAAGACTATTGAAACAAGTTTTTGGATCAAAAAGTAACAAGTATATAACGCGTAGACATTTTATCTTTCAAATGAAGTGTTTATCATACCATTTCGTTCAGTTGTTTAGGAGCTATTAACGCTCAAAATCTCGGTCTCCGGCGTAACGCTTTCGTTTTAGAAACTTTGATTTTATACCCCGGTATAGAAATGAAAGACGTAGTCCTACGTCAATAACGATTGACATGACTTTGAACCTTTCACATCAATTTCGTGATTATTAATGTGTGAATTCCGGTTTCATTTGTATACTAACATGTCAAAACATATGTTTTTACGAAATACAACTGCTATGCTCAAAAATATAAATATAACCGACATCAACGATCGATTTTTGTCCCCCAATGTCGGAGTGTCTATTTATTTTCGCTAGCCCCGCTGGTTTATCGTTGATGTTATGTGTACAGTAATTCGACGGAATTGCCATACCGAGGGGAGCGAAAAAAAGTCGAACGTTGCTTCCCTTTCCCTCAGTCCCGGTCAAAACCTGTGACTTCTGACAGCTAATTAAAAGAATTATCACGACTGGCCAGAAATGATGATGAATAATTTAATGTATGTGAACCCTGGCGAGCATGTGGTGGCTGTGGCTAAAATAAGAAAAATAATTTCTCGCCAACGTGTTTCCCGTGGTGCTTAAAGAGTGTCCCCACCACCTGCTTTCATCACTAGGAGGGCACTGATAAATCTATGTACATCCTGCTAGCGAAACGATCTCGTGTACGGCGCATGTTTTGCCATTTTTCACGATCATGGACTGGATGCTAGAGCAGCCGAAACGATTGAGCTCATTTTTGAAGGGATAATTTTTGTATGACCAGGCTGGATTTCGCTAAACATCGTATTCATATTTGATAAATTTAAAGCATTACGAAAAGTCAGTGCAAAGTAAGAAAAAATATGAATGGACTACAAATTTCCACTTATTCAATAATATTTATATAGGCATAGGCACGACAGGAGCAGCGTATCACAGTATGTAAAGTAGTCGCGATTTCGGCATAAGCATCCGTCATAAAAACATTCTAGTCCACGGATCAATTTTTCCTTATAAAGAAAATATTTGTTTGATCGTGTAGTAAATTTGCTTTATATTTTTGCCACATACACGGCCCACGTCCGATAGTAATACAGATTCACGTTTATGCTCTTTTTTTTTCACTTGGAAAACACTTTCCATGCACCATTCTTTTAATTACCTTCTACTAAAAAATTCCTAGTACTTTAACCAAAACTCGTCATTATAAAATCAGATTATTTTCAGACACAATTCTCGTGCAAGGTTTTTCAATCACTTACAAATAATATGTTTCTCCGATACATGGAATAAATGTTTGATACGGAAAATATGATAGAATGAAGACAGCCCTAAATCGGACAACTCATTCCTCGAGTTTTGCTCTTATCAACACATTCGACGATCCATTTTTATTTATATAAAATGAAGACGATTAAGGAGTGCGTTTTATCACGTTAAAATCCGTTTTCACTTTCGAACGAAGATCTATTTCGTTACCGCAAACATCAAATGGACTAACAATGTCAATATGTCAATATGTATTTGTAGAACACAATTGAATTGAATTTTTCGAATTTTTCCATTTTCCCTCTGAGTTTTCCGGAAATTTTCAATTGTCATGTTTGGTTGAAATATGTGCATTATTTTTATGAGACCCCCTCTCCTTTCTAGAGGAGGAAGGGGTGTTATACCATCATAGAAACATTTCTAGTACCTAAAAACTCTTCCATCTCAAGTTTGGCTCCATTTTCTTGATTAGTTCTCGAGTTATGCAGAAGTTTGTGTTTCATTTGTATGGGAGTGGAAGTGATCACAATCAGAGTGCCCATTGACTCCGTAATCGGAGCCACACGCGCCTAAGCAATCAAACAATCATTCGATTTCCCATTGGAAGCACTCAATTCGGAGCAGTCTTCCGAAAAACACTTACACATGTCCACGCGATGTGAAAATTCCATGTTTTTGTTTGAATTCGAACATGATTCTCGCTAGTGTTGAGCGAACAATGATACACAAACATAGACATGTGAAAACAAACACGATGTTAATAATTCAAGAACATCATGTACAAACATATCACCCGATGTCGCAGTATTCATTGCTTTCGTTTCGTTTCTTTTCCCATTTCAATAGCTTGACTTCTATCCCTATTTTTTTGAAGTTTAAGAAGGAGTAAGGGTATATCAACACTATCGAAAGCCTTACTAAAGTCAGTGTATAGAGCTTCAACTTGATTACCATTATCCATTGCATTCAAAGTGAATGTGACAAATTCCAGCAAATTTGTTGTTGTTGATCGTCCTTTGAAAAAACCGTGTTGCTTATTCGTAATTCGTGTCTTTAGTTGTTGAAAAAGTTTTTGGTTTATTATGGCTTCAAAGAGTTTTGGAATGCAAGAAATAATTGCTACTCCACGATAATTTCTTACATCGGATCTATTACCGGATTTGAATATTGGTACATATTGGTACAAGAAAAGAGTTTTTCCATATTTTTGGGAACCTTTCTGATTCCAATGACGTATTGAAAAGCCATAAAAGTGGATGAGTTAATTGAGATGCCAAATTTTTTATAAAAACCGGTGGAATTCCGTCAGGACCTGGCCCTTTCGAGACATCGAGCTTATTTAATGCGTCAAAAATTTCAACGTAAGTTAGTTTTCTGACTCCAACATCACATGAAAATTCTGGAAGAAATGCAAAGAAGTCACGATCTCGGTCCTCCTCAGCTGTTACAATATAAACTTCTTGAAAAAATGTTGCAAAGAGGTTGCAATTTTTTTCTGGGTCATTCCCCACGGTATCGTCAAGGTGCATGCGTGATGGAAAACCATTGCTTTTTAATTTGTTTTTTTATGTAATTAAAGAAACTTTTCGGGTTAGATTTTATGTCCGACTCTGTTTTTAAGCTGTAATCTTTTAACAGTTGAGTTGAGCTTTTCGCAAATGTTCAGATATTTTTGGAGATTAGCGTCAGATTTGTATTTCTTATAAAATTTTTGTGCCTTCTGTTTTTTATTTTTTAGATTCTTTATGCTTTGATTAAACCAAATCGGATATTTTGCATTCATATTTCTCCTTTTTCGTCTTGTTGGTATCTCCTGCTCTATAATTTCATTGATCATCGAGTAGAAAGTCGTCACTGCTACTTCAATGTTTTCCACACTTCTAAATAAATCCTGCCAGTTGATATAGTTAAGCTTACACCTAATTCATTGGTAATTTGCTTTAGTGTAATCAGAGACTTCCTCAAATTCATAATCAAATGGTTTTTGAGTGTTATCTATAAATATATAATATTCGATAGCTGTGTGGAAAGCTTCATTTTTCCAAAGTGGAGTTAATGATTCAGTCACACAAAAATCTTCGGTCATATTTGTCAACAAGAAATCCAAAAAGCATTTCTGTCGATTCCGAACATTGTTTATTTGATTCAACCCAAGACCGGCTATTTTATCAAAAATAAATTGCAGAGTATTATAATCACCAACAACTAGAAGCAAGATAAATTCATTTTCAGAATCAGTGATAAAGTCCGCATTTCGTTGATTGAAATCTCCGTATATATGGATTTTTGATTCTGGTGCAAAGGAAGATAAAATATTTTCAGCAACTTCAAAGAATTTTTCATAACAACTAAGTTGAGCACGATCAGGGGGGAAGTAAACAGATGCAAATATATGTATCTCTCCCGCAATAAGTGCTTTGACCCACACTTGCTCAAACTCGTCGAATTCTGTTGTTGGAATATGTTCTGAAGTTATTAATGAATTAATAGCAATAAGGACGCCGCCTCCCGATTTTTTATGGGATTTGTGAAGATTACGGTCATCTCTGAAGAACGGAAGAACGATTTCCGAATACTTCCTCACTTCTAACACTATCATCCCAACTTGTCTCTGTGGCCATAATTATCGAGAAAGAAGAATTCAGAACATTAATTTGGATTTCTTTCATTTTGAGTGGACTTTTCATACGGTTGAAATTTTGACAGTATATCAAAATTTCAACTACATTTAGTTGTTGAGGCGAGGAAGATGGTTCATTATCTACTACTTGGTATGACGAGGCATACAAATTGTTAAAACTTACTACTTCTCCTGGGTGTGAAGCTGACAATTGATTATCTTCTGGGACTTCTGATTTCGTTAATGGAAACATCTCCTCCTGAGAAGATGTCATGTCTTGCCTTACGCCAGGAAGTGGCGAGTTGTCATCCTCCAATGGGTACGTCAATTCTGGGGAAAACACGAATGCCTGCATGAATATATGTTGCACGGTGCAGCTGTAGAGTCTCCCGAAGTCATGCAGCAGGACGAGTGCGCTTGAACGCAATGTGGTACGTTGGGTGCCATGTAGGGGTTGAGAATTTCCCCTCTTTCAAATTGTATTGTTCGATAGCTAGCCGGTAGCCCAGAGAATTGATACTTCGCTGCCGCCAGAAGCTCTCTGTCCGTTGGAAGTTGGATGTTTCTGTGTTGACCGCTAGCCATGTTTCCAAGTATACCTCTGTTATTGATGTTATTCCTGCTATTGATGGGGTTGTTTCGATTGTTGTTTCTGTGGTTGTTGTTGTTATTGTTACGGTTATTGTGATTGCTCCTGTTGTTGTTGTTGTTATTGTTGTTGTTGTTGTTGTTGTTGTTGTTGTTGTTGTTGTTGTTGTTGTTGTTGTTGTTGTTGTTGTTGTTGTTGTTGTTGTTGTTGTTGTTGTTGTTGTTGTTGTTGTTGTTGTTGTTGTTGTTGTTGTTGTTGTTGTTGTTGTTGTTGTTGTTGTTGTTGTTGTTGTTGTTGTTGTTGTTGTTGTTGGTGTTGGTGTTGTTGTTACGATTGTTGTTACTGTTGTTATTACTGTTGTTATTACTGTTGTTATTGTTGTTGTCGTTGTTGTTGTTGTCACGGATGTTGTGATTATTCCTATTATTGTTGTTGTTGTTGTTGTTATTTCTACGATTGTTGAAATTATTCCTATTCCTGCTGCCATTGTTAGGGCTACCATTGTATCTGTTATTATTATTATTGTTGTATCGGCGATTTTGTTTACGCCGTTTTCTGGCTTTATCTGCCTCTTCTTGTTGTTCTATTCTACGGAGTTGCCGTGCATCATACTCAGACCAATCTGGCTTCCATCTCCTTGTTGAATCCAAAATTCTCCAGCCTGAATTCTCTGGAGGGTAAAATGGGGGATTAACTGGAGGAGTAAGTTCCGCACGCAACTCATCAGCTAGACTGGGACAGGACTCCGGTGGAGGTGGTAGCATATGTTCAACATTGTTTCCTGTTGATTTAATAACGGCTGACAATGTTCTTAATTCCTCTAATATTTCTATTTCGACTTGACTATCCTGTGCGGTTTGATTAATGTTTGCCGCTATTTCCAGTGACAAATTCCCCAGTTGTTGAATTTCTTCCCGCATTTGGCTGAGATCGCGATTCAATTCCATCGTCGTTGATTTAATATAATCCGCTATATTCTCTTTCGTGTTACTCATTGCGATGTCAAAGAGTGACGTAATATGATTTTTTATCGTCACCGCAAAGAGATTGCTGCTTTTATTTGCGGACAATTCATTTTTCAGATCGACGAGCTGACCCTCAAGTCTGTCGACGGCTTCATGTACAACACTTGCATTTTGTTTTTGCAGTGTCAGCAAACTTCCGTATTGTATTGTAGTTACTCGTTGAATTTTTTTTTCTGCTCGGTAAGTTCACTAAAGTCCAACTCGGCGCGTACGTAATTCTGGCACTTGTTACAGTACGGTAATACATATGACTACCTAATCACTGGATCAAGTAACGTTAAACATCCGATCGATCATCATCCAAGGTATCCGGAGCAACAATGTTTGGAAGCGATAAGGTCGAGAACACAATCTCGATGCACGATGTGGCATCATATTCGATGGACGGGGCATTCGTCGTGGCGATCATCATCGCCATCATAATTTTCCACTGTCGTAGGAACGCCAAACGACTGCAGCAATTGGAAGCGGGGGCGCATTCATCAACGAAGAGGGCACATTTTGTGCACACGTAGTGAAGTAATATAAAATCTACCAGGCACAATTTGTGCTGACGAAATAAACACAAATATTCCCTTTATTCAAAATCATAGAAATAAAGTTCAGTTCTTTTCCGAAGTTAGACGAATGCGGTCAGTTCTTTTGAAAGAAACTCCTGTAAACTTCCAGCACCCAGGGGTGTTGGGAGTTTTAACATTGAACAGGGAGCTCCCCTTTAGAGAGGGGAGAGGAGTGTCGAACTACCATAGAAACGTTTATCGATCCCTAAAACCTCTATATGCTAAGTTTGATTCCATTTGTTTGATTAGTTCTCGAGTTGTTCAGCACCCTCCCCCCTCTTTAGAGAGGGGAAAGGAGTGTAAAACCACAATAAAAACATTTATTGTTTCCTAAAACCTCCATATGCCAAATTTGGTTCCATTCGCTTAATTAGTTCTCGAGTAATGCAGAAATTTGTGTTCCATTTCTATGGCAGCCCCCCTGGGAGGAGTGTTGAACCACCTTAGAAATGTTTCTTGTCCCCTAAAACCTCCACATGCCAAATTTGGTTCCGTTTGCTTGATTAGTTTTCGAGTTATGCAGAAATTTGTCTTTAATTTGTATCGCAGCCCCCCATAGAGGGGGGCGGAGTGTCTAACCACCATAGAAACATTTATGGCACCCTAAAACCTCCACATGCCAAATATTGTTTTATTTGCTTGATTAATTCTCGAGTAATGCAGAAATTTGTTTTTCATTTGTGTGGCAGCCCCCCTTAGATAGGGGTTTGGAGCGTCTAACCACCGTCAAAACATTTATTGCACCCTGAAACCACCACATGCCAAATTTGCTTTCATTTGCTTGATTAATTCTCGAGTAATGTAGAAATAAGTGTTTCATTTGCATGGCAGCCTCCCCTTAGAGAGGGGGGGGGGGTGTAGAGTGTCTACCACCAATAGAAACATTTATTGCACCCTAAAACCTCCACATGCCAAATTTGGTTTCATTTGCTTGATTGATTCTCGACTAATGCTGAAACTTGTGTTTCATTTGTATGGCAGCCACTCACTCCCCCGGTCTTACCACCATAGAAATATTCATTGCACCCTAATACCTCCGTATGACTAATTCGGTTCAATTTGCTTGATTAATTCTTGAGTAGTGCAGAAATTTGTGTCTCATTTATATGGCAGCAAAGATTGTATAATATGAAGTCTATATTATAGACAGGCAGAGAAATTTTCATTTACGTATTCGTGCTTCATTTCAAATTTCATTTCAAGACTATGGAATAGAAATTTTGCCATAACTAGTCTGTTTTGAACGTTGAACAATTAGAGTTATCTGGAACAATCACCCCTACCTGATCATGCCACTTGCTATTTTATGCACGAGTCTTGATAATGTAACGCAGCAAATCGTGCAAGCCTTCTTGGAAAACTTCACTCTTCCGTTGTTATGGCGGTTTTCATTCTAAAAATCACAGTTCATGAAGTCTTGGGGATCTTCAAATTGGAGCACAAAATCAAAAACATCCGAAAACGATGGGAATTCGACTAGTTAATATAAAGACATTTCCAAACGATGATAACTTCATCGTTCAGTCTCCAGTTGATTAATATTTTTCTATGAGCTAGTATTGCTCAATGCCCAAGCACGCATTGAATGCCGACTACAAAAGAATTTATAGAAGAACAGCGGAAGCAAACTTGTATACATAATATTAAATATTCAGTTATTAACATCAATTCGAGGTGATTTGCTCACTCTATTATCATTATATTTTCTACTTGGTTCTCGTTTATAACGAAAGTTGAAATCCATTATCTTGCATTCCTCCCCACTAATCTGGTTTGGAAAAAAAAACCCGATCGTTGATAAAAGTTTTATGGATATCTGCCATAAAATCCCCCAACTTAGCAACCCCGAAAATGCTGCCTTGCCAAGCTACGAGCACAAGTGTCGCGAAATCGTGCCGTGAACTCAACATTTATTTTTACCCCGCATCAATCTGAGCTCTCTCCCCGCTGTCTCCCCTCCCCTATTGCGCTGAATGGTGGTGACAAAATTAAAATCAATATAGTAATTTATATACATTAATTACATTCGCCCTCGGCTCGTCTCCCAGCTAGCAGGAGCAGCAGCAGTGTGTCAAATCAGTCAATTTAAGCATTGGCTCTGGCTCTCGGCAATCGTCTCGGTCCTTCACCGCCTCTGTCGCCTCCGCCGCCGTCGTGCTCGTCAGTATTTGCACGTTCGCTCACTTCTCTACTCGAGCCTGGATAACATGGATGGAGTCGTCTGTCATTCAAGGAGCATAATTTCTTGGGGTCCTCTCCCAACCAGCCAGGGATGGGATTTCAGTCAGAGATTGCTCACGACCGATGGCTCCCCTCGCGGTGGGACAGGAAGAAAAAATCACTCATGCTCTCCACTCTCTAGCACCAATCCAATTTCTCACTCTCATCTCTAATAAGCGCGCAGATCCTTGCGGATCCGTGATGTTGGGGAAAGCGAAAAAGAAAATAGCTGAATGGAGACTGGTGCTGCCCATACATCAGTCCCATCGCATCCTCGAAAAATCAGCGAAGAATGAAACGAGGTGGTGAGGGGAGGGGCAGGTGGAAAATACTTTGCTCGCCTCCCAGCTACATTATTAGGAATCATGTGTTAGTATGGCGATGGCAGATTTATTTTTTATTCGCTCCTCACAGCTTGGCAATAAAAAGCATAAAAAATGGTGTGCTTTTCTTCAAATCGGACACGGTAAGGAATCACCGAATGTGTTTACGAATGTGTGAATTTGTGCTCGCGGGTATGTGTGTGTGTGTATTCTTCTAGCGATAAAGAGAGCTCTGTCCCAATAATAAGAGATTTGCAGATGTCTTGAATAAGGACCTCTGCGTTAAGAGCAGCTCTAGATTCAGTTTTTGATTTTGTTTTTGGGGTTGATTTTGGGGTTGATATGATATGGGATGCCGAAATCAGGTTGGGAAAAGAGAATAAATAATAAGAGCTCATTGCTGGAATAGACAAATGGTGGAAGAAGGATATTCACAGGATGGAAGAGTACTGTGAATGTAGAGTGGGTGGAGCTGGATGAGTTGTTCCATTGCCCGAAGCTAAGACGCTGGCCAATATCAAACTTTTAGGCAAGTTTTCTGGTCGGAAAAAACCACCTCTGTAATAACATTGCACACGTGTTCCCGAGGACATGCTCGCAATGTATAATATTACAGCTCAAGTCGTCGGGGGAAACTTTTCGCCACTCTCGCCGAATTGATTCACAAACAAGTTTATCATTGATTTTCCTGAAATCCTTGAATGACTCGTAACCATGGAAACGCTCATCCCACTGCTCCCGTCTGTCAGCGTGAGATTGGGACTTAGATTTTCGCCGTATACAACTCAATTAATTAATGGAAGGATCATTCGAGAACCGACTTTTTTTTTGTGCCACTGGAAGCTCCACCGTCATTCCGCAGAATTTAATCTCTAATGATATTTCACAGATTTCATGAATCGATGCTAAGTGTGCGTGAAGAATGGCAGGATTTTCACTCAGGTGGTGATCCCCAGCTCCAGCAAGATTGAAACTCTCAGCTTTTTCATTTTGTTGAGTGATGGTAAAGTTTCACTCGAAACTGAGCCCACATGAGGAACTTGACAAGAAAATCCGCGAAGCCATAAGACCGAACATGGTTAGCAAAATTTCCCAATTTTTCTTCCCGAGATAATGACCTGGCGCACCGTGACTGTCTGCGCCCAAGTGTTAGTGTGTGAATTCGCGATTTATCCTCCTACTCATTAGTTGTAATCTTGGGTCCCCAATGGAGAAGTGTTGTGTGTGTGTGTGTGTGTTCGGGAAAATGTTTGGTTATCTGTCTGTCAGATGGTGAGCTCCATCTCATTCTCGTTTTATATTACACACACACACATGAGTGCAGCTTTGGATGGAAATTCGCAATCCTCGAGCCACTCACACAAACACATGTTGAAACAAAAAATACACATAGTGAGTGGAGGAATCTCTCGCGCTCTCGTGATTTAGAATCTTGTAAGGTCTGAATTTTATTATTATATAATTGATGAATGAGATGGTTTTTAGTGGGTTTTTTTTTCTACCATTACTTGATTTTAAAAATCTTCTTTGTTGAATTGGTCTACAAAAGTAACTGGGAGATGGCTAAGAATCTTGACACAAATTTTCGATGGCTGGGAATCTAGCCAATAGGAAAAGACCTGAAGATCAAATGTTGTTGAGTAATTAAGGTAGATACAAAATAGGTACCTGGAGATCCGGTGCTGTGTTGGGTTGCGCCAGATCGCACGCTGACAACCACGGATTTATCCGTGATAGTGCTTCCGTATTGTCTTCCTCAAATTCGCCCAACTTTCTACCTTCAATGGCACTGCTCTGTTGACTGGTGCCTCGCCGAGCCCCCGAAATAAACGCAAGCGCCATCACGACCAGCCCGGGTCCTGGCCGCATATTGACCTCGGGTTCGGCGGCGCTAGCATGGTGCAGGCCCGCTTGAGACGCACTTGCGACTCTGGATGACCTCGGGGCTCGGGCTCATGGCCCCATCATCTCAGTTTTTCAACGTCCTTGCGTATGCTTCTTAGTGGTATCGCTGCACTGCTGCAACGGAACACGGTATTCTGCTGGATGTTACACTGTTTCTCAACACTGGTACTGCTCGCCGTGGAACACTTTCGGCCATCTTGATCGCACACAGTTGTAGTAGGTTTTTCGCACACCACACACAATCGGAACGGCCCCGTTGGCCGGAATATTTTCGGACAGGACGCGGACCGCGATTCTGGGACGGCTACTGGCAACGGTCCGTCGAAAGCTTCGTTCATCCGTGGTTACGGTACGCGCTGCAGGATGCCGATCCCTGCTTCTCGATGATGGCCCCAAACGGCATTACAGTACGTATAGATGGCGCGGCAAGCAAAGGGTTTGCGTGCGCAATCAATCGATATCACAACTCATGCGTACTACGAGGTCACTGATTAAAACGCCACTTCACTCCCAACATTTCCATGGAATTTTCTCTCTTGCTCTGTTTCCCCAAAATTCGCTCACTTCGTTTTTGCACGTTCTCTCTTTCTCTTCTGTGCTCTCTGCTTTTCGCAATACCACAAAAAGGGCGACTCACGACTCACTCTCTCAGACCCTTTTTCGCAATCCTCTACTCTCGTCGATATTCTCTTCTGCTTCCAGAGGATTCGGGAAAATCTTTCAGCACTCACTGCTATGACCACAATATCAGCACTTTTCTTCGCTTGTTGTTTTTCCGCCTACCACTCTCGAGTTGCTCCCACAACGGAGTGCTCCACTTCTTCTTCTTTCTGCTGCTGCTGCTGCTCCTTTAGTTCTTCTGCTAATCGCTTCCATTCGCAGCCCTCGGAACGGAAAGTTGGTGAACGAACAACGAGTCTAGGCCACCCATACGAGTACACCCACACACGCACACCGCACCAAGAGCTTCTCGAGTGCTCTCTCACTCTCGTTCAGAGCCAGAGGTCCTATTTGAACACCGAATAGCCTACATTTTCTACACGCACCAGGCTATCCAGCCAGCCAGCAGCAGTAGCTATCACAGCACAGAAGCGCCACCGAACGACAAAATCAGCAACGAATTTATTATAAACACACCGAGAGTGGAAAAAGAGAACTGCAGCGCCAGCACCAGCAGCAAGGAACAATACCAAGTACACACTTCTGTCACAATGAAGAAGAAGAAGACGAAGAAGAAACAGCAGCGGAGAGAATCCCTTGAAAAAAAGGGAAGCTGATCCCACTGTGTGATTCCTTTACGACCACAAATGGGGGAGAAAATTCACTCTAGTCTCTATGCTATGGTTGTTCACAGTCCACCGAAAAATTCTTCAATCAACTTTTTTTCACCCCCGATGTCTCACAGTCTCTAGCAGCAGAGGGCAGCAATGTATATGTGGTCCAGCGAGGTTCCCCGAAAATAGAAATTGGAAGAAATCGGCTAGGGCTTTTTTTCCTCTAGTTCTCCTCCACCCCCAACAGTTTCACACGGTCCAGTTCAGCAGCAGCTCAAAGTGTCCGATTTAATACACAACACTGCACACACACACAGGAATCCTGGTCTCTGCAGCGCCCGTGGTAACGGTTCCACAAACGGGAATTCAAAGAGACACGGCCAAGATGGATACGTATATTCCGGAAGGAAACGAACCGACAAATAGCACAAGGAAAAAAAAGTGATCAACTGTCTGACTAATGATGGTCACCACACACTCAACTACCGCACCAAACTTTTCGCCTGATGAGGTTTCGCTGATGCTGTCGTCCGCATTCCTTTATCGGTGTACACTCACTGAACGGCTGCTCCCGAACCAACGAAGGCTTTTCCCCGAAAAACTCTATTCAACTGGAAACTCCATCTCTCGGCGTGTGCTTCCTGTCCATGCCACTGTAACCCCGGAACTCATTCTCCCTCTCCCTCTCTCTGTGTCTCTCTCGCACCATTTTTCTCTCGCTCCAAACTCACCCCGATTGTGTCACCAAAAAGCGGAGCGGAAAACTCACCACGCAACCCACCACCCGCCGAACCCATTTCGGACCGTTCGAATGGACCGTTTGCTATCGCCGACCCCCGAAAAAACAAAATGCTTCAAACCTCTTGATTATCAAATCACACACGCCACGATTTATGACTATCGATTTCCGATCTCGGATTCTCCCGCATTTCGCGATTTTTTTCCGGTCCGGTTGCTTAACCTTACTCAGCACTCGGGCTATGTGTTTATAAAATATACATTTCCCTGCGAGCATCATCACCGATCATCGCCGCCAGCCAGCACCGATTAAGCTACACAATCCGCCACTAAACCGCCGCGCCGTCTCAATTTATAGCAATGAAACACTTTTCCACACACTCGTATCGGGTTTTCCATCCTCGCGCGCGCTGCCTTGGAGCTTGGCGCGCGAGGGTATAATGGAACCAAAAACGAAAATCACACACACCAACGGGTTCATTGAAGAAGACTGGCTAAGCCGGCCCGAAGAAGGGGTGAGGGGATGGGGTGGTATCGGATAGATTGGAAAATTGATTTCCGCTAAGATTTTTTATTGCCCCCTGCACTGAAACGCTGGCGCGCGTTCTTCCCCCGCCTTCCACCGTTCTCACGGCATAAAAGATGTGTTACACTGTGTTGGAATGTTGCTGGTAGCGGGTGATTGCAACATCGCACGAGCTTATTGTTGCGTGACACAAACTTTAAGCTTTCATGCTGAGCGATACCTAGTGAGTGGTCGAGCTTTGTAGCGTAGCTGGCGGTGATCTCAATAGATGGCGGTGGTACATTTAGCAGTATGCAGTCGTTCCTCGTTCAATATGATTTCTGCCTGATCATTTTCACAATTACAAGATTTCCTGTATTTATACGCTCTCGGACAAAGTAATCTATAATGAACCTGCTCTGAATTGCTATTACCGAGCTATACATTCTGTTAAGCGAACCTTACACGGTTTATATGATTGACAGTATGATGACATTTGAGAGCATAATGATAGCTAAACACAGCCGACGACGCAGAAATCTGGGTTCTCTGATTTTCGAGCATCAATATCTTGACATTTCTATATATATAAAAATGGAGTGATGTCTGTCTGTCTGTCTGATTCTAATAGACTCGGAAACTACTGAACCGATCGACATGAAAATTGGTATGTAGGGGTTTTTGGGGCCGGGGAAGGTTTTCGTGATATTTTGAGACCCCTCCCCCCTCTCTAAGGGGGGGCTGCCATACAAATTAAACACAAATTTCTGCATTACTCGGAAATTAACCAAGCAAACGAAACCAAAGTTGGCATGTGAAAGTTTTAGGGTGCAATAAATGTTTCTATGATGGTTAGACAGTCCTTCCCCCACTCAAAGGGGGGGCTGCTATACAAATGAAACACAAATTTCTGCATTACTCGAGAATTAATCAAGCAAATGAAACCAAATTTGGCATGTGGAGGTTTTAGGATGCAATAAATGTTTCTATGGTGATAAGATACTCCTTCCCCTTCTCTTAGAGGGGGCTGCCATACAAATGAAACACAAATTTCTGCATTACTCGGAAATTAACCAAGCAAACGAAACCAAAGTTGGCATGTGAAAGTTTAAGGGTGCAATAAATGTTTCTATGATGGTTAGACAGTCCTTCCCCCACTCAAAGGGGGGGCTGCCATACAAATGAAACACAAGTTTCTGCATTACTCGAGAATTAATCAAGCAAATTAAACCAAATTAGGCATATGGAAACTTTAGGGTGCAATGAATGTTTCTATGGTGGTTAGATACCCCTCCCCCGTCTCTTAGGGGTGGCTGCCATACAAATAAAACACAAATTTCTGCATTACTCGAGAATTAATCAAGTAAATGGGCGGGACGAAGTTTGCCGGGTTAGCTAGTATATATATAAAAATAAATTTCTGTCTGTCTGGCTGTCTGATTCTTATGTACTCGGAAACTACTGAACCGATCGACATGAAAATTTGTATATAGCAGTTTTTGAGGTCGGGGGAGCTTCCCTTCCCCCTCTCTAAGGGGGGACTGCCATACAAATGAAACACAAATTTCTACATTACTCGAAAATTAATCAAGCAAATGAAACCAAATTAGGCATATGGAGCCTTTAGGGTACAATAAATGTTTCTATGGTGGCTAGACACTCCACCCCCTTTGTAAGGAGGGCTGCCATACAAATGAAACACAAACTTTTTGCATTACTCGAACATTAAGTCAAATTTGGCATGCGAAGGTTTTAGGGGACACGAAATGTTTCTATGGTGAATAGACACTCCTCCCCTCTCTCTGAGGGGAGCCATCCCTGTCTAATGGATTTCAATATCTCGTTTCGTAAGTTATAAGGCGACTGCTTGAAGTTGACAGCATTGTTCTACTTTTTGGGCCTTCTACGATGACCTCCTCATTCGACTCAAATCTCTGTCCGGCGAGTGACTTTTTCAAGTTTTAAAACGAAAAATAGTCGCACGGGGCCAAATCTTGAGAACACGGTGGATAGGGCAGCAGTTCGTGATGCAATTCGATCAATTTGGCCGTGGCGACGGCGGAATTTCCATTTTTTTCATTTTTCTAAAATCCGCGGGAATGCCCGCTTCCTCACACGGTCGAAAGAAAACTACGAGTCCGATTCGGCTGAAATTTTGACATTAGCCGTTTACGAGAATGCACTACACGATAAATAATCTCTCTTGCGATACTGACACCATCGGGCGATGAGGCTAAGTACTCCCCAGCAAACATTAAATCGTATAATTTTGCACGTACCAAGTCTTACAAGAAATCCGAATAAATCATAATCGCATATAATATCAATCAAAGTATGTATCGTGTATATTTGAAATCGCATAAAATGTAAAAACTCGATTTTATATACCATTATCAAATAAGGTCGCAATTCGGTATAAAAGACATCAATTTTATGATGTACATTGTCGTAAAATATATTTAATCCGCGTCATATGCGTATATTACGCTGATACAGTTTGTGAGTCGTATAAGCGTATAATTTAAATCGATTCAGTACTGCAGTAAATCGTGTTGCATGCTGAAGAAAATCATGAAACAGTAAATCATATTAAATCCTAATAAAGATCATATTACATCATATTGAAATGTCAATGAAATGCTGATGCACTCGAAAGTTTTAACCGCTGTTGAATTAAATTTCAGATAGCCGCGCGAGATAGCTGGTGGATGATAATCCAGACGACCGGAGTTCGAACCCACATCGGAGCAGTTTTCGCCAAACATCAATCTGTGCCATTTTAAACATTCATATCCCACTCCCAACACAAGTCAATCAAACAATTATTATTTCTACAAACATAAATACTCATATATAAAAATGGCGATTCGTGAGGCTATAATAAACATTTCACGAAAATATTTTGCTTGTTTTTTTTCTATGTCTGTAATAAATCGTATATGAGTATGGCAAAAGTCGTATTTGGTGCTTTGACAATTCATGAATATATTCATATTAGATCGCAATTCAATTCCAACATATTCGCTATTATAGCCGGCCAAAGTTGCATATTCATCCAAACAAATTCGGTAAGCATTTGCCATGTATGTATATGGCCTCCACTTTTGCGTGCATATGCCAGTTAGGCGCATTATATGCCAACCAAATTTTAGGGCATATGATGTTATATATACGCTTGTTATGCGATTTAATGTTTGCTGGGTCATCGGACCGCCTTCGTATATAAAACGTATACACCCATACCTCGCTAACGGCCCTCTCCAATTAAAGTACGTTTTCGGTTTACGGCCTAAAATGTTTCGCTATAAGGGCAAAACAAACTTCTGTCGATGTCGATACATGTCACTACATGTTACATGTTGCCAATCATACGCAAGCGCAGTCTCGACGCACACACTTTTCTATTTCCTCTTGTTTACGAGCGTTATTCAGTTTGTGCTCATAAAGCGGATGGTTTAGACGGTGCCAGTCAACGCGCTAGTAGAAGAATCCAATCACTAGAGTCTAGTTATTAGTGCCATGTAAACACCCGGCTCCAGTTACTTGCGCAAGTATCGCACAAGTAATTGGCCACGCCAGCGAATAGAAAATTTTCTAGATACTGGCGCCAATAGATAAATGACAATTGCTTCCAAACAGTGCGTCATATTAGACATTTGTGTGAAATCGAAATGCCAGGCAGTTTCAGTGGTGCCATATATTTATTTGTACTGGAAGGGGAAAAATCTTTTTCGGCTATGGTGAAGACAATTATTAATCGGTGTTATTTGGCTTGCTCTGTAATTTGTATGTTTGTATGTTTGTAACATGTTTGTTTGTAGCGCTTCACCACATTAAAAGAAATTTAACCCCCTTCCTGTTGACCGATTGGTCTGAAATTTGGAACACACCTTTATCTCTGCAGTCATTATAAAACTGGGTATTTCATTATTTTAAAAATCCAAGATGGCGGCTGCTACAAAATGGCGGATTACATATTTTCTCAAAATCCCATCAACATGGGTATCAAATCAAAGGGCTTGACTAGTAGAACACAGTTATGCATGAGGAATGCAAATCCAAAATGGCCGCCTCCACAAAACGGTGGTTCACATATTTTCTCAAAACCCGGTCAATATTGGTATCAAATGAAAGGACTTGACTAGTAGAACACGGTTATTTATGAGAAATGCAAATCCACGATGGCCGCCACCACAAAATGGCGGATTACATATTTTCTCAAAACCCTATCAATATGGGTATCAAATGAAAGGACTTGACTAGTAGAACACAGTTATCCATGAGAAATGCAAATTCAAAATGGCCACCACAGAATGGCGGATTACATATTTTCCCAAAATCCCATAAACAAGGGTATCAAATGAAAGAGCTTAACTAGTAGAACACAGTTATTCATGAGAAATACAAATCCAAAATGGCCGCCACCACAAAATGACGGATCGCTATTTTCTTAAAACCCTATCAATATGGGTATCAAATGAAAGGACTTGACTATTAGAACACAGTTATCCATGAGAAATGCAAATTCAAAATGGCCGCCACCACAGAATGGCGGATTACATATTTTCTCAAAATCCCATCAACAATGGTATCAAATGAAAGGGCTTGACTAGTAGAATACAGTTATTTATGAAAAATACAAATCTAAAATGGAGGCCACTACAAAATGGTGGATTACATATTTTCAGAAATTTATGGAAAATTATGAAAAATGCAAATCCAAAATGACCGCCATCACAAAATGGCGCCATGTTTTTCTCAAAGCCCATCAATATGGGTATCAAATGAAGATGCTCGACTGGTAGAACACAGTAGTTCATGAAAAATCCCAACAAACATCGAAACATACTTTTAATTCTATTGTCATTATAAAACTGCGTATTCCATGTTCATGGAAAATTTGATTTGGCCGCCGCTAAAAAATGGCTGAATGGCTTGACTTGGAGAATACACTACACTATGAACAACATAATTTCGAAAAGGTCACCGCTATAAAATGGTCCACTATGTATTTTTGCAATCCCCTCAATATTAGTATCAAATGAAATGATTTCACTAATAGAATACAGTACACCATCGAAATATTCCGAAGAAAGTTAGGTAAGAAACAAAAATTGAAAAAACAAATTTTTTGAATGGTTTTAATGTAGAGAAACTAGGAAATAAAATAAGTAAAAAAAACCTTTTTAAGTTAAACGGTTTAATGTACTAAGAGCTAGAAAATAATTTGACAAGTAGCTGTTAGTAATTATCACATCCGTTCTTTCATTGATCTAGGGCAATGATGAGACTAAAATAACATCGTGGGGTATATGATGTAACAACTAACTGTGGATAATGGAAATCCAACGTTTATTTCTTACCTAATTTTCTTCGGAATATTCTCATGATGTATTGTATTCTATTAGTCAAATCATTTTATTTGATACCGATATTGAGGGGATTGCAAAAAAATACATAGTCGACCATTGAGTGGCGGCGACCTTTTTGAATTTATGTTGTCTATTATGTTTCGTGTTCTTCATGCCAAGTCATTCAGCCATTTTTAGCGAAGGCCAAAATAAATTTTTCAAGGTCATAGAATACGTAGTTTGATAATGGCAGTAGAATTAAAAGTATGTTCCATATTTCAGATCAATCAGTCAATAGGAACGGGGCAATTTTCTATTAATATGGGACAACCCTACAAACATTCAAACATACATACAAACAGGTCAAGCTGAATGAAACTATTTAAACAGTAATTAGTTGTTTGGGGACTGCGGTCATTTTGGATTTGCATTTTTCATAAATTACTGTCTTCTACTAGTCAATCCCTTTCATTTGATATACATATTGATGGGGTTCTGATAAAATGTGTAATCCGCCATTTTGTAGTGGTCGCCATCATGGATTTGTATTTCTCATGTATAACTGTGTTCTACTAGTTAAGCTCTTTTATCTGATACCCATATTGATGGGGTTTTGAGACAACGTGTAATCAGTCATTTTGTGGTGGCGGCCATTTTTGATTCGAATTTTTCATAAATAACTGTGTTCTACTAGTCAATCCCTTTCATTTGATACCCATATTGAAGGAGTTTGGGAGAATATGTAATCCGCCATTTTGTAGTGGCAGCCATCTTGGAGTTTTAAAATGATGAAATTCCCAGTTTTATAATGACTGCAGAGATAAAGGTGTGTTCCAAATTTTAGATCAATCGGTCAACAGGAAGGGGCTCAAATTTCTATCGATGTGGTAATGCGCTACAGACAAACATGTTATAAACATATAAACGTACAAACATACAAACATGCAAATTACAGGGCAAGCTAAATAAAACCGTTTTAAAACAGTTCCTATCGGTGCTTTATGAGAAAAATCTGTGTTCTTACTGTACAGAACAAAACAAAAAAAACTGAAAAAATATACCTTTCCGCATAAATCTGTACATTTGTCAACACTGGATGGTTCGACGGTACAAGGAACATCAAATTCAATTCCCTCAACGTATACATGGAAGAATCTCCATTCGCGTTGACGGCATTGTGCTTCATGTGTTCGATTTGGGAAGCGAAAATGATAATAGACAATGAAATCATGGAAATATCAGGAAATTTATATAAAAACAGCTGATGAAGGTTCAGTACGACGTGTTTAAATTAGTAAATTAACAAGAAGTTAAATTTTTCATTCAAATTTTGACAATTTAAAACTGCTTCCGGGCCTACAAAACCGATAAAGATTAGTTTGCCTCCCAAAATGGTTATCGCCACCAGATGTCGCCACTGTTATTCGTCATCGAGGATAAAGTGACAGCCAAGCTGTCCAGTTGCTGAAAATGTGTATAAACGCACAGCACCAGTCAACTGGTGATCTAAATATGGCGTGCCGTTGACGTTCAAGTAACTGGCGCCAATTACTGGTCAATGTGTAAATCAGCTATTACACATGAACTGGAAAAATTGGAAGCAAAAAAATGTCTCTTTTTGGTACGTAAGTACATATGTATGTATGTACAAATTAAACATTTTTAATATGTATTTTTCATTAATCTTATTGTATAATTTCATTATTTTTTAGACAAAATGCCACCGAAACGATTGTCGACTTTGAAGACTGATAAAAAGAGAAGCCAAAAATCAGTCACGCTAGGAACTTAACTAGAAGTATTACGTCGCATAGAAGCTGGAGAGAAAATTGTTGAAATTTGCAAGGCAATGGGACTCGCGAAATCTACCATTCAATCTATTCGCGATAAAAGAGAAGACATTAAAACATATTTGCAATCTGCCGCACCTTTAGATGTCTCGAGATTAACACGCCAAAGAAATTGGATAATGGAAAATATGGAGAAACTATTGATTCTATGGATTGAGGACAATATCAACGAATCATGGAAGGAATTAGAATTAACAACAACGAACCATGTTTGGAAAAAAATATGACCAGAATGTGTAAAAAGTAATGCTGCAGGATGATCTACTTGAAGCTGATAAGGAACCCCTTTCATATGAGAATTCATTCAGTTGCAAGCAGAACCGGCATTTAAAGAAGAGAAAGAGCCTGTTGTATCCAAACAGCTAACATCAAAACAATTTTCGAAAGCTTTTTCCTATTTCGAACAAGGAATAGACATCCTCCTTGAAAACGATCCTGACGTCGAACGTAGCGCTAATGTTTCTCGAGGAATTAACTCAGCCATTAGCTGTTACAAATCACTGAAGAACGAAATAGATAAGAAGACAAGACAAACAACTTTGGACAATTTTGTTGAGCCAGGCCCATCCTATCACCGAAAAATGATGACGACAATGATCTGCAGGTTATCATTTCTTCATCGTCTTCAGATCAATCATTTTTTTAAAAAAATATGATAATACAGGGTTCTCCAAAATTAAATTCAATTTGTGACAAAAAAAAATCGGTTAACATGCGGCCATAGCGCTCACCATTCACAGTTACCGTCTCGCCGTCCTCATTTTCAAAGAAATACGGCCCGATGACTCCACCAGACCATAATGCGCACCAAACAGTGACTTTTGGCGGATGCAATGGCCTCTCAACAATCACGTGTAGATTTTCTGAGCCCCATATACGGAAATTTTGGGCGTTCACATAGCCACCGAGCTCGAAATGTGCCTCATCGCTGAAGAAAATTTGATGCGAAAATTCAGCATTCTGCTGCTGTTGTTCGTTCACCCAATCGACGTATTCCCGACGCATTCCATGGTCATCACGCTCTAATTTTTGTACCAGTTGGACTTTATATGGATGTAGGTGCAAGTCCAAATGCAAAATTCGCCACAATGATGTGTTTGACAAGCCCAATTGCCGAGCACGCCGTGGAATCGAAACATTCGGGTCATCCTCCACACTGGCAGCAACAGCAGCAATATTTTCGGCCGAACGCACATTACGATGATGCACAGGTTTCACAATATCCGCTACGGATCCAGTTTGTTCGAATTTACGCACTACATTAGCGATTGTGTGCTCTGTAGGCCGTCCATGACGACCAAAATCCGTCCGTAATGCTCGAAAAACATTTGCCGGTTTTTTATCATTTTTATAGTATAATTTAACAAAATTAACACGTTGTGCGATGCTAAAACGATCCATATTGTAAAATGGCAGACATTCAACTAACGATATGACGCTTTGGTTGACAGCTATGTCAAACGGTTGTCAGCGCAGGGCTGTATACTTTCGGAAGCCCGAAATGGAAAACACTGTAGTTTCGCGTGTGGAAGTGGTGTACTAAGTAGAGGCATCCGTTGATCGCCGCCAACCGGAAGAGGTCGTGGGTAGACCACGAGGATAACCCTCAAGGAGTCATCGAATCCCCACAAGTGGAAGCAGCTTCTTTCAAGACGTATCCTGAACCGACGGGAGCGGTCGGTGGAGGTAAGCCTAAACCTGATTGTGACCTGAATCAGCGTCCTCACCGAGCGTGCGAGGAGCGATTAGGTGCAATCAGTTCCTGTACTTGACGGGTGAACGTTGTGTCACCGTGATATTCTCTCTTTTCGTTGCAGACTCGCCCTATCCTCATAGCTCTACCGACAACGCGAGCTGCTTTCGTATAAGAGAGATAGAACGAATAAAAGAAATCCGCACATGCTTCCGCATGTAACCAATTAGTTTATTAAATTAATTAGATTAGTTATTACTATACGAATTAAAATACACTGAATTCAAACACTTCTCACATCTGCCGAATAAATCCAGTTACAATATCATGTCATGCAAAAACTTAGAAAAACTTAGAGCATTTGATGGGAGGAGGGGAATGATTTCAGAAGTGGATAATTAAGACGCAAATATGCTTTTTTTGCACTGAAATGCATATAAACCATCCATATGCACATAAACCAAACCAAAAACTAAATGGACGATAACTTCGTCAAATATGCTTCTTTTCATATACCGCACAAAAACAGGTTTTACTGTATCTTGTATTTTCATATTTTCATAAACAAAAATTTCTTTCTAGAAAGTCAGAGTGGTCCAATATGTGCTACCCCGGTTTTTCCGTCTGAAACGAGCAAGTAACATAGCCGTTTGCAGCAGTATAAAGGTTGTTTTTAGTAATTTCAGTGTTTTCGCGTCGCTCTAGACATCGAGCAATCAACAGAAAATATCCTATAAATTTAGCATGCTGAGAGTTTATTTCACAATTTGTAAATTAGCTTTTTTATATTGCTTCGATGCTTTGCGCACCGTTTGCGCCGCACAGTGCAAGTTAGTTTGCTTACGTTACATCTGCACTATATAAAAAACATGACTAAAAAGCAGTCTCATAAGCTATTGATTCATTACTTGTTTTTTACTGATGTTCACACCGGTCACCCACATATAACATTGCTGTGCACATTTGTCTTCTTCGCGCAGTTTCTCCGCCAAAACGACTAAACAGTCAGTCGGGCGTTTAGTCGCTTTCCCCCTTCATGACTCGATTATCTCTTTTCATTCTTCCCAGTCAAATTGTCTTCATTGCATTTTGAAGTGACTTCCCCCAAAACGAATTCGTTCCTCTCTCTCCCATGTATCACGTATGCGTGCATCGATATTTGTGTTCAACGTGGTTTGACATACGCTACAGATGAGCTAAAATTTTGTATCGTACACGAAAATTACTCACACGTATAAAATAGCGTGCAGTGAGTGTGCGATAGTTTGCACGCTATTCACTAATATTAACGCGAGTATCTTTATAGCATACCTGATAACTGTCTATGTTCGTTGGTTTGAGTTCACGATGGGTAGACAATAAACCGTCCATTAATGGGGTAACTACTTTTTTGCATCAGAAATCATGTTTTCGTTCCACTTTATATGGACGTAAAAATACGATTGCGTATGCGGGTAACAATTCTGTTCCTAGAGGGGTAGAAATGTGGATTGAAGTCAGTTGAATGTAGAGGCAGATTTGTATTCGTTAGTCGCATCAGTTAGAATAAAGGGTGTGTCACATCAAATTGCATCACGGAAAAAACGCTGTAGAAATTTAATTTTTAGGAATTATATCTTCAGCTTTCGCTTATAATCAGATAAGAGTGTATAGATCACGTTGGCCATGCTTCACTGTAAATTTTTCGTAAATTTGGAAAAATGTCGTCGAACGAAAAAGAGCGTCGTGAATTAATCCTGTGCACTCATTTCGAGAATCCGGAGTTGTCACATCGGGACATCGGTAAGATGCTGGGAATCGTCCAATCCACGGTCAGCAGAGTACTAAAACGATACTTCGAGAACCTAACCATCCACCGGAAGGTGAAGAACGGCAAAAATGGATGCTCCGTCAGTGAAAAAGATCACAAGCGCGTAGTTAAGTAGTTTAGACGTGATCCGAGAAGTTCGGTCCGGGATGTCGCCAATAAGCTGAATTTGTCAAGTTCATTCGTACAGCGGACCAAGCAGCGGGAGGGCCTGCGTACATACAAGGTTCAGAAGGCTCCTAACCGCGACGAAAGGCAAAACATGGTGGGGAAGACGCGAGCCTGGAAGCTGTACACCGAAATGCTGACGAAGCCGCATTGCCTGGTAATGGACGACGAAACCTACGTCAAAGCGGACTTTCGTCAGCTGCCGGGCCTGATGTTCTTCTCCGCAGAGGACAAATTCAGCGTTCCGGAGGAGATTCGCAAGCAGAAACTATCCAAGTTTGCCAAAAAGTACATGGTGTGGCAAACGATCTGCTCTTGCGGAAAGCGGAGCGCCCCCTTCGTGATGACCGGCACGGTAAACGGGCAGGTTTACCTTAAGGAGTGCCTACAGAAGCACTTACTACCACTATTGAAGCAGCACGAGGGCCCGACCATCTTCTGGCCGGATCTCGCTTCGTGCCACTGATCCAAGGACGTGTTGGAGTGGTACGAAGCCAACGGGGTCACCTTCGTGCCAAAGGGAATTAACCCGCCCAACGCGCCGGAGCTTCGCCCAATAGAGAAATATTGGGCGATTATGAAGCAGGCCCTCCGGAAGAACCCAAAAGTTGTCAAATCGGAGGCGGACTTCAAGAGAAAATGGATTTCTGTTCAAAAAAAAACTACAACCTGACGTTGTACAGAACCTTATGGACGGGGTAAAGAGGAAGGTGCGAGCATACGGGCTTGGGCTCGAAGTATGAATAAAACGAAAATGCCAAAAGTTGTT